>NW_024543069.1:39595000-40195000 GCF_018167655.1 Microtus oregoni | reverse complement strand
ATGACTTAGAAGTCATGTCCAACTGATGCAGACCCTCAGCCAGGGTACCTAGGGCTCTGTGGCTCTAGTGTGGCTGATGCTTCGTCCAGCTGGTCCACAGGGAAGAATTCAAAACCATTGGTTAGCCATCAATGGCTAAATCAAGCTGACATCTGCTGTAGAACCCTAGCCAAGCATGCTACTGTCATGAGGGATCTCAGTACAGTGTCACTGTGGGTAGAAGGAAGTAGACTTGTGACCCTGGACTCTGGTTTGAATATGACATCACCTCTATGGACTCATGTGTTCAACAGTGTTTACCAGCTGTTCTGAGGGGGGAACACTTCTAGAAGTGGGGCCTGACCGAAGCAAATATGTCACTGTGGGCCTTGTGAAACCTCTACTTGGTCTCCATTCTCCCCCATCATCCTGTTTACTATAATGTGACCTGCTCCATGCTCCAAGCCCACCAAGACTGACAAGCTATGAACTAAATTCATCGTTCCACTTTCCGCGTTGTTTATATCAGACATTCTGCCATAGCTAAGAGAAAGTGAACACATCCTTGTAAGAGCTTCAAGGCGAAGGAGGAGAACAAGAGTTTAAATGGTGGCCACAGGTTTTCACATGAGAAACAGACCATCTTAACCCAAGACGTGTGGGCTGCCTGTGAAGATGCTCTCCCCATCACAGTGCCTATACAGCCATCCTGCAGGATTTCCTACAGTTATGTCTACCTCTCCACAGTGAGAACACCCCACAGCATGTTCCTGATAGGCAGCCCGACAGGAGCATCCACTTAAGCTCCCAGGATCCTCCACTCTGATCTTCCAGGATGATTTGCCTTTCAAGATACTAATCTAAGTGGATGGTGAACTTGACCCAACCCCGCGGCACAAAGGGATGAGCCCTTCAAGTATCCATCACAGATTTAGGGATTTCTCCACATCATCTATACTTTATTGGGCTGCCAAGACTGCAGCTGTATGTGGTGCTTATGGGACCCAGGCACAAGGAAGTCTTCACCATTACCAGACACAATAAAGCTGCCCTATATAAACCAGTCATTCTGGTACAGCTGTTCCCGATTTTCTTGAAGATTTCTCTGAATTTAACCATTTTCTTCATTACTCAGTAATAAAATTGACCAAGTTGTAAACCACAGTTCAGCTGGGGCTGTGATTCTTTCTGTGTGTGTGTAGTTAGGGTCTCACTATGTCACCCTGGCTAGCCTAGAATTCCCAGAATTCCACCTGCCTCCTCCTCCTGAGTGTTGGGACTAATGGCATGGACCACGATGTCTGACTAGGGTATTTCTTCTTTAAAGTCATATTGATTCTCAAACTTGCTGTAACCCAACTGAATGGAAGTCTCTGCAAGCATGTGTGAAGCTTCCCTACACACTCAAACTCTTTCTTGGGAAGCAACTTTGCTTCCATTTTCTGTTTCTTCAACTGTCCTGTGACAAAGTTCACATGCGATTATAACGGGAGTCTGGATAAACACATATAAAACACTTTGAGTGTGCCTGCCCACGTGGGGAATACTCAGAAACCTTTATTATCACGAGCTCATGGGACTATCATGAGGATAATGAATGTAAATACTCAGTGAGTGTTAACAGATCAACAGAGGCGCTTTGCAAACACACATGCTACCCAAACGCAACATATCTGTGACGTTTGTATTCTAAGCAGCATAGGAGTCTGAACAGCATGGAAGTTGGAAGTATATGTAGGCTGGCATGGCCGCTTTGCCAAGCACAGGACTGTATACTTAAGAACCTATTTTAAATTCCCTGGATTATATTTTTGAAATACCAAGATCGCCAGTAATAATTCTGAAATGACAGTAGAGGATGGGGAGTTTGGCAATTTGCTTCCTTGCACACTAGGATCAGACAAAATCGGTCTTAGCCTGACCATATCTGGAACTTCTGGGTGCTTGACAATGAATATAGGAATTCAACAAATGACAAGAAGGAACTGGGTAACGAGGATGAGAATGAGTCTACTTGTAAGCACACAGGACAATGCTATGAGATGCATTCTAAAATACATACATCATCACTCTTAAAATAACTTTAAACAAGGAATTTAACCTTCCCCTCTAGTTTGATTGTCATAATAGTATATGAATTAGCGGTTATAGGGGTAGACTGGGTAGATTGTTTTGGCCTCATTTGCTTGGTATCATTAATTCAACAGAGTTACTCAAGCTAGCATGGGGTGCTGGTCCTTATCAGTCAGATGGTTAATTTTAAAATACTTCTCTCATGGGGCTTTGTTTCAGGGCTCTGCAATGGGTACTGGTTGGACAGACAATTGGGAGCTATGGTCCCTGGTTGCAGAAGTTGCTAGAGTCAGACACTGTTCTTTCCGAAGCCCTTGGCCAAGAATTTGAGCTTACCTCCGACTCCTTGCTGGTGATTTGACCCCTGTGTCTTGCTGCATGATTTGTCTTCTGAAGCAGGTGGTGACGTGTGCACTTAGTGACCTTGAACACAGTCTTTCTTGTGTCTCTTTAGACATCGACCGTCAATTTTTTCTTTCTGCCATGTCTGAATAGAGTCTCACGTTTACCAACTGTTCTAGAAGTGCAATTATCAGGAAACGCTAAGTGTATCAGGTACAGGAACGGTGTTCGCAGCAACCAAAAGACAACGCTCAATCATGATGTCGATTAATGATATTGTAATATATTGCGATTATTTTTTTCTTTCTGAGATAGGGTCTTGCTATGTAGCTGAAGATGACTTCAAACTCATGGTCATCCGGCTTCCTCCTCCCAAGTGCAGGGATTATACTTATGAGCCTTCACACTTGGCTTACTGAATATTTTTTTATTCCATTTGGCTTTTTGCTTTAATTGACCATGGTGCTTTTTTGTTGCGGGAGGTCCTT
Source organism: Microtus oregoni (assembly GCF_018167655.1). Classification (NCBI taxonomy): domain Eukaryota; kingdom Metazoa; phylum Chordata; class Mammalia; order Rodentia; family Cricetidae; genus Microtus; species Microtus oregoni. Next base: position 40,192,118 of record NW_024543069.1, on the reverse strand, counting down.
CCACCTCTCCAGCCAATAGCCACTGAGATACCAGCCCACTGGGGCGTGGTCTCTCTCCCTTTAAAAAAGTGGCTACTTCCCTTCTCGCTCTCTTTGCTTCCTGCTCCAGTTGCTGTGACTAGACTTCTTCCTGATTGCGCAGAGGGCAGTTGTCTGGGATGGTGATCTGTAAGTTTTTTTCCCCTTTAAATAAATACCACCCTATTAATCATAATTCCAAACTGGTGTGGGATTGTTTATGATTTACACCTTCATCTGCCCCTTAATCCCAGTGCCTAGCTTCAGCTGCAAAACCCTGCAGCTCTTAAGAGGTCCTGCCACGAAACATTTAAATGGTGTTGATAAAAGCCAACTGAATGCTTGTTTGTTTTCAGCAGTAGCAGGAAAAAAACCTGTTTTGTTTTAAAATGCCGGCTTTCTGGGCTGTCCTGCCAGGGCAAACTCTGACTGTTTGAGGCAGGAGGGCCGGGTACAGAGAGATGACTTGAGTGTTGTCTGTTGCAGCTCACTTGCTGGCAAGGACCTTGAAACGCCATAGAGTTGTGTCTATAAACATGGTTACAGCCTGTATCTCCACCATGAGGCTGGAAAGCTAAGGAATGGACTGGATCTAGCTGGCAAGGCTACGGCTTTAAACCTACCCATATTGCTCAGTAATTTAAAGGCTCATGTGGTCAGAAAAAGAGAAATATACAGTAAAGAGAGATTCAAAGAAAAAGAAAATTTCTAAATGGTGTGTTAAAAATATATGCAGGCTAAAAGTTAAAGTTCTTAAAGTAAAAAGGTTTTGTGGGAGCCTAGGCAGTTTGGTTGCTCACCTTTCTAGACTTGGATGGAGGTGGGGGTTCCTTGGACTTCCCACAGGGCAGGGAACCCTGATTGCTCTTTGGGCTGACGAGGGACGGGGACTTAATTGGGGGAGGGGGAGGGAAATGGGAGGCGGTGGCAGGGAAGAGACAGAAATCTTTAATAAATAAATAAATTTAAAAAATTTAAAAAAAGGAAAAAAATCTAAAACAAAAATAAGGAAGAAAGAGAGTAGTTGGGTGTGGTAGTACACACCTTTAATCTCAATACTTGGGAGGCAGAGGGAGATTGACCTCTGTGACTTCAAGGTGTGGTAGCACACGCCTTTAATCCGAATGCCTGGGAGGCAGAGTCAGGCAGATGTCTGAGAGTTCAAGGACAGCCTGGACCACAGAGTTATTTCAGGTCAAAGATATACAGGGAAACTGTCTCAAAAAGCAAAAAGTTAAAAGTAAAAATAAATGAAATAGAGGTTAAAATAAAGCTGCACAAAGATGGAAAATACACGGAGAATCTTGATACTGTATGCTATTATGCTCTCTTTGAATTGTTTGAATGCTGAGGAAGAAGCAACAGCTGCTAAAAGATATTTGTTTATAAATGCTGCTGAACTAATCCAACATAGATATTTTGAAAATACCTTGACTTCAGAATTTGGATCCAAGGATATGATACTTTGGAAAAGAGATTATTCTTTCGTTTTCACAGAGGATGAAACCCTGTGGATTGCTTCTATCCCAATATGGTATGATGGACCACGTCCTCCTGAAAAGTTGCTGTGAACACCTTCAAAAAATAACTTCACTCAACTGCCGACTGAGATGAACCTAGCACACAGGTTATACCATAAAAGACCTAAATAACAGTGCTCCCATTCAGCAGGAAGCAGTTTGGGGAGAAATAACTGTGCCCATGTTCCCATATATTGTTTATAAATGTTCTTTTACATTTAAAGGGGGATATGATATAGGTATGAATAATTTGCATTAGTATAGATTTTGCTTTATTGATAGAGATTTAAGGTCAATTTTGTTATATGTATATGTATTTCTAATCTTGATTAAGGTATTGTGATTGTGTAGTTCATTTTTAAAATGTAATGTATAATTAGGAAATATAGGTTGTTAATGGATAATCATCAATCATAGTCAAGCTTGTAGTCATGTTAGTTAGATTTTCTAGATATATAGAGATATATTTCAGTTAGATAGGCATTCTTCACATCTTTCAAAGGCTACAGAGTATGGCATTTAATGTTTTAATAACTTAGGGTTTTTCATGACAATGAGATACTCTGCTCCTGGCAGCACCAATCTACTTCAAGAAGAAGATGGGCATCGAAGAGGATCCTTATGGAGTTTGATAGCCATTTGGGCAAGAAACTGCTCTTGCCTGGACTGTTGCATAAACTGGACACAAAGAACCCACAGAGAGAGGACTGCTGAACTTGCCTAAAGGTGAGGTGATCTTTCGGAGTTCCTGATTCATGAAAGAGTCTGCGAGACATTCTGCAGGACACAGCAGATAGTGACTGAACTGACTTTGAAATTTCCTGCTTCATGGAAATGTCTGCTGGAAACTATGGGACTGTAGGCCGAAGATGGATGCCCCAACAGTGCAGAGGAACTTTGGGTGACTGTCCAGGCAGCGAGATGTCTCTGTGATTTCTAGAGTTTTGTAAGTTGCTTACTTCTCATTTAGTTAGGTAATATTATCTTCTTCTGGAGTCTTTGATGGAGTTAAAGAATATATAGATAGTTATAGTTTTCCTTAGTTATGAAAAAAGATAAAATAGATGTAAATATTGTAATTTTTACTTGATAACTGTTTTGTTATATGTAATTTTGCTATGTTAAAGTTAAAGCCTTCCTTTTTTGTTTAAACAGAAAAAGGGGAAATGATGGAGGAAGGTCATTGGTTAAAAAATAAAGAAACTGCTTGACCCTCATAGGTTAAAACATAGGTAGGAGGAGTAAACAGAACAGAATGCTGGGAGGAAGAGGAAGTGAGCTCAGACTCGACAGCTCTGCTCTCTGGAGCAGAGGCCATGCTCCCCTCTCCCTGGCAGACGCGATCGATGAAGCTCCAACCCAGGATGGATGGACGTAGGCTAGAATCTTCCCGGTAAGTGCACCTTGGGGTGCTACACACATGATTAGAAATGGGCTAGTTCAGGCGCAAGAGTTAGCTGAGAAGAGGCTAGATAAAATGGGCCAAGCAGTGTTTAAGTGAATACAATTTGTGTGTTGTTATTTCGGGGCATAAGCTAGCCGGGAGCCAGGCTGTGGAAAGAGGCCCGCAGCTCCTTCAACACTTTTTCATAACCAGTATAAAATTGTTAGTTAATTGACTTTCTGAACATTAAGAAAGAAAGAAAAAAGTCACAGCACTTGCTACATTAAAACTCTGCTCGTCCAAACTCTTGAAAATAGGAACACTGCGCTTAAAAGAGTCTAGATGAGACGATTCGGAGCAAACAAAGATAAAAACAAGGCTAGCGCCCAGACGGTGACGCAAACCAAAATTCTCCTCTTGCTACGCTCCAAAGCCTCTGTCTGTAGCTTTTTGTGTGTCCTTGATATTTTCAGCCACCCCTGAAACACACCGCTTTAGAAATCCAGTTTGTGTTAGAAGACTCAACAAAGAGGTGAACCCAAAACCAGGTAAAGCCCGGGAGCTCCCTGCAGCTACTTGACCACAGCATCTGAGTCTGGTTCAGGTGGCCTTTTGTGAGGTTGGGGTGGGGGGTGGAGCTAGAATGCTTTATGTTGTTTTGGTTCAGATTCACAAGAAAGCAAGGCATCAAGGGAAATTCTGATGTGCCCATGGATGGCAGCTGAGCCATCCAGGGTCGTCTTAAAATAAAATTCTGCTGGGTTCCCTCAGGACAGCTTTCTGAGTTGACACAGCAAGGCTGCTTCTCGCCAGGTTCTATTTTTAAGTCCCAGTTCTAAAAAAAATAGTCTTTTAACTTCAAGATTGAGTTTCTAAACCATCTTTCGTGAGTCTTGCCATCTTGCCAGAAAGATCATTTGGTGGTTATACGCTGTGAATTCCGCCTGTTAAGAAGAAGAAAAAGGAAAAGAAGGAAAAAAGGAAAATTGGAAGACAAGGGTAAAAGACTGGAAGGCAAGATGGAGAAGAAAGGAAGAGGCATGGCAGGTACTATTTATGGAGTGTAATTAAACCAATCAAGAAGGGTTCTGGGCTGGGAAAATGGATTAGTTAGTAAAGTGCTTGCCTTGGGCACACAAGGACCAGAGTTCAATCCCCAGAAGCCAGTTGGAAGCTGAGAGACTCCTGAGGGTTTCCTGGTCAGTGGCCCAACCTACTTAACCATTTCCAGATCAATGTGGAACTTTATCTCAAGCAAAGTGGATAGTGCCTGCAAATGACACCTAAGATTTACCAGGGAGGATGGTCCCCTTGCAGCTGGCACAGAACACACCCAGACACCAAACTCTCAGCACAGAGGAGATTTATTACCCCAGAGGGACAAGTGGGGAAAGGGGTGGGCTGCAAAGGCAGCAGCAATAGCAACAAGCAAGAGAGCAAGAGAAGCAAGAGAGGGTGCTTCTGTTGAGGGAGTGAGCATTTAAGGGGAAGGGGAGAAGTGTGTGCAAGGAGAGTTGGTAAGTCCTGATTGGCCATATTAGCCAAATAATGAATTTTGATATCAGACCATGCTGCTTTGTCTCGGTAATGAGTCAGTGGCCAAAGAAGGAACTAGAACTTAGGAGCTATCTTAGGTTTGTAATGGTTTTTGGCAAAGGAAAAAGGAAAGAGGTAAAAGGGCAAAGTCTGTCTACAATGTTTGCCATGCTCCAGCCTGCTAGAACTCTTCAAGTCTGATCTCTAGACTCACGTGTGGCATATACACCTGCACACAACATATCATACAGCCACAGCCACCCACGAGCCTGCGCATGCATGCATCACATACACAAAGAAGATCTACTCTTATTAGTTTACATGGACTTGCTTCCTCAGCAATTCAAGAAGACAGTCTGTTATTGCTCCCAAATAAGAAGCGTGGACCTGGAGAGGAAATCACTCATGCAAAACAATGCAACCAGTACATGGCAAAGCTGGCTTCGAGCCAGGCAGCCTGATCCTAGATACAGAACTCTTACCTACTTCTGTGTTTCCAAGTCAAGTATTCAAGTCTTCAAAGTACTAAAAGATTGTTGCAAAGATTGTTGCCTCTTGCAGCTTTTCTTTTCATAAATTTCAACACCATCAGTCCTGCATTATGCAGCTCTAACCTTTATTTGATGAAATTATGTTGGATGTGGCAATAAGCGGAAATGTATCCTATCCCATTTTCAAGTCAGGAAGCCTTGGAGCTTGACTTTCCTCCTCTGCCATGAATAGGCCAAATGACCCTTGGAGCTTGGTGCTCCTCCTCTGTGATGAATAAGCCAAGTGACCCTTGGAGCTTGGTGTTCCTGGAGCATGGTCCTCCCTCCTCTGTCATGAATAGGCCAAGTGACCCTTGGAGCTTGGTGCTCCTCCTCTGCCATGAGTAGGCTAAATGACCTTTAATGTGAACCTAGAAAATCGGTTAAATTTCTGGAACTTTTTATTTCCTCATATGAAAGTCAGGAAAAGTATAAATAAAAACTAATAGTATCACAAAAATTGAATATGATAAAACCCACAGTCTTCAGGCTAGCACATAGCAAACCATCCTTCTCAGGGAACATTTACTAGAATCAAAATGTTTGACAGTTTTCTGCATTTCATTATCTTTATATAAAGTTGTATATAACTGTATGACGAGCACTCTTGAGAGGGTCCCTCTGAGTGCTGCCCATTGTCTCCACTATCTATGATGTGGTTTTAGCTGTCAACTTGACATGATCTCAATTAACCAGGAATCAAGTCTCAGGATGAATTATCGAGATCAGATTGGTCTGTGGAGGATTAGCTTGATTACATCAACTGAGGCGAGAAGATCCAGTTACTGTGAGTGGCACCATCCCTCAGGCAGGAGGTCCTGGGGCAAGCTAGCTGAGAGCTAGCAGCTTTAGTTTATCCCTTCCTGCTGGGACTGTGTCACTTCAGGTTCCCAGGCCTTGTCTTCCACAGTGATGGTTTGTAACACCGAACTGTGAGGCAAATCAGCCCTTCTCTATGAGGTTGCTTTGGTCAGGGAATTTCTTTTAAAGTTTTTTATTATTTTATTTCACTTTATGTACATAGTTTTGTATGGTGCCCTCAGAGTTCAGAAGCAGGCATTGAATCTTCCAGGCCTGAAGGTTGTAAGCTGCCATGTGGGTTCTAGAAATCAAACCTAGATCCTCTGGAAGAGCAACCAGTGCTCTTAACCGCTGAGTCATCTTTCCAGCCCTTGTCAGAGTATTTTATGACAGCAACCAGAAATGAAGCCAAGACCCTGTCCTTATTATCAGTGTTGGGATCAGAGTGCAAAGAAAGCAATGATTACCATTACTATTTCTGCTCATCCTCTGCTTCCCCCGGAGTCGAACCTATCCTGATGGCTGCAGCCCACCTGTCTTCTCCCTCTGCCCCACCAGATAGTCCAGAATAGTTACTAAACACCCCATTGCTGAAGGGCTCTGGACAGGTTCCGGGAAGCCTGGATCCATACTTTCACACTGCAGGCTCCTTTGTAAACCTAGAACTGATTCTTCTCCCCCCCCCACCCCCAACTGGGGACCCGAAGCCTGGTCCAGCCGCTGGTAAGTCCAACTAAGCCAGTCTGTAGTGAGGCAGGGAGGGTGAGGAGAGGCGATGGCCAAGTCCGGCTGAGTCATCTCAGTGTCGTTATAAAGAAATTGGGCAGAAGTACCAGAAGAGCTGACACTAGGAGGATGTGGAGAGAAGATGGAGTGTTTGGTTCCCTGGGCTTTTTAAAAGAGGCTCGAATGAGGGAGGACAGCAGCCATTCAATGTGAGACTGTCCATGGGCACTCAAAGCTTCCCCGTGCCCGTATCAAAAAGCAGAAGAGTTTGATCTACCTGGTCACCTCTAAGAGTGGCTGCAGGGTGGAGGTCAACAGTATATATAGAACGCCCTTTGGCTTGTAGCCTGGAAAACTTGCTTTCCTGTCACGCCCCCACCCTGCGGCTTTTCTGAAGCATCTCGGGATGTCATTCATCTATTTCTGACTTATTGACAGCCTGTTTGACCGAGGAGTTCAGGAAGACCAAAGCGGCACGGACAGTGCACAGGCTACACTGGTGTGCTAAGAAGGAAAGATAATAACATAACTACCCTACTATGGCTTGGCAGACATTGTTTCCCACACCACTTACAGGACGAAGGTGGTGACTTGGGACGATCTGGAACGATGTTCAACTCTAAGAGAAATCTCAGAATCCAGCCAGCTCTGGGTTCCACTGTCTACATTGTTGGTAAACATAAGGCTCATTTTTTTTCAACCCAAAGGATAAAGCAGTCAGGAATAGAAAATCAACAGACCTGGAATTGATTCTCTGTTCGAGTACTTTCCGGGTGGACAAATAACTTTCTTCTCTTAAAATGCATTTCCTCTACTGGAAACAAAGAGACCAGTATTTTCTCTCATGAAATTGCCTATGAGCACCACAGGCCCTAGATCAAATACAATGTCTGTGAACTCTGCAGCTTTAAAATTCAAACACATGCTAAATAGCACAGAGCTGTTTACTAGAAAATTAATTGGATAATTTATTTATAGGGCCTATTATGAAACTTTCCACCAGAATCCAGATGAGATGAATTGACTTCGCTTAGCATTATTAGAAAGTGGGAAAGGAAATAAAATGTGTTAACTGTTAGATGCGCGTTTCCATAGGAGCGAGCAATGTCATCCATGGTTTCTTACTGCCCTCGCATGCCCAGTTACCATTTAAATTTATTACTGACCTGTGGACTAAATACTTATGACTTGTCTTCCAGGCCAGCAAATAAAATTTTCAGAGCTCCTAGTAAAAGGAAGAGAGAGAGTGGAGAGAGAGAGAGAGAGAGAGAGAGAGAGAGAGAAAGAAGAAAGGAAGGAAGGAAGGGAGGGAGGGAGGGAGGGAGGGAGGGAGGAAAGAAGGGAAAAACAAAAGGGAGGAAGAAAAACTAGCTTGCAAGTCAGCTTTTCTATCACCTAAGAGAAAGGCTGCTCTCCCCCTGTTGTCTTGGTGGCTTCAAACGTTTGTCTCTGTGCCCTGTAAACTTAAAACTAGCTGCAGCCCCCTCAAAATGGCTTATTTGTGTTACACACATTGTCCTATACTCGATTAGGAAAAAAACTTAGAATTTAACCATTTATTAAAACTTACTGAAAAAGAACAATAACAATAATATATTTATTGTTTTGAGGAATAAAAAAAAAATCTCCGCTGGCAAAGGAAGTTCAGCGAGAGGGAGAGGCATGACCTTGGTTTGTGCTGCCGTAAATTCCTTTCAGAAGGAGCTTGAGTGGGGGAAGGAGTCTCCTATCTGCTTCTGCAGCTGCACTCTTGTGTTCGCCTTTCTCCTTTGAAATATAAGAGAATTCATCTTTACACAGTGTATGTTGAGAAAGGCGTGTGCCTCAGTGGCTTTCACAGTAACGGTGGATGCTCTTGGCTAGCACAGTGAAGTAGGATGAATCCCTTTTGGTCCACTAAATAGATATTTAGTGGGACGGTGCCATCTGAAGCTGTACCAGCGAACTCCACGCCATTCTCAGTTTAAAACTCTTTTGTTGCCTTGTATTTCAAATGGCTCTTAGCTTATTACTCCGGAGACATGCATGGTATTGGTCATTTGGGAGTATTAGTACATTGGCTCATACCATCTATGTGGTACTTTACTATACAGCACCAAAACACACTTCATTAAGATTGCCACTGGGCTCATCAGAAACCGCGTTAGCTATTGCAAAGCTGGGAGTATAAAAATGGAAAATGCACATTTTTCAAAAACTCCAGATTTTTATTGAAATCTTGAATTTTGGCTTTGAAATAAGTGAGTCTTTTCATCTATTTTCAAGGGGGGAAAAGTCAGATTCCTAAGTAAAAGTGGATGGCTCAGGCACACTTGCACACTCTGCCCCAAAGTCTTTGATTTGTGTTTAGGTGCCAGCAGATCAGCCAGCCCCTTTAGAGACCAATGTAAAGTGAGGCAAGAGCCCTCAGGGCTGCGCATGGAAACTCATCCCACTCCACAGACCTCCTGAGAGGCTCTCAGGGACTCCAGGGCTTTGCAGATGGCCCTTAGCTGCACTACTGTCTCCAGGGTTAACAGGAGTCTTAATCCTGATGGCTGGGCTCTTAAACTTGCTAAATGGAAGCCACTAATGCCGGGTGAGGTAGACAGGTGTGCTGGGCATGGGTGAATAGTAACATGGCAATTGTTCACAGTTATTGCCGAGTCAAAAGGACGGTTGGTGTTTGTGCTCGTCACTCTGCTGCCTCTGAGATAAACACCATGGACAAGGCGCCTTACAGAAGACAGGGTTGATGCTTTTCACTTACGGTTCCAGAGGATTAGAGTTCATGATGGCAGGGACAGCCTAGCAGCAAGCAGCAGGTGTTAAAGCTGGATCACCTAACCTCCCCAAAGAGTGCCATCATCTGGGGACCAAGTAATCAGATACCCGAGACAGTGGGAAACATTTCTCATCCAAACCACCACAGTTCTACTGTAATATCATTTATGTTATAGAATATACAGGTATGCACATATCAGTAGCTCTATGAGAGAGAGAGAGAGAGAGAGAGAGAGAGAGAGAGAGGAGTAAGAGAGCCCTACGGTCTTACCTGTATACCTCAGGCTGGGCAGCGACTTGTGAGCCTTCTCCCTCAGCCTCCCAAATGCTAGGAATACAGTTGGGTACCACAATGCCTGGCTTGCATTGTAGGTGCTTAGTAAACACTTTCAATAAAATGAACTGCTTTAAAACCAAAGGACAGCATTACCTCATAACTCTAGCTTTTCTTAATGTTCCTTCTTTCTCCATATATAATATATATTATTGTTATAATATATAATACTGTATACATATAATATCATATCTGTGTATAGATATCATTGAAAGCGTCTCTATCCAACCTTTCTGTAGTAGTATTCAGGAACAAGAGGCATCGTGGGTGAACTGGCTCAACAGGCAGGAAAGACACTTGCCCTGCAAGCCTGCCAACCCTGGAATCCACAGTGCAAGGGGAGAACTGACTTTCAAAAGTTGTCTTCTGACCTAGACACACACACACCTCGGTGCAAACATACCTGCACAGACGCACACGAATAATAAATAAATTTTAATGTAAAAAAAAAACGGAAGAAGAAACCTTAAGCAAAGCTAGAGTGGTGGAGTGAGGCCAACCTTTGTTGTAAAGCAGTTGGTTTATTGACACCATTTACTGAGCACCCACCTATAGTCTTAGCACTGGGGAGGCTGAAGAAGAAGGATCACAAGCTGCTGTGCAGCCTGACATACATAGATAAGATCCTAGCTCAAAACAAAGCAAAAACCTGCTTTAAAAGCCCACGAAAACAAAAGGAACTTCCACAGTGGTAGAGGCTCAGGCTCAGTTTATTTTTCTTTCCAATCAGAAGTTGTCACTTTGTCATGGCTAAACATTTTCCCACTGGGGTAGGGTGCAACCGTGGTGATTCCTATTGCAGACTCACTCAGTTCACCCTGAAGGCCCCACGCTCCCCTACTCAGGACCGCTGGACAAGATAGCAGGAGTTTTCAGACTTGGTGGCAAACAGGATCTGCCTCTAAAATGGCATCCATGGTGATCATGTGCCAGTCGTTCTGTGTCTTGGTACTAAATCAGTACGTTACTCTGGGGAACTAATCAGAGACTGGACGCTCCCAGGTGGCATTCCTAGCGCTCTCAGGTGAACACCAGCTACTGCTTAAAACTCATGCATGCTTGGACTGTATTTGAATCTAATCCAAATACATCCCACTGCTCCCCTCCAGCTCCTCCTCTCTTCTGTCCCATACCCATTCCACTTCCAATTTTATGTGCTTTCATTTGGTGGCAGCACCGCCAAATACCAAGTTCCTTTAGTGCTGTCTGTACGTGCACAGCTGTGGGATGTCTTTGAGTGTGGCTACCCTGTCAGGACTCACATCCCTCCAGCAGCCGCTAGCAATGGTCAATAGTTCCTCACATAGGGGTAGGGCTTTATGAGCCTTTCCCCCATCCATGCCAGCCTGATCTTGTGCAGGTCTTGATGTGGTCACTGTCACCGTGAGCTCCCATGTGTAACTGTGTCATCAGGTTCATCAATGACTGTTTCACTGTAGGCATCCACTTCCCCCGGTGTTTACCCTCTGCCCTCCCATCTTCTACAGTATGTCTCCTGAAGGTTGTGGAAGCCTTCTTGAGGGGAACAGCTAAGAAATGGAATTGGATTCCTAAAGCGTACCTTAAGTAGAAAGATGCCAAGATTGAAACTGTGGCTGGAGGAATCACAGAGGGTGTAGTAATATTTTGTTTGTGCTTTACCAAATAAAGCTTGCCTGGAGATCAGAGTGTGGAACCAGCCATAGCGTTAGCCATCGAGGCGAGGCAGTGGTGGCACATATCTTTATTCCCAGCACTCTGGAATCAGGGACAGATGGATCTCTGTGAGTTCAAGGCCACTCTGGGCTACAGGAGATTAAATCAGTCTAAAAGAGAAACAGAGCCGAGCGGTGGTGTCTCACACCTTTAACCCCAGCACTAGGGAGGTGGAGATGGGAAGGGATCTGCCTGGGTGGATAGAGGGATATAAAGCAAGAGGAGACAGCAGCTCGGGATTCAGTCTAAGGTTTCACAGAGTCAGGCTACCAATTCAGTGTGAAGATTCCATGGAGGTAAGACCTAGTGACTGACTGACTGCTTCTCTGATCTGTCAGCTTTCAGCCCCTAATATCAGGCTCTTGGTTTTTACTATTAAGACCAATTAGAATTCCTTCAATATCTGGTGCCCACAGCAGCATCAGGAAAGACTAGCCCTTCATAGAAGTGTCCCTTGCCAAGGACTAAGAACAAGCATGCAGAGCTGAGTATCCTTCAGGGTTTTGAGATGGCAACATGGAATTAGGTATACCAAAATTGGTATACCAAAAGTGTCTCCCAAGAAGCAAGAACCACCCAGCCAATGCCGTGAAAGAGGCTGAAAGACACAGTCAAGGAAGGGGCCCCAACCAACGCCTTGCAAGAAGATAAATAGTGTGGCCAAACAGGATCACATTTGGGTTTTCTCTCATTAAACAGTTTGATCCTCTGGCAACTTGAGTGCAGGTGAAACGCAATGCACTGTGAACAACTGATTCTTGCTGTTTCAAGGCTGAGCTCTGGGGGTGAGGCTCACCTCCTTTAAAACACGTTTGCAAATACGCTGAAAAAAATACGCTACCATTCAGTATTCATTCCCACCCACCCCACCCATTGTTCCCACCCCCATCCCACCCCTGCCAGCAGAGGCTCAGCTCTGGATTTGCCTAAGGAATTCTTGTTGCTGTAGCTCCCCCAAGTCACCCCCACAATAAATCCTTTCATACACTCTACAGCACAGTTTCACATTGTGTTTCTGCAAACAGACTCACTCTGTCCCATCAGCTAGAAACAACAGGGAAAGTTGAACTATTGCTCACGGAGTGCAGATGTGTCTGTCACTACTTGCAGACATTCCTGTCTGTCAAAGTGCTTTCCCTCGGGTTCTTTGTTCTGTTAACTTTTTTCCTGAAATAATTATAACTATAACAAGTGAATTTCTAGGTTTATCCTCAACCCACTTACTTAAAGTTTGAACTTGAGTAAAGGAAATGAAGACATTTTATGCCTTATAAAGCCAGCTGTGAAAAGGGATCCTCGAAGTGACGAATTAGGTTTGTTGTAATCTACCCCTGACAAGCCACATCTTCACAGGCTCTTGGCAGTCACATGCTGACCCTCAGTAGCTCCCTGCTTCTCTCTGGCCCCAACCTCCTTTTCTCCAGCCCACTCCCACTCTTAGCAAGAGCAGACTGTGTATAACACTAATCTGATCATGTTGCTCTCAGCCTCACCAAAGCTAACATCCCCACTTACAAAAGAATCTACATGAAACAACCTCAGGGTGAGTCTACTGTGGCTTTGCCTAAGCAAACACATCAGTGCCTGACTGGCAATGTGGTGTGTTCTGTCCTGCAGCCTCTAATGATGACTTTCGTTCCTCAAGTTTGCAATCCCTAAACATCAAATCCCCCTTTGGGGTCATTTTCCAGCAAGTTGCTTAAGTTATTCCAACGTTACCTTTCAGTAGAAGCTGCCTTGCGTTCACTCACCAGCTACTGCTATTATTCCATACCTTCATAATAACATGCATGATTTGGGTTTTGCTGGATGTCCTCTAGGTTCTGCTGCTTTTTATTTCATCCCTGATTTTCCCATACTCTGTGGATAGACAAGCTACCTGTGGCCTCAGATCTTTTTAAGTTGGAGTATCTTGTGGCTTGGAAGAGCTCACCAATAGCTGCCTAGAAGTATCACCCATAAAGACAAATAGGAAGTCTAGACAAGCCCACCCTTTAGGAAGGACTGACTTGTGTGTATCGAGGCCATCGCGAGCTTCTAAGCATTATAGAAGAGGCATAAAGAAAAGGAATCAGCTGCAAGCTGGTGAAAGTGGCGGTGGCAGAGAGTGGTAGCTGAACAGGACGCCTGGGTATCAAAGTCAGGGGAGGATTCCGAGGGAGGGGACAGGCTGACCTCCAGGAAATGGTTCCATTCAAGAGCAGAAAAGTATTATGCCAAACTGTCACAGCTGAGTACCAAGTATATGAAAATGAAAAAAAAAACACACACACACACAACACAAGTCCTTTAAGTCCATTTGGGCCACAATAGAAATGCTGATTGCAGCTCTATCCATCACACCACCTCTGCCCAAAGGTGCACAACACACTTGAAGACAGCCCTTGTCAGAAACAACATTTCATAACATTCTTATCAAGCCTGCATCGACATGTCAAAACCTGGGCTGGATGTGTGAAGGTATAAAAATAAAGAAATAATATGGCTGGGAAAAAGAATATTTTTTTTCTTTTCATTAAAGCAAAAATACTGCAGTCCTATTCCACAAGGTGTTTGGTGCGTAATGTGCTGATCCGTTGTTACAAATGGCAGCAGCAGCAGGAGGCCAGGTGCTCCACGGAGAAAAGAAAGGACTAGATGGAGAGGCCTGGGGTCAGCGCACCTGTGTTTGAGGAAGTGCCGCATGGCTTCATGCCCACCACGCAGAGCCGGTACATAAGAGAATAAATATTGTCACTGGGGCTGTTAGTGCAGGACGTCATCACTGTGTCTTAGTTGTAGCTGCAGTGGTTTTTATTCTCATATTTCAAACAACCAACGGGGAGGGCTTTCTCTTCTCTTAATTGTGATGGCTGTGGGGCTGAACCGGGAGAAAGGGGTGGTGTTGGAGAGTAAGATTCAGTTACCGTTGGGGATCCAGAATGCCATGCCCACTCTCCTACTCCTTCCTGTCTTCCACAAAGGACCATGTATGTTAGGTGTGGAAATGAAGAACTTTGTTTCTTTTTCCCTTAGAAATAGCATCAAAGGCCATATCACGCCAGATGCACAGATTGTAATATTTAATTTTTAATCATTCATGTCTTTAGAAGGTCATAACGTTTTCATTTATACCCATTGTAGTTGGAATTTCTAAGGAGCATGTGTGTGGAGAAGACAAGCTTCTAGATGAGAGAAAAGTTGACCTAGAATGTTCTGTAAAAAGCACTTTAGTCTTGCTTGCTGTTTCCTTGAATGTGTTTTTGTTTGCTTTGTGGGGTGAGGGAGAGTTAAGAAATGGCTTCTTTATTGTCTTTAAAGCCATGTAGCATTTGCCTGACTCTTACAGAATTGAAATTTCAATTTTAAGTTTCATTTGCTGCCTACTTGACCTCATTGTGACACCAAGTGCTGTTCCTTAAAGCCAGTGTAGTCTCTGGGAAGCTCTGCCCAGGGGTGCACTCCGGAGGCACGTACTTCCATGTATCGGGAGCGCAGTGAAGCCATTTGCTGCTTGTTGTATGCGGGGAGACACTAAGATGAAAGATAAAATGAGGTCAGTAATTAGCATCCATTTGCACTGTCTATCAAAACATACATTTGTCTCAGAGAGTAGACTTGTTTGATCACTTGCTCTTGCCTGAGAAGTATAAAAATCCCAGCCCTTTGATCAAAACTCCTCCTCTCTAATCCTCGGCATGGGACCCATCTCCAGCACTGTGCTAGGAGTACAGCAGCTCTCTGATTTTCAAGTCGATACAATGACTTGCTAGAGAGAAGAAAATCCTGAGTGTTTAGTTCACCCTTTACTGAAAAACAAAATAGCTTTGCACTGCAGAATTTTAAAAAACAAACCTTGAAAGAATGTGTAGACAAGGGATAGCATGTATTGTTCTTCAGAATAAGCACTGCAGACACTGGGACTGACACAGGAGAATGCAAGGGTCAGGAAAGGCTAGTAGTAGAATCTAGACCATTTACTGACATACTGGCTGTCTGAGAGCCACTAGAAAAGCCAGGGCCAGTGGTGGTGCGTGTCTTTATCCCCAGCACCCTGGGCAAGGAGGCAGGAAGATCTCCAGGACTGGGAGGCCAACCTGTTCCACATATCAAGTTCTAGACTAGCAAGGGCTACACAGTGGGACTATAAAGAGTAAAGAAAATGATGAAAAGCCAGCATAAAGGGCAGTCTGCCTGACCACCGTAGAAACTCCCGGCTTCATGGCCATGACCTCACCCAGCTAACGACTGTTTCCCCTGGTAGACTTGGCCTTAAAATAGGAAAGACTACTAAATATGTGGGCTTGTGCATGATTTTCTGCATAAGCACTTTAAAGTGTCACAAGATAGTTGATGTCTTTGTATTCTCTTCTTACTTGGTAATATACCTTCATAACTGAATCTGTGGGCCGTGTGTCCTGCTTGTGCAAGTCAGGCCCAGAAATAAAAGAAAACAGTGAGCCCTGTGGACGCTCTGTTTTACCACAGCATGAGAGCACAGGCACACGCATGCGCACACACAGGTACATGCACACATACACATACACTCTCTCTCTCTCTCACACACACACACATACACACACACACACACACTCACACACACATTCACACACACATACTCTCTCTCTCACACACACACACACACACTCACACACACGTACACACTTTAGTCCCACATTTAACCCTTACTCTCAGGCTCTGTAACAATGATATTTTCCCTTCCTGAATGTGAATGAAAAAAAAAATCAGGGGTTTGACAGCCATTATTTCATGTCTATTTAAGAAGCCTGCCCACTCAGGACTTCGACCTAGGAAGAGTTGACAGGTATCAACCTTTCCATTTGGTAAAGGCTGTCCCTCCTGTTTCCTGTTTTCTCTTTTCATCATTTCTTTGGCTGTCTCAGCAATGTCCTCTGTGGCTATGCTGACACCATGGACCTTAGAGGAAGGACATAGGACCAAAATACTGTCACACCATGGAAGGCATGCTCAATACAATGGAGACCTAGCGTGTTTATGCCACCATCCTGTACCACTCACCACCAGAGCCCAAGACCACTCAGACAAAGGGCAGAGTCTGTACCGGCACTCTTCTGTGATGTCTGTAGCCTTCCCAACAATTGCTTGGCTCTCTTAAGCAATCAAATTTTGTTTCCTTTTTGGAATTATGAAATTCATTTTTATTTCAGAAAATACTCTCACGTTTAAAGAAAAAGCTGCGGGCCATTATTAATTCTTTCTCTCAGAGAAAAATAACTTTTAGCGTTTTGTATAGAATCCTCCTGATTCTTTTTCCTCAAAGATTTGACACATAATTATAAAAGAGAAGTTGCTTTGTCTAAACAATTTTTCCTCTTGTTTTCTGCCCTTCCCCTTCCGCCCCCACCCCGTTTCCCTCTGGCATCTGTATTTTCAATTTTTCAACGGTTTTCTTGTTTTTCTTGAGTTGTAAACATGCTCAGGACTTTGGTAAAGAGAGAGAGAGAGAGAGAGAGAGAGAGAGACAGGCTGGGGGCCCTTGAGTCTCCCCATAACCTTTCCTCACGTCTTTATCTTCAGCCAGTCTTCCCGCTCCTCCTCTCAGCGTCCTCTCCCCATCTTCACTCCCCACAAGCAATATACCTCACCCGTCTTTGCATCTGGCTTCCCTCTTTGCTTCTCTTCCTACTCATTGGTAACTTCTGCCACCTCCCTCTAGGGAAGGCTGCAGTTCACACTGTCACCTCCTCTGTCACCTCTGTAGCACTTCCACACTCTCCTCTTACTCTCCCTCTCTCCCCTGAACGTTCCCTCTTCTTTTGCTTATTTTTAAAGCAGAGCTGTTCTTTAGGCTTCTGAGTTGAGTCCTCGTTTCTTCTGCCTCTCGAGCTCATCCGCCGCCGCCATTTTCTTATTCACCTACCAGTATGTGTAGCCCTGTCTCTTTCCTTAGAAATGGATGCACATGTCCCAAAGGTCAACTAGATGTTTCTACTTGGCAGGACTTTTCTGAGACACCACAAGCCCGTCGGCGACCTTGTGTGTGCATTGCCTTCCTTACCCTTTCTGGTTGCTAATCTGTTTAGTAATCCCCCTGATGGTGGATGCAGAAGGACAAAGAGAGTGAAGGACTCCGTGAGTGAGAGTGGACCATTCCTTCTAGTTTAACAGTGAAGAGAGCAGAGAAACGGGGATGTGAGGAAATCGCCTTCTAAGTTTGGGAAAACCTAAGCAATTTGGTGGGCAGTGGGAAGAATTGTGGTAGAGAAGAGATTAAAGATAGGGGACACTGGAGGGTAGGATAGAGAAGAGATTAAAAATAGGGGTCCCTGGAGGGTAGGATAGAGAAGAGATTAAAGATAGGGGTCCCTGGAGGGTAGGGTAGAGAAGAGATTAAAGATAGGGGACACTGGAGGATAGGGCAGAGAAGAAATTAAAGATAGGGGACACTGGAGGGTAGGAACTGACCCCAGACAACTCTGAGACCGAGAGCTAAAATGGCGATGGGAAAATCTTAGCTCCCTGCCACTATTGTTAATTCGCTGTGTGACTTTTGCTTTAATACATTCTTGCCTATTAAATATCATGAAGCAGTAGCTAAATCATGATAAACCATTGTTGAAGTACCTATGTGAAATATTTAACCTTTACATTCGTGTTGACATCTAAGGTTAAACAAAGACTACAACTGGGGACAATTTATCCTGTTAGATGCAAGCATTCCTTTTCCTTTCAAAACTTCCTATGGAGTTCCATTCCTCATGAGTATGAGGAGTACTTTAAATTCAGTCCACAAACAGCTAATACTTTTCAATCGAAACTCCTTTTTAAATTTCTTTTGGTAGGACTGGAGGTTGAACCCAGGGCCTCATGTGCTCTCAGTAAGTGTTCTACCACCAAGCTGTATTCCCAACCCACAGACATTATTATTATTATTATTATTATTAGTTCATATTCTGAAACAAGTTGCTTCATTTGTGGACTCAATGACCTCAGATTCTATTGATATTTGCTATAGATTTTCCCAGTCTTTTTTTTTTTTTTTTTTTTTTTTAGATTTTCCCAGTCTTTTTCCTCTGGAATAATTTCCACAATAGCATCGTCTTACAACTTCGCAAGTGTTGTGATTTACTTAATTCAAATGAAGACATCCATTTTTCAATTCCACTTCCATGGAAAGAAGGAGGAGGGACAGAGAGGCAGTGGGTAAAGGTGAGGAGAGGGTGGAAGTCTGAGTAGGGCCAAGTTGAGTTGCCAGGTACGTCTGTAGTTCCTCTGGAAACCACAGATATGACCCGGTTGGATGGTATTCCGGAGACTGCCAGCAGAAACAAAGAACCAGGCAATCTTGTTTCGAGCTAGTCTGATTGAATTCAGGATGATGTCACTCGGAACGGTGGGGAAAGATAAGGGACACTGTGTTTGGGGTTTCAGACATGACCCTCAGCCTGGGCTTAAGGCTTCTCATAGGCAGGGAGACTATCATGCCGCCTCTCATTTCTCCGCCTCGAGTCCTTTCACCCTTTTAGCTCCGTGGCACTAACAGTTCTTCCTCAGATGTCCTTATTAAGAGTGTACAAAAGTGACCTCAAGCAATCAGCCTGAGGAGGCCGGGCCTTGAAGGCCTCCTTTCTCTACCTCACTTGAAACCCTCAGCTTCAGCATCTTTCCAGAGCTGTGGGTGGAGCGCAGGACGCGATTACCCTGTGGCTTCTCCTCCCCCATAAGCCCCGCCCCTTCACACTTGGACAGAGGGCAGATTAGCTTTCTTCCTCCTCCTAGTTCTCTCCTCTGGCTGATGTGCAAGATCTTGCAGAAGCCAGGGACTTGCTTCTGGGCTTGGCAAAGTGCATAGGAAGAAGCCGGGACTTCCCGGCTGGGAGGAGGGGGGAAGCTGAAGATCCCTGGCTTTGGCTCAGCTAAGCAAAGTGGGCAGCTCAGTGCTTGAAAGAGGATTGTGCTCGCACTAGAGATCAGTAAGTGGGCGGCTGTGTGAGTGCCCCAGGGTCATGGGATAGACTTGAGGATGAGGCTCGATTCTAGGGGAGAGCTACGAGACTGCTGTCTCTGTGCGTGTCGCGTGGAGGCTAGAGACTTAAGCCCAAGAATCAGAACTTCCAGTGCCTCCTCCCAGTCCTGGAAAATGACAACTTCTACTGAGAGAAATTTGCACAGACTCTTCTTTCCTGACCGCTCTTCCCAGGAAAATGTGCTACTAAATCAGCCAGAGCTGGGATTAGGTGGGGAAAGTGAAGTGTAGCATTACCAGAAACTGCAGTCTCGAATTACGTTCTGTGTGTGCTGGCGTTCTTATATCTATTAACAGAAATTGTCAGCGAAGTCTGACATGGGGGGCTTAAGTGGGGAAGTTGAGACTTTCTGTGACCAAGAGGCTGAGGAGTCCCTATGTAAGGGATTAAATGTAATATTTATCTAATAAATAATAGGTGGGGTTTTTAAAAAAAAATCACTAAAGGGGAGCAGCAGCCAGGAAGCATAAAAGTGCATGATAATAATTAGGAAAAGAAAATTTCACATCCATAGCTTTTTGTAGCCAAAAATTTCAGGATGTTTACAAAGTCATAACAGTGATGCAGGAATACTTCAATTATCATTGTACATTATTAATACTGTTGCCGGGCAAGATCTGTGGTTCTCTGGTCAGCAAGTTCTGGCAATGAAGCCACTGCCGCTGGTGCAAAGAATTCTGGGATGTCTGACAGTGAAATGGATGGAAGGACTCACATTCCATCTCTACTTAATGCCCTTTTGTCCAGAAACCGGGTCATGCAGATGAGCTACTTGGTACGTATACAGATCAATATGGGGAAAAGCATTTCTGAGGGCTGCAGAGCAGAGAGTGTCTCAGCTGAGCTGAAAGGACCCAGAAGCCAGGAGACAGGAAGTCAGCTTGGCTCAAATCAAACTTCTTCGCGTTGTTTTCCTTCCACCCTGGAAGGAAACCTCAGATAAAGACAAGAGTAATATCTGGGAGAATCACTGGGGCCATCTGTTCTGTCCTGAGTGTCAAAGTTTATTCATGTGTGGATGAAGTTGGGGGTTTTTATTTATGCATCCCCAAACTTGAAGTCTCTGATCTCTGTATTACAATAAATGGCATAAAATATATCTCTTGTGGGGAGGGAGAATTATTTTGAGATATAACATATATTTTGAAATATAGCATTTTCAAATATGAATTCAAAGGGGAGAGAAAGACTATGTTCTGCAGCATAAAGAAGTCTCGTGACATGGCCACTGATAGGCAATACCTGTGCTAATATGACACCAGAGACTGAAGTTTAGAAATCTAATTGCTTAATTCTAGTTTGTGTGGCTAGCATCCAAAGCAAGGCGGGTTTTGTCTGGTTGTTTTTGTTTTCTTTCTATTTGGACAACAGAAAAGTCCATGATGACCTTTGTCTTTATCTGTCGTTGGTATGAAAGAGTTCCATTATACTTCTGATAGTCCCCCTGGAGAGAAAAAGATAAATATGTTACCATTTTTCTGCAACGTAACGTAACTGTGAGATGATTGTTATGGTTGGACTCCTTTTCCAACCTTAGAATTTGTATTTATGAATTTTGCTATAGGAAGAGGAGTAGAAAGTGGTCATTAGGACCAATCATAACAATAAAATAATAAAATGGCAGTAAATCGTACTTATAGATATGCTTTACTCTTCCAACTTCATAAACCACTGAATTTTGAAGCATATTATTTGTTAAAATTACTTTTTATTTTCAACATTAGTATTCATGTGATTTATTGAAATATTAAAAACCTGAGAGTTTGTTGGCTGCATTATATAATACTTCTCTTATTCTTAAAATATATAAGGCATGAAAATATAACATGTGATGGTTGACATTTTAAGAATAGTATAATTCTAAATGAAGTTTCTGTTCTTGAGAAAAATCTGCTAAGAGTCTTCAAAGAACTGCTGGTTTATCTCAGAGTATTAGAGAATCTTTGCTGAAACTATAGAATAAGACAGAATATTGAGGAGGGACTGAGGGCATAGTCCTTGGATGTAAGAGGATAAGCAAAGTCAGTGTAGAGGTATAAGATGGTGGTTTGCTGTACATGAGGGACTGATGCCAAGAATGATGCATTGTGATTAGTGAAAGAGTTAAGTAGTTTTGTCTTTATGAATTATTAAGTAGGAATTAAGATATTTAATGAAAAGAAACTAAAGTATATTTAAAATTGTTCTTTCACAAGAAAAGTAAAGAACAAGGCTATGGAAAGCTAAGCAGTGATGAAGACCTCGAAATAATTGTTGATCAGAAGCAGGTAAGTGAACACTCCATATGTTTCCTGTTGCCATTAGACTTTGACCTGGTAGCCTTTGGGTTGAGAACCCTTCCCAACAGCTGTTTTAGCTTGTCTAACTAGAGCTGTTATTAATAGAGATTTGAATAGCATCAATGCGTCCCTCATCTCTGCTCCACTGATTTCTGTGTGCTGTGAAGATGAACAATAAGGCATGAAGCAAGGCCGAAAGGAGAGAACTCTGTAGACTCAATACAGTGAGTCAAAGTAACATAATTTGATTGAGAAAAAAAAAGATTTAAGCATAATATCTAGGAAGCATATTTTCTTAAAAATGAGAAACAATACCATTGATGTGTCTTGTAAAACAAGGTATGATCGAGGGAGTTAATAAAAGATGTGAAATTTGAGATATTTAAACTTAGATCTTCCCCAGTTTGGTTTCTGTTTGTCTGCAGTGTCAAGGTGATTTGAAATGAAAAGAGATTGCTGTATGGTCAGTAATGCTGCCCAGAATTTGAGAACCCTCTAGCTTGGATGTTATATTGGCCCATAAGGTGCAATGAAAATGGCTTAACAGAGCATAAACAATGACACAGCAGGGAGTGGACAGTGTCCAGCCAGAACACTGGCTTGGCATTGGCTCTTGACATCTTTGTTAATCATCAAGGAGACAAGGTAACTGCCAGTGTACTTAACATACATGTGGCGTTGTCTCTGAGGGCAGCGTCAACAGTGGTAATTAAAAAGTCTGAGCTAATGAGGATATTAGAAAGTAGCCATTGACTAACAAAATGGCTATTGAATTTGGACAACTTTCTCGTCACGTAGTTGGTTCTATGTCGTGGTGTTGACACTAAGGAAGCCAGTGTGTGTGTGTGTGTGTGTGTGTGTGTGTGTGTGTGTGTCACATGGGGAATGGCTACCAAAACGTTGCAGTGGAAAGTCATTCATTTAAGTCCTGCTTGTTAGAATGGTTGGGGAAACTGAAGGGATCTCCTGGAAGATCTTGGCTAAGCAAAACATTTCCACGAGAGTTCATGGTCTGTGGGCACAGCAGGACTTGTCTCATCACCTTGTGCTTCCCGCCCTGTTGTGACTGCTGCCCCCGAACACAGCGATGTAGGGGTGTGAGGGTCTGGCCAACGCTCTGCTCTTCAGTGCCAGGTTGGCAATTTAACTAATAAGGTACATGGAGCCCCAGTGTGCGCCTCTGGTCTTTTAATTATGCTAGATTAATTACTTGAGACATGCACTCTAGACCTCCCGTGGACTGTGATTCTGGTGAAGGATTGGACCGACCTGACAGACTAGTAAAGGATGCGTGAATGTACCACAAGAAACACACACACTCACACATACACACAGACACACACCTCTATCAAAATGAAGTTAGTTTCTATTTCTTGTTTAGTCCTGAATCCTTACTCTTATACTTCATTTTTATCTTCTTCCTCCTCAAAGCTTTTAGCTTCTTCCCTTTAAGCTTCATGTTTTAACATATTGTTGTCATTCAGAAAACTCCAGAATTATTTGTCTTTGTATTTTTGATGAGGAGTTCATGGAGGAGAGACTTCATTTTCCCATGCTGACTTTCAACAAATTTATACTGTTGGGACCACATACTTCCAGGGCAGTCACCAAGTCGGTACCACCTGGAGTGACCCAGGACTGCTGAGTCATTCCTGCTAAAACTTGTTTCAAAACATGACAGATTTGAACACGGTCGGCTTAGGCACTGACTGCTGGCAGAGAAGAGTCTGCCCTCACTCTGGAGGATTTGAGTTTTGAGTTTTGAGTGAATCCTTGGTTGAAGCAATGGCAGTGTTCACACCCCCAACTAAAATAGCAAGGAAAACACGTTATAAAAATTCTTTATAAGACTCCAGGAAAGTTATTTCTAAGATTAAGAGACAAGCAGCATGTTTGTGGGTACATGCATGTATCAAATACATTTTTGCTCCAGAAATGAAATTGTTCATTCCATATACATAATGGAATTACACAGATATGTGTAATAACATTTAAACTTTGTGTCCCTATGTACCATTTCGCCAGTAATCCTTATGGCAATCTGTATCTTCAAAAAGCATTTGTTTGTCAATCTTCGTATAACTCCAAGTAGCTTTCCTAGTGACTGCTGTCAAAAGAAAATCTAAAAGAAATAAATAGCGTAATCGAGGTTGTGTGATGGGCAGAAGTTGGTGATCTCAGGAAGTCTGTCACTTAACTCCTGTCCCTCTGCAAGTGCTGTGCACGCTGCAGGCCAGTTTGTCAGTCAGGTGATTGGCAAGGCTAGTGCTTCCTCGGAGAGAGCAGCCTTGCTTAGGTAAGCACATGAAGAGCAGAAGCAGTGTGCAGGATATGGGCTTGCCACCACAGGCTGCTGCCCTCCAAAGGGCAGAAGATGTTGCTGTGTCATTTTGATGTGGAAAAACAGAGTACATTTTGGAAATGCGTAAGACTTTTGCTTTTGATGGGCAAGAATGTACTTCTCCCTTTGCGAAAGTTTCTTAGCAAATGTGATTCATAATTCATATTTTAAAAGTCACAGAGGATTCTCAAACTAGTACCCTAAGCTAATAGGCAATATATGTTCCTATATACATGTATGCACACTTTCACATACTTAATTTAAATATGAGCGTATTGCATGGGAATTGGAGTCCATATTTGCACTTGATATTCCCAAAGGTTTTATGCTTTAAATAGAAAAGTAATGAAAATGAATGTATTGCAGGTAAAATCTTAATGGCCTTCAATTTCAAGTATTTGCCATAAACATAGCAAAACTTTACTTAATGAATGCTATATAAAATAACTTCTAAAAGAGAAATCATATATGTGTATGTGCATGCATATCAGTTTTATCAACAAAATATTCTTTCTTTATTGGAGAAGACAAGGGTCTTGATTGTTAATTAGTCTCAAGTAAACACAAATTATTTCCTGAAGTTGCTGCTATTTCTGGAGTGAGACTGGATGAAATGGAAAGGAAAGTATCTTGAATTTACAGTCTTAACCACCTTGACTAAATAATGAATTTGCTCTATTTTAAATTACTATTTCAATTGGATTCGGCTTGATTCAAGGTTTCCTGTATGTTGGGCTACAGAGCTGGTGTCTAAGATATTTTCAGATTCCAAGCAGACTTGAAGTAACAAAAACACACACGATAAGTCCAGAAGCTTGAGGGTTTATGAAGGATACAGAGCTACAGGTTTGAGCATTGTAAAAATGCACGTATAGAATGCTTGGGTCTGTTTGATTCTGGGGACCTGAGGGGAGTTGGTCCCGTGTGTTTCTTGGCGCACTAAGAGAGGAGATGCCAAGAACCAGCCAGTTGTGAGGGAGCACATGCATTAGGTCAGGGCATCAGTCCTTGGCAGCCTTGGCTGTGCCTGGGGAGCTTCCTGGGCTCACGCCACTCATTGCTAACTTTGTGATGTGAGGTTAGGCCTGAGTGTTACATTCCTAACTCCTCCACCACTGCTCTGGTTTCAGCCCACACTCTAGGACACAGAATCCAAGAAAATAGCTATTGCAGTTCTGAAAGTGGAAAAAGATATGGGGAGGTCAATAAATCTGATGTTCTTCAAGTGGTTATTACCTGGAAACCTAAAAACTAGAATGCATAGATACTCGATACAGTGGTGCCTGAAAAGAAAGTCACCATAGACACTCCCAACAGTGCTGCCTCAAAGGGCCAAGCCTGCAGTTGGGTTGAGTTAGCCCTGTGGTGGCCCTTTTGGTCCTGAGCCCCAGAAATCACATTTCTTGTTTGTAAACTAGTGCCCCATTTGTCCTATCTAATGGTTTATTGGAGCCAAAATCTGTTAAAGACTCCGAAAGGCATAGATTGTGTGCGCTATGTGGAGGACCTAATCAGTCATATACTCATCCCAACCCCACCCCCACACAATTTAGCAAGGCAGAACCTTGAGACCTACAGTGATGAATGGACTTTCCCAGAGTCCCTAGTTTGGTACCAAAAAAAACTGATAGCCATGGACCCCTGATGTGGTCTAAGCTCTGTGCCCTCTGCACCATTACTTATTGCCCTATAAATTGGTATAAATTGATTCTGTTTTCTTGGTCTACTTACATAAAATCACTACCTGGAAACTGTCACAGTTGACCATGGTCTGTTACTGCTCACTCACTGAGATGATATACACTTCCCACAAATACTTGTTAACTCTCAACATCCCTCTTCGCCTCTAGGCATTACAGAAAAAAAAAAGATTCTTCCAAGGAAATAAACAAATAAAAGATAGGGGATGGGGGGACAGAATGGGAACTGCAGGGTGGCTGCTGAAGCCACGTGCCTTCTTCCCTCGCCCACCACAATACTCAAGGGAGGGCTCCAAGCACACGAGAAACAGGACAGCACACATTTTACCTAACCTGAAACCTTTCTGAATCTCATTAAAACTTGTGAGAGGATCCTGAGCAGAAAGCAATGCACATCAGGACTATTTTCCTAAAGAAGAGGAGGAAACAAAGTAGAACTGTCCCTTGCATCTCCCACAGCCACAAGCTTTTTAGTAGGGTTGCAATCTGCTCTGTCCTAGTGGTTCCATGGGAATGAGTTGCAGAAGGGAGATCAAGGCCAGTGTCAAATAAAAATGAAAGAGCGCGACCCAGCTTCCTCCTGGCACTAAGAGATAATCTGTCCTGCCACCTGCTGACTCAAGCCTTGAACTCATAAATAGTACAGCGATGATGGAGGGTGTGCCACTCAGCACCATCGGGTCAGTACTTTCTTGGCCATCTCAGTATGGTCACTTAGTTTATATATAATTCATACCCCATTTGCTTCTGAGGATTCCAAAGTATCAGAGCCTGTCTCTTGGTATCACATGGAATAGTTTCTCTGGTGCCTTCTCAGAATTCTGCACATGGCCATCAAGGACATAGGACCCCTCTTCCTTCACCTGTTCAGCCTGGAGAGCCCGGAAGCAAGGGACTCCCTGACACTTAGAGAATTCAGCGTCCCATGCAGCTGTGATACCCTGATTAAGATCGCAATAGGCATAAGCTCATTAGCAATTTCCTCACAGGAGACTGATCAATGAGAAGTGGCTACAGGAAAAGAAGGCAGATTATTTGCCATGTCTATGAGTCAGCATAAACAAAGATTCATTTCTGTAGACCAATCAATCCATCATTTCAGAAAAGCTATTTATCATCAACAAATATTGTAAAGGAGAAGCACTACTTCCCATGAGGTTAAACATAAAACTTGTGAAATGAAGATAGGGTGACCCTGTATATTGTTCCCAAATAGTCTCACATGTATCAGGGACTACAAAGTTAACTCCAAGGATTTGTTAGTGCAGGGGAAAGAGCCATCGTAATGCATAATGTCTTCCTCTGTGCTTCCCTGACAAACTCACATCATTAAACTCTGGCTTAATAGCCTGCATTTCAACTCCTTCTACTATTTAGCAGTCCCTGACTCTAGGGCAAACTGAGGGGGAAAATACAAGATCTTCATCTCAGAATCTTTTCACAGATTCCTGCACTGTGAGGTTAGTGGGTCACAGAAAACCTAGCAGGTCAGTCTTCCTAGGGTGACTCCAAGGCAGGCTTGAGTCCCTGGCCAGACTCCCTCGCCCTGGTTTTGCTTTGGCTTTGTTCTCCTGAGAAGAGGAGTTTGGAGTGAGCAGCTAGGCTCTCTGCGTCTTCAGACTGTCGTCTGTGCCATGCTCTCTCGCCATCTGCATTGGCGTCTGTTCCAAGGCTCAGAAGGGGACACCTCCTTGAAAAGCCATGTGTCCTCTGGTCAGAGCCAGGCCTAGAATCTGGGGCCCCTGGTGTTCAGTCTGATGCTTTTCACAAAACTTCACTTCCTAGAGGGAGGGTTGTAAATGGGTGTGTGTCAGAAGACCTTGAATTTGGTTTTTTCTGCAAGTGTGCTCCGAGTGTTCTTCACACTTTCTGTGGATAGGTGCTTTAGTCCAGGGCATGTCATGAGCCAGACAATTTTGTAGAGTTGTTGGGAGAATTACACAAGTCCCTCAGTACAGGGGCTTAGTCACATGCATGGAAGGTGATGAAAGTTTCATTCACAAATGGCAGGCACTGAGCCAAGCAGTGGTAGGAATTGGGGAGGACAGACTTAACTATAATAATTCTAAGCAATAGTATTTTTACTGGGGTCATAAATATGGATGCCTTGTATATAGAAATTGGGGACACAGGCTCTGGCACAGGGAATGCAGAGTGTGGAGAGTAGAGAGAAGGGACCACTTGGCACAAGTTGGCCATTCTGGAGAAGGGTGGCACATACCAGTTCCACATGCTGGAAATAAGGTTATGAGCACGACATAGTACCTGGTCAAAAGGCATAATCAAGCTGCCGCTGTTGAAATGGCTATCGTCAACGCTAAGATTTTAAATGGTAGGAATCAAATGAAACAAACCGGTTCTGTGCATAGCCCTGGGGGACCCAGCTTGTGACTCACTGTGCTGGGGGACTCAGATCAAGGGCAGGTAACAGGTGAGCAAAGGACAGGGTCTCGCTCTGCTTGTCTCCTCCATTCCCTTTTTGACATGTCCCCTGACGGCAGGGGACATTAGCTACTGATCTGGCTAATGGAGGATATTAAAGTCAGTTTCCAGGGCATCTCAAGCCCTTCTGAAAGCTCAAGATTCTTACGAGGGAACCTAGCAACAGGAATTCCCACTCAGTGAAGCGGGTAGGCAGCATTTTCACTAACAGAAGATGTGGCCCGTGACAGAACAGAAACAACCCAGTCAGGACTGTCTTACATTCATCTCTTCGCCAGTCTGTCACTTCAGTGAGCAACAAGGTCCCAGCACTGCTCAGCACGCCTCTCCTCTCCCAGTTCACCTTCCCCAATGTCTCAGACAATGATGCAATGCGCCAAGGCAGCTCCAGTCAGCAAGAGGAGATCCTGAGTTTCCGCCCCCAATTCAGTGCCACATATAATTATACAACTACAAACCTGTTACTTTCAGTTTAAAAAAAAAAAAGAAAAGAAAAGAAAGAAAGAAAAAACTTGGACCTTCATGTTTTAAAAAAATGTATAAATTATTTTCAAATACCCCATGGTTTTCTTTCCTTCTTTTTAATGTAATGGGGGAAGTGGTGCTGATGTGGATAAAAGGAAATGCAGAATTGAGATGGCGTGAGCTGACAAAATGAGCGCCAAAAATTATGCGATCTGTGAAAGTAGCACGCAGAGGCAGCGGGGCGTAAAGGCAGCCTGGGCCACATGGAGAACACCTTGTGGAGAACCCCACTGAGCTACCACATACAAAGTCTGGGGCTTTTGCTTCTCATTTTCTTTTTTTTTCTTTCATTTATTTTACATACATATTTTACATACATACCATAGTTTCCCCTCCTTCCTCTCCTCCTGCCTCCCATCTACCCCTTCCCTTCCTATGCTCCCCACATCCACTCCTTCTGAAAGCTAGAACGGCCTGGACAGATTGCTGTAGACTCTAAGAGACCACGGGGGCCACCCCAGCAAAACTTGCAATCATCATAGATGGAGAAAATAAGACATTCCATGATAATATGAACAATATCAGCCTGCAAAATCCATTCCTACAGAAGATATAAGAAGGAAAACTCCAGCCCAAGGAGATTAACTGCACCCATGAAAACAAATGAAATAAATACTCTCACCCCAACAAAACCAAAAGAAAGGAAGACACACCCACACCCACACACATATATACCACCACCAACAATCTAACATAAAAGCAGGAATTATCAATTGTTGGTCATTGATACCTATCATAGTTAGGGTTTCTATTGCCGTGAAGAGACACCATGACCACGACAATGCCTTTTTATTTTATTTTATTTTTAGTTTATTTTATCTAATTAATATCTTTTCTTTCATTACATAGCAACCACAGTTTCCCATCCCTCCTCTTCTCCCAGTCCCCCCACTCTCATCTCCCCCTTCTCCATCCCCTCCTTTTCCATCTCCATTCAGAAAGGGGCAGGCCTCCCATGGGCATGAACAAAGCATGGCACATCAAGTTGAGGCAGGATCAACCTCCTCCCCCTGCATCACGGCTGGCAGAGGTAATCCAGCATGGGGAACAGGTTCCCAAATGCCAGCTAAGTGCCAGGAACAGGCCCTGATCTTGGTAGGTTCACCTGATCTACGCGAGAACACTGGGCATCTTGGTTAGAAAGAATGTCAGGACATTATCTAACCTGGGGTTTAGATAAACATTAGGTTCTACAGAAACCATTTTCTCCCAGTCCTAGAGCCAGGAGGCCTGTGTCTGTTTACCTGAACTGCCCTTGTCAGGGAAGTCAGGCAGGTAGAGAGAAGCTATGCATGAAGAAAGGCCAGGGAATGTGCTTGTGTTGATTTTAATACTTTTGAAACAGGTGAGTCCCAGGGCAAGGGAGGAAGCATTTAGGTGGGCTCATCAGGATGCCTTGTGCTCCCTCCCGCCCTGACCATGTTCTGTCTGCTTTAGTTTCTCACCCACACAACCTAACAGTCACATCTCCTCTCTTCTGTTTAGCACTAGCCTCCGGCTGTGGCCGCTAGAATGCATCTCCTCCTCCAACACTGCTATACCAGCTTTGACAGAAGCGCAGCTCTTGCAAACCTGCTTTTCAGAATGCTCCATTTCCTCTTTCCCTTTCCTCACAACACCCCCATGGTCCTGTCATCTCCGTTTTCAGTCATTCGTTTGGCACATGGCCTACCGCTAACCAGGCTTGCGCTTCTCGGCTACCTTGTGATTAGGACGTTCACATTCAACACACAAATGGCCATTCAATACAATTGCTCTGTGCTCCTCATCAAAGTACGTTTTGACCAAGTGATCTCATTCCTGAAGCACATGAATGAATGGCTTGTTAAGGGGATGGTGGGAGAGGGTGTCATCGTAGCTTTGCGCCATGTGATCCTGATGGAAGAAAACACTCATTCATTTTCTACAACAAAATTATCTCATGTGTATAATTAGAGACTCATTAATGACTTTTTGTTGTAGAACACTAATCACAGAAGCCTTTATTGTTTTTTTTCAGTCGAAGATGTGCTTTATCCCTTCCCAGCGACTGCCCTTAAGGTTTGGAGATGTTCTTGAAAGTGAACCAATGAGTCACGATGCGCCCCTGATAGATTCCGTTAGTTAGATATGCAGTTAACATGGGATGAAAGAAACCCAGCTCTGCACTGAGTGAGACATTTTCAAACATTTAAGGTACAGAGTTAACAGCTTAGAAATATCTCCTATTCTGTCTCAAGGAGTTTGAGTTAACAGCCGCAGTGTTTGGACGTTTCTGAACAACAGTAACTTTTCCCTGTGGATCCCAGCATGGCTTAGCTTAGAGAACCAATGTTTCCATAGTCCCCAAGAGGAATACCAACAGCTGGCCAGCACAATGGCTCAATACCAGGCACCAACCCTGGCCACCTCACTTGGATTCCTTGACTCAGAAAGGAGTGACCTAACTTCCGAATGTTGTCCTCTGACTGGCACTCCTAGGTAGTGGCATTTCAAATGTAGTTTAATGAATAAAGACTGCCTGAAGATCTGAGAGTAAAACAGTCCCACTGGTCAGCCTTACAGACCAGATTATGGTATCACACACCTTTAATCCCGGTAGCCACAATGACACGCACCTTTAATCCCAGGAGCCACCCTGGTTGCCATAGAAATCAGGGGGTGCATACCTTTAATCCCAGTGGTGCATGCTTTTAATGACAGTGGTGCATGCCTTTGGTCCTAGCCCTAGAGAGGACTATAATGTGGGGAAAGACAGCTCTCAGACACAGTCTCATTCTGACATTCCTGGAGGCAGGATTGCCGTTTTTGGACTGAGGTTGAGGCAAGAGCCAGTGGCTGGCTGTTTTGCTTTTCAGATCTTCAGGTTGAACCCCAACTTCTGACCCTGAGCTTATATTAATCATGCATCACCCATATGCTATGGCATGCAGGCACTCGTACATACACGCGTATACTTGTGTATGTGCACACACACACACAAATGGAATTTTAAAATTAAAAAGAAATACTAAGCTCTCAGCAGGGCCTGCAGACCGCTGCCATGCAGACCCTGCCCTGCCCTGAGGTCCGTGTCTGGACAGGTTGAAGGGACAGTGCTCTCTCTGCTGCTGGACCTCTGTCCTGGTTGTGCTTCTGCCTGCATGCACTATTTTGATGGAACTAATACAGCATACCTCGTCTGTTGTGTAGAGCCATCTAGAGACCCCTGTTCTTTCCTTTGAGTGTTTACTAGGTGCTTTGACACAGAGATGACCTTGCCAACAAAGCCGTTAGTTCCTCTGTCCATAGTCAGTCTTGACCTTGACAGCATATGCTGCCCGTGTGAATGCTTGTACTTCATCTTGCGATCTTCCCAAAGGGTGCCTTCCCTCTCCAGCCTCCTCCAGCCTTCTCATCTGTTGGCTCAAGAAGGCTGGTGGTGGTCCTTGAACTCCCTTTTCTCTGGCCGTGTTATGCTTGTCAGTTCCCAGTAGTTTCAGATAGGAGAAATGGTGTCTGACTGGAGAGATCATCCTCACAAGCCTTTCAGCCTGAGTTCAATCCCCAGAACTAATGCACAAATGCCAACGCCCCAAACTTATTTTTCCACTGCTAAGAAGGAAGGAACGAGAGGATCCCTGGGACTTACTTGTCAGCCAGCAGAGCTTTCTTCCTGCTTGGTGAGTTCTAGGCGAGTGAGAAACACACATGTGTATACATGCATACACACATGCACACACATGCACAAGATAAAGCATTGCCCTTGGTCATAAGGACGCCTTGCTCTCTCGTTCTTGCAGACTTGTGAATGTCTTGTATTGTTGCACTCAGTAAACATTCCATTGTTTATCTCCCGGTTTTCTACTTAGTGTTCATGGATGGCCACCTTAGATAAAAATCAAGGATATTCAGCCTTTCAACCATGCTTTCCCTTGACCTGTGCAGTGATTGTACAAATAACCCTCTTCCTTCTTTTAGGATGTGACTTATTAAATTAAAGAAAGCAAAGAAAAGAATTGCAGTAGAATTGTTTATGGCCTGTGGGAAGACACATACTGATCGCCCACGAATTCTGTAGGATGTGTGCAGATCTGCACAGGGTGATGGGTCCACGATCCTGCTGGAAATGGAGTCACACATACTACATGGCTCCCTATGACTTCAGGTTTAACCTGAGTTATGTGTGGCAGTTACACGCATACTACTTCCTAATGTTGAGGGAAACAAATTTGCATAGATTGCATTTACATGAATTTTTGTATTTTGTTAAGAAAATAAATGTATCCAGTCTTATTAGAGCCACAGATCCCACAGGATGTAGTTTATTCTGGTGCCATACTCATTGAGGAGGCCAATGTACAGATTTGTAGAGACTTTCGGGCCCTGATATTGGGGTCTAAGCAGCTTAGATGAAGTGGATACAATTTAAGGAATTAGAGGATTAGATCCTGTGGCTGTTGAATTGAAAGGTAGAAACAAGGAAATAATGAGAATATATTTTTTAATATATGTAGCTTTATCAGTATTTCAAACTTAAAACCTTTTCTTATGACCCCAAAATGTGAAACTTGTAGGCTAATGTAGAAGGCTAAAATTTACTAGAATCCACTAGTATGTCTTAGAATACAAGTGAGGGTTCAAGCAATCCACCTACCAATGGCTCCTCCTTTGACATTTAATCCCTAAGCCATGACCTCCATATCAACAAAGAAACAAGCTTTTTCTACTTCTATGTTATGAGCTGTATGGAAGAATTTATTAATGAAAAGGGGAAAGAATTATTTGATCCACTCAAGGGGATTACTTCCTGTGAATCAATCAGACAGAACACTCTGCCACAAATGACCCAGGTTTGGGGGTCACTTTCTTATGCTACAGATGGCTTTAAAAAGTAAATCAGTACAAAATTACACATGTGTGTGCACACACACATACACACATGCACATACACACACATTCACACACTGATTACTTTTACATTAGTAGCATCAGAGGTGAGAGTTATTTTATGAGTCTGTAAGTGGTAGAATAGAACAGAATTCTTGAGTGACTGGCATGCATGTGACTTTTAATTTTCTCAAGAAGTTTGCATTATAAAGGATATTCCTGAAGACACAGAGTACAGTGGTTCCCATTCCTCTCATTTGTTTTGACACAGTTAATGGAAAAGCCAAATTTATGCTGAGGCTTCTAGTAGTTATTTGGCAACTGAGAAATTTAATATGCAAGAAAAAAACAACATACAGCTTGTATCCTCCCTCCAAGACTTTATAAATACTCTCCTGATTGAATTTATTAATGGAGCTGCATTTAACATATGTGTGTATGTTTGTATGTATGCATATATAATGTACATACGTGTATGTATACATACATTCATGAGTCAGCAGGAAAGTCACATGACATCTCTCAAAATATAAATCCAATTAGCTTCAACAGGCTATCGAAGAAAAGGAGCTCTCTTGTAGAGTCATGACTTTGAGAATCACTAAGAAGGAGAGCCAGAGCTCCAATCAGCAAGGCAATTAAATCAGGCTACATTCCCAGTGGTTAGTAACTACAGGTTGTTCATATAACCCTTCCTTATTAGATATCTGCTTCTGCTCAGGGACTGGAGAGATGGCACAGCCGTTAAGAGCGTTTGCTGCTCATGCAGAGGACCAGGGTTCAGTTCCCAGTACCCACATGACAGCTCACCGCCACTTGGAACTTCAGCTCCATGGGTTCCAGTACCCTCTTCTGGATTCTGTGGGCACTGGCACTCACATGCACACACACACACACACACACACACACACACATGCACATAATTAGAAATAAAATCTTTGTAAAAGTTTGCCTCTGAAATAGTTTTCTAACCAACCAAAAGAAATTCACTAATTTTTCCTTCTCTTCTCTTCTCTTCTCTTCTTTCTCTCTCTCTCTCTCTCTCTCTCTCTCTCTCTCTCTCTCTCTCCGCCCCCTCTCTCTTTGAGAAAGGTTTATAAATTCATGGGACAGCTAGATGCTAGGACAAGGGTCAAGGAAAGAGCTTTGGGAGGTTTGGGGCTTTAAGGTGTGTATGTTCTGTGGAGATCATGTTCTAAGCACCATAGGTAAAATTATGAAGTTAAGTGAATCAAACTTTAACCCTCACCTACACCCCATGTCCAAGGGGTCACTTTCTTGAGAATGGAGAGAAGATGAAAGCTGTGGGCATTATACTGGTTGAGCTCCTATGTGTATCAGACCACTATAGAGATGCTATTAGTTATTATTATTGTTCAATTATATTATTATATTATTCAAATAAATTATTATATTGCTATTCAAAAGGGGAAAACATTCTCAGAAGGTTTGAGCAGCTACAGAGGAGTCATACAAGAGCTGAGGACTGGGGTACAGCTCAGTTGGTAGTGCTGGCCTAGCATGCCTGGAGCTCCGGATTCTACCCTGCACCATATAAACAGTGTGTTCTGCTTTCATTTCTGTTCCCGCTGAAAAGTAGCATCAGGGAGGAAAAGTTCATTTGGTTCACCATTCCAAGTTACAATCTGTCATTACTGGAAAGGTAAGATAGGAGCCGAAGGAGCTAGTCACACCCCATCCACCGGTGAGAGCAGACCAAGATGAGTGCACCCATA
This sequence comes from Microtus oregoni, assembly GCF_018167655.1. Classification (NCBI taxonomy): domain Eukaryota; kingdom Metazoa; phylum Chordata; class Mammalia; order Rodentia; family Cricetidae; genus Microtus; species Microtus oregoni. Next base: position 40,156,952 of record NW_024543069.1, on the reverse strand, counting down.
CTGCCTGATTGTTTGCTTGCTAACTTTCTTTACTCTTACTGGTTTATAGCACAGCCTAGGGAATGATGCCACCCATAGTGGGGTGGGTGTTCCTATACCACGGAACAGTGGAGATAACTCCACACAGTCATACAGATCACCCTGATCTAGATATCTCCTCCTTAACTCCATCTTCCCAGGGTATTCTGGGCTCTGTTGAGTTGATAGTTAAAACGTACCAGCCAGCAAGGGATGTGATGATGAATGCCTATAGTCTCAGCTCTGGGGTAGAGACAAGAGGATGAGGAGTTCATGGTCATCTTTGGCTACATACCAAGTCTGAGGCTAGCTACATGAGGTGCTGTCCTCCCCTCCCCGAGGGAATAGGGAGCATGCCTGACTACAAAGCCCAGGTTCCTCCTCCGCCAGTTGCTACTCCGTAACCCACCAAAGAAACTGAGCAGCAACCATGCATCCTGCTTCATACTTCCAGAAGTTGCTTCACATCCCCGGACACTCATGGGAATTTGTTGAAAGCTTTCCTGAAGTTAAAAACTAAAAGTCAGTGGAAGCAAGGGAAGAGGTCTGACTTGGCTAAAGCAAAGTCCTGGGTCATCTCCTGCTACCTTCCAGTCCTCTCCAAGCCCCAGGGCTCCTTGGAAGAAGCTGAGTTCTGAATTATGGGCTAGAACAGGTTCCCTTGAAACACAAGACACAAATAAAAGTGAAGAATGCATTGTCCTCTTTCCTAGTTTGTACAAAATATGTCTATATTTTACTCATAATTGGACTTAAGATAAATTATACCTGAAAAATAAAGTGGTTTGTTTTCCCAAGCTGACTTCTCACCCTAAGAGGCCTGTGGCTCTGTTATTCACAGCCAGGTTCTGTCTCCACCAGAAGTTGGCTCCTGGACTTGCCCTTGCACAGCTTAAACCCTGAAAGTACCTGCTATTCTGAGACTTAGCAGGGTCTCCAGACACCTGATGAACACCTGTCTTCCCACCCACCCTGAGATTTACTGACTCAACAATAGAGAGGGAAGGAAGAGTTAATACCATGCATGATTTTCCCAGGTATTCTAGGTGAAAGGGTGTGTCTAGGTAGAAAACTTCACCTCTCAGGGGGTGTTCTGAACACCTTGCCATTAGCCTCTTAGCTATCTTCCATGCATTTCCTTCCTTTCTTGCTTCTGTTAGCTGGTCCTGGCTCCTATCAACTCTTCTCCTCCTGTGCTGACTACGCAGTGGCATCCAGGTCTCCTGCTCCATCTGTCAGAGATGCTGTTTCTACGTTCACTCTTTGTGGGGGGGCTTTCTTCACTCCATTCCATCCTTTTCTTCCTAATTTGTAGGGAACCCTCTCCTCCAGAACACAACCTCCCCTCCTTTGCTGAGGATTCTTTCTGGTTCCACCCAACACCCAGGAAGCTAGGAAGCCTTAGGAACCATACAGCTGCCTTGTTTCTGAAAACAAAACAAAATGGAATCTTTGATGTTAAATTGATCACGGATTTTTTTGAGCAGTATAAACCTCTCTGGCTACATCTGCATATGAATAGATGGGAGGGCTTTGGCAGTGGAATCTTCAATGGAATTAGGTCTGCATAGGACTGAAGCTCTTTGTTTTCTCTGGCTTTGTTTCATCCATCATTGTGAGCACCTGCCGTGAACCACATGGTGTAAACCCCATTCCTGCTTTTACTGCGTATATGTTCATATATGTAATTAATGCCTAACAAAGGGTTTTTAGCTGGCTCCATTTTTTACCTTTGTCTCATTTGAATTTGGGGTCACCCTTAAGGCTGGTCAGGAAGCTCAACAGAAATCAGGGGTACAAGTCCTTCCCTGCTCTCTCGCTGTGTGTACTTCTGAAGTCCTGGTACCCGTTTCCTGGGGTATCTGTAGATCCCATATCCATCACCATGAATTTCAGGAAGTCAGGAAGAGAGGCAGGGAAGGCAGGCAGCCTGTCCCCCTTGAGGTCCATGGTGTCCTTTTGTTTCTATTCCCTTGCCCAGAATCTAGTCAAATGGGGGGATAATGGAACAAAATCTACATAGCACGTTACTAAGGAAAAACAGTGTTGTCCAAACTGAGCAAGACTCAGGAACCTTAGCCCTGGCTGTCAATCTCAAAACTGCTAACGTTAGCTTCTCTAATGAAACCCATTGTTTTGTATACTTTGTACACACTAATACAAATGTCTGAAATATGCCACTGGCTTCCAAGTCAGTAGTAAAGGGAAATAAGCATCACATACATATTTTTCAGGATTTCCTTAACAATGTGATCAAACAGAGCCCAAGATGGGGACAGGAGAAATGTCTTCAGGGAACATCCAAATTGTGTTCTTCTGCTTTGGCATTTACCTGAAAAAGGGAGCACACTCACTGTGTATCCTCTTAAGTTAAAAAGATACCATCAGTCTGGTCCTCCTGGCATGGACTCTCTGCAAACCTTTTCTTGGGTTGTTTGGAGTCAGCACTAGCTAGCTTCCCTCAGACTTTCCCCCTCCCCGCTTCCTCTTAGCCTTTAAGTGTGTTCCCTATACGGCAGGTCCCCTGCCTCTCTCGACTTGGTACTTACCCAGCAGGTACAGCCACCTTGTCAGGCTCTTTCTTTTGTCTGTTTGGTAATTTCAGCTGGACTGAAAGGACCTCACCAGCGCAGCTCTTTCCCTCCTTCTGCCTCTGCCCCATGGTGCAGCCCTTCAATAGGTGATGTTGGCTTCTTTAAAGCATCTGAAAAGGAAAAGGAAGTTTTGTTTTTTATACAGGTGCCCTAATTATCTAGCATGTTTGACTGACGCATGCGGGGACCCATCCCCCATGGGGCAAAGGAAACTGCTGAAAGTCAGGAAGTCAGAGCTGTGGTGCCATGTCACTGGCAATGGGTAGCCTGGCACCATGCCATCTCAGCCACAGATAGCTCCATAGTACCATTTACAACAGACTCTGCAAAGCCCGGGGGTGGTAATGGGGAAGAGACTGGCCAATGGTAGGTGAGTTGTAAGGCTCTCCACCAAGATGAGGGCAGTTTAAAGCCAGCTGAAGGTGAGCCCAGTTGTGTAGGCTGATCCCGTATCACCAGCGCATCTAAGCAGAAACTGCTTGTTTGTTCTGTTCTCCAGCCCCTAGGAAAGTTCAATAAATGCTTGTTCTACCTCTCCATGATCACACGATGAAGAAAGATGGAGAGGGCTTCTGGTCCCCCTTGTCTTTAAGAGTTTCTATCTGGCTCTGAAGCAACTTCTTTTCTTATGCATAGGAACAAAGCTGACTGCTCCCAACTCTGTGTGTCAATCCAGCATTAGCTCAGGTGACTTGGGGACAAGTCCACTCCGCTGTGCTATATGAAGGGAACATTCGGGGCTGGAACATAGCACAGTGGCAGATTCCTTGTCTCATGTGCCAGAAGCCCTGGTTTCAACCCCAACTCCCCAGTCTTAAAAACTGAATGCTTGATGGCTTCTATAACATTTGGTTTGTCTTTTATTCAAGTTGTTTTTAAGGAAATAATGTCTAGAGTATAGTTTCTATGAAACACTACATGTTGCAAAAGGCTGTGCTGACAGCAACAGGAAGAATATGCTCACAACACATGACGTAGAAAACAAAGGCGTGACAGAAATTTGGAAAAATCCAACTGTTTTTAAAACATGCACGAAAACAAAAAGGTTGCCTGTGTGGTTCCTATATTTTATAGAGACTTAAAATCATGACATGAACGTTAGAGCGAAGCTGTCTAGGAAAACAAAGGAGACGGATGGGAGGGGACTTGGAAACGGAGTGCAAGGGCAAATCCATCCAACGGCAGTGTGTACTGGTGTGAAAATACTCTCACCTGATGTGATAGTCAGTGCAATGGGCATATACAGGGAAGTCAAACAAGCGACTCTAGAATCTCACAGAAACAACAGCAGAGGACTCTAAGAAAACTTATAAAATAGAAACAGTTTCTATCTGGGTGCTAGGATAGGGAATGGTTTATAAACCATTTTTCTGTACTCTTCCATTTATCAAATGTCCCTCAAACCAGTTGTTAAACATAAAATATGACAGCACTGTGTTGGTGGAGGGGAGGACACTTTGCAGTGATGTAGCCTCTGGCTGGTCAGGGACTCGAGTACCTATAAATAACCCCTCATCCACACTTCTTTAGTAACCCTAATGAAACTCACTGGGTCACAAACAACAACCACAACGCATGAGAAGAGAAGGTAGAAGGGAAGAGGTGCTCAGAGGGAGTGGTAGGGGGCAGAGAGGGGAGTGACCTGGCTGGAACAAAAATATGCTACATACATGTATGAGAAGGCTACAAGGAAACCTATTATTACAATTAGTATATACTAACAGAATAATAGTACAACATTAAAAGTTCTTTTCTTAAAAAAACTCAATGAGGAAAGTGTTTACAGTCTGACAAGAAAAGATGCTGTTCTAAGCTTCAGGACAGAAAGAGCCATGGGATTCATCTAAACAGAGGGACTCCATGGAAAATGACCAGGGAAGCCAGGCACAGGATTTGCTTGCTGCTGATGTGGCTTTAATTAATATTATTAAAGTTTCTTCCCCTGCACAGAGATGCTCTGATTGCTGGAGTTTAAACACACCATCAGCAGAATTGCCTCGAGAAACTTACGTAATCATGTTAGAACTGCATTTTAACAGCGCACATTAATAGCTCTGGAGGCTTCAGATTAATAAGCAAGTGTGCTGTTCCACGGAGAGGAAATGTGAGGTTGGCATTCTTTTTGTTTATCTGGTGCTTTGCCGTTTCTAGTGGCCAGCGAGGACTGCAGACTGGGGTGATGTGAGAAAATATACAGCGCACCCACTGGCTCTAGGAACAGCCTGTGGTTTACAGTTTTACAGGGGACAGGCAGATCCTGTAGGGAGAAATACTGCCGAGCCCTGGCTTGACCTCTGCTCCCCCACATGTTATGGTGTTTCTCCCGCTCTACATTCTGATTTGTCTGCTCATTCATCTTGTATGGTCAGATGACAACCGTCGACACTCATGTCCAAATCTCACATCCTGCCTCAGACTTTTTCCCTTTCTGAACCACAGTTGAACAGATAGAGAGGGAAGACAAGCCCTCACCCCAGTCCAGGGGGCAGGGGTGGGTTACACAGAGCCATACCGAGGCTGCAAGCCTACAGGAAGGAAGACGCTGCCCCTAAGCTCCGCTGCCAGGTTTTGTTGCTCTTTTGTGGCAGGTGACCACTTTATAAATTTAGGGAGTTTTCAAATTTTATAAAATTTGTATAAAAAAAAGCACAAATGTTTACAGAGCCTTATGTCCCAGATGCAAAGACCACCAGAACACTGGCTCTGAAGGCAAAATCAAGGGATTTTAATTCTAGAACTCAACATGCTTTGGTTTTCCTGCGTGTCAGTGCATGAAGTTAATGAGACAGACAGAGAATTCAATTAATAGCAATTCCCAAGGTTAGATCCGGTCTTGGTTCTCACCACACTCCCACCCCGACACACACACACTTGTAAGCAAGATTTGATTATAACATTTAGAATATGATTATTGTTTGAAAGTAAGAATGCTGCTTAGCTTGAGTCTGTAATGATGTGTGCCCTTTGTTCTGCAAAGTCCACCCCCTGGAGGCGACAAGTCGGTTATCCTGGCGCTGCTTATTCATTGACTCTGTACTTGTGATTAGGAACAAGTTCCTTAACCTTCCTCAACTCGTGTCTTAGCTGGAAGGAACCAAACAGTGACTTACAGCTACTTCTATAGTTAATGTGGAGACTTTATATAATATAGTGTATTTTCATAATGTATATGCAATTAATGGTAATTATAATATATAAGCTCAATACAATTACTGTTCAATTATCAAGAACTATAATGATCACTTCTTTCCTTCTGTTTCCTTGGCATGCGCATGTGTCTCTCTGTCTATCTTTTTTATCTCCTCTCTCTCTCCCACTCTCCCTCTCTCCTTCAATAAATGTTTTATGGCTAAAAAAAGAACTATAATGATCACTATCATTGTCATTACTACCATCACCACCATCACCACCACCATCGTCACCACCTCCACCACCACCACTGCCACCATTATCCCTATCACCATCATCATCACTATCATTATCACCACCACCATCACCACCACCATCATCACCACCATCATCCCCATCACCTTCATCACCACCACCATCGCCACCATCACCACCATCATCAACACCACTATCATCAACAACAACACCTTTCACATGACTTTTGCTCTGGGTGACTCTTCTGCTGTGTTGTTTAATGCTCAGAAATTTCAACCCAACTTCTAACAGATGAATATTCAGCCCATGAAACCAAAAGGCCTCTACAGGTAGTCAGATAAGTACACTTTCTCAGTTCTTCTCTGTAAGAGATTTATCTCATCCATCCTGTTGGGTAATGTGTGAGATCTTCCATCGAATTAAAAATCACCTAAGTGGGTGTGTGAGTGGAGGGATTTCTGTTTCTACTATCCAGAGAAGCCCCATGCAGTCAGGTGGCTCACTACAGACCCACTGTCATTGGCATCCATCTACGGGATTAATGAAGCATAAAAATACTGTTCGTTAACTAATTTCTTTTTGCCAGTGTAAACACTGTTTATCACACCTGCCTTGGTTCTGTGCAAGGTGGCTCCTGATGTCCAGGAGAGCCCGGGCCAGGAGTTCCTCCATCACAGACAGAGAGATTTCCTGTCATGCAAGTATGTGGAGTAACAGCTCACATTCCCCTTCAGATACACCCCTGGGTTATTCTGGATGCCTGAGAGTTCTAATGTATCTGTCTGACGTTAAGATCAGCTCTAGCTTGCCTAACCCTGAGCTTCTGCCCTCTAAGAAGTCTCAGAAGCCTGTTATTCCCCTTGGGCCGGGCACCCATGCTCAGTAATTCAGTTATGTCACCCACTTCTTTTGCTCTTGTTCCCATCCTGCCCCCTTCTGTCAGAACTGTCCATGACACAGCTTTCCCACCTCTTAAGGTTTTCCTCAGTCTTCACTTTTGACCTTTAAGAAACAAAGAATTTCAGTTGGGACCAAAGTGGGGCTAACTGTAGCCAAGAGAGTTCAGAATCCTTAAGTCCATGACCTGTTCTCTTGTCTAATTCTGAGCTCTTCCTTTCATTTCCTCTGTTTGACAGATAGGTGGGTGCAGCTTGTCTACCATGGAGGAAGTTGTAATTCATGGAAGTTCTTTCCCTTACTCTGCGTCACACAGCCAGTCAGTGCAGCCTGGATTTTTAATCCAGTCTCTCCCTTTTTTTAATCTTAAACATGCGCTGTCCTATTCATCACAGATCTCAAGATCAGAGCCTTGGATGAGGCTGGAGATGGCAGAGGGGCCCAAATGGCAGAGTGAGGCAGGTGGGGATGTCAAGTGGGAAGACAGGGACAACGGGGAATACATTTCTCATCTGTATGCTACCTTTGCCTTGAGAGACAAAAGCTTTCAGTTTTCTTTAGGGTTGGTTTTGGTTTCGTTTGGATTGGATTTTTACCAACAAGGAAAAATATGTGCGTGTATTTTATCCTGAAACTCAAGAGGAGGCAGAAAATATGCTGGCTGACCTTGCGTGGTGTGATAGGAGTAACGGGTGAAAGAAAGCAGTGGCATGTGTCAGAGATTCTCCTGTCAGTGCTGCCTGATTGAGGTCCCAGCTGTCCTGCTGTAGTGATGATGGGATTCAGGGCATGGGGCTGAATAAATGCCTGTGACATACAGGAGGCTAAGGGGAGATGTGTCATGCCCTCTACTGGCTCAGCTGGAGCTGTCCAGATACAGACTCCCCTGGAAACTGTGGTTCTATAGGGAGCATGCTAAGGACCGTCATACATACCATTTCCCTAACCCTTATCACAGCTTCGAGAGAGGGTACCATTGCCGCAGCTGAAAGGAGATTTAGATGAATGCAGTTGTTCATACCAGCGTGTGATGTGAAATGACACCAGAAAGACTTCCACCAGGAATTACAACCCATGTTGTTAATACCTGTGTGTAAGGTCTTCCCTCATTGGGGCGCCAGCTCAGACACCTGAGTCTGGAAGTTTGTCCCATTCCCAGAGTTCCAATGCTGCAGCTTTGGGCTTTAAAAGGATGCCAAAACAAGTGAGCTGGGAATCCTCATTCTACTGCTCTTCCTACGTGCTGGAGATGTGTTGTGAAAAGTAAAGCTGGACCACAAGAGAATCACAGCAAACTGATTTCCAACTGTCCTGTCCACAGCAGACGGCAGCTGGAGGTGCTCTCGGTGCAACCGTTCCACAGGTTTTCTGACTTCAGATATGGTGGGGAGCTTTGTAATACAGCAAGATTCAAAAATAAAAAATAAAAACCCAAGCATATGAAAAGGCAATCTTGTAATGTGAAGAGGACATGGGGATGAATTAAGAGTCCTGATTCTGCAATCTAGGGAGAAAGCTCAGACAGTAAAATGCCTGCCAGGCAAGCGTGAAGATCCGAGTGTGATCCTTAGCACCCACTTAAAATGGGTACAGCAGCATGCACCAGTAATCTTGGCACTGAGAAAGTGAAGACTGGAAGATGCCTGGGCCTTGCTAGCAATCCCTTCTTCCCAAATGGTGAGCTCCAGATTCAGAGAAAGACTGTCTCAAATGTTAAAATGTGGGAAATTAAAAGAGTAGGAAGACCCTAATGTAGACCTCTGGCTCCATACCACACACACAAACACACACACACACACACACACACAAACACGGCCCTGCCTGGGACACACTTCAGTGTATCAATGTTTCTGTTCTTTCCTTGGATAAGCTGCTCAGAGTACTTATAAGCAGGCATACATTGAACTCCTCCGGGATTTACAAACTTAGTGGCAAGCAGGTGTGGCTGTCATTTGGAGAGCACAGTTGGCTTGTGAAGTAACAGTGAGTGGACTGAATGGGAAGGGGGCTGGCGTTCCCTAAGTTCTGGGTCAGACGCCATGCTAGATTTTCCCATGATTTTCATTTACTTCTCACAACATGTAGGTAAGAGAGCCATCTCCATCCCCATTTTACGAAGGACCAACTAGTAAGATCTAGAAGGAAACTGCCAAGGTTCAAGGCTAGACCCAAATTCATTGCGTTGTTTGACATCCATGAGTTTTGTTACTTTCTGAAGCTTGGTGTTTTTGTTTTTGTTTTTTGCTGCTGCTGCTGCTGCTGCTGCTGCTGCTGCTGCTGCTGCTGCTGCTGCTGCTGCTGCTGTTTGGGGTTGTTGTTGTTGCTGCTGCTGCTGCTGTTGTTTGGTTTTTCAAGACAAGATTTCTCTGTAGGCTGCAAAGCTCTTGTAGACCAGGCTGACCATGAACTCAGAGATCTGCCTGCCTCTGCCTCCTGAGTGCTGGGATAAAAGGCTTGTGTCACCACCGCCTGGCCTGAAGGTTTCTTTAGAAGAAGGTTGCATGGACTGCCGAGAATATGTATATTCTGTGCTGTTTGGTATCGAGTTATCTGTTGGGACCATCTGCTCTCTGATGTTCTCCACTTAGATGTTTCTCTGTGTTGGTTGAGATGACCCACTGGTGAAACTGGCTTACTTATTAATACTGTGTCAAGATGAATGTTCCTAACCACTGAATGGTTAGGAACAGCCAAGCTCAGCCTGCAGGTGCACACTTTCTGAAACAACTGGAAACAGACAGAGAAGCCCCATGGAAAGAAGCTGTCCTGGGAAAGTAGGCCCGTTTGCTTGGAGGTGGGGAAATAGATGCTGTGTCTATTTTCAGTCAGGTCACCACTTTCTGGAAGGTTCCAGACAAGTAGGAGTCGTGATAACAACAGCATTCATCTCTGTTGAGGAAAGCAGAGTGGCCCGGAGTTCAGACCTTCCTCACCCTGACAGTGTCCCTGTGGGAATAGCTATATGGAAAATTTGTTATTTTCAAAGGGAGAGAGTTCTCAATCCTTTTGAACTACCTCGACCCCCACCGTCCCCACAAGATTAATTACTGTTACTTCTGAAAGCCCGTGCTTGACAGAGCTATGGACTGGTTGCATCCAGGCCACGCTACTCACTCACAGTTACTTTCGGAGAAACAACTCTTTAAGCTTCTAGTTAGTGCAGTAGAATAAAGGAAATGGGGTTCCATGGGTGTGGCTTCTCTGTCACATCTAGAAGACACTCTCCAGAAGAAGGTCCCCTGTGAGCAGTGGTGGTTGCCATCTACTGGGGGGGTGCTTCTTTGATGAGGGGCGGGAGCTACACCTACCTGGCGGTGTACACCTATGTATTTAGAATTTATATCGGTTTCTCAAAATGGACTTTTCTCCAGACATATACAGTTTAGACTGCGTTGTATGAACAAAACCTGTATAGTGGCAAATATACCAGGTGACAAGCCAATAATGGGTAGGGTGGCTTTCACAAGGCCCACCCCTAGATGAAGTACTATGGGCAATCAATTACTACTGAGAGATGGAGAGTCACTTGGGGTTTCTCTCTCTCTCTCTCTCTCTCTCTCTCTCTCTCTCTCTCTCTCTCTGTCTGTCTGTCTTTTGGAATTGAGCCCCTGATATGTTTTCCAAGAGGTCAGCTCTGAATAAATGTGCATGTAAGCAACACTAAATGGGCTCAGTGTGTGTGTGTGTGTGTATGTGTGTGTGTGTGTAGCAACAGTTATAGAAGAAGAGGTCATGAATTTGAGAGAAAGTGAGGGAACATGGGAGAAGTTGGAAAAGGAGGGAGAAATGATGTAAATACTCATGAATTAAATTCTCAAGAAAATTAAATTAATTTTAAATGAGGAAAATGGTACCAATATGGCAGTTACGAGCATTTTGTGAAGTAGCATGTGTTGAGGGCCTACCACAACGCTGAAATAAGCCTGACAGAAAATCAGTATTACATGGCTTCCATCGTGAGAGATGCTCAAACCCATCGAATTCATAGAGAATTTGGAGCTGTATGGGGGGGGGGGGGCAATGGAAAGGTCTTGTTTAGTGAGAATGGAGTTCTCGTGTGGAGTAGATGTAAAAATTGAACCTTCTCACAGTGAGTGACGGTGTTTTAATAGCTCTGAGTAGTCACGTATCATGGCTAAGAAGACATATATTCTGTATATTTGTAGTAAATAGATGTATAAATACCACAGCAGTTGGCGTACAGTTAGTAACACATCATAATCCCATGTCCCACCCTTTGCATAGTTTCATCATTTGCCATTTTCATCGTGTCTCATCTACTTTCTTGTCCACTACCAGTATATACCAATCTTCCTGAAAGTGTTGGAGCTCCTCCTTACATCCAGCCTATGATATTGCTAAATGCACGTTCCTTTGCCTTTCTCGAAGCAGAAACCTGTGATCATGCTCTCTGGAGCATGTTTCCTTTGGAATGCTGAAGGCCATGTTTAAGACTGAAATAATGACCCAACACTAATGCACAAATGCATTGTGCAGCACATTAATCTCTTGAGGAGGGAGAATATCTCTAAATTCAGTCTCTGAGGATGGAATCCACGCTGTTCCTTAGGAGTCTTAGCTTTCTCTACAAATGCAGAAAGAAAGCAGAATGCAGACTGTTATTCTTGAACAGGGTATCGGATGCCTTGTAGAGTAATCTGTGCCTGGTGTCTAACCCGAGGCCCAGATGGTCCAGCCAGTGTGCAGTATTATTTCATAGGAACAGCAGCCAGGTGCCATAGCTCTGAAGAACGCCACTGATGACAATGAAGCCTCTGAAGGCGGGGACTGGGGGACCCTGTACCTCAGCCTTCACACAGAAAACATTCCATAGGTCTCTTCCTTCCTGCTACTGTTCACCACTCAATGGCCTGGTCAAATCGACCTTCCCACCTAGTGTTCCTCCATTATCCACCTCAAGCTCACCCATGCCTTGCTGTCCAGCATACCACACCTGTTTCCCAAATCCAAGACCTTTGTGTATAACTCCACACAATCTCAGAGAAATATAAACAAGCCCCCTAAACTGACTGGTACTCAACAAACACTGGCCATTCCATCCTTTCCCCTGGAATCCCCATGGAAACCATTGCACCTTGTAGGATGCTATGAGGCCCCAGGGCCATGTGCTTCTGGCTCATGCTCATGAAGAGCTGTTTGGCAGTTTCATTTTATTTTACATCTGTCCTCATAGGATAGTAAGTAAACAACAAAAAAAAAAAATACATGAACTTGTTTTTTCTATAATTCAGTGCTTACCTAGTCAGTTCATGGGTCACACTCCACAGATGTTGTCATGCTCTTTTGGGGCCACCCTGAGATGCAACTACCCAGACCTGTTAGGTCACTTTGCATGGGTCAAGGGTGACTTGTGGTACACCTGTCATCTCCCTATGGCTGGTGAACATGTGAGCTGAGATTCTGGGCTGTGAGTAATGGGGGCTGCTAAGGACTGTGGAGTGACAGTTCATTTGACTTTCGTGTCCCTGTATAAATGAGAAACTTTAAGTGGAAGCTAAAGTTGAGCAACTTCCCTGATCCTAACAGCCTATGCATCTTAGCATCACACAGAGACATGTGTGCATCAGAAGCCAAAGGCCAGCTTCTCTGCCTTCAGGCGTCCTTTGAAGATTTAAACATAGTCTACCACTTCTCTTCCAAACACTCTGAATATCTTGCTATATCAAGACATTGAAGAGTCTCATGAGCACAGATTGCACCTGCTTCTGTATTTCCAACCAGTTAGGAACCCTGATTCTAGGCAGGTTCTCAGAAAATATAGGTAATCCTGGAAGTATATGACCCCTTTATCAGCATTTTTGGGGAGATGTTTAATTCTGTATTGCAATGCTGTGCACACCCGGTGTGTTCTGCAATCATCTTCATTCTAAAAGATTCCTCATCAGTGAAAAATTCTCAACCTGGAACTTGAACCCCCATGATTATGTTGTGCAAAAGTCGAATTCTTGGGGAAAGTCAGATAATATTACTTCCTTTGGGCACAGGACTTACCAAAGGAACAGAAATGGCACCAAGTCAAAAGAAGTTATTAGTTTTGGCAACGCAAAGCTAATTTTACCCAGTTCCTGATCCATTCAAACCACCCTATTGGGACTCTGAGTTGATGGCCTTGGGTAAGGCACCTGTTATTTATAGAGTTGCACATCTCTCAACCTTCATCTGAAAAGCTTCTTTTGCAGAAGTTAGTGATGCACACAGAGGTCCACAACTGTCAAGGTAAAGAGAATAGGAGACCACAGAATGTTCTGCCCTTAATAAGAAATCTGTGCCACACCCTTCCTTCCATGATTCAGGAATCATTTTGGAGGAGGGGCACCAGGGAAGTTGATCAAAATACATTATGTACAGATATGGTATTAAATTCTCAGGCAATGAAAAGAAAAAGCAAAGAAAACACTTCCAACAATTACTTCTTCAGAATGTAACCTCCAATGCTGAAACAGGTGACTGACAGTGAACAACAAAGATACTAAGCCTGAAGCTTAAGGGCTTAAGACAGACAAGAACTGGTAGAAGTAGCCATTGTAGATATGAAAACGAAGAGTCAGATTCTGAGATGTAGATGGTAACCTCTCTCAAGAACTCTTACATATAGTGTAACCAGGCCTCCTAGGAAGGTCCAATTCCTTGGGCTCTTGGCTTCCTTAGCAAACTGAAACCCTCTGAAAAAGTTAACTCCCTCCTTGAAGCAATTCTACATCGAAAATATTCACTTTTCTTCGTTTTGTTTCTTTTTGATGTTTCCCCCATAGTATCTTATTTTGTACAGATAAATTTATGAACTTGTCATGCAAGGTCAAATCCATGCAGATAGTTTTGTTAGAAATGATAGCTCTCTGTTGCAGACTTGGAATATAAGATTTGAGTAGATTTCAATTTTGGACATATTGCTTTCATGGTCTGTGAGACCATGAAAATGTTAAGTTGGGTGAAAAGTTCCTAGAGAGAGATGCTACCCTTGGGAGAAGTCATCGAACTGGAACAGCTGAAGAACCCAGAGTTGGGATGTTCCCTGTCTCAATTACTCCATTGGCTCCATTTCTCCAATCTCCCACCCAGACAGAATGAAGGTACAACAGATTTCTTGTGAGACCAAAGCTGATTTTAACTGTTTATGCTCTTTAGAGACTTTAATCTCCACAATGTGGCAAAACAAGAAAAATATATCTCGATACACAATCTTTTTGCACAAATACTTGTCAAATGAAATGTAATTTCAATACAGCACTTTGCTAAATTTTTCAAAGTCAATACAGTTTATAGAACTTGGGCTGCCTTTCTTTGTATGTGGACTAAATTAGAAAAAAAATGTAGTAAGATTTGCTGAAGATAACTGTGACGTTTATATTGTGATGACCCGAAACTGAGCAGTCTTGTATACCAATAGAAAGCAATAATACAAACAGAAAATGAAAGAAAGAAATGATATCTTTCATGCCTACCAAGTGTTGAGGGATGATTAGGAGTTTTTAGTCATTGGGCTGAGTATCTGTACAAGGGGGCTCCTGTTCAGTCTCCAGACCCACAGGATTTGAAGGTCCTTTATGCAAATGCTGATTGAGAGGGATTTGCAGGTTAAATGACATCTGAACACTTGTGCCTCCAAATTAGGAATGGCCAGCACACCTGATTTGAGATCTAATTTTAGGATGTGTTGGACGTGCAGATGCACAGGAGGTGGGGATGCAGATGCACAGGTGGTAGAGTACAGAGGCACAGGTGGTGAAGGTGCAGATGCATAGGTGGTGGGAGGTGGAGATGCAGATGCACAAGTGGTGGTGTGCAGATACACAGGTGGTGGTGTGCAGATACACAGGTGGTGGAGTGCAGATGCACAGGTGGTGGAGTGCAGATGCACAGCTGCTGGTGGTGGAGTGCAGATGCACAGATGGTGGATGGTGGAGGACAGATGCACAGGTGGTGGATGGTGGAGGACAGATGCACAGGTGGTGGAGTGCAGATGCACAGATGGTGGGATACAGATGCACAGGTGGTGAAGTGCAGCTCCACAGCTGGTGGGTGGTAGAGTGCTGATGCACAGGTGATAGAGTGCAGATGCACAGATGGTAGAGTGCAGATACACAGCTGGTGGGTGGTGGGTTGCAGATGCACAGGTGGTGGAGTGCAGATGCACAGATAGTGGGTGGTGAAGTGCAGATGCACAGGTGGTGGGATGCAGATGCACAGATGGTGGGTGGTGGAGTGCAGATGCACAGGTGGTGGAGTGCATATGCACAGATGGTGGGATGCAGATGCACAGATGGTGGGATGCAGATGCACAGATGGTGGGTGGTGGAGTGCAGATGCACAGATAGTGGGTGGTGAAGTGCAGATGTACAGGTGGTGGAGTGCAGATGCACAGATGGTGGGTGGTGGAGTGCAGATGCACAGATAGTGGGTGGTGAAGTGAAGATGCACAGGTGGTGGAGTGCAGATGCACAGAAGGTGGGTGGTGGAGTGCAGATGCACAGGTGGTGGGATGCAGATGCACAGATGGTGGGTGGTGGAGTGCAGATGCACAGGTGGTGGAGTGCAGATGCACAGATGGTGGGTGGTGGAGTGCAGATGCACAGGTGGTGGGTGGAAGAAGTTAGAAAGGTGGTGGAGATGGTAGAACTGATGGTCGTTGTAGAAGTAGAGGTGAAGATTGTGCTTCTACTCTACCTGGGACACTGTCCAAAGAACTAAGATATGCTAGCACTGATAGGTATAATTCCACTTATTAGAGAATCGACATCCAGAGCCTGTCTCAAACTTGAGATCCCTCTCTTCTTACCTGCTTCCTATTCTAAGTTCATAAAACTGGATGATTGCTGGTCAGCTTTAAGAAAGCAGAAGCCCTCAAACTCAGATACCAGGTCCTTAGAAATAGGGTCTACTGAGACATAAGGGGACAGCCTACACTCAGCTTCCCCGACTGACCCCTTGCCCTGGCCTCTTTCTCCTGCTGATGATGCAGCATCTGTGTTTCAGCACATTGCTTTTGATGAGTCTCCCCGCTTTGCTTGGATGTCATCGGTATGCCCCTGTGTCAGAGACAATATAAGCCTGTTGCAGCATAGTCTTCTCCATCACACAAGACTGCTTGAAGTTCCTCCAGAACATAATCTGCCTTTGTACATCTGTTTATATTTTCTTTAACACCATCATATTTATATTTCCTACAGTACCGTGTGTGTGTGTGTGTGTGTGTGTGTGTGTGTGTGTGTGTGTGTGTAAGGCTAAATGAGCACATATTCACCAATGATACACCAATGATTCCTTTTTAATACAATGTAATTCACCAGACCCACTCAGGCCGGTGGTACCTTTGCGTGCCTGGCTTGCCATGGGTAACTCATACTATGCTGCCAGGTGCCCAGGGTAGCCTCCTACTTTCATTTCCCGAAAGTCCAGCCTTGTCTCCAAGCTGGACAGTGCTAATTAGCATGTCAAAGAGGCTCCAAGGCAACCCCAGAGGAAGTCGGATACTGCAAGCCCAGCACATCCTAGCTCTTCTTAGTCATGCTCAGTGTCTGGGCTGTGAAGGAGGCAAGTGACAACCGCTTCCTTCTCCTCTTGAGAACTCCCACGCACCAGTGACCAGCCCTGCTAGGAAGTCTAATCAGGATCTCTGCTTCCTTTGCAAAGAGAAGATCTTTTTAAACATTAAAAGGAAGTAGATTATTTAAAGAGGAGGGGACCATTCGTTCCAAAAACAATGTTAAAAGCCAAAAGATTTTTGATTCAGTAAAACGACAGCATTTCCTAAATGCTAGGGACTGATTTATTTTCCTTATCAGCTTTTGAGAATACAACAGGTAGATTCCATCTTACAAAGACTAAAGCTTCTTCCTTGTCGTCCCCTTCGACACGCTGAAAGCATCAGATAGATAGATCACACCCAAAGAGCATTAGTGTCTTTCACGTCAGGAGATGGCAAAGTGGGACTGGAAAGATGGCTCAGGGGCTCAGAGCTGTGGCTCTTGTGGAGAGCCTGAGCTTGATTCCCAGCACCCACGGGAGGAAGCTCACAGCTAGGTACCTGCATCTCCAGCTCCGGTGGGTCAGTGCCCTGTTCTGTCTCTGCAGGTAACTGCACGCGCGCTATTGTGGGAGTCTGATTTCAGAACTCTGGACAGTACCAACAATGAGTATTTTTCCCAGCTGCCAACAGCAGCACTCCACTCCTGTCTTTTCCCTCCTGCTTTCTCTCCCTCTCTCTCACAGAAAACCAAACAATAGAAAGTGAATTTGCCATCTAGCTACCAGATTAGTTTTACTTCATACAAACATTGATAAGTAGGAAAATGAATCAGTGAGTTATTTTTTAATATACACACTTCCTGCTATTAAAATGTTATCATGATAGAAAATAAGCAACAACAAACACAGAGTTAAAAACAAAAAAAAAATCAGAAATGATGTGTAAGGCTTCCCCCAAATAGCCAAATGCTACTATCTGCTGTGCTTACTCCAAGTCTTTTTTTCTACGTATATATGACTTTCCTCATTTGAACCTGTCTGCACCTATATACGTCGGCATATACACCTGGACACAGACACTTTTTTTTTACATATAATATGACATTTCTCACATTAATATAAACTCCTCAAAAATATAATCTCAGGGCCACAGTCATGTATTTCATATTCTAAGTTAGGGCTGGGGTGAATCTTCTCACCGGAGTAGCTCCCAAAGCTCCCCCACTTCCTAGAACATACTCCTGGGGACTTTTATGAGCTCACTTTCTTTTTGAAAACTGATTCCTGGCAAGGCTTCTTCTGCCAAAACTTAGCCCTTTGCCAGCCAAAATGCTTTATAAGTTGACATTTGACCAATTTGTAATGGAAAAGGCACATAAACACGGTGACTAATTTATCAGATTGGACTAGTGGAAGAAAAACAAACCATGTTAGCAAATAGCGCATTTATTTAATCAATTGCTGCTGCAGAGGGCAATCAGTTTCGGAGGTGGTGGCTGATGGATAATTAGTGTATTAGCATTGAGCTCTTTGTGTACTCAGCAAAAACCCGCCAAACCATAGCAGCATGAGGCGGATGGGAGACTGATGGTGCTTTCTGTTTAAATGCTTTTTCTTTGTTTACGCTGTAGCGATACCGTTTACTTGAGGTTCCATGGTCTATCAGTGGGGAGAATACAGACTTCCAAGACGGCATAACTAAATGCATATTCTTAGACTTCCTCCATTCAGTAATTTTATTTTCATGACACATGTTCCTTAACCTCTGAGGTTCAGAAGCCTCATCCACTGATCAAAAGACCCATTTCTGTCGTGTCATTTGTATTAGGATTGATTGACACAGTATGTGATGGGGGTTTACTCTGCAGGGTGCATAATGCAGGCCTCGTGGATGCCAGTTCTCTCTACTGCTTCTTATCCCAGCAGACATTTGGCTTAACCCCTGCTTCAGCCTAGGCAGCCTTTCCAGTCCCTTCCCTCTCTCTCTCCCTCCCTTCCTCTCCCACATGTGTGTGTGTGTATGTTTCTGTTAGATCGTGTATGTCCACTTGTATAGCAATGTATTATATGTCAATGCAAACTTTGCCCGTAGAAAATCCACGCAGAGCATCCTGCAGAGTCAGAGCTCTGTGTGTGTGCATCTGTGTGTGCATGTGTGTGTGTGTGTGTGCATGTGCACGTGTGTGTGTGCGTGTGTGTGTGCATGCATGTGTGTGCATGCGTGTGTGTGTGCGTGTGCATATGTGTGTGTGCGTGTGCATATGTATGTGTGTGTATGCATGTGTACCCAGATCAATCTACAGACAGTGCAGTCTACATTCGAAAGCAAGCTGACACTGCATTCTGCTGTGCTCCTTAGAGCCAGGCCAGACTGAGCAGCTCCATCTGGCTGACCCCAGGAGGATAGCCCATTTGTCTTTTAGGCCCCATCAGGTCCTTCTGTGTGCTGGGACAACGTTCCCAGATAGAGATGTGTTCTTCTCCCATCAAGCATGTCAGGGTGAGCTACAGTCCCACATGTTAGAAGATAAAAACAGACGGCAAGGTAACTGAAGGTGGCTGAATGAACAGTAGATCCATACCATCCAGCAGCATACCAAGAGGCTGACCTGAGTCCTGCTCAGTCAGAATCTATGGGGTGTGGGTCCCTAGCTGGCCCTGATGCTCAGTATAAAGCAGAACTTCACTCATCACTAGAGGTTCCCCAGTTCCCTAACATTTTCTTCTGATGCCAGAGGGCTCCTTGCTTCCTGGTGTACTTGGGCACAGGTAAGGGAAGAACGCTGATCTCCAATGTGATTAAACAGAACTGTGGGCATGGGTGTGGCTCTGCCGTGGAGTGCCTTCCTGGCTAGTCCACAGCCTTGGGCTCCAGCACCAGTACCACTTGGTACCAGTGAGATGCCAGCACTCAGGGAGAGAGGCAGGAGAGTTAAAACTTAAAGGTGAGTCTTACCTCCTGAACCAATGTTAGGGCAACCTGAGCTACATGAGACCCTGTCACAATTAATTGATTAGCTAATTGCTTCTGTTTGTATTTTTACTGATGCTTCTGGTTTCAACCATGGGTGTGGTTTCCACTCTCAGTTAAAAACTCACTTGAAGTTCTTGCTTTTTAGTAATGAGGTTTTTTCCACTGGCATTGAAATTAGAGTTCTCAATAAAAGGAGAGCTGTGTCGGGCTGCATGACCTCTACACATTTAATCTAGGGCACGCTTCCTGAAGAGCCAGCATCAGCTGTGCAGTGGGTGAGAGCCCACCTGCACACAGGTTACACAGCAGGGATCACAGTCATGTCTGTGAGTGGCTTTCAATGTCCTGTAACACGAGACTCTGTGTACACTGACAGGAAGACTACTCAAGGCACAGCATCACTGTTACCTTAGCAACAACACGTGTGTAATTAATGTCTGCCACCATGAATTATTACATATCATGTACAGAAAGACCAACGTTTCATGACGCCACTTATATGTGGACCCTTGAAAACTTGTTACTGGGTTTGGTAGCAAACACCTTTAATCCCAGCATTCGGGAGGCAGGGGAAGGTAAATTTAAAGCCAGGCTTATTTATATAGCAAGTTCCAGACCAGTCAGGGCTGGAACCTCAAAGAGAATTTGGTCTCATATAAGACAACAAAATGATGCTTAGCAAGGCCTACAGAGGGTGGAAAATATTAGCCGATAGAAAATTTTACCCAGATAGAAGGAATTGGCTCAAGAGCTCCGTTGTGAAGCTTGGTGGCTCTGATCAGTAGCAGTGCATCATGCTCCTCACGTGGCTGAGAAGAGATCTTAAGGTCTCGCACAAATACCTGATGTGACACACTGATGTGATTTAAGGTTTTAAAAGTCTGTGCTCATGAATTATTTCATCAAAAACATGATTTTTAAAAGTTATGACTTAAGGAATTTAACCTTCATTTATCAAATTTGGAATGTAATACTCAAAGCAAATGATACTGGAGGCTTTTGTGATATTCCTGGAAAATGTCCCTGGGGCTTTTGAAATGCCTGACACTCATTCTTCAAGAGCGTAAAGCAGAATCTAGACCATCAAGTATCAGTCACCATCACTGTATTTAAAATGAAAAAAGACCTGGTTTGTTATTATCAACTATATCCTTACAGGCCTCCGCTTCCACCTGCAAAACATTAAAGGGGGGGCTGGGAAAATGGCTCAGTGGGTAAAGCACTTGCCATGCTTATGTGAGGACTTAAGCCAAAATCCCCAGAATCCATGAAAACCCAGACATATGGGCACATACATCCACAATCCCAGAACTTCTGGGGTGAGATGGGACTCTCCAGAAGTTCAAAGGCCATGTGGCCTGATGTCCTGTCTGCAGCAGTGAACAAGAGACACCCCTCTCAAACAAAACGGAAGGCAAGCACCAACACCCTGTGGCATGCTTGCGCCCGCATTCACACACGAGCATACACACACACCGCACACTTTTTATGCATGGGCACACATCATACACGTAAAAAATTAAGTAAAAAAGATGAGGGAAAAGAGAGGAGTGATAAACACCTCTTCCCTGAGATGCCTGAAACCCTGCAAGAGAATGATCTTCATCCTAGCGACAGAATGATCTTCATCCTAGCGACTATGGCCTTGTCATCTCTTGTTGGCAGATATCAGCTGGCATCTTAGTCCCACTTAGGCATGTCGTCTACTCTTGTTTCACAGGCATTTCATAACCTAGAGAAGCTACAGAAAACGGGCTTTTTGTATCTCTTTGAATGTGTTTTTCCACCCATTCCTTTCTTAAGCATTTGTTAGTGGTTGCTTCTGGAACACAAGGCAAGACAGAACTCCCTTCCTGGAGGAGTGTAGTGTATAATAAATAAGCAGGCAGGCAGATCTGCAGGGAGATTGCAAGTCAGCCTGATAATACTGATTCTTTCTCAAAATTCTCATCCGTGTAAGATGGCATTTACCCCCTCCTCATTTTATAGCAAAGAGGAGATGCGGAAAGGCTTGAACGGGTGTAAATTGTCTATCCAAAAGTAATCTGAAGAACACATAGGACAGGGAAGGATAGAGAGACAGGCAACAAAGTGGCATCCAAGACCCTGGTCACCACAGACTGCAGTGTAGCCCAGGGTTTTAGGAGGGGACAGAGATGGGTGATAGCTGCATTCCAGGAGGGTAGCACTGGCAGCTGGGAAGTGATCCCATGCATGAAAAGAACTCTACTATAGGGCTGGAGTTGCGCTGAACTTGACGCTGCTATACAGGAAGTTAGAAACTGCCCAGAGAGAGAAGTTTGCACAGGAAACTGATATCACAAAGCCCAGATTGGAGAACTCACTACGTATGATCTAGTCCAGAGAGTCCTGAACTCAAATGTGCTCAAAATTCACCAAAACAGCTAAAGGCTCCCATTGTCCAGGCCCATCCATAACATCAGAGTCAACTGTGTGTTAATCAGCATTTCCACCAAAGTCCAGGAAAAGCCAATGCTTCCCGTCCTGGGACCTAAAGTTGAGACCCAGAGACAGCACCAGTGGAGCACGTGGTGCACAGCATCCGGAGCACAGATCTGCTTTTGAAATGGGGGCTTCGGAAGAAGATGACAACTGAACCCGGTCAGCCCCAAGGTTGTCCTGATCGGAGGAGCAGAACAATGGATAGGGCCTGCATGACGGCTTTGTGCAGGGTACTGGGACAGAATGAGGAGGTAGGAGGGGGCAGGCAGAGATGACAATCGGCTTAGCAGAGGATGTCAGAGGCTCAGGGCTGTCTGAAGGATCAGTGTGAGGGGCTGGTAGAAGCAGAAATGGGTCCTTAAACAGGAACTGGTCTTAATATCCACCCACAACCATCTTTTCTCCAAACCAATAGTTGTTGCTAGCCAAGAGTGGGTCTGTTGTTTGGGTCTGTTGAAATGGAGGGTCCTACACCGAAATTATACTCCACACCGTGAGGTAGAACCCCCACGAGAGTCCTAACTTAAGATCTTGATGGCGATTCCATCAGGTACACCTTAATCAAATAGAAACTATAGAAAAGCAAGGGGCAGAGTAAAAACTAAGTAGATTGTGTTGTGCCTTAGTTCTTTGGCAAAGCAGAAATCTGGGGAAGAATTAATGCACAAGGTTTTCATGTTTCATTTTGAGTGCTTTGGGGATTTTTCCATCTCAATTGTTCCATCCTTGAAACTGGCCCAGAACTGACTTTCATCTGCTGCCCCCTACTGTCAGCAAGAAAAGCAGCTAGACTTTAAGATTTGGGTTTCTAATTATACCATTTAGGATTATCCCTTGTTTCCATTAATCCTTGGAACTGCCCTTCTCCATTAGAAGACTGTGGGGCTTGCTGGAGTAAGTGGTTACAGCCATCTCAGCCTGACCCCTTTGGCATGACCTGCTTTTTTTCTGCATGGGAACTTACCAGGCTTAGAAAAGAGGGCTGTCCTTACAGCTCGACTCTTATTTGGATACACCAATGGCAGGGACAGCTGCTGCTGAGGTCAGTCATGAGACAAAGGAGAAGGCAGTAGAAGGAAATGATATGAAGAGCCTTGGCAGCGGCTTGATGATTTTACCCAAGTGAGTTTGCTTTTAATTCCCTTAGATGGAAACTGGGCTTTATGCTCTGATGTGGCTGTTAAGCACCACACTGTGAAATGACATGAGCACCAGCCAGCTAGCCCTTTGCCCTCAGCTCATCTCTGTCACATCCAAAGGGACAGGTGGGCACTGAGGAACATCACTAAGAATCACCGTCACAGGATGGTGAACCACTGGTTGGGAATGAAGAAATGTGCTTTAAATTCAGTCTAGAACCTGCTGGGGAGTTGGGTCTGACTCAGAGGCACACTGTTTAAATGTCATGTCTTTGATAGACAGCTCTTCCACGTTCAAAGCTCAAGATTCCTGGAGTGTATCCCTGTGGGCCCTGGCCCCAGCCACTCTCCACCTCCAGCATTTATAGAGAGACCTTCCCCCTCCTAGAACAAGGACTTTCAGACAGATGGTCAGAAAGGGAGTCATGGGGCCAGAGAGATGACTTAGTGTGCAAAGCACTGGGCAAGCATGAAGACCCAAGTTTAAATGCCAAACACCTACTTAAAAAGCCAGGCATGTCTGCGCACGACTGTAATCCAAACATTGAGGGTTTAGAAACAGGCGGATCCCAGGAGCTGGATAGCCAGCCAGCCTAGATGAAACATGAGCTTCGGGCTCAATGAGAGACCTTGTTACAAGGTAGTAAAGCAAAGAATAATAGCGGAAGACATCCAGGTCCTGCCCTGCCCCCGACATGAACATCCAGATGCATGCACTGCACACACCAAGTGAAGGTGCTGCCAGTACAGCCCAATGCCATTGGGAATAACTTTTCTTGTTAGAGCCTCAGTTTAGTTAACCAAATATTAGTGGCTATCTCTTTGTGATAAAGTAAGCTTGGGAAACACGGGAATGCTTAAGCACATCAAATGCTCGAAGCCCAGGCTCCTTCAAGTTCTTGCAGTTTAACTTTACTGACTTAAGACCAGAGCGAACTGTGACCTAAGAAGACATGGAGGCAGCCTGGGTGCAGGTGAAGACCTGCAGATGAAGAGAAAAGACGACATGAGGCAGAGTCATGTGCTCGTGAGCCTTCTCTGACAGGCAGGAAAGAGAGGCTGTCACATTCCTTTTCCTTTTATTTTCAATTAATGTCTTTAGTTCGAGTGCAAAATAACACAAGGAGAAAACAACCTCCAACATAATCCCTCAAAAACCTCGTGCTGGTGACATTTTCTCTAATAATTTTATCTTTTGACATGTTTCATGGTAATTCATTGTATGAATTGTAAGAAGTCTAACCACAATGTGAGGGTAATCACGTAATTGGAAAGTTGAAATGCTAACACGATGATTATACAATTCTTGGTTGGTGGTTGGGTTTTATAGGGTTCGTTCATTTGTTTGTTTTGCTAAAAATCAAGATTATTTCCTTACACTTGGGAATAGTGACCTTAGTCTGCCTCTTGGAAAATATTTATCCTATGAAATAGCTTGCTTATTTCAGCAATAATTCTAAATGATAAATACGGAAATAAATCGACATCATCATCATAAGACAGCAGGTAACTCAAAGAATGGCCTGGCAGCTGAGCATTGGAGACAGATGATAAAATTGAGAGATAGCCAGGGGGTGTATTAAAAGTGAAAGGCAAAATGAGGGGTAACTGCCACCACACATTCTGGGGGCAGCGCCTGACATTGTTGACTGGTTACGTTGTGTTCTGTAATCCCAAGTGTTACAGGCCACACAAACATAACCACAGTCTCCACAATCTGTTTTGCTAGCTTCAAGGCTGGGGGGCTCACAAAGAAATCACACTCTTGGGTGTGGAGGAGGGAGGCTTGGGTGGATGCTTGATGCACAATGCAGAGCAACGTGTTTCCGTTCCCCCCCCTCCCAAGCCTTTATCCAAAGCATTTCTCCGAAATGCTTTCTTCCTTCGGAATGATTTCTGGGCTAATATATGAAGAGAGCACATACTGCTGGAAAGAAACTAGACTTTAATGAGGCAAAAAAAAAAAAAAAACAAAAAAACAAAAAAAAACAAAACACAACATCCTGTGAATCTAATCCAGCTGTGTGGATAGTTCTTGCCAAAGGTGTGGGAGTTGGACTGGAAGGGGTGGGGCTGGAATTCGAGTGTGAATGAATGTTTAGAGACACAGATGGTGACAGGCTATCTCCGGAACTCCGGTGCCTGGGTGTCATTGTCATGCTCCCGATGACACTGCAGCAGCCCTGGAGGCCATGGAGGACACTGACGAAGTGATAATACTTGGTGGGTTACAAGTACTGACAGAATGGTTACAAAGATGGAAGGGAAAGATACTTTTAAAGTCCGCACGGACTCCATGCAGATAGTTGAACAGAGAGACACGCTTGTAATTTAGCTGCAATAAATCAGCTTCAAAAAGATGTTTTCTGCCTGTGCCAACTGCTCACTTCATGAAGTCCTTCAGTCTCTGAGATGCTGAAGCCCACGTTTGATTGGCGTGGTGATGCTTCTTGCATTGTACTCTGGCATGATGCCGCTGGGTAATGTGGGAAGAACAGGGAAAGGCCGAGAAGTTGAGAAGATGGCTAGTGGGTAAAATGATTGCCACAGGAGCGTGGGATCTGAGTCCGAGCCTCAGTACCATGTGAATAGCAGATCCCAGCAGTGCATATCTGTAATCCCAATGCTGAGGAGGTGTAGATAGGAGAGAAACAGAGAGGCAAGAGAGAACATCTTACTAGGACATGGAAATATAAAATCCCTCTCACTCCAGACTCTATTTGAAGCCTCTTGCCAGCTGAGAGGGAAGAACTCCAACACAACTAGTATTTCCTGGGGTCTATTCCCAGCACTACACATACCAAATACTCAGCACTCAGGAGATAGGGGAAAGATGATTAAAAGTTCAAGGCCAACTTTGGCTATATAGCAAGTTTAAAACCAACCTGGGACACGTTATTGGAAAGAGTCTGACTTAAGCTCACATCAGAAAACAAAATACACACACACACACACACACACACACACACACTCAAGGCTAGAGGATTTTGTTGTTGTTTGAATAGACTTTTTTTCTCATACAATATATCCTGGTTGTAGTTTCAGGTTCGCCTCCCTCCACAGCTCCTAGTTCCTCCCTACCTCCCCTCCTGATTCAATCCCTTGCTATCTCTTATTAGAAAGAACAGGCATCTGAGTGATTAAAAACAAACATGACAAAATAAAATATAATGAAGCAAAAACTTGCGTGCTGAAGTTGGACATGGTGAACCAGCAGGAGGAAAAGAGCACCAAGAGCAGGCACAAGAGCCAGAGACCCACTCATTCTCACAGTCAGGAGTCCCAAAGAAACACTAAGCTAATAGCTGCAGCATAGAACAGGATCTGGTGCAGACCCAGGTAGGCCTTGTGCTTGCTGAAATCAGCTGAATCACCTTGTTCTGCTTGTCTCCTCTATCTGTCTGGCTCTTACAATCTTTCCACCTCCTCTTCCACAGAATTCCTGAGTTCTGAAGAGGGATTTGATGGAGACATCCCATTTAAGCTCTCTCCCCACGTACTGTCTGGCTGTGGGTCTCTGCATCTGTTCCCATCTGCCTCTGGGGGAAGCCTCTCTGATTGTGACTGGATAAGGCACTGATCTATGAGTGTAGCAGAATACCATTAGGAATCATTTTGTTGATTTTTTTTTAGACCAGTAATGTTTAGTTTTACCCTAGGTCTTTAGGCTATCTAATCTCTTGTTCTTGGTTACCCAAGCAGTGTATGGGTATGGGATCCTTCTTGTGGGATGAACCTTTGGTTTTATTAAAGGACCAACCTGACTAAATCAACAAGAAATTGAGAAAGGAGGTCAAGGAAGGTTGTGAGTTTTCCTTTAACACTGAAAAGATTAGGAAAGAAGCTAGTTCACAGCAGAGCAGAAAGAAGAAGCTACAGACACCTTTGAACCACACAGACAGATCTTTCACAGTTTCTAAAAGACGCATGTCATGAAGATCCCCACAGAGAGCTACTAACAGTGGGAGCGGGCAAGCACTGTCTCCAACTCTTTTCCCTGCATTTGGCACCCTTTTCCTCCCACTGGGTTTTCTTATCCAACCTTAATATGAGGGGAGGTGCCGAGTCTTCTTGCACCTTGCTATGCCATGTTTGGTTGATATTCCTAGGGAGGCCTGCTCTTTTCTGAAGGGAAATGGAGGAGGCGTGGATCTGGGGCAGAGGGGAAATAGGGAAACAGACAGGGAGGAGAGAGGGGAGGGGAAAGTATGGCTGGAATGTAATATATGAGAGAAGAATAAATAAAAAAGAAAAATATTAAAATGAAAATAGGATTTCCAGATACTATGGAGGTTCTGTACAGAACACAGCCTCAGATTTCCTCTCTCCTGACTATTCTGGCTTGCCTCTGGGCAGTAAATCTAAAAGGGAACTAGGAGAGGTACCTCCTTGTTCTTTATGATGGACGTTTTGTCAAGTGAATCTCCAGGGAGCCAAAAAAAGAAAGCGTTTCTGGAATTGAACTATTTTCAGAGAGTTATTTAATTTTTAGGGATTTTCGTGTTTTTAAATTTCAAAGGTTAAAAAAAATGCATTCATTACAAAACCACAGTATTCACATTCCTTGATCATGGCAGACCCGCTCCCCCCCCCCCCCAGCAGCTGCCATTTCTATCTGCCAATGAATCACTCAGAAGAATCATACATTCATCTAAACGCTGACCCAGCAAACAGTAGCAGCCATGAAGCCTGGAGCCCAAGTCCTATCCAGTGTGACTCAAGGGCGCCTGTGACGGATCTGTGTAATGTTTGCCGAAATGAGAGACTCAAGGAGCTATTCTGCCTGGGGAAGGTTCTCACAAGCGTTGGAACTACTTGTAGTTGGTTCATAATAGCTTTTCAAGCTTGCAGAAAGAGGCAGCTTTCCGTGGCTGTGAGACAATCTCCAACGTCAGAGTTAAGTCTAGACCCAAATCCAGGCCCTGTTCCTTCACTCCAGTATTGTCAAAGTGTTACTGAAGTGTCATAAGGATCCTGTTGGCTCTCCCATATGACAGGCCGGGCAGTGTTTTATTATCTCACTCACTTTACGTAATCTGTTCTACTGGTCTATGCCAAAAGCAAGCTTCACAGGACATAGACATGCAAAACCACTAGCGTGTGTAATGAAGCCTGTTTTTGTTTGGAAGATGAACTTCCAGGTCCGTAGCTTCAAGCTCTCTTGTGTTTTCATTGCACTGTGTTAGCAACCATGTAAGTAGTAGGAATTGAACCTGAGTCCTTTAGAAGAGCACATACAAGTACATGTATATGCACAAGCAGGCATTGTAATTATGCCGTTTAAAATGGCATGAGGGTGTGGGAGAGATGGCTTCAAGGTTAAGAGCGCTGGCTGCTCTTCCCTAGGACCCAGGTTCAGTTCACACCCCTCAGATGCTGGCTCACAGCTATCTTAGCTACAGGGAATCTAAGACTGAGTTCTGGCCCTGAAGGATACCAGGCGCACATGTGGAACATAGATATGCATACAGACACACATGAGATAAAACAACCATACCCATTTTCAAAAGCCAATATGATTGGCAATAGGACTGGTTAGAAGGCTTAGTCAATCAAGCACTTGCCCGACAAATGTAAAAGACTCCACAGAACCCATTCTTTAAAGAGACGTTCGTTGGTAGCGATACTGTGTGCCTATAATCTCAGCGGTGGAGTAGAGACGGGGGAATTCTGGCACTTGCTAGACAGCCAACCTGGCCTACAATGAGAGAAACCATCTCAAAATGCAAGATGGATAGATAGTGCCTGAGGAACGACAACTGAAGTTGTCTCTATGTGCTCACACAAACATGAACACCTA
Organism: Microtus oregoni; assembly: GCF_018167655.1. Classification (NCBI taxonomy): domain Eukaryota; kingdom Metazoa; phylum Chordata; class Mammalia; order Rodentia; family Cricetidae; genus Microtus; species Microtus oregoni. The sequence goes on along the minus strand of NW_024543069.1, from coordinate 40,128,197 downwards.
TGTGCATGTGTGTGCATGCACTCACACTCACACACACACACAAAAAAAAATGGTGCCATCTTTTGTCTTGCTAAAGAGAAGGGTCAGATGAGGAATAAAAGGAAGAAAAGGTTTCCCACATATCCACAACATTCAGTCCCTGCCTGGGCTTCATCATCACAATACTGTGGAATGGACAACAGGAGAACAGATGAGCTAGGGAAAGCCTAGAAAGGTGGCCCTCACTAAGTGGAAGTGCAGGGATTAAACTTGGACTTTTTGCCTCTTGATGGGGTGTAGAGAGGGAGTTCTACTAATGGATTACTTCCATGGCATTTTAAAACACCATGATTTTCACATAACTGTCCAGGGCAAAGAGGCCATAAGCTTAAGGCCAGGTATAGGGCACAGATCTCGGCTGTCCCTCCATCCAGACGTGGGCCTATAAGACAAAGGGGCTTATCCTAACAGGCAGCCAGGAACCCATAGGTTTTTGTCCAAGGAGGAAGTGGTCCTAAATGTCCAATGGGACCTACCAGTATAGCAAAGGGCCTTACTAGAAGTGTGGACACAGATATTGACAGAAAGCATGGACTGAATCTATGGATCCGGTATTGACAGATTCTGCTTCTAATCTGTCACAGCACTGCAAAAAGCCAACAAAGAAACACAGACTCTGGGCTTGTGGCTTTGGTCTGATGTGGGAATTCTTCCTGCTTCACCTTTCATTCTTGGTTTCTTCATAGTCTGTACAATGGGTGTGATAACATTATGCATTCAGAGAGCTCTGATGACCTGGTGCTGTGCAATAGATAGATAGGGGTGTGTGTGTGTGTGTGTGTGTGTGTGTGTGTGTGTGTGTGTGGGCAGGGAGATGACTCCATGAGTAAATGCTTTCTCCACAAGTGCGAGGACCTGAGTTCAGATCTCCAGAACCCACGTAAAAAAAGTTGGACCAGGCAATCTGCATCTGTACTGAAGCACGGATGTGGAGACAGGAGAACAGTGGTGCTCACTGGACATCTAGCCTAGACTATTAAGCAAATCCCAGGCCCCACTGAAAGGCCTCTTCTCAAGGAAAGGGAAAACTGTAGAGAAATTATTAATGAAGATACCCAACACTGACCTCTGCCCTCCACGCACTCATGCGCACATGTGCATGCACACACACTGAAACTAGTGTTTGTAACAGTGCATGGTACATTTAAAATGCTCAATCGGTGATTGCAGTCAGCCCCTGTGGACTGGTTCCCCGTCACCTCGAGCTAAAAACATTCAAGAACAGATCTCACACATCCTGCATGGCTCTTCTTTTACATCATAACTCCTTAAAGAGCGCGACACAGCAGCTTCTGACACAGTGCTCACATCATTTCAGGTGCTTAGTTAGAGGTGGTTTGGGCTGTGTGGAATGATGTGGATCACGTGTCCCTTCACCTAAGGAACCTGAGCATCTTCAGGCTTGGTACCGAAGGCAGGTCCTGGAGCTAGTGCCTACCCTTGGACCCGGAAGGCTAACTATATTACATCTGCCACCATTACCGCCGTAATAGCTAGTGGCCTGTCTTTGGGAAAGTTTTCTATTTGGGCTTCCCATGTTTCTTTTATGAGGAGAAGACATTATTGTCATGAACCTAAGGATCTATTGATGAGACTCATAGAGATGTGGGCATACCATTTCAGTGATCTGTCCACTGTTCAAACGTTCCACTGCTCACTAACTCTTCCCATGCTAAGATTCTCTTCAACTAAGCTTAGAGAAGCTGTTCCACATTAAATGAGGGAACATTTTCCTCCTGGAGGTTTCAGCTGACAGACAGCACCTAATAACAGCCACCTTCTCTGGGGCCGGCTCCATCTGCACTGCTCCATGTCTCCTTCATACAGATATTGCTCAGGAAATGTGTTTCGCTGGGAGGATCAGAAAGGGCTCTCCACCTTCCCCCGGGCAGAACACATCATCACTGCATTCTCATAGAAAACATCTCTGCAATTTTTAGCTTTTCCAATAATCTTCCAAAATTGGTGGCTTTTGTGCGTGTCTCTCCACCAAGTTAATTCGTGTGGGTCTCGATACCAATGAACTTGAATACACAGGTCCTTCCTTAAGGTATTTTTTTATTAAAGTTATAGTCTCTTCTTTGTGGTTTTATTTAGCCTCTAAGCCGGCTGGGTCACTTCAAACCTTTGGATCAATATAAGATTGACAACAAGCTCTGAGGCACTGTGAGATGCTGAGATGCAACTCCCCACCCACCCGGCACCACTCAAGAAAACAGAACGCCGGAGGTATTGACATCTCTGGCTCTGAGGTCCTATCTCTGCGCTCTCTCTCTTTCTCTTTCTCCCTCTCTCCCTCTCTCTCTCCCTCTTTCTGTCGCTCTTTCTCTCTCTCTCTCTCTCCATTTTTCAATATTTAATTTTTATTAATTCTTTGAGAATTTTACACACACACATAATGTACTTGCATCATATTTACCCTACTCATGCCAGATATACACCCACCTCCCCACTCCTTCCCAATCTCCTGTTATTTTTGTTTTTTAATAGCCCACTGATTCTTGTTTGTGCTTCCCATCCACTGAAGCATGAGTCACTGGCCAGTGCCCACACCCTTAAAAGAAAACTCTGATTCTCCCACATCCAGAAGCCATCGACTTAAGAGCTCCATTGCTGGAATGTGGATTGGTTTGATCTGGTGCGTGTCGTTTGTAGGCAGCCAGAGCTTCTGTGAGTTCATGAATGTGATGGTCTTATAATGTCCAAAGACACTATTTCAGTCTAGCCTTACTTATGGCTCTAAAAATCTTTCTGCCCCCTCTTCTGCAATGTTCCCTGAGCCTTGAAGGGGGAGAAGATGATACAGATGTTTCATTTGTAGCTGGACACTCCATAAACAATTGCTCTCTGCATTTTGAGCAGGTGTGAGGATCTTCATTAACCACTTCCAACTCTATTAAGAAACTTCTTTGATGAGGTTGGAGGGCAATAGTAACCTACAATTATTAGAGGGCAGTTTGATGCTGTGTCAATTTAACAAAACAATAGTAAAATTTTTACCCTGGGACCTATGCTCTCTTCAACCATAAATTCTTGTCTGGATTTACAGAACCAACCATGTGTTCCCTCCTGTGTGGTGGACCTCAAATCCAGCCTGAAAGGAGTTGTTCACTCCGTATCCATGCCAGTGTAGTACCCTTGGGCACGTCACATTTGTTATTGTAGCTCACAAAGCTCATATCTGGGTACAGCTATAAAATAGAAATGCCTTTCCCCCCAGCAGCCCTTTCTGGTACTGTGGCAGGTGGCCAGCAGCCTCATTAGCCCTTTCTGGTACTATAACAGATAGCCATCAGGGAGGAAGCTTTCTTGTCAGTACCATTTGACAGTTCCATGTCCAGAGACAATGTGTGTAGTGTTTTCAGAAGTAGGGTCCTACCGTCAGATTGGTAGACATCCAGAGGCAATAGCAATAGCCTGCACCATATTGGGGTTTTCAGGATACTCTGACCAATAATTGGAAGGGATGCCTTTGTGGATTTTTTTAAAAGTCATTCAACAAATAGTTGAGCAATAAAATACCTACTCTGTGCCAGCTACTTTTCTGGGATTTTCTTTGAAGGCAATAAGCCAATATAGAATGAAGACCCCTGTCTTCTTCATTTTCCACACACCTGCCAATCTGAACCAGGTGCGTGGGTGGCTCTTATCTCTCCAGTATAAACAGAAAAGTAAAAAAGTCTTTGTCTTGCAACAGATCATTGAATCCTCAGCAGAAGCAAGTGGCGATGGAAGAAGAGTGGACTGCTGCACATTAAACAACTATTTTAATTTTGCAGAGCATGTTTAGCCAATCTTAATCATTTTTCCATGTTACCACTTCCTCCTTCCTTTATAGTCCTACTCTACTTATCCCAAGGTAAATGGAAGCCCCTTCTTTCCTACAGTTTTATGTGAAAATATTTTTAAAAAATATTAAAATGGCTCATTATTATGCCTTGGAAACTTATAAGACTTGTTCTTCAACACTGGGTGGACTCAGACTCTTATCCAGGAGTTATTATTATCTTGGTCTTTGACAGAAAGTATTTGGGAAAGAGATCATTATCTTGCCACAGCCTAGGTTCAGAAGAAACATCATGAAGTTTGAGGCAGGTGGAGCAACAGAAACAGAGCATCTATCCATCCATCCACTCATTCCACTAAGCCTTATCAAATACCTGTATAACTGAAAAGTCCTATGTTTGTAACACAATCAGAACGAGACCCAGTGCTAACCTCAAAAAGGTCGTAGTCCAGAGATTAGGGAAGGTGCCAGTGAGCTCAGGCAGGAAGAGCCAGTGGGGTTGGGAATGATGATGCAGCAATGAAAAGGAACTATAAGGGAAGGAGGAGAGAAGGGAAGGGGAGAGAGAGCACATGCGCGGCTTTAGGCCACTGGGGAGCTGCAGGGAGAGAGGAGGAGGATACTGCAGAGCTCACCTGTAAAGAAACTGTACTCTTCTCGTGGTGATCTCTCTACAAATGAAAAGAAAGACTAGGCCTTCACAGAAGTGAAACTGGAAACATCTAACAAGAGTCTGCAACCTCAGAAGAGACACAACCATATGAATCCATTCCAACAATTTCAAATTCTTTCCCAAACCGTCACTTTCTTTGTTTACTGTAGCATAACTTTTGTCTTATAGTCATATCCAAATTCAAAATACCCATTTCCGTCCTCAGTTCAAGTGTCTCTAAAAAGTGAGATTCTTTCTCCAATGAGAAAAAAATGTAAACAAGTTCATGTTCATTACGTTTCTGTTGCTGTGTGAACTACCACAATCAAAAGCAACCCAAAGAAGAGAGAGGTTGAACTGACTTAGGATTCCAGACTGGGAAGTTCATTCATGGAGAGGAAGGTGGGATGGCAAGGCAGCAGGCAGGAAAAGCATGGTGGGAGGAGCAGGAAGATGGCTGATCACATTCTCACCCACACACAGGAAATCTAGAGAAGAGAAAGTAGGTGGAGCTATAAACCCCAAAGCCCACCCCCAGAGACATACTTCTCCCAGCAAGGCTACACTTGATAAATATTCCATAACTTTGCCAAACACATCACCAACTGGACACCGAGTGTTCAAATGCATGGGCCCACGGGGAACATTGCTCATTCAGATGACCACAAACACCATTTTCATGTTTTAGGCACAATGCCAAGCACTGGGCCTATTGAACAAATTATTTTTAAAGCTCTAGAATAAGTTTGACAACAAAAAAAAGTGTTGTGAAGTTTCTAAACTTTGAAATTTTTCATATACAACAGTGTAAGCCAAGTTTTTCACTGAAACTAAAGAAAAACTCTTAATTTATAATGACAGTTTAAAAGACATCTATTAAAAATGAGAAAAGATCAGAAGACAAAGTTAACAAATTTAATCAGAAGGCCAAGTTAACTGTTATTGAATAAGTTAATGATAAAGCACATAAATTCAACCTAAAGCTGCTGAGGTAGCCTAAGGGAAAACATGGGAAGCAGATCTTAGAGCAGTGGTTCTCAACCTTCCTAATACTGTGACCCCTTAATACAGTTTCTCCTGCTGTGGTAACCCCCAACCATAAAATTATTTTCATTGTTACTTCATAACTGTAATTTTGCTACTGTTATGAATCGAAATGTAAATATCTGATGTTCAGGATATCTAATATGCAGTTCCTGTGAAAGAGTCACTTGACCCTGGAAGGGGTCAAGACCCACACAGATTGAGACCCACTGCTTTAGAGGGACTGCCCTGGGAAACCCTCAATAGCCAAAGTTTGGAGAAAGCATCTTATGTTGAGAAATGGAAAGGGCAAAAAGGGCATCTTAGAGGTTTAGGGTGTGGCTCAAATAGAAAGCTTTAAATAACAAGTGTTGGAGTATCTGGATTCACTGAGATGGGGGACTGGAGTGTCCTGATTCACTGAGGTCCCATCCACTCGAGCCTGCAGAAAGGAAGACATGTCTGGGTAATGGCAGATCTCCCCCAGCAAACACTGAGCCATCCATATCATTAGCACAACCCCGAGCCTTGTCTTTCCCTGGAAGAATGGAGTGACTTTTAGCCCTAGGTTCCGCAGAACATTTGTCCTCTCTGGGTGACCTCTCAGATGGTTAGGGAATCTTTCTTGACTCTGGACCACAACGGGAATTTTTTTTTATTCAAGATAGGAGATTTCCCAGAAAGAAAGAAAAAAAAGAATAATTTATAGGGTTTTTTTTAACAAGGAAGAATTTATTTGATTCATAAAATTGGCACCTGCAGTCTAAGTGCTCCGAGCCAGGGTTAGTTACATAAACATTTTCAAAACAATAAAATCCGTGGGGGCTCTGTGTATTCCTGTGAGTTCTATTCTTATTTCTTGCACTAGTTCAGGTCCTCCACATCTGTGAATTAGTTTCCTGGGCCTGAGAAAAATGGGAAAAAATAGAGAGTGAAGGCAACAGGCAGACCTCTGGTTGACGCCTCTGAGGTAGGGTTTTTTTTTTATTTGGGGATATTTTATTTGTTTTTGTCTTACTGTTCTTGAGGAAGTTATAAATGACTAAAAAAAGCTACTGCGATGTGGTTCAGGGAAGAGGGAGGAAGTCAGAGCAAATGGAAGCTTTTAGACACACGAATGTCAGTTGAATGAAATTATTATGAGCTTTCTAATTCAGTGTTTATAGGAATAGCCTAAGTGGAGACTCTCAGACACTTCTGTTTTCCGAGGACCTTTCAAAACTGTAATAAAAATAGCATATGTTTGTTACGTTGAAACCCTGATTATTGCTGTTGTAATGAGCCAATCAAACCACATAAATAAATCCAGCTTTATTCTGAGCAAAACATTCCTGGGTGGCCCCAGGGAAAGTTGAGGAGACCACAAGGGGAATCCACAAGGTGGGGGCTTCTCAGGGGCAGAGTCTGGACTGAGACAACTCCAGGGGAGAGGCTTGAGGTGGAGCCCAAACATTCCAGACTCTTTGGGTATATAAATGCCAGGGCCTGGAGTGAAGCGTCTACCCGAACAGTGTCGTGCCAGTGAGATGGCACACAAGCTGGCAACTTGAGTTTGAGCTTAAGATCCCATGTAGTGGAAAGAAAGAAGAGTCTCTTCAATCCTCGCCACATCTGCTCTGTCATGAACCTGCCTATGTATATGTGTGTAGATAGGTAGATGATGATAGATGATAGATAGATAGATAGATAGATAGATAGATAGATAGATAGACAGATGATTGATAGATATACAATAAATAAGTAACTGTAATGATAAGGTATCATATACTAATGTGGGAATAACCAGAATTCAAAGTCAGAGGGATGATTTTCTATATCTGTAATATCTATCAGTACCAATCTCAATTTATATAATAAAATATTAGGGCCATGAAGTTCTTTTTATCTGGGACCTACGAGACTATAATCCATGCTTTCGCAAGTTGAATGGAATTCAATTCAAAGCTGTTTTAAATGTTTATATATATGAAGGTTAGAAAGAGGCCGGCAGGGAATTCACTTATATCTGGTTGAGGAAAACTTCATAAGCAACTTAAAGACCTTGTCAAATTTCTCCTCCACACTGGGACACAGCCTGTGAATGGCTTTCCAGCATGGGAGATACATGTGGGCATGCTTCATATGCAGGAGAGTAAAAGTAACTCGGTACAACCGAGAACAAAATCGCCGAGCAACTGCTCTAACCTGTCAGAATCAGATTCAAGATGAAGAGCTAGGAGACGGCTCCAGCAATAGTCTTGGCCTTGCAAGCACAAAGGCCTGAGTTTGATCTCCAGAACCTACCTTACAAAAACTGGCCATGGTGGTGCAGTCTTGTAAGCCCAGCCATGGGGAGGCAGAGACAGCAGATCCCTGGGCTACTGGCCACCCAGTCTAGCCTACTTGGTGAGTTTCAGGCCAGCGACAGGCCCTGTTATCAAGGACTGACAGCACCTGAAGAATGGCAATCAAGGTGGTCCTCTGGCCTTCACATATATACACATACATGCAAATCTATGCACATGTATAACCACACATACGTGAACACACACACAAGAAGAGATGCCAATATATCTGTCAAACAGTGAACCTTTTGTAATTGTTGAAAATGTCTCCAGCATCTCAAAGTCTTCTCTGTTGAACTCTTTCTTAGGATTGTCAAGTTGAAAGCCACCATTACGGCGATCACATACGCTTGATCAAGTAGATTTGTTCATATGGTACTGTAGTCGTCAACCCCAAGGCACAGGAAATGGCCCGTGAATTCAGTGCAGCCTAACAGGCTTTGAAGGTCTACAACTGTAGCTGAAAGAGCCACATCAGACTCTCCTGGGTTCCTGTTGTCAGGGAAAGCCCATTCCCTTCCCACTTCATTACAGCACGGCTTTATCAGATTACTATTTAGGAGCAATAAATTGTTCCTTCAGATACTATAGGCTCCCCAATGCATATGGCTATAATTGAATCAGCTAATGGTATTGTGCTGATTTAAGGCATTATCGGTGCATATCAAAGGTCACCCTCACATAGATTATCCACTGCACTCTCACAAAAATGCTACAGAGGCCATGAGGCCGCTTTCTACTTCATTCTTACTTGGCAGCTTAAAGAAAACCAATATTCTTTGCCCAGGGTCAAACAGGAAGGAAAGTACAGACCTCAGTCTCTAACTCCACACTCCATGCTCTGTCAGCTATACTACACTCAGCCTCAGCATCCACGCACACAGCTGGGATGGGGCACACCATAGGATCTTAGAGCTGATACTCAACTATGATGATACTTGGGAAAGACAGAATGGGTCCCTTCTAGTCTCAGAACACAAGTATAAGCTACAGACCAGGGGTCTTGGATTCAGTCACAATCTCAACCCTGAATGTGCCACTCTTCTGGGTCTTTTAGTAGCCCAGCCTTCCAGATGCCAATAAATGTGGGTCAGGAGAAAGTGGAGCAGTGTTTTGTGGCTTTGTTCTCATGAACAAAGTGTGTGTGTGTGTGTATGCACGTGCATGCACATGTATGTGTGGTATGGTGTATGTGGTGTGTGTGTGTGATGTGTGTGTGTGGTTATGTGTGTGTAGTGTGTGTGGTATGTGTGTGTGTGGTGTGTGTGGTATGTGTGTGGGGTGTGTGTTTTTGTGTAGGCTGGAGACTGATATCAAGTGTCTTCCTCTGTCACTTCCCACCTTATTTCTTGAGGCAGGGTCTCTTACTGAACAGGGAGCTTGCTGATTCTTGAGAAATTCAGGATCCTGTTTTACCTGCCTATTGATAATACTTATAGCAAGCCTTATATTTGGAACTAAATAAAATAGTGGTTATGTACATACCAATGGAAAGCCCATGTTTATGGTGATTATAGAAAAGGAGTTGGTTTTATTTTCAACACCAGGGTATCCTAGGAGTTGTAGCATGTAAATCCCATCTGGACACCATTGAAGCTGATATCATATGTAAGTTACAGTAGACAAAGTTGACTCTGTCAGCCAGGGACAAACTACAACTTAGATTGAATTATTTAGATTGGTATTCACTCTATGAATTAATACAACCATTGCACATTATTATATATTTTCAGGCTGACGGAGCCCATTGGCTCAGCCGTTCATAGTTCAGCAGTTATTATGTATCTTCTGTTTTCATGTGACTATGTCATATTTTTGAAGCATATAGTCTTTACTTCCACAAGTGAAAGTGGAAGGTTAGCAAGGATATTAATAAAAGGCAAAGGTGGGGCTGCAACTCCGTCTTGTCTCTAAATGTACTGAGGCCAAGAGGCCCAATGCCCTCCTTTATTCTCTCCCTCTGGCACCTGCAGCTGGTCATCCTCTTGGCCACACCTAGCTGGACGGGCTGTGACCCCTCCATTTGCAGATCCTCACAAGATTGAAGAGACTGCTTGTCTGCACTCCTGAGGCCCAGCGCTATGGAGAAAAGCAAAGCCAGTGCCCCTCGGATACCAGTTAGGAGAGCAGCAGCAGCAGCGTAGGTGTCTTCTTGGACTACTTTAGGGAAGTCAAGTCACGGGGCACTGTAGTACAGACCTTCTAGCCTAGGCACTTACCAATTTGGTCTAGTTTATGGAACTCACTTTTTCCTATGTTTTATCAGCAAGACTATAGTGTTTTAATGACTGAGAAAGAAGTTAGAAACAAAGCAAAAAAAAAAAAAAACTGTACCTCCCAGAATATAAGGAAAGCTACTAATTGGGCTCCAGGGCCACAATTTTGGGACATCATTTAGAAATAGAATTTTCCTGAAATATTCATAAGGAGGTAAATCCTAATTCAGTAACTAATCATTCTCCACCAGAGTGAAAATAGATAGCAGGGCAATTCTTCTAAGGAACATCTAAGTAGATTTGCTAATTCTGATTCAGTAATTTGGCAACTATACATTAAATGGAAGGCCTTTCCAGAAAGGAGTAGGGGAGAGCCTCGAATTACCCTTTGCTCCAGGGTAACCACATGCAACATTTAAAAGCCACTCTGCAGGAGGATGAAATTCTTTTTCATTATTTATTCTTTTGCTTTACTGTATTACTAGAAATTTGGGGAATGTATCTCATCACTAGCATTAAAAAAACAATAAAACCAGGGTGACCCAAGGGAACCTTTCTCTGGTGACTGCATATTAATCTGGAGAGATTCCCAATTATTTTGTTTATCTTGAAATATGTTCCAATTATAGACAGTGTGGAAGATAATCAAAGCTCCTACCATTCTATGTTGTCACTGTCCGCCATTCTGAGGCCCTCTTAGTCCCCAACTTAGTCTCCTATGTACACTTAGGTGCCAGGCCCCAAGACTCTTCAGAAAGAGGCCACACCGCTCTTCCTGGACTCCAAGTCCTAGCAATATTTGTGCAGGTGAGGAGCGACCTTTATATCCGTTCTTTGCCAGCACTGGGATTCGTGTCCATTTCTGCAGACTGCTTGTACGGGAGGAGAAGAGGTACTATTGACAAGTTAGGAATAAAAGAAGCAATCTTTCCTTATCCTCCAAACTAACTCCCCTCCGGAGGATGCTCATTTGCAAATGATATTTGACAAAAAAAAAATCAAAACTAATAATAATAGCCTTACCCTGGGATTATATTGGGGGGATGTATATTTCATATAGCAAAGACTTTTAGAATATAATAGATTTGAGATTTATCAAACAGAAATTCATTCTATATTTATTTCTTAATTTTCAGATAGACTACTTATGCCATCCCTAATATAAAAATGAGATCAAAAGAAAAGAAATGCTTGAAATCATTCCACCCTGTGAGAAGTTGCTTGCAGCATATTGAAAGGACTTGCTCTTGAGCAGAAGTGACAAGTGGCTTAGAGGCCCTGTTAGCCATAGGAAGCCTGATGCTAAAGCATCCTTAATCCAAAGCTACTGGCAGCTGAAGAGGCCCCAGTGCTGTCACCTTGACCATCTGAGAACATGGCAGGAGGGAAGCAGGCCGTGTTTAACTTCAGAAGAACAAATGGCATGCTATTTATGGACAAACTGGATCCTGTTAATTAAAAAAAAAAACTATAGTTCAGAGCAAACTTCGGTCAACTTCACCTGGCAACACTTTATTAATTTTAATGAATTTTTATTTGTATGTGTGATGTTCCTTAAACATCTAATTAAAACCTTCCCTCTAACTCAGCATCCCCTTCTGCCAAAGTTGACCGTGTTATGTAATATCAGCATCTTAAATAATAAGAAAAAATTCAAGAGGTGTATGTACTAGGTGTACTTAAAAACCTCTGTGCCTGTGGAGACCTGTGCCAGACAATGTGAAATGGTTCAAGAGAAATAAGCATGATCTTCATTCTCATCAGGCAGTTTCACTGATGAAATGTAGCTGGGCACATCGTACCAAATAAAGGACGATAGTAAGGGCCTAGGGAGATGTTCAAATTGCTTGTGTATCTCAGAATTTTAGGGTATAGGCAAGCTGGCAACTGCCTGTAACTCCAGTTCCAGGGGATCCAGTTCTCTCTTCTGTCCTTCAAGGGCACCTGCACTTACATGCATTGTATGCACACACACACACACACACACACACACACACACACACAAATACACACACATAAATAAAAACAGCAATTTTTTTTGGTTTTTCAAGATAGGGTTTCTCTGTAGCTTTGAAGCCTCTCCTGGAACTAGCTCTTGTAGACCAGGCTGGCCTCGAACTCACAGAGATCCGCCTGCCTCTGCCTCCTGAGTTCTGGGATTAAAGGCGTGCACCACCACCGCCCAGTTTAACCAATCTTTTTTAAAGGCGCAAAACATTGGGTAAAGGGAACTCAGAGCTTTCTTGGAGATGGTTAGAAAGGAGAACTAGTGTGCCTACATTAGCTCCATCTCCACAATTTTTAAAAAGAACAAATCACCATACATGAAGAGGTCTCAGGGGGGCAGGGGGCAATGGCGGGGACAATAGCAGGGAGTAATGGGGGGTGCGGGGGGGGGGGGGAATGGCGGGGACAATGGCAGGGGACAATAGCAGGGAACAATGGCAGGAGGTAATGACAGGGGGCAAGGGCAGGGACAATAGCAAGGGACAATGGCAAGGGGCAAGGGCAGGGACAATGACAGGAGGCAATGGCAGGGGGCAATGGCAGGGGGCAATGGCAAAGTGGGGAGGAATGGCGGGGACAATGGCAGGGGGCAAGAGCGGGGGTAATGGCAGGAGGCAATGTCAGGGGGCAAGGGTGGGGACAATGGCAGGGGGCAATGGCAGGCAGGAATGGCAGGCAAGATTAGCAGACAGCAATGGCCAATGCTCACAGGCCACTGGGAAGCTCCACTCCAACTTTTTCTGCTGTTAAAGTAGGAAGAGACCATGGCACTTACTGTAGCATTTACCTTTCCGAGAGGAAGGACGGTCAGCCAGCTCTGTCCTAACCAGCAGAGGGCAGCCACCAGAGATCAGCCTTGTCACAGCCAGCTCCCCGTAGGCGCTTCAGCCCAGTGCACAGACATCATCCCTGGGATTCCTTTTTAGCCTGGACAAAACTGAATAACGTTTCAAAATTATGAAGATGGCAGGTGTTTGGGCCTGTATGTGTTTGTGAGTGTGTGTGCAAGCGATCACAATTATGAGCATAAATATGTCAACCCTTTAAACATTCATCTTAAGAAATATTTAATTTCCAATAGTGTCAAAATAAAATATAGCGCTTGGAGGTATTTTAAAAAGATGTCACCTGCTATTTGTCTTTTCCCATTTAGGATGTTTCTCCTTTTTGGGCAAGAGTATGGATTGAGTTTAGAAATCAAAACCAAAAGTCAGGTCTGAAATAAATGTTAGTTACAGGTTGAGGGGTCCCCTACTTTTGTCACCTTTTACTTTCCCCTCTCTTAGTAAATTTCCTTTTCGTGTATTTAGTATCGCTGATAAAGGGATAGATTAAAGACAATCAAAACATTTTTAAATGTTTAAATGGGGCTGACAAGATGACTTGGGCAGCTAAAGCTCTGGCTGTCAAGCCAGATGACCTGAGTCTGGTCACCAGGTGGTCACCATAGTGGAAGGAAAGAGCAAACAACCACAGGTGGTCTTCTGAGCGCCACCTGCGCATGTGTGTGCACATATGTGTGCGTGCGCACATACACACGTGCACAAATAAGTGCAATAAATGTTTTAAACTTCAAACTACACTGTAGCCGTCCTAAAATCTGGAAGTAGCAGATTGATCACAAATGAACCGAGTGTGTGTGTCTCGTGCATGTTATGTATTTTAGGCACCCAGAATAGATGTCGAGGAAATCTTCATAAAGATGACAGACTGGCACTCAGGATTAGCAAGAACCAAAGGAGTTCTCACATTTATGAAGCTGTTATGATCTAAAATAAAAAAGGCCACATGCTCGAAATACTTGGGTTAGTTGTCCATGAAGATCAAAGAGGCAAAGTATTTCATTAGGAGAATGCTTCCTCGTGAGGGTGTGGTTGGCTGATTCTTCTAGAAGAGAAAAAGATTTCCATAATCCTAGCCACTTGGAGTCTGAAGTAGGAACACTGGCAGTACTTCAAGGCAACCTGCACTATACAGTGATTGGCAGGCCAGCTTAGGCTGCACAGCGAGACACTTTGGCAAAGCCAGAAACTAATAGTGTGTTCATGGCTGGTCTGAGCGATTGCACTGAAAAGTGACTCCTGCTTAAAATGTAATTGATAACCTAAACAGCGGTCGTTTCTGCAGAGGGGAGGGGAGCTGCACCCTGACATACAATGATACGGCAGGCAGGGTCTAGTTCCCTCTTATGCTTCAAATGCAGATGAGCAGTGGCCAAATCTTTCTGATTCAATCTTAATTGTCTAAGTGAGGTACATCTCCCCAGTCAAGTTATCATGAGAACACCCAAACTTTGTCAGGCATCTGGCAGAATGCTGAGTTAATGGAAGCTTCTGTCAGTAATTTCATTCCCTTCCCTGAGAGGCAGGGAGTGGAGCAGCACCTCCTCATCTGAGGGATGGCTGCCCATCCTCCCTGCCCCCATGTGCTGGCCCCCATCCTCCCCATCCCCATGTGCTGACCCCCATCCTCCCCATCCCCATGTGCTGACCCCCATCCTCCCCATCCCCATGTGCTGACCCCCATCCTCCCTGTCCCCATGTACTGGCTCCCCATCCTCCCTGTCCCCATGTGCTGACCCCCATCCTCCTCATCCCCATGTGCTGACCCCCATCCTCCCCATCCCCATGTGCTGGCTCCCCATCCTCCCTGTCCCCATGTGCTGGCTCCCCATCCTCCCCATCCCCATGTGCTGGCTCCCCATCCTCCCCATCCCCATGTGCTGGCTCCCCATCCTCCCCATCCCCATGCGCTGGCTCCCCATCCTCCCCAACCCCATCCGCTGGCTCTCCATCCTCCCTGTCCCCATGCGCTGGTTCCCCATCCTCCCTGTCCCCATGTGCTTGGTCCCCATCCTCCTTGTCCCCATGCACTGGCTCCCCATCCTCCCCATCCCCATGTGCTGGCTCCACATCCTCCCTGTCCCCATGCACTGCCCCCATCCTCCCTGTCCCCATGCATTGGCTCCTCATCCTCCCCATCCTTATGTGTTGGCTCCCTATCCACCCCATCCTTCCTTTTCAACAGGAGTTGAAAAGATTTGTTCTCCAGAATTGTTTAAAAGGCTACCATTTTGTGTATTTTATTGTTGAAGAAGGCAATTATAAGAAAATGAGAGCTATCATGGAGTTCTCACAGCAAAGTACCAAGGAAAATGTTATCATTTGCATACAATGTTTTCTACTTAAACACATCTCAAGAAATTCAACAAGGAAATGAGGGGAAGTGAATTTCACGTATGATCAGAAAAGAAGCGGCTGGAATAAGAGCTGAGGCTGTCCTGATGAGACAGGCGTTAGTCACCTCTGAAGTACTTCTTTCCTGTTCTTAGCGCGCCATAGGCGCAGACGGCTTCATGCAGCATGAAGTGCATATGAATGTATTTCCAGCTGTGTTTTCACTTTTGTTGTCTTCGTGTTGTTTCAAATAATAAGTCAGCGTTGACCTTTTGGTACAGTTACATTTATAAAGTTGAACTATTGTGTAGATAGGTTTCTTGGAATGTGTTAAGCAACTGACCTCGATAAAGAACATCGCACCACAGTGGCGCTGCTGTTAGTTCTGCAGAGCTACTGATGGCCACGCTGAGCAGAGTCACTCTCTCTCATACTAGCTGGATCCTACCTTTTAGGAGCAGCGTCCTCCAACTAGGAGGCTAGTCAGCACTAACAGCCTGAACAGAGGACAGCAGGTTAAGGTGACGGTAGGATGGGAGGGGAGCTTGGATAGATGAGTGAGTGGATTCACCATGTAGGGTAGGCTGCCAGACACTCTTTCTGCAGCCGCAAAGATGGAGCCTGCAGAGCTGTCCTCTGCTCAGACTGTACCACATTTGTTAAACAACAAAAGTCATGGGGTGTTGGCACTGAAGCCAACAGTTGCCACAGGGAACTAACCCAGGTATCATGACTCTTTCCAGGTAGTAGGTGTAACCTTGAAGAAAAAATGGCACTGTCTTCAAAAAAGTGACCTGACCCTGGCTTTGGTGGGTTTTTCTGCAAGAAATGCAAAGCCCCGCATGTGTTTATGATTCAACCTTTCAGCTGACCACTGCTTTGTTCTAGAGTTCAGCATGAAAGGACTAATTTTTGTTTGGTTTTTATTTTCTGTTTTAGTAAAAAGCATGTCTGTTGCTAATTCTAGCTACTATAGTTGCACATGTAAGAATTCTCTCTTTGTAGTTTATAGATTGGTAGGCATTTCAGATAAATGACATTTTGAAAAAGTCACCTGAAATTTTTTGAGATGCTTATCAATTCAAACCTTCCTTCTCATCGCAAGAAGAGTCTGAGCTATTGCTTTTCAATTATACCTTATAAAACTCGATTCGTCCCTTTGAATATAGTAGGGATTTGAATATAAGCATGCCACTTTGTTTATTGCTATATTATTAGAATGTCTTAGAGCATGGAAAGACTTCTTTGCAAATGATTTTGCTCAGAAATAAATGTTATAAGACAGATACTTTTCTATAAATGAGCATAGCTTATGAACATATAGTTAAGTTGATAGCATGCAATGTCTCCCTCAAACTTAGTATCTGAAAGACATGTTAAATGGCTGGATAGTATCCCAATACATCTTTCCCCAGAATTCAGAATTGTGTTATTATCTATTTTCGGAAAGTCAATTTGCTTCATTAAAGAGGAAGCCTGGAGTTCTTGTCTACCCCAATTGATTCTACAATGAAACATCAAGTTTCCCACTATTCTTCCAGTCTTCCAGAAGTCAGGGAGCCTAAGGAGCAAGACCCTGAAATCTTTTCAGAACACATATGCAAATTATTAATGATACACTGAGAAATAATAGCTCCAGTACCTGCTATTCATCTTAGAAAGGAACACATTGTCATTTAATAATGCAGCCCTTAAGCCAAATCAAACACAGCTTAAAATCTATTATCTGTACAAAAAAAGTTTCCTTTCTTGCCATAAATATAAGCTATGATTTTAGGAGGTTAGAACCTGAGTAAATGGAGGGGTTTGCTCCCTAAATGAAACTTGCTTTTTAGGTATCTTTGCAACACCTAATATACTAGTATAACCCACGCCCTCTTGGGCATCAGGTGAGACTGTCAGTGTTAGGGAGTTCTGGAGTTAATTCCCTTTCCAGACGATGCCCCTCACAACACACACTTAACACCTGTCCATGTGTCCCTTTGTGAGGCAGCCATAAGTAGATTGATAGCACAAATATTTTATGTGCTTTTAATACAAAATGATTTTCTCTAGGGAGGCGCTGGCAAAAGACCTGAAAAAGATTAAAATTTCTGTTTTGAAAGTATTGAGAGATTATTGGGAAAGTGATGTTTTGTCTTGTTCAGTAGTGACACATGCTTAGTTACTCTCATAAACTTGATGAGTTCGTCAACTCAAAAGAGAGAAGGAAAGCACATCTTGCTGGTCCTCTTTATTATGTGAGACAAACCAACACCAGATACAGCGAGATCACTGCCCCAACAAGAATAGTTTACTTGTGTATTTACAAGAATTCATCAATTAAAAGTCATGTGTAAAATTACACTGAAATTCCTTGGTCTCAAAAACATTGAGTTTAGGGGAAGAAATTCTACTTGACTCAGGTCCGACCATCCCACAAAACACCATGAGTAAAACCCTGGCACCTGAAGCCACTGTAGAATACTTAAGAAATGAAGTTTGTATACTCCTTATGCCAAATTCACTGAAAAATGAGATTCCAAGAACACCCAGTGGAAGCTCTTAGCAAATCAGCTTCTGGCTCTAATCTCTGCCTCAACCCAAACAATCTAGGGGCTGTCCAGTCATAATTTACACATGAGCACAACAGGAAAGTCAGAGCATGCTAAGATTGATACTATAAAAATATGTTCCTCTCATGTTAATTGCCTTCAAATATATTATACATATAAAAAATGCTATGTTAAACAGGTCCGCTGTGAAGGGTGAAAAAGTAGCTAACTAAAAGTTCACAATTAATCTTTGAGATTTTGTGTGTTTTCTCCTCAGCCAAAAGCTTCAAGATCCCCTGGCAGCAGTCCGCCTCTTCACTCATGTCGGATCGCTCCTTAAACCTTAGCCTCTCTTGCCATAAATAACTTCAAGACGCCTCCTGACACATGCCTTGTTGGTCTCACTGTTGTAGGGGAAAGGCTCTAGGGCTGCAGATAAGGCTGTTGCCATGGTGATGAAGGAGATACCGAGGGAGGAGTCTGCAGAAGAAAAGCCCCTCCTTACTGTGACATCACAGGTGGGCAGACCCATAGGGTTCCTGTAGGAAGCTGACATATGTTAATGTATTAAAAACTGTGATCATCAGCTAAAAAAAAAGAAAAAAAAAGAAAAGAAAAAAACAGTAACTCAAGCCAATCTTTTTTAAAGCAGTTTCAATGAAACAACTGTAAAAATAATCAATGGAAGCCAAAATTTCAAAAGAAAAAAAATTAGTTCTTGATCGTGAATATTAATTTTCATTACTGAATATTAGTTTTAAAAATTAAAACAATATACGTACAAGTATAGCACTCTGCTTCTTTCAAAGGAGTCTTGTTGACTTTGAGAAATACCAATAACAAGCAAAAAAAATGGAATTCCTGAATAAATCCAGTCATATTATATACATATGTCAGTTTGCCAGTAGATGCTCTAAATTTTAATGTTAAATATATTTCTGTGTGACTTTGCATATTACACATTTGTCTATACATATTTATGTCAATAACTAAGTTACAGGAATGAGCCGGGAGTCCCCGAGTCTCCATGCAGAAAATGGCTCTGTGTTCCTCTCCATGCTTAGAGGCCTTGATGAGGAAGTGCCATCTCTAGTTCGAGTCCAAAAGGGCCATTTTCAGCCTTTATTGTAACACACATCGGGAACAAGTCCACATTTGTCTTTGAAGGCATGCTGAAACTCATCCTGCACATGCCCGGGGACTCCCGAAACATCCTGTAAAAATCTCCATAAATATCTATAGCACGACTCATCACCACCCCGTGCAATTTCCAGTTTTAAATTCTGAGATAAAAAAAAATATTTTTCTTGCATATATCATATAATTTAGATTAGGTTGTTATGTTAAACATTTCATTTCTTCCATAACGCATTCGTAAATGCAACTATTCTCCTCCGATTATGCACACGGCTAGAATTAGAAAAATGGCCATTTACAGCCCCTGTGAAGAACATTTCTGTCAAAAGCTAAATTATGGCGGCTTATTTTCAGAATATCAGCAGATCTGGTCCCCAGCTGCTGCCAACATGTGTGGTTTTATTTTATTCTCAATGCCACATTGAAAGTAATGAAAATTATATAACGCCAACATTAAATAAAGTTTTTAAGTTATTAAAGATTTCTAGGATTGGGAAATTTTCTGTTGTCAGAGTGGGTTCGTTGTTGTTTCCTTCCGTGTTATCAAGTGTCTGTCCTTTACTGAGCTGACATTATGAAGTATATGCCATTTTACAATGATCACCTGCCCCATCAGAGTCAGACCTTTGTGAATCCCATATGCAAAACATCCAGCCCATAATACTTCTGTGAATGGTTGGCAGGTGGGCACTTGGCATTCCCAGCAGGTGATGAGCCACACACCTGTAATGATGTTGGCTCTTGTGCCACCCCATAGCATCTTGGGATACCACAATTAAGACAGGCTCCAATCATCCCCAGAGTCTCCCAAGTCTTACACTTTGCCGTTACTCCCCAGTAATCATTTCCACATGTATGATATTAGCATTATAGTCTAAGCTTGAATTTAAATTTTAATGCCCAATGATATATTTGGTATTTTAGTGTAGAGAAGAAATCATGACAATCGTCACCCTCTCACATTCAGAACATTTGTGTGTGCCCTCTTAAATCTGTCTGGTGTTGTGTTGACTGTTTCTGAGAGACCGATTATGACTTTACTGCATGAAGACTGTGTAGCGCTTCCTCTGATGCTTTGTATTCTTATTGCATATTGGCCGGTTTATGAATCAGCAGGCAGAATTCTGATTCATAACATGCGATGCACTTGTAATGATAATTCTTTGGAACTCAGCGACAGCTGTGATCGAATAATTTCTCAACCAAATGTAGTTTTGTTAGCTAATATGTTTTTAACATGACACACGAGTGGCTTTCCCCTGGTATGTACCAGTGTCATACACAAGCCAAAAAGGAGGAGAGTGAGCTGAAAAAGTGAGTACTTCCATGGCAACCACAGCATCTAGTCTGTCTACCATGCCACATTTCCTTAGCTGTTAACCTCTGTGAATGTCCTAGTGTCTTGATATGTTTGTCCCAGTGTCTCTTGTAAAGACCCCTGTGGCATAGCACTACATCCTGCCGAGAACAAGCACTCATCTTCATCCCTGGTACATCGACACCAGCCATTGTGCCGTAGATGCCAGACATAGCTGAAGTTGCTTGCCGCCCTCTCGGGGTGCTCATAAAAGATAAACACAGAAATCGCACTGTGCTACATCATCTTTTTCAGCAACTGTTTGCTCAGCAACCCAATATTTCAACAGTTTTAAATTGTGATTACAGTGGTTTGTTCTGGAACTGTTGTTAGAAGAATTTAGCTAACCATTCTCCAGTGATCTATCTTCAGCAGATGAAACAAAGTCAAAGAATTGAAACAAAGCCAAAGACTGGATTTGAAAACTAGACCCCAGAAAGTATAATTACTGATTCTATAGGAACAAGTTCATGCTGTCCTAAATTAATGCTAACTCAGTTTGTAAAGTGGCATGCATTGATGAAAGGGTTGAAGGAAAAACACAGATTGCCAAATCTTTGAGGAAAAACTCCTCCAGGCCTTGGCTCTCCGGTGCGATGGTCACTGATCACGTGGCCACTGAGCACTCTGGCTTCTGGAAATTGAGACATGCTGCAAAAATTGTAAGAAGAAAATAAGGCTTTTAAGGCTTAATCCCAAGATATGCAAACTATCACACCAATCCTTCTTATTTATCACATGTTGAAATACCTTGGATATGCTGAGTTAAACGAGATGAGTTATTGAAATTGTTTTTACTTGTTAATGACCAATGAAGACTTTTATATAGTGTAAAGGTATTATTGCATATATTAAGTGAAGACTTTTATAGTGTAAAGGTATATTGAATATATTAATGACCAGTGAAGACTTTTATAGTGTAAAGGTATATTGAATATATCAATGACCAGTGAAGACTTTTATAGTGTAAAAGTATATTGAATATATTAATGACCAGTGGAGACTTTTGTAGTGTAAAGGTATATTGAATATATTAATGACCAGTGAAGACTTTTGTAGTGTAAATGTATATTGAATATATTAATGACCAGTGGAGACTTTTGTAGTGTAAAGGTATATTGAATATATTAATGACCAGTGAAGACTTTTATAGTGCAAAAGTATTATTGCATATATTAAGCAGCACTGCTGTAAGCTGCAGCTCTATAAACAAATCTAATTTTATGATAGACAGAAAACCCATGTGCCCAAAGATTATGCCATGGAAAATGAGATTTGTTTTTATGAGACAAAATGGCCTTAGTGGGTACATTCCTTTCTGAAGGAAACTTGAGAAAGTTTGATTTTGACAAATTTGGCCTCCTGGATGTTTAAATCAAGGTATACCCAGCTCCTTTTTCCTCCAGAGCACAGTGTCTTAGAGCTGAGTTTCACATCTCTTCTGCCTAAAGGGTGATTTCCTTCCTACTCCACCTCCATACTCTATCTGTTCTCCCTTCTTATCCCTCGAAGGGAATCTAATTTTTCTGTGTATAATAAG
The DNA here is from genome assembly GCF_018167655.1 of Microtus oregoni. NCBI lineage: Eukaryota > Metazoa > Chordata > Mammalia > Rodentia > Cricetidae > Microtus > Microtus oregoni. Next base: position 40,106,405 of record NW_024543069.1, on the reverse strand, counting down.
AGAGAAAGAGCAATGTCCTTAGCTGGGAAAACATTCTCAAGTTGACTGAACATACCCTCACTTGGGTTCCTATCATCAACTTAAAATGATTGCCACACTGCCCACGTGTGGGATGGCATTGCCAGTTCCTTTCCCCACGAATGGATTAATTTTATACATCTAACTGTCCTGCCTGGAGAAAGTCTGACTGATCTTTAGATTAAGTCAAGGGTTTGGAGGCTGTATGGCTGTGACAAGAACTACCATGGAGGATGGGGGTGCAGTCTGGTCAGGGCTGTTAGTACACAGATATCTAAGGCCTGGTCAGGGCTGTTAGTACACAGATATCTAAGGCCTGGTCAGGGCTGTTAGTACACGGACACCTAAGGCCTGGTCAGGGCTGTTAGTACACAGACACCTAAGGCCTGGTCAGGGCTGTTAGTACATGGACACCTAAGGCCTGGTCAGGGCTGTTAGTACCCGGACACCTAAGGCCTGGTGAGGGCCCTTAACCAACACACCTAAGGCTCTCAGGTATCAGGGCAGGTGTGCCCAGGCTCTGAAGATAGACTGTTGAAGAGATGATCATCAGTAGACAGATAGACTGTTGAAGGGATGATCATCAGTAGACTGAGCCAGCTCACAGTCCATGTTAGAGCATCCTCCCCATGTCATCCCTGTTTTGATAGATATCATATGAATCCTAACCTTGCTCAGAATTAATAAACTATAAAGGAGTTCTATAATAAAATGATAAATGAAAACCTGCTCCACAATGGACATACACTTCAAACCAACAACGTCACATGCAATAAGGGAGTTTTTAAATGCACAGATGCATATTTGTGCTTTGTTCCCGTAGACACGAAATGAGCTTAAAAATTCCCAAAGATTATTACTCTATTATTTTACATCAACATTACAAATATGAAATTATCAGTTGTTTCTAGTCAACAACTCTCCTGGTTTCATTTCTGTTGCTGGGAGAAACACCTCCCAGAAAAAAAAAAAAAAAACCCTGGGGGAGAAAGGAGTTCATCTGGTTTGCAAGTCCAAGTTGCCAGCACATTATTGAGGGAAGTCATGGTAGAACCTAGAGCATTGCAACCACAGTCAAGAGGGGGAAGAGCAGATATGCATTCTCGATTGCTTGCTCCTAGCTAGCTTCCTCCTTTCTTGTACTAATCAGCGGCCCCTGTGTAGGGAATGATGTGATCTACAGTCGTCTGGGTGTACCTCAGCTAACAATCAGGACAGTCCCCCACTGGCATGCCCGCACACCAACCTGATCTTCCCAGGTGTTTCTAGGTAGAGTCGACTTCACAGTTCAGACCGGCCAGCACGCTCGCTTTATTGTTTTCACTATAAAAGCGATTCCTAAAGTGCTGAACTGCTTAAGCAACAGAGCGCAGTAACGACCTGATGGGAAATGAGCAGTGTTTCAGGAATTAATATCTTGTATGCTTGTGATTACCTGAAATGCATTTCACTTTATTGTCGGTGTTTAGTATGTTGACACAGATTTTCACTCTATTTCTTCTCATGAAAAACCTAAGTGATAGATTTATTTGGAAATAAGGTTAAATTTTAGTCACAAAGTAAGTAAAATGATTAGACACTCTTATTTAAGCAACAGAATGTATTTAAAAGAAAAATATTTTCCAACCAGGCCCTGAATTGGAAAGAAAGCAAGGAGGAGTTGGAATGAGGAAGGAGAAGGAGAAATGATGTTATTATATTATAAACTCAAAAATAAACAAAATATTTTTTAATTAAAATATTCTTTATAATTTGGTCCAAATAGAATGCACAATAAAATTTAATTTTTAAAAAACACTAAAACTAGAGGAATTAAGTGGATCTAAGGCAAGGCACTTTCAGATAAAATAGTAAGGTAGTGATCGGAGCTGCTGGTGTCCCTGCACTGTGTGGCAGCATCTGCTGATCATGTCACCTGCCCAGTCTTAGTAGGTCACAATTCAATTGACATCATTCGACTGAATATTTGATTAACAATAAAATATAAAGGCTCAATTGTCCTTTGAATCCTGATTGATAAGGAAGCCCTTCGTGCAAATCTACCTACTCACCTACTTTCTTCTGTACCCCCGCCCCGTTTCTGCGTCTTCAGAAGTATTTTCCCTCAAACTCTCCAGATGCAGGTTTCTGATTTAAAATAAAAAATGAGGTGAGGAGGTTGTGTCGTGTGGTGATTTTGCCCTGCCATTCACCTGTGTCCAGTCCTTCTTGCCGGTGCTGGTGGTGTCTTTCGAGCACAAGCCTGAGTGAATGCCCACTGCTTTATATGTTAATTCGTGGCATTCTTCCCTCTTGGTAGAAAACTAAGAGCCTCGCTGATAGCATCACAAAATGCTGCTTAGGCACCCCCATATTCCCCATCTAAAAGACACAACCCTGGAAGGAAATGGACCTGAATGTCTGGCATAGAGCTTTCTAGGAAGTCGCTAAGCATTTTGAAAGACCACTAATCTCGCCATGGGCTGCTAGAATTCGGTATGAGGTCCAGGACACCCTCGCGATCATTCTGTTGTACAGTCAGCCAGTTTCACTACATAAAGCTGCTCAATATATATTAAACCATTACTATAGGATGCAAAAAAAAGATGTAATAAACTCTCTAATGTCATGACAGTTCTAGTCTAGTGAGAAGAAAAACATTAAAACTAAGATAGAAGTACTACATAGGCACGGATGAGGAGGTCATTCCAAAGGTGCTCACTCCCCTCCACTGAAGAAGGTCAAGGTGTGCCATTGTAGGGGTGTCATCAGGTGTGTAGGGGCTCCATCAAGGTGTGCCATTGTAGAAGTTCCATCAAGGTGTGCCATTGTAGGGGCTCCATCGAGGTGTGCTGTTGTAGGGGTGCCATCAAGGTGTGCCGTTGTAGGGTGCCATTAAGGTGTGCCATTGTAGGGGTGCCATCAAGGTGTGACATTATAGGGGTGCCATCAAGGTGTGCCATTGTAGGATGCCATTAAGGTGTGCCATTTTAGGGGTGCCATCAGGTGTACCATTGTAGGGGCTCCATCAAGGTGTGCCATTGTAGGGTGCCATTAAGGTGTGCTATTGTAGGGGTGCCATCAAGGTGTGACATTATAGGGGTGCCATCAAGGTGTGCCATTGTAGGATGCCATTAAGGTGTGCCATTATAGGGGTGCCATCAGGTGTACCATTGTAGGGGCTTCATCAAGGTATGTTGTTGTAGGGCTCCATCAAGGTGTGCTGTTGTAGGGCTCCATCAAGGTGTGCTGTTGTGGGGGCTCCATCAAGGTGTGCTTTTGTAGGGGTGTGTGAAAGACAAGTAAGTATCCATTGCCATCATGGGACTTGTTTTTCATGTGCTTGGATTGAAACTAGAACCTTGCACATGCTAAACACATATTCTCTCATGAGCTACATCCCCAAAGACCTTTGAGCTGACGCAAACATTGAGAAGAGGCCACAGTCAGAGAAGAAACAGAAATGGAAAGATGTGAGCAGACTGAGACAAAAACCTCACACCTAATGAAGCGGGCCTTTTAAAGTCAGCTCTGATAATTTGATTAATCTGAGAAGCTGATCTCCGTTATTAACAAAGAATTAGAAACCTTTGATTCACATTTTAATAACACCAATATGCTCTGTACCCAAAGTCTTAAATGACAGAAATCGATAGAGTGTTTTCAAATGAACAGAAGTAAATCTAATGCCAATGAGCTTCATCCTGCCAATGAATGAGGAAGGAATCCACAGATCACAATTTGAAATTAAAGTTTAGCAGGATGGTTTGAGGATTCCATTCAACTTTAACCTTTGCTCTGTAACCTGAAATTTTCATTTATTCTTTGATCACCACAAGAAAAACAGTCCACTTGTTAAGAAAGAGAAGGAGGGATAGGGAAAGCTGGTCCTGTCTACACATTTAAAAAATACCACTGCCATGACTAAAACAATGTTCGATCCATTTAATCAGAGTGTGCAAAATACACATTATTGTGCCTTAAGTTTTTAGCAAGCCATTGTCTCATTTGTCAGCCATTTCTTGAATTCCTTTTGCATCAACTTTCCCTACTAGAAGCTGTGAAGGCTATAACGGGTGAGCTGTGGCTGTGTCTAACTTCAGACCCTGTAAGGGGATCTCCTTTGTCTTCATGATGTCTCTTTCCTCGTTGTCCGCCTCTCCATCCAAGCCCAAGTTCGTCCTGACCCACTTGAATGGCTTTCATGCTCACTGTCATCCGGCCTTTCCTCTTCTTCACCTGGAAGCCTCGCCTCATCCCACTGCAGCAGGGCACCACCACACTGGTCCAGCCTGAGAAACGCTAACTCTAAAGGCTGTTGACAGTGCCCTCTTGTTTTGTGTCTCTGGAGTGAAACGTCAAGAATGACATAGGGATATGACATGACCATCACATGCTTCCATCAGTTCTGGAGTCAGGAGTGGTCAGAAACAGGACACTGGACACCGAAGAGACACCAGCCTTGCAGAGGCAGGGGCTAGAAGACTGGAGAGACATGACTCTGTCCTGGATTTATTGGGATCTTTCTGAGACACTGTCCCCTGGTTCCCATTCCTCTGGTGACTGAGAGGGCTATTGACTCTTCCTTCCTTCGGGGACTCCATCTGAAATTGGAATGAGTGACTCCGCAACACCAACAAAATCCTCTTGTCTTTGACAAGCATGCTGCCCTGAAGAAAGTCCTTACTCGATAGTGCCTTTCACTCGTTTCTCCCATTTAGATGTTGATACAAACAATAGTTTCTCTGGAATTCGCCAAATAATACAGGGTGATTTTTCAGCATTAAGAACTAAGAGTATCTACAGAAGTTGAATATCCCCATATCCTAAGCTGTAGAAACTCAGGCCTGTTCTGCAACCATGTACACAGAATCGGGATCCAGGGATAAATCCTGAACCCTTCATTGTTTTGGAAAAGGGAGGACCAGGGAACGTTGCTTGTAATTTAACTCGTGTTTATCTATACTAAAGTTGATACAGGTTTAGCATTCCTATTCTGAAATCAGATCCAAAACTTTTTAAGTTCCAGTATGAAGCTATGAGTGCAAGCCTCTGGCTTCAGAGGTGGCAGCCAAAAGAGAGGCAGACACACAAAACTTATTACATAGACTTACCTTCAAGCATGTGTGCAAGGTGTGTGTGAAATACACTTGAGCTTTGTGTTTAGACGAAGGTCCTGTCCCTAAGTCAGCCCTTATGTGTTCACAAACATTTCAGGCCAAACATTTATCTAAATTCTTCTCCAAATCAAAATGTTAGTAAAGAAATAGCCCGTATTTTTTTAAATCAACATAAAGAGAATTTAGTTATACATAGTTGTCTGTTTGTGAAATTAGACTTTCTTTAGATAAGTCCTGATTATCAAAGAGAGAGCTGTGGCATCATATGTAAGTATTTAGACTTTTAAAGACACAGTTGTGTTATGTCTCCTACATGTTCGCCAGCAGGGCCAGAGGGCGGCTTGGTGAGCACAGGCCTGTTAGAGGATAGTGCAGTGCCGTGTTTGATGGTGACCTTCAGCCTCAGAAATCTTGGCACTGTGGAATCCACACCACATTCCACAGGGAAGGTTCATTTCATTAATTACTGAGGGTTCAAAGAGCAAATGTCATCACTACACCCCATATGATGGCTGGATCCTAGAAAGTATCCCCCGCACAAAGTGGTACACAAACTGCCCATGTGAGAAGCAGATCCGGACGCAGAACCACCGGGGGTTGGTCATTTTGTCATTTTCTGTCATCTTACTTGCCTTGCCAATGATTTCAAGTTCATCTTCAGATCCTAAAATGGAGTTATATGCCTGAAAATATTTAGATTATCCTAAGCTTGATTTATCCACAGCATTCTTAACAACTCAAATGTCTCACCTAGAAACTTCAGGGAGTTCACAGACTCTCAAGACATAAAGCTATTTAAAAAAAAAAAAAACCAGCATGGGCAATAGCCAAGAGGAAAACAAAAAGCAAAACAGAAAACAAAAGCAAAAAGATCAGAATTTCAGTTATAGACTAAAGGAACATCTTTTAAAACAAACAGACAAAAAAAAAAAAAAGGCCAAAACCCACCCCGCCTTAGGAACTGTGATTCCCAGTGAAACGTGTCTTTGTATGTAGTAACATTAAAACTATCACTAACTGAAGACTAATGGCGTTAACTTAAACACTAAAGAAGGGTGATCTCTAAGGTATACCTCACTAATATCCACAAATATATAGGAAAATCAAATGTTTAATTCTCCATGAAAAGCTCTAACGGAGACCTGAGGTTTGATGCACTGTAGCAACAACTGTGTGCTTGGGTGTCCAGTCTCTGATGACCATGAACTACTTTGTTGACATTGAACCAGAGACACATGACATGACAATGAGTGGAGTTCTATATTTCGACTTGGCAGTACTCCAAAGTCCATTGTTTCTTAACTTATGGTTTGTTTTTTTTTTAAAAAAAAAAAAAAAGTAAAACCTTGACAGGTTAGTTATTAAAATTCTAGGAACTTTGAGGCGCATCTTTTCTTGACCACAAGTAGAGCCAAACAGCTGTGCTTCTCCCAGGAAACCAAGACACCCAAGTTAGTGATTAACTACTGGTGTGTATTTTCTCTTAACTATAGAAAGTGTGGATTCAAAGTGAAGCAGTAAATAACTGGCCACTACCAGTAATTAGGAACACACTAAAACAGTTTTCAGTTAGAATTTTAAGTCTAATTAAATTCTAGAATTAATTAATGGAAAAACAGGATCATACTTATAGGAACCTATTCCCATAGACTAAAGGTCTTCACAAACACCTACTCCATGCCTAGACAGGTTATGCAATAATATTTTCTTATCTCAAATAATATTTGTTATGTTCTCCAAAACCATGCAAAGGAAATGGGGGTTGGCTCTAGGTACCTTGAGCTTTTAAGAAAGGAAGAAAAGTAGTGTTCGTCTAACCAATCACACAGGTCCATGTGTGTGCGCATCTCACCCACCGACACCAAGTAGCTAGTCCTCATGAGAGTCCATCACCATGGAATCTGAAGCCCCTGTTCCAAAGCTTTCTAGGACTTTTAGTCCAGACAGAGAGTGGCGTGAACCCATAGCACCTATGATGGACCAAGTGTCTTTTCTCATGTGCTAGAATCAGGTGACTCTAAAGCCCCTCCCGGAGGGAGAGAAACAGGCTTTAGCTTTAACACTAAAGTTGGCTGCACCAAACATATATTAACAGTGCTGAAGGCTCATCCCCAGCCTGTGGTAATGTTTTGTTTTCTCTATTGGCCCACCCCACTATTTTATTTCTGTTTGTGTTGATTTCGGTAGGGCTTGCTTGTCCTCTTGTGTTGCAGGGCTGTGTTTTCATTCAAATGCTTCCGCAGTTCAGCCGAGAAGCCCTTTGATGCCTGTGTTCATTTGTTCTCAGCTGGTGAATGAGCAACAAGAAAGCAGACCTCTTCTGAGCCCCTCCATCGATGACTTCCTCTGTGAAACCAAATCTGAGGCCATTGCAAAACCAGTAACGTCCAACACAGCCGGTAATTCACTAACTATGCTCCAGTGGGGTGTGCTTTATCCAGAGATGTTTGTATTTTTCCTCCAGGCGTTTTTCTAAAGAAGTGGGGAGGTATGTTTATTTATTTGTGGGTGTGGACATTTGCATATTGAAACAGACCTATGGAGGGCATAGTAGAGCTCAGAGAGATGTTTCTTTTCCACCGTGTGGGTCCCAGGGATTGAACTCAGATTGTCAGCATTGGCAGCAAGCGCCTTTACCTATTGAGCCCTCTCACCATCCCTGCCTCCAGGCCTTTTAAGTAGGGGATGATGTTTGCAATCAAGTGACTGACCTGTATACAATCCAGCACATAAATTAATAAATGACTTTTGATTACCCAGGAAACCACACTGTATATTACCCAGTCGGCTTCGCTGGCCTTCAGTATGTTACTGTTCTCACTCAGCTTTTGGTGCACACACCTCTGCGTTTACCAGCCTGCCTCTCAGAAACCCACCATGCTATAAAGGAAAGCTGCTATCTCGGAGGGAGATTTTGCAACTTCAGCCTGATGGTCCAATTATTTTTGAAAATATTTTCTGAAGCAAAAGTCCAGCCAAATAAAAATGTTGAGGTACTCTTTCTGAGTAGAGGTCAGTGATAATTAAAATACCCTGTGGGCATAGGATGTTATGGGGCCATTTTAGTGCGGTCCTTGCTCTCTCTCTATATATAAATGACCTGAGCATCCGACTTGCACAAACCCTTCCTGGAACGAAGCATTCTCAGCAGAACACCCTCTTCTGCTTAGCACTTGCTTGGCGCATGTAGGGAAGAGCACTCATCACTATCAGAAAGACCACCTCAGACCGACGGCAGGATCTACATTCCTCCAGCAGGGCTTCTCTTCACTTCTGCCTCGTTGGGCCAACACTCCCTTTCAAAGGTGTGCTCTTCAAATAGTGAGGAAAGCGTGGTGTTTCAGGATGGGAAGCCAGAGATTATAGTGAGTGAGTGGGCGGTGCCAATTCTCAGAAGAGCCTGATCTCACACTTCCTTCTTGCATTGGTCCCACTTTTTCACAGTGGCCTCCACTGGCAAGTGACTTACATGTTTACCACTTGGAAGCCTAAGTGAAGAAAATCAGATAGGAAAAAAAAAAGATGTTTTTCAAGGCTGCTGTAAATTACGATAGAGAGAGGATGCTGGCCAGGAGCCCAGGTGGAAGAAACGCTGGGAGATCAAACCACAGGCATTCTCCTCCCAGCTCCGTACCATGGGGCTAGCTACTGCTTTCTGTTGTCTGTCTGGTAGTAATAGCTGAGCCTCACTCTCCATATCGAAAAACAGCACGATCTTTCCCTTGTAAATTACTCAAGGAGATGAAGGGAAGGAAGCCATCTATGGATGTGCTGACAGTGGTAAAGTCGAGCCCGGGAGGTCACACTGATCAGCTCAGGTGATAGCATTTTTGAATCTCCTTCTTTGTTACTTAATGTCATACCCAAGTTGTTTTCTAAATCCAATTGTCACTTGGAGTGTTTAGGCACACAGAACGGTGCTGGCTATATTCTAAACAGGACATTAAAATGAATTCAACCATCAGATCCGATTTATACTAACCTCTGAAGCTGGGGTTCAGCTGGCTGAAACTGGAGAGCTAACCCAGAAAACACAGAGCCGGGGTCTCTTAATTGTAGGCAATCCTACAAGAATCAGATGCACTGAGGAAGCTCATTGTCACTTTTCAATTGAAGAAACTAAGCCCCTTTGAAACAGCCAGTGCTGGGGGCTGGGAAGTGGCTCAGTCAGTAAAACACTAGCTGTTTAGACATAAGAACTAGAGTTCAATCCCCAGAACTCTTAGGTTAAAAAGCCTGTGTTTACAATCCCAGCACTGGAAAGCGGATACAGGAGGCCCCTGGAGTTTGCTGGCCTGCTACAAGCTGAAAGAACTGTCACCAATCTCCAAGCCTCAGATCAAGGTGCTGGCTGGACACACTCCTGCAGGCTCTTGGGAAGACATTGTTACCACCTCTGATCCTTCCTATTGGTTCCTTGGATGTGACAGATGACTCCAAGTGGGATTTTATCTGTGTGCAGATCACATGGATCTCTCTGTCTACATCTACCCGTGTCTCATTTCCCTTTTACATGAGAACATCTGTCATCCTGGGATTGTGTCCTGGCCTCCAAACAGCCTCATCTTAGTCACATTTCCAATGAGGTCATTTCCCGAAGTACAGGGGCTTCTACCTATGAACAAGGAAGGGGTGGAGCGCCATTCAATCCATAATGCAATATTCTGAATCTTTTCTGCCATACAATGATTTCCAACCATCCTATGTTGGACACTTTGTTTTACAAGCTTAGAAACATATCTCAAGGCAAAACTCGCTATATTTTTAAATCCCTAAAGAATGTGGTTCTTATGAAAATCAATACAAAGTAAACAATGTAGGAAGTATTTTTCCAAGGTGGCAAAATTCTTCTCTAACAAATTTTAATAGAATATATCTTTAGATTTATTGTTAATAATAGAAAATAATTATGTACCTATGATTTTTTTTTCTGTACTGGGAATTGAACCCAAATCTCATACATATTGAGCTGTTTTCCCCACCTTCTTTTTCCTTTTTTATATCTTGAAACACATTCTCACTAAAATATCCAGGCTGGCCTTGAACTCACAGCAAATGGTGATCCACCTACTTCCCAAATAGCTGAGATTACAGACTTCAGCCTCGACTCAAGAAGACCCTTGATTTAAAAAAGCAGATGTATGGATACTATACACAGGCTGATAACAACAAGTGTTCTGAAAGCCACTGAACAATAATCGAATCTAAGTGATTAGATTGCCATACATGTAGCATGACAAAGTTTGCAATATACTATGTTGTAATTTAATAACTCTAACGTATGTTAGAACACAAGACAGGTTCTCTCTCAGAGATCAAGAGAAGCTGCGGTCCTTGCTTGTGATTTCTGATGCTAGGGAGGGATCGAGTCATTAGGCCAACAGTTAGAAAGGGCTGCCAATGTGAAGCTAAAGCATTTAGAAGGTATTTCTTCACCCTTGTGGGCACACACATGCACACTCTGACACACACAATGATCCTCATACTCTTACTTTGCACACAAAAGCCCTGAGACCCAAACCTTCGTGTGCCTAGGAGAATGTTTTCACTTTAATCTAGAAGTCAACAAACACCCAGCTTCTGCGCCCAGGCTTGCTAGCTTTGGAGCACCGGAGGAGCTGCAAGCCCTTGACTCTAAGCCTCAACTCCTGCAACCTACACATAACAACAAGCTGTCCCCCCGACTCCAGAGGCTACCCCAACCTTCTCTGCTTTTAAAGTTGTCATCCTAGGGGACTCTCGGCTTCAAGGCCATTCTCTAAGACACTGCTTCCAGTAAATGGGCAGTAAGGAAGGCCTTTGCCTATGCTAGGCTCCAGCTTCATATTTATAGAAAAAACAATGACAGCATGGAGAACGAACACAGGAAGGGCTCAGGATGCTTCAGAGTGGACAGGTGTGACTGGCCAGTTTGAATTTTCCGTTCATTCATTCAGAAACAGAGATTAAATTAAAACCCACCAGCTACTATTTTGTAGCAAAAGTACTTTCAATTTTATAAGTTCACAATGAAAATTTGCGTCTAAAAGAAGTCTAGGGGCAAGAGGCTAGTTTTTAAATGTTGGTACAATGGAAAAGGCGTTGGGAGCATTCCTTCCATCATAAGGAAGTCCCATTGGCCTAGAGTCCTTGCCATTCCAATAGTGTCTAGAAGTTTCATTGAACCGCTCAGTGAACAGGAAGTGTATGGAGCCCTGTCTTGGCTGCCTGCCAGGCTTAAATTTGGCTCAGAAGCCAATTGACTTGGTTCTAGGGGCCTCTTTCCACCCACTTTGCTTCTGACTCACCACGGACTCCTCTCCCCAAGCCCTTAGAAAGTGGTTCCCATCTTCTCGAGAAAACTCAGCGACAAGATGACCCCTTCAGGCCATTCGTGACAAATTCACCTCATAGACTCCTCTGTGGAGACAAAATCCTTGTCTCTTCTTGTTTTGTCCTCAGGAACATTTCTCTTTTTCTGTGTGTAGATTTGATTGTGGCTTGAAACAGAACAAGAAAACAAGAACCCTAAATAAGAAAGAAGGATCTGTTACAATTTGGCCCTTCAAAAATAGAAAGTGTGTGCGTGTGTCTGAGCGTGTGTCTGTGTGTCTTTGTGTGTGCCTATGTGTGTGTCTGTGTCTGTGTGTGTGTCTGTGTCTGTGTGTGTGTCTGTGTGTGTGTCTGCGTGTCAGTGTTTGTGTCTGTGTGTGTGTTTATGTCTCTCTGTGTGTATATATGTGTGTTTGTCTGTGTGTGTGTTTGTGTCTGTGTGTGTGTGTTTGTGTGTGTGTGAACAGTGGTGGGAATAAATCCAGGGGCTCATAAATGCCAGGCAAACTCTCCACAACCATGCTGTTCCATCCTCTGCCTGAAATAGTATTTACTGAGTGAGGACTTAGAATAAGTCTGGCACTTTGTGTCCACTGGACCATCTATTCTCCATTCCACCCTCCTAAGAGACTATTGATTCTCCATTTTCAGATGCAGAAACTCAGAGCTCAGGCTGCTCAAGAAACTTCCCTCCAGGCACATCAGACAGATGGTGATTGGGAACTCAAGTTTGACTCACACACCAAAGACTCCCCTGAGCAGGGCTAGCTCGCGTATATGTTCAGGCAGGCTGTGCGTGACTAAAGAAACAGGCCTTGTGAGCTCAGGGGAGCCCTGGCTCTGCCAAGGCGGACCACCAAGTGGGAAGCAGATGGGATGGGACTGATCTCCACCCAGAGGATGACTTGTGATTGGGGAATGTGTTGTAGTGGTTGTTCTAGACTGCAGGGGAGATCAACGAAGGGGCTGCTCTACTCCCATTTGCCTTGCAGAAGTGGAGGGAAGAGTTTGAGGAAGGCACTGGCTTATCAGGCCGGTGCTCAACCTTTCTAGCCCAAACCGAGGAAGAGCTGGAGGGAGGAATTGTGTCTCCTTTCTGTTCCATTTCTCAGGAAGGGCTAGTTAAAAACAAGTTGCCTATACTGAACAGGTTCAAAGCTGACCTTATTCATTCTGGTTTTGCAAAGGAACATGCTATTATTATTTCTGCCTTCATTGAAATCAACCTACTAGGAAGTAAAAGTGTAACCAGTTTAGAGCTGGTTATGCTGAAATAAAAATTGGCATAGTAAATGTCAAGAAGTTAGCACGCGTCCCTGCTCACCAACCGCATTATATAACTCATCTCTAGTGAGCCCCGGGCAGCATGTGATTTTCCAACTGAACTGCCTAATTCAGTAAACGATTACACTAGACTTCATGAAGTCTGTGTGCATTGTCCCTTTGCTGGAAAAACCATAATCAAGCAAACCTTCCCTAGAAATTAATCAGAATAGAGCTACTGCACCTGAACGGAGATTTGTTTTATTTTCGTCCTAAACCTTCTCACTGCCGAGGTGGGTCTAGGTGAGGTTGGCCTGGTGTTGGCCTAGGGGACACACGGCCAGCTTCCCAGCCTCACAGCCCTTCCAGCTGTCAATGATGAGAGGCTTGAGTTGCTGACTCTAATGCTTCCAGTCAACATAGGGGCTCTATGCACCCGACTGACACGCAAGACTACTGAAGGCTGAAGAGGTACCTCACATGGTAAAGTGGTTGCCTTGTAAGGACAAAGCTCTGAGCTCCATCCTCAGAAACCATGCTTACAGAAAGAAAAAAAAAAAGAGGAAGGGGCATGGTGGTTTGACTCTAGCCCTGGGAAGGCAGAGACAGGCAGATCTTGAGGGCTCAAAGGCTAGCCAGACTAACATGCTTGTCAGTTCCAGGCCGGTGAAAGACAGTGTCTCAAGAAACAAAGCAGACAACACCTAAGCACAACACCTAAAGTTATCTCTGACCTACAAACAGACACACACACACACACACACACACACACACACACACCCTTGAGCATGCATACACACATACATACATATATACATACAAAAATAAATAGATAAATAATAATAACTACAGGAAGTAAATGGGCTTCTCTGACCTTCTGTCTCCCATAGTGTTGACCACTGGCTTGGATCTCCTGGACCTGAGTGAACCTGTCTCTCAAACCCAAACCAAAGGCAAGAAATCAGAGTCCTCATCAAAGAGCTCATCCCTCAAGAAGAAAGCCGATGGCTCTGACCTCATCAGTGGGGACAGCGAGCAGAGGGCCCAGGCTCTGCGGGGCCCAGAGACGTCATCCTTAGACTTAGGTAAGGCGAAGGTTTGCAGCAGCTGTGGCTTGTCTTGTGAACTCCAATGTGACAGTCAAGTTCAGGATAACTTTCAGAGAGTAAACATGGGAATGAAAAAGATAAAGTTCTGGGATCTGGAAAGGGGGTAGCTTCTTTTGTGCTTGGACTGAGTAGCCATGGGGGCTCCGCTTCAGAAAAGTGATGTTGATTCATTCACGTATGTGTTCCTCCCAATGGGCTGAGCTTGTGATGGATGCCAGGCATCTCTCTAGAACCAAGAGCTGAAATTACAGGAAAATGCAGACCCTGCTCTCTAGGAATTCTCAGTTTAGAGCAAGAGAGAAACAAGGGGGACAATTAAGAGCAGCACAGGACTTGGGGACATCCAGATAAAACATTCCTAAGATAATACCCAGGATGATGGTGATATCTGGTAATCCCCCTCGCTGCTGGATGCCATATCCAGGAATTACACTGCCTACATGGTTAGTCTCATTATTAAAACTCTGAAGTCTGTGAAAACGGGGTTTAAAATTTAACTTATCCAAGATCTTACAGCTAGTAAGAGAAAGAGCTGGAAAGGTACACCTGGCCCTAGTCAACTCCCAAGCTCAACTTTTTTCAGCACATTCGACATTCCTCCTACAAAAGGACAGTTAAGGCCTCAGTTGGTACAACCAGGAAATCAAGAGAAAATCAATCATGTATGCGCACATATGTATGTGTGTGTGCCTGTGTATGTGCATGTGTGTGTGCATGTGCATGTGTGTGCATGCATCTGTATGTCAGGCAAATACATACAGATTCATAAAACTAGCTTTCGAAATTCATTTTACTTGAGTGCTTCAACTGGAAACGCAACCCAGTTTATCTTAATAAGCCTTGTCTTCTTTAGCTGCCTATGATTTAATTCATTTTCATGCACCCTTAAGAAAATAAATGTTGGCCCAGGGTCTTCTAACCGCTCTCTTTTCTATGTGCTCCCTCATGCTTGGCCCTGGGCTTTCTCTTCGGCTTCCTTCTTCCTCAGTAGACATTCAAACACAATTGGAAAAATGGGATGATGTCAAGCTCCATGGGGACCGAACAAGCAAGGGCCATCTCCTGGCAGAAAGGAAGTCATGCTCATCGAGGACCGGGTCCAAAGAGCTCCTGTGGTAAGGTGTCCTGAGACCGCAGTTTACACTGACTGAGCGGGGGTGCCCTTTGTGTCTGGGAAGGGTCAGGGGGCTCAGTTAATCCAGAAACTCAAGATCCTGAATAATAACCTTCCATATGTTAGCACTTCCACAAACCACTTTGACTAAATTGTAAATAAATAAATAAATATTTAAAAAAGAAAAGAAAAAGCAAAAATGTGTAGCTGAAGTATCAGCTAACAGAACTACAGTGTGTGTGTGTGTGTGTGTGTGTGAGAGAGAGAGAGAGAGAGAGAGAGAGAGAGAGAGAGGGAGGGAGGGAGGGAGGGAGAGAGAGAGAGAGAGAGAGAGAAAGATGTGTCATTGCTCCAATGGTAGTCAGTGGTTCCTGGCTACAGAGCTTTTCTCTTTAAACACTTTAAAGAGTGTTCATTTCCTCTTTACCCATGGTTCATCTGGACTCTCAGTTACAAAAGAAAGAAAGAAGGAAAGAGAAAAGAAAGAAAGCGAGAAATCACACCCGTAGGCTAATCTGATAGAGACAACTCGTCAACTGAGGGTCCCTTTCTCCAGGTGACTCTAGTTTGTGTTAAGTTGAAGAAAAATGACCAGAACACCAGTTTTTAAAGATTTAAAAAGGGAAGCCTCCTGTTTCTGTCTCCTTTGCCCTGATACATACCCCTACATGATGGCAAACCAAATGCATAGAGCTCTGTCTATGAACTGTCTCCAGTCAGATCATTACACTATTTTTCATAAATATAGAATTTCCTATGTAAAAAAATGGCATCGTATTCATTTCCTCTTTACCCATGGTTCATCTGGACTCTCAGTTACAAAAGAAAGAAAGAAGGAAAGAAAAAAGAAAGAAAGCGAGGAAGAAAGAGAAAAAGAGAAAGGGAGGGAGGGAGAAAGAGAAAGAAAAAAGAAAAAGGAGAGAGAGATGGAGGGAGGGGGAGAGAGAAAGAAAGAGAGGGAGAGAGAGAGCAAGAGAAAGAAAAAAGAAAAAGAAGGAGAGAGATGGAGGGAGGGGAGAGAGAAAGAAAGAGAGGGAGAAAGAGAGCAAGAGAAAGAAAAAAGAAAAAGAAGGAGAGAGAGATGGAGGGAGGGGGAGAGAGAAAGAAAGAGAGGGAGAGAGAGAGCAAGAGAAAGAAAAAAGAAAAAGAGGGAGAGAGAGATGGAGGGAGGGGGAGGGAGAAAGAAAGAGAGGGAGAGAGAGAGCAAGAGAAAGAAAAAAGAAAAAGAAGGAGAGAGAGATGGAGGGAGGGAGAGAGATAAAGAAAGAGAGGGAGAGAGAGAGCTGGAGGGAGGGAGGAAGGAAGGAAGAAAGGAAGGAAGAGAAAAAAGAGAAAAGGAGGGAAGGAGAGAGAGAAAGAAAGAGAAAGAAAGAAGAAAAAGGAGAGAGAGGGAGGGATGGACGGAGAGAGAGAGAGAAAGAAAGATAGATAGATAGATAGATAGATAGATAGATAGATAGATAGATAGGGGGAAGGAGGAAAGGAGGGAGGGAGAGCAGGAGAAAGGAAGAAAGGAAGGGAGGGAGGGAGGGAGGGAGGGAGAGAGAGAGAGAGAGAGAAAGGAAAAAAACTTCTATCTAGCAGACAGTCCATAACTGTTTAAATTCTGGCAGTGGCAATTATGAAGGAAACTTACAAAAGTTTACTTCTGTCGGAGTTCTGCCCAAAGCCTGGTTCCTGCTGGGCTTCTGGCTGAGCTTGTTCTTGCTGTGCACAAATGGCCTCCATGTCTCATTGCAGGTCCTCAGAACACAGATCTCAGCCAGAACTGAGCTCCGGGAAGAGTGCCCTCAACTCCGAGTTGGCTTCCGAGTTGGAACTTGTGGCTCCGGCACAGGTAACGAAAGCAAATCTTTGGAAACCCGTCTGCTCTAGCAGGAACTGCACCGTAAATATTTTATTTAAATTTTGCACAGAAAGTTTGAAGTGTTTTTCCAAACTTTGCATTGCAAAGTGTGTTCTCACCCCATAGCTGTCTCAGTGCTTAGAATAACTGTATACAGTTCCATGTATTTGGCTGGAAAACGTGCTAATGAATTCACTGTGTACTTAGCACATTTTCCTTGTGCTGCCATTGACTGTCCCATTATTTGGCAATACAAAAATCTGTTCTAGTCCAGTATTAGCACAACTTATGTAACAAAACACAAAGAAGAGGAAATTACACCCTGCGTATTCATTCATATCTGTGTCTTGTAAAGTAAGAGACTATACCCAGTATTTTGTCACATTAAAATAAATTTATGCCAAGAATTCTATTACTCTAGCACCAGCAGTAATGGTAACCATAATGAGTGCCCAGTACAGGGAACCATAGAGACTCACTGTGTGTGTGTGTGTGTGTGTGTGTGTGTGTGTGTGTGTGTGATCTAATGCTCAGTAATCCTGTGTTACTATAAATTGTATTATAAAGATATTTCTCATGGGAGCCTGTCAGTCTCGGTAAAGTCAACCATGGCTGCTAGGGCTCAATAGCAGGAGAAGTAGACCGTGAATCCTATCTAACTGCCCACTGTTAGCCCCTGGGCTCCTCAGCAGGCTTCATTATGGCCGCTTACCTCTCCTACGGTTCTGAAAGAAGCAATGGCAGTCTCTGCGTCCCTTGGGCATGTTTTAAGGCTTTACCCTTCAACCACAAAGATCTTCTAAGAACCGTGTGTGCGTATCCCTGCCTTCTACAGTTTTGCCAACTGCAGTGAGACTAAACATGGAAGAAAATGAGCAGAAGAAAGGTTCTTAAATTTGTCACATCGCAGGTTGTGGCACACGGGGAATATAGATCTCAGGTGAATAAGGGGATAATTGGAGCCAGAGCACTAACTCAGCAGCAGGAGCATGCACTACGCTTGCACAGGACCTAAGTTTAGTTCCCAGGACCCATGCTGGGCAGCTCACAATATCCTGTAGGACCTGCTCTCAGGGAGTCAACTCCCTCTTCTGACCCTACAGGCACCCACACACACATGCACATTTATACATAAATAAGAATAAAATAGATATTTCAAAACTAAAAGGATAATTATGACAGCAGTGGGTATTATTGTTGGCTGTCAGATTTTCCTATGTAAATGAGCTGGTATGGGAAGTTTCCTATGTAAATGTTCTGACGGAAGGCAGAGCAAGGCAAGCTCTGCCTTTACCTCATTGTACAGACAGGGAAACAGAGAAATGAAGAAAGTTATCTATGAACTCACACTAGAAAGTGGGACAGAGAAGAACCCAGAAGTCCAGTGATGGTGGGGCTCTGGGACTTCCTAAGTCAGCATTCACCTCACACATTCATCACCCTGGGCAGAAAGGACATGGCTGATCCCAGGCTACAGCTAGATATCCGTTCAACTCTCGTCCTGGACACATCATCCCGCAGACATTAATGAATTGCAAACGCAGCATGAAAAATGAATTTTTGGTGCTCATTTTAAAGGTATCTTCTTAAGAGAAAAATGGCAGCCTCCATTAGAAAAGCCACATTCTTAAGTGCACAAGCGAGCTTGCTTCGTGTTTCATCTGCTGTCGTCCGTGACGGTGAAACAGAGTGGCGAAACAGGGAGAGACTTGGCACAGGTGGGCCACTCTATAACAAGCTGAACCAGAGGGACCGCTGGGGCCCCCAGTTGTCACAGAAACCCACAAGGCATTTATCTTATTATCCCAATGACTACTAGTCTCCTGCTGGTCCGTTAGTTCCACCCCACCACACTGTCCTGTTTACCCCATGCCAACACAGTGGGTGCACTTTGGAAAATGGTTTTCAGCTTCCCCATGTTGTCTTCCAAAATACACCTTCCAATGTATCCCAAGAGTCCTCTGCCCAGGTGAGTCTTGGAGATACTGAGATACTGAGTACTCCTCTGTCACACTGGCAGACCCTGTATGTTTACGGATAAGAATTGTCTAAAAAAAATCATACTCTCCTAGTTTTGATTCCAAGTCATAGCAAATTAGGAAATGTTCACAGACTTGCTGCTCTACCTGAAACACAGAGTCATTGAAACAAAGCTAAAGACTAGATAGATAGATAGATAGATAGATAGATAGATAGATAGATAGATAATAGATGATAGATAGACAGATAGAGATAGAGATGATAGATAGATGATAGATGCTATAGATGATAGATTGATGATATAGATGATAGATAGATAGATAGATAGATAGATAGATAGATATAGATAATAGATGATAGATAGACAGACAGACAGATAGATAGATAGAGATAGAGAGATGATAGATAGATAGATAGATAGATAGATAGATAGATAGATAGATAGAAGCAAGAGGAGACTGCTGGGATATGGCTCATCAAAGCTCTTGTTTTGTAAACATGAGGACCTGAGTTTCATGTGGAAAAAGAAACTGGGTGTGATGGCACACACTCACAATCCCAGCACAGGAAAGGTCGAAACGGGGGGGGGGGGGGGCTGAGACTCACTGCTCAATCAGCCTGACAAGTAGCAGGCCAAAGAGGAATGTGCCTCAAAGAACAAGGCATGTGGAACCTGCGGGATGACACCTGAGGGAGGACACTTGAGGTGGACCCCTAGTCACCACATGTACACGTTTATGAGTGTGCTCATGCGTACACACACAGTACTGTTAGGAACACGCTACTCGCCACTGCCTGGCCTCCGTGTGTAGATACAGCGGGATTATAATGAGGAGAGAACAACATTTTATATCAAGACCGACTCACAAGTCACTCTGACCATCCGACTCAGCAGAACCCACTCCAGACTCACCCAGATGGCTCACAGGAAAACCAGGGAAATGGTTGCCTCTCCCTCAAGCCAACATAAATCATCCCAGGTGGTGACTCAACAGGTGGGGGCTATTTACAAACCTCATTTACAAATCAAAAAGAAAATGGGAACACATAACATGAAAACTTAGTTTTCTCATTTTCTTTTCAAGGTGGGAAAGAGAGAGAGAGAGTATAGTGTAGTCTCAAATGGTGACCTGAATAGAAAACTCAAAGAAGTGAGTGATCGCAGTGAGTTACATGGTTGCTGTGTACTCAAGGACAGTGATTCTTGACACTTGGCAGAAACTATATCATTGCCATTCCATAAATGTAACTGCTCAAAGAGATCATACGATTTGAAAAATTATTTTAAAGCATTTGAAGATCTGAATAAAACGCAGAAGGAAAGGCTGTAAAATTGCCTTTTTCCATCATGGGTGCGGTACCTCTGGGTGAGGCAGAGGAAGAGAATTCAGCTTCTTCAGCAGACATGGTCCAGACAGCTCCCTCCCCATTCGCACACTGGAGGCTCCACCACGGGCTCAAGCCTCAGCTTCACTGGCAGGCACTCCAGATGTGGGTCATCATCACATGACTGGCAACTGACCACTCTAGCCACGCAGAGCTTAGCCATGGGTCATCACTGCCTTCGGAGTTTCTCAGTAAAGCCTGCAATGCCCACTGCTTACTTCGGCTTTCATAGCATCTCATTTCACATTAAAAAATAAAAGTTGGTTCCCAAAAGTTGCATATCTAAGGAGAAAAAAAAAGTCAGGATTCAAGTTATACCTGTTAAAATCTGTGAACATTGTTCCCAACCCCAGAAGATCCCCTAGTATCAGCCACCGTG
The DNA here is from genome assembly GCF_018167655.1 of Microtus oregoni. Taxonomy (NCBI): domain Eukaryota; kingdom Metazoa; phylum Chordata; class Mammalia; order Rodentia; family Cricetidae; genus Microtus; species Microtus oregoni. The sequence goes on along the minus strand of NW_024543069.1, from coordinate 40,085,899 downwards.
TGCTGCTCGCCTGAAGAACTCATAAGCCATTGTTACTCTTATTATCTCAAAGCTCAATTATTATTTAATTCTGTTAGATTAACACGAGTTGAACAATGTTCAAGAATATCTGTTACTTTCTTATAGAAACTTTGTAAGACAATTAGAATTTTCATACAACTAATTCTCCTCCCAAATTTGTCACCTTATTTTTAGAAAAGCTGTTGACTCCCAACTCAGTTCAACAAATATACTTGGGTGTCTGCTGTCCTTACAGCCATAAGTGAGGTGGTTAGTGGGACACATGGGTTAGGTTATAAGATTCATTTAGAGGAATCCAAGTGTCACACCACAGAGATCCTGCACACCCATGTTATTGAATGACTCGTCAGTGTAGCCACGTTCTGGACTCCCCCGGCTCTCCAGAGCACAAGTGAGAAAATGTGGCACATATGCACCAGAGAGTGTCATCAAGCCACTAAGGAAAGGGACCATAGATCCTTTCAGGAAAATCACGTTAAGTGAGATAAGCCAGGCTCAGAAAGACGCGTCTCTTATGTGCAGAATCTAGACTTAAGGAAGAAGGTTTGAAAGGAGACGAGGAACTCTTTGAGAAGAGAAAGGAGGCTGGTGGTGGGTGGGTGGTGAGAGACAAGATCAAGCAGTACAGGAGGGAATGAGATCAGATGGTCTAGGCACTGAAGAGATGCTCAGCAGTTAAAAGTGTGCACTGCTCTTGAAAAGGATCTGTTTGGCTCCCAACACCCTGTAACTCTAGCTGTGGGCCTCTGGACTCCATAGAAACCTGCACTCATGCTGGGGGTACACACACATGTGCGCGTGCACATGTACACACACACACACACACCACTTGAAATTAAAATCTTTTAAAAACATACACTATACACTTGTATAAATGGGAATGTCTACTGGGGTTGAGGGCAGGGCCCAGCAGCAGGGCAGCGATGAGCTGGCATGGTGTGGGCTATGGGTAGGGATTTGGGGAGCAGAATCTAGGAAGTGGGGCAGTTCAGTCAGCAGGGTCACTCAACTGTTCTGATTGGTGTGGAATAGTTATTTTTGTTTTTGTTTTGTTTTGTTACTCTTTGGGGGCCCACACCCAGCTCCCACATAAATACATGGAACTTATTCTTACCTGTAAATGCCCTGCCCTGGCTTGGCTTGTTTCTAGCCAGCTTTTCTTAAATTAGCCTATATATCTTTTGCCTCTGGGATTTTACTTTTCTTTACTCTGTATACCTTTCTTTCCTTCCTACTCCATGGCTGGTTGTGTGGCTGGGTGGCAAGCCCCTGACATCTTCCTCCCCATCACCTTTTATCCCTCCTCCCCTTCTCTAGATTTCTCCTCCTATTTAGTCTCTGCCCACCAGCCCCATCTGTGTCTCTCTCCTGCCTAGTTATTGGCCAGTCAGCTCTTTATCAGACCAATCAGGTATTTTAGGCAGGCAAAGTAACACAGCTTCACAGAGTTAAACAAATGCAACAGAAAAGAATGCAACACATCTTTGCATCATTGAACAAATATTCCACAGCATAAATGAATGTAACACATATTCAACTAAGATTCCACAAGAGTGTAACCTGAACCTGAAAGTCTTCTGGATTGGGGACAGGGCTGTTTTGGGGTGGGCAGTCAGCTGGGATGAGTGTGGCCTGTGCCTGAGTAGCAGAATGAATCCCACTCTTGTACAATGAATATATACTGATAAAATAGATTAGGCATGTACTCAAAGATAAAATAGATTAGGCATGTACTCAAAGAAGCATTAGACCTCTGTCTCTGGAAAATAATTCAATCCAATGCTCTTTAAATACTCATTGTTCTGTCTATTGGGGGATAGTTGAGGGGTTGTATCTAATCTTCTTCCTCTTGATGCCACGTAAAAATGAGCACTGGGAAGGAAGGAAGCAAGGATGGGAGAGAAGAACAAAGAGGTGAGGGAAAGAAGGACAGAAATCTGCAACATCATGCATCTCACATTTTTCAATGTGAGAAAGCGGCACAGGAGGGAATTCTCAACAAGTATTTATCACGAGTAAATCAGAGACCCTAACGAGAGGGGGAAACAATACCAGATTTAACAACAGAAGTAGACTCTTGAGGACAATTAGAACAGAATCACACAGGCTTTTCTCTGGATAGTGATTAGGTAGTTTCGGTGCTTGTTTCTTGATGTGTATGAGAATACGCTGGCCGTCTCTTTTCAAAATCAGCGCTTTCTCGCCTTGATGTTTGGCATGGAATTTCACAGCAGAATGGATACGGTGACCATGTTCTGCCACACTCTGAGGCAAGGAATGTTCCCTTACACACGATGCACACCTTTGGGGCTTGCATGCTGCATGACAAATGCCCACTGACTAAGAATCCAAAGCCTTTGATCGTTTCCGTGAGTCTGGTGTTTACAGGGTCTGAGACCCCATGCTGTCTCCATTAACTATCACACAAAAGTGCTGTAACACAAAACTGTTAGTGAAGGCACTAACTAGATGATAACAGAAGCCAGGTTTGACAGAACATTTGCTATGTATTATGTATCTGTATTTATGTGAACAAGACCACTCAATTCTTACAGGGACTCTGACTAAATATAGACCCTGAAGATGAGAATTTAGGGATCCGGCTCTTTGTCTAAGGTCACAGGTAATAAACTAGGAATTGGCTTGCCTTTCACGTCACACTGCACCCAAGGTCACGCGGTCATTGAATTACTTTCTAGCGTGAGCATGTTCTAATTTTATTTCTGCTGCTGTGATAAAATATCCCACAACGAGCAACCTTGTAGAGAAAGAGCTTTACTTGGTTTACAATTCCCAGTTGTGGTCCATCATTGAGGGAAGTCAGAACAGCAACTTGAAGCAGCTAGTCATGTCGTATCCAGAGTCAAGATCAGAGAGAACAAAATGAATGCATCCTTCCTTACCTACACGCTTACTGGCAGCTAGCTTTCTCCTCTCATGCTGTTCCCATACCCCTACCGAGGTGATGATGCTGCCCATAACGGACTGGGTCTTTCTACATCATTTACCATTATCAAAATAATCCCCCCAGAGACCCCCAGACCAACCTGATACAGGTAATTCCTCCGTAAGACTCTCCTTCCCAAGTGTCTTGGCTGTTTTTGTTTGCTTGTTTTGCTTTTTGTTAGCTTACACAAGCTATAATTATCTGAGAAGAGAAATCTCAATTGGGAAAATGCTCCCATCATATTGCCTGTAGGCAAACCTGTAGGGTATTCTCTTGATTGCTTCATGATTGACATGGGAGCACCCAGGCCACTGCAGGCTGTGCCACCCTTGGGCAGGTGGTTTTACCTTGTATGAGAAAGCAGACTGAGCAAGCAAAGGAGAGCAAGTCAATAAGCAGTGGTCCTCCTTGGCTTCTGCTTCAGCTCCTGCCCCTAGGTCCCTGTCTCGAGTTCCTGCCCCGACTTCCCTCGGCAATGGGGAGTGTGACCTGAGATTCTTAGTATGAAACAGACCCTCTCCTCCCTAGGCTATTTTTTGGTCATGGTGTTTTAGCACAGAGAGAAGCGTAACTGAGACACCTGGTGATCCCAAGTGTGTCAAATTGATAGTAAATGCCATACGCACTTAACACACGCTTATGGACTTGAGATTTACCCACATACACACAGTATGCATGTGGATCAGGGATTCTCTTCATGGTCCTGAGCTGGCACTCTCAGAGGCACCTGGGGGTTTCTGGAGATGCAGATTTGAAACTCCTCCCCAGATTTACTGAATCAGGGACCCTGGGGTCGGGGCACAGCGACCTGAATTTTAAAAGGCCTTCTGGATATTTCTGTGCTCTCTTGTATTGGAGAAGGACAAATGGCCAAGCAATGCTATAAAGATGACTTCCAGCCAAACTGATGGGTTCAACCATTGTTTATCATACCTCTATCAAACTATCAAGCAATACCAACAGTCCACAAGGCCCATTTGTTTTCCCAAGTCACAGGTTTTTCCTAAATTAGATATTTTTTAATGTCTTGTCTTCAAGCAAGGCTATTTTACCCGTGTGTGTTATCAACTGCATGTGGTACTCAGTTCCTTCTACGTGTGTGTGTGTGTGTGTGTGTGTGTGTGCGTGTGTATTTGAGTGTTTTGCCTACATGTGTGTCACATGTGTGCCTGCTGCCCAAGAAAGTCAGAAGAGGATATCAGATAACCTGGAACTGGAGTTATTGATCACTATGAGCCATCAGGTGGGTGCTGGGAGTTGAACCCAGGTCCTCTGAAAAGACAAGAGCTCTTAACCATTGAGCTATTTCTCAGCCCCCTAGGCTCAGCTCTTAACCATCATGTTTCAGTACAGCACTGAAGTATGGAAAAGTGATCAAAATTTTCAATTCCATATCAACTGCTATTTATATTCCATAACATTTAACTTACGCTTCCTTGGGCCAAGAAATTTAAAAATGGTAAGTTAGATAACACTTATCTTAGTAATAACCTAAAGCCTTTCAAATGGTGTGAGAAATGGAGTATCCCTAAATAGTGATTGTGCCATCAGAATCAAATGTCATTTGCACACAAGGCTCCATCTGTGCTTGCTTTGTTAGGTGGGAAAGGCGAGCTGGCCTAGAAACGTGGGCTCCTGACATGCGGTGCCCTTCACAGCCTGTGGTTTATAATGCAGCTGAAACATTAATAGATAGAGAGGCCAGGGATGCTAATAGACTCCTGTTAGACCAAGCTTCCCAGCAAAATGGGGTCTGTTGCACCATGCAAAATGTCTGGTGATTCAACACTGCCCCAGACAACAATCTCAAGGCTTTTTTTTTTTTCTAATGCCACTCATAGGTCATTCATGATGTACCTCTTTATTATTATGTCCTATTTGACCAATAAAAGTATTTGTTTATCACATATAATGTTTTGAAATAGATGTGCGTGTCAAGTTGGCTTATTCTGATTACTATACGCATTACCTCATACCCTTTGGTTTATTTTTGAAAGAACGCCTAAAATTACTGCAATGATGGTCTCATTTCCTTTGGTACCACATGGTAGGTTTAGTTTTGATTTTCTGCAGGCACTCTAAGCTGTTTTCACAATAATATAAATCTACCTTTCTACCAATAGTGCGTAAGAGCCTGCTTTTTCCTCCATCTCTTCCAATATTCTTTGACCCTTTGGGCAATAGCCTAACCCACATGAGATGATGCCAACTGTGGTTTTGATTGTCATTTCATCTCTGTTTAATCGAGGCGACTACTTTTTATAAGCCTGTTGGTAATTTACATTTCTTCTTCCAGGAGCTATATCCTCATGGTCTTTGGCCATTTTCAACAGGGCTGCGTTTTCTTGCTAGTCACTCATTGGCATTCCTTATGTTTCCAAAACTGGTCATCTGAGAAGAGGGACCCTCACGGAGGAATTGCCTCCATCAGATTGGCTTGTAGGCAGGCCCATGAAGCATGTTCAAGATTAGTGACTGATGTCAAAGGATTCAGCCCACTGTGGGTGGTGCCATCCTTTGTCAGATGGTCCTGGGTTGTATAAGAAAGCAGTGTTTTCTTATATACTTATACAGCCAGCCAGAAAGAAGTGTTCCTCTATGGCCTCTGCTTCAGTTCCTGCCTCCAGGTTTCTGCCCTGAGTTCATGCCCTGACTTCTCCTGATGATGGCCTGAAACCTCTAAGATCTAACAAACCCTCTCCTTTCCAAATTGGTTTCAATCAGCGTTTTATCACAGCAACCAAAAGCAAATTAGGAAATGGTCTTTCCTCGTGCAATACAACTTAGTATTTTTAAAATACTTACATTTGGATATCAATGGAATTTTAAGGAGTTGCCTTGAATCTGTAGACTTCTTTGTGTGGTGTGGACATTTAACAATCATTATTCTGCCAACCCCTAGCCCCCAAATTACTTGCTAGTACATAAATACATTGTAAAATAAAATCAATCATTCATTTCTTGCCATGTGTCTACATTACAAAGGTTTTGTCAGGGAAGGGACCAGCAGAAAGATGAAGGAGTTGGCAGTCCTGGGCAGCACTCCCAAAGCTGGTTAGGACAAAAATGTCAGGTGATTCACCAAGTTACACACAAGACTACTTAGCCTTCTGTGAGCTGCCCAAGTGGCCTTCGTCGTTAGATTCTCTCCCAGGCAACACGATCCCAACTGCCTAGTATCTTAAAAAATTGTCAACCACCTGCATTTTTATATTTTAATTATATTATTCTTTTTTTCCTTTTGATTTTTCTAGACAAGGTTTCTCTGTGTAACCCTGGCTATCCTGAAACTTGCTCTGTAGACCAGGCTAGATAGCCTCAAAATGAAGACCCACGGGCCTCTGCCTCCCATGTTCTGGGATTAAACGCATGTGTTACCACCACCTGGCTTATTCATTTATTTTTAATGGTGTATATGTGTGTTTGTTTACATGCCTGCATGTGCACATGAGTACAGGTACTTAGGATGCCAAAGGTGTCAAATCTCCCTGGAATGAGTGGTACAAGCTGTTCTGAACCGCCTGGTGAAGGATTATAGGGATCAAATTCAAGTTTTCTGTAAGAGCAGTGTACTCTTGCATTCTGAGACATCTTCCCAGCATGTGTGTTTGCGTATCCTTGTTTATAAAATATACTGTGCTCCACGAGTGTCATAGGAGAGTAGTAGTGAATGGAGTCTTCAAAATAGCTAAGTTGTCATAGCCCTAAAACCTGTGACTGTCACCGAGCACAGGGAAGACGGGGCTAGATGGGTGATCTGGGGAGAAGCAAAGTTTCCTGTGGTGTGGAAAAGCCCTGACTTCAGTCCCAGGCACCTTGTAAAAGCAGAAAGGCCAAGACTGGGAGGATACCGTGACCATAGCCACCTGCAGCCCCTGTGTACAAGAAAGGGGTGTGGAGCAGACCTCCCTAGAGCATGCAGAGAGAGCAATTCAGCCGCTACTGAGGCCATGAACTACTGGCCTGCAGAACATTGAGTGTCTAGATTTCTTCTGTGTTAAACCTTGTGAAAACACATGTTTGGCTGCCCTAGAACACTCATACAGAGCCAAGCAGACTTGCTAGAAAATTCTCTAGTATAGTAGAAAGAAATCAAGCAATTCCAGCTTGGTTTGCATAAAAAGTACTGGATTTCTTCTCAGCCTTCTGGACAGTGATTAGGAAGCTGTTCTCTCCCACAGTGGCTCAAAGTTCACACCGGACCTGAGACTATTGCACAAAGAATCCATATACAGACACACACACATTTGACACCATCCGAGATCCTAAGACCTCATGCCTGAAAAAAAATACTTTGAAAACACTTTTCAAGGCACGAAGGAAATTGTTCAGTCGGTAAATTGCTGGCTGAGTTCAGTCCCCAGCACTCTTGTGAAAAGTCAGGCCTGGTGGTGCATACTTGTAATCTCAGCAGTGGGGATGAGGAGAAAGGAGCTTTCTGGGAGATCGCTGGCCAGAAAGAGTAGTCTAAGAGAGCCCGAGATCCCAGTAAGAGAGTCTGTCTCAAACAATCAAATGGATAATGTGTAAGGAATAATACTACAGGTTGACCTATGCCCTCATGTGTGCACACACACAAACACATATACAGACACACACACACACTCACCCAAGTGTGCACATACACATATACAGACACACACACACACTCACCAAAGTGTGCACATACACATATACAGACACACACACACACTCACCAAAGTGTGCACATACACATATACAGACAGACACACACACACTCACCCAAGTGTGCTCATGCACATGAAATCCTTTGGAACTCTAGGGAAGCAAGGTGAGAAAAAGCAAACTACTTCTGTTTTTGCAGCACATGATGCCAATAATACATCACCTGTCTGGTTTCTTTCAGGCTCGGCTCACCAAAGAGCATCGCTGGGGCAGCGCTCTGCTCTCCAGGAACCATTCCTTAGAAGAGGAGTTTGAAAGAGCGAAAGCCGCAGTAGAGGTAACCCTGAAACCACGAAGTCTCCATTGCAGGTGTCTGAGGGTGGCATCCAAGGAAGCTCAAACCACAGAAACGTGCAGGTGAAACGGAACTGTGGGCGTGAGAAAAACGTGAGGACAGTTGTTGAGATGAGAGTATGGCCAGGGAGCCTTTGATCCCCCACCAGGATGACAGGAGGCGTCTGCTCTTCTACTGTCTGTGATCAGTTGGCGATGTGGGTCTGAAGCCTAGATCAGAAAGTATTCTGAGGCTAGCCTGGGTTCCATGGATTTATCTAATGGATAACCTATCTTACCCAGCACCGTTAATTCTTAGTACTAAGTCTCCAAATATTGTTAATGAGTTTTAAAAAAAACAACTTTATTTGAACACCAATGTCTAATTATTTAGTTTTCTAGTAGGAAGGGAGGGGGGAGAGATGGAAGACCAAAGGAATGCAAAGCAGTTCTTGCAGGTTCTTTTACCTGTTTCCCTCCCGGCAGGACTGGCAGGGTGGCTCACGGATGTTGGGTGATTATCTGCGCTTCTGTAGACTGCTGTTTGAGAATGGAGCTTTTTCACAGACTCTAGCATGATCCTGTTAATACCTCTGTTGCCACTGGTGATTTCAATCTTGAGAACTGCAGGCGCTCTTGGAATATGCCTCACTTCCGTAGCCTTCTCACCCTTAGAATTCAGATGAAATGATTATGTTAAGGGTGGTCTTCCAGTAACTCTGTACTCAGGGTGCGGGAAAATCCTATTTGCAATTTAATGTTAACCAGGTTCTGTTCTGGGAAATCATCTCAGCCATGATTCATAGCATTCAGAAACCCAGTAAGAGCACACTTTTATCTCCCCTCGCCAAAATCGCTCAAATTCCCTCTTTAATTTTCGACTTCTCTAATTTAAAAAAAAAAAGTTAATGAATATTTTAGTGCTCTGAGCAGGAGCCACTGATGTAGTTAGTCAAGACTAGCTGAGTTCAATCAGGTTGCTCAAATGCATGGAGCCTGTCGCTGAAATTACCTGAAATGTAAGCTTTTCAGTTTCAAGAGGTCATTTAAATCTATCTAGTGAGCACCTGCCGTGTGTGGCGCACAGCAGGAGCCTCTCGGACTGCTGTTTAGACTCATAGAATCTTGGGTCACAAAAGGCATTAGCATTTGGTCTCAGTTATAATGAGAAAGATAATGAATTTAAACCCAAAAGACTCCATGGTGGAACTGATTGACAAGGAAAAATGTACCTAGGTACATATTCATTGAAATGAATCTGAGTTTAGGTCATAATTTAAAAACTCTTCTATCCTATGAAGAAAACATTTTTTTTTAAACTCTTGACAAATTACTCCTGTTTCTACCTGGACAAATACAATTGGGGGCAAGCGCCCTCTTTTTCAAGAAAACCCATTTCTATCTTGAAAGCTACTAATTATTACCAGGCTCTTGCTTCTAATGAAATGATGCAACAGATAATAATTTCCACGCTGCCTGGTGTTGGCTTTCCTCATTTCCATCCATCTCTCAACGATCCTCACCTCATCCCACCAAGCTGTGTCTCCTATTTTCTACTTTCTCTGTCTTTCCTGGGTCCTTGGTTCCAGTGCACCCCTAACATCTGCAGGACTGCATCATGTCCATAACCAGTCTAGACCTCCGTGCCCAACCTCCGCAATTCTGAATCACAGATCTCAGGAGTCTCTAGGTTACTGTAGTAGATATTCATTTAACATTTGTTCCTGGCTGCCTACAAGTACTGGCTGCTGAACTAGGGGCTAAAGACAAAGACTCCAGCCTTAAACATTTGCATGAGCACAGCAGGGGCAGAGGACCTTCTGCTACAGTTTCATGCCATCTATGAGATGGGGCTTGGATTTCTCCCATTCCAAAACCCAAAATGTTAATGCCTTAAAATGAAAAGAGGGTTAAGGACCGGATCCCCAGTTAGTCAGAAAAGTGAGCAACTTTCTCCAGCCTGGTGATGAGAAGCCTTCTTAGGGACTGAGAAGAGAGAGTGGGTACCAGAGGGATGAATCTTGTAGAGATAAAAGGGGGAGTGTTTATACTAAGCTGATGGTAAATCATGCCTCAAAGACTTTATGCATCTGTGAACTTTTCAATTCCACACGTCACCCTTTCTTAGAGTATTCTCTATATTTGTGGCAGAAGACACCACCTCATCCCTTCCTAGACTCCCCATCTCCTAAATCTGTCACCTTGGGAGGGAGTTCAGCACACAAATCTTGAGGATGTCCAGAGTGCAGCAGAGCTTGTGCACCAAAATGTTCGCAGTGTTTATTCTTGGGTGGCGGCACTTGGGAGTAAATCATTTTATTCTCTTATCTTATCTGCATTTTCTAGCCTGTCCTATTGCTAACCAGAGAGATTAAGACTGTGAGTCACATTTTTATTTAGTGTGTGTTCATGGAGGTCATAGGACAGCTTGCCAGAGTCGTTTATTTCTCTCCTTCCACCCCGTGGGACCTGGGACTGAACTCAGGTCACCAGGTTTGGCGGCAGGTGCCTTTACCCACTGAGTCATCTCACTGGCCCCAGATGTAAGATTCTTAAAGGAAACTGAGTATATCAGTTGGTAGACTGTGTCTGCCTTACATTCAGGAGGCCCTGGGCTCTATTTCCAGTACTGCATAAACCAAATGCTGATATACCCATAATTTTAGTACTCAGGAGGTAGAGGCAGGAGAACCCAGGGTTCAAGATCCTCCTCAACTACATAACACACTGGAGACCATGTAAGACCCAGTCTCAAGAGAAAAGGTTTCCTGAAAGACTAATTGTGAATGAGTTATGCTAGACTGGGAGAGGTTAGAGAGGCTAATGGGGGATGAGAATGTGATCACAGCCCTTTTACATGGGTATGAAATTGTCAAAAATAAAAGGTAAAGCAAAATATATAAAAGGAAAAGTGGTGCTGCTGATTGTTTTTTCAAAGGCAGTCCTAAATACAAGTAAGATCCAGATGAAAAGGATATGTGGGTCAGTAGTTAAGACCATGTACCGCGCTTGTAGAGAACCCAAGTTCAGTTTCCAGCACCACATTCGCTAGCTCACAGCTACCTATAACTCCAGCTCCAGGGGATTTGATGCCCTCTTCTGGCCTCCACGAGCACCTGCACTTGTCTAAACACAGCTCCCACACAGACACACACGCATACACATAATTAAGAAAGAAACTCAGTTCCTTTCGACCTGGTCCGCCTCCACCTGGTTGCTCTCCACCCGGTTTCTCTCTACCTGGTTCTTCGCCTCCTGCATCCCGTCTATCGTCTGCCTTCTGTCCCGTCACTGAGCTCAAACACACCAAATTCATTACCCATACTTCAACTTCCTTTATCTGTGGGCACATTCTTCTCCCAGGTCCTCATGCGTTGGGGTCCTTCATGTTACTCTCACTGTAGCCAAGGTGGCAGTCCCCCAGATTAGCCATGCAGATCCCATTAACTGTCGCATCGCCGGGGATAATCCCCGCCTCTCATTCATCACTGGGTCTGTCCTGTATAATTTTGACGGCCGCATATCTTTTAACTTAAAAGTGTGCCTTCCATAAGAGAGAGAGAGCTTTCTCCTGGTTGTGTCTACGTGAAATAGAAACTGTGCTAAGTGCTGCTCCACTGACTTGTATTCATACTTGTGACGTTCTTCATTGTCAACTTGATGCAACCTATCGTCACCCAGGCACAGGGAACCTCAATTGAAGACTTGTCCAGATGAGGTTGGCCTATGGTCATATCTGTAAGAGATTGTCTTGATTGGTGGTTGGCATGACAGGGCCTAGCCCACTGTGGGCAGTACCATCCTTAGGCAGGTGAGTCTGCGTAGGATATGAAAGTGTAGCTTCGTTTTGACAACATTCTTCCGTGACTCATGGCCACTGAAGGACTGTGGTGTATTCTCCACTGTGGTTGTCTCTACCTTCATATAGGTGACATACGTACAATAGCACCGGAAGTGCCGACCAATCACTACATGATGTAGCACTGGGCATATTTTATATTTGCATTGGATAAACTCACTTTTCCTTGTACCAAGATATAAACCTGTGATTTAGCTCATTTTTAAGATAAAATGCCCTATTACTAGAGAAAATAAACACACTGAAAGCAGACACACATTTATTGCCTATGTAAATGACCTAGAAACCTGTTAATATTGAACAGCTAGCATTGTTTGAGGTCACCTTGAACTACTCCTTCTGGCAATGCTTCTTATGGGGGAGACTTTTCGCCCTCCATCTCTTACATTCTCCTGAAGAAAAAAAGAAAAACGCAAATTCACTTCTATCCAAAGTATAATAATTTTCAAATAAAGAGCTGGTATTTTTCTTCTGGGCTTTAAAAAAAATATGCATCTTCCACCTTGTGAAAGAAAGAGGCCTCCCTCCACACTCCCTCTGGATTTCTGCACAGCCATCCTCGTCACTGCTGTTAGCTGCAGAGAAGTTGCCCCAGGGGCTCTGGAAGGCCTGAAGCAGCCTCCTAGGAGCAGAAGTCCCTGGAGAGAATCCCTCTGCACCTGTGTAGGAGAGCGAAGGTCACCTGGGTAGTCAGCACTCCTCAGCCGGGAACCAAAAATACCTCCTTCAATATCATCGTCATCATCGGCAGGCAGGGAGAGAGCCGGACAACATCTGGTGTTGTGCTTAGCTAGTTAGGTGCCCCTTCCACTCTGAGAATCATTTGGAGTAGAAACAAATTCATTAAACATGTTTAAATGTGGGCAGAAGCACCAGGAAATTGAGCAGGGCCATCCCTGCCCTTAGGGAGGAACAGGGTCTGTATGGGTTAAAGCTAGTCCAGGCTGGCTTACCCTACGTCCCAGCTATTCACACAGCCATGCCCACACCATCCTTGACCTGACCACACCTCAGAATCTAGGGAGAATCGGGGCCCACACATGCTATGCTCATCAATAAACGAGCAAATCCACAGCCTGTCCCTCTCATAGTTTCGGTGTCTCCTCTTGTCTAGAGAGCTTGTGACAGATCCCAAATTCTAAGTCACAGAAAGTTTCGTCCCTGGAATTAGGACATGTTCCACAGAGCTCAAATGTCATTGCTATGTATAGTTTACATATTTCCATCATGTTGTTGCAGACCCTTGGAAGATTTTGAAAAGAAATAATAAAATATGTGAATAAGGGAAAATGATGTCCAAGCAAGGGAAAGGATGCTATTAGAGGCTAGGACAACCAGTGACATCTGAAACTCATTTGGCTAATGAGTTCAGAGCAATGCATTCTACCATTGACATTCTAGACCCCTAAACTCCTCCAGCCCCAAAATCCTGTTCTCTTGGAGCAACTCTTAGATGCTTATGGCTATTTGGGATGTCCATGGCTCTTTAAATGTGTCACTTAGTTCCTCTTCAGAGTGAACAGACTTAGTGACCACTTCTAAAATTGTAGAATCTGTAGCCATGACCTTGAAGCTCACATCATGGAACACTGTTGTATGTTTTACTCTTTTGGCTTTTTGAGGGGCCCATCACCCAGTTCTCAAATAAATTACACATGGAGGCTTATTCTTAGTTATGAATGCCTGGCCTTAGCTTGGCTTGTTTCTTGCCAGCGTTTCTTAAATTCTCCCAACTACCTTTTGCCTCTGGGCTTTTATCTTTTTCTATTTCTGTATACCTTTCTTTACTTCTTACTCCATGACTGGCTGTGTAGCTGGGTGACTGGGCCCTGATGTCTTCCTCTCCTTGTTCTCATTTGCTCCTTCCTTGCTCTCCTTACTCTCCAGTCTCCTCCTGCTTATTCTCTCTGCCCACCAGCCCCACCTATCCTTGCTCCTGCCTTGCTATTGGCCATTCAACTCTTTATTAGGACCATCAGGTGTTTTAGACAGGCACAGTAAACAGCTTCACAGAGTTAAACAAATGCAGCATAGACAAAAGTCACACACCTGAAAATAATATTCCCCAACAGAGCGAACCATGACCTTCTCCCTACTTTCTCTCCATGAACTCGATCTGCGGGAAACCCAGCTGCCACCTCACTGCATTAGCCCACGTAGTGAGACGCTACAATCTGCCAACAGCCAGCCAGGGACTAGGGCTCCTACCCATGCCACAGAGGTAGATCTTGTGAGTAGGTCCTCCAGACCCTTGGAGACTTGAATGATTGTGGCCCCAGTCAATGGATTAATTCCAGATTCATAAGACATCCTGAGCCAGAACCTTCCAGGTAGCTACTCCCAAGTTCCTGCCCCTCAGAAACGATGAGGCATGCCGAAGGTTTGTTCAAAGAGTCAAGCCCCGGGATGATGTAGGAAACAGCAGCCATCCATGGGGTCACCCTGCTTCCTGCAGTCCCTGCCTGGCCTGGCGTATCTCTTTATCCCCTTTTCCATCCCTGACTCATTTCAGTACTGAAGATTGCGAGGGCACGCGTGGCCCAGAAGTGATGTCTTCTTCCCTTCTGGATTGGGACTCTCCTAACTATCCTCTCATTCCTCACCTGTAAACATGAGCACATTCGCACACACACACACACACACACACACACAGAAAGAGCCAAAAATTTGACCTTTTGTCTCTTTAGGCTTGCTTCAGAGAGCCTTATTCAAAACAGCATAGCCGCTAAACCCAGCTTCAATGATTTAAGCATAAAAAAGCTTCCCAGGAACCGTATTTTACTGGAAGCTGCTTACTGTGTGTGAACTAAGGGGCCTCTCAAGCAGTAGACAGTTGAACAGAACTGGAGAACACCCCGGGGCTTTTATTAGTATATGATTGTGGAAGAAGCTGCTGACTCAGATCCCCCCCCCCCCCCCCCCCCCCCCCCCCCCCCCGCTTCCCGGCTCCAAGGTGCCTGAGGCACCCTCTCAGGTTTCCCTTTGCTTCCTCTGAGGGCATCGCCTCTTTAAAGCAGCTGGAAGGTATTAGTGGATTAAACACTCCTTAAGTCCTTCAGACTTAGAGTCAATATCCAGGAAAGACCTTCTGAAGGTATATGAAGACATCCTTTGAGAAGTTAACTATTTAAGAACCTTGAACTTAACTGTTTACCAGACAGATTTCCTAAGACTTAGCTCATCCTGGTAGTGTAATGCTGCCCACATCAGGTCAGAGCACATGAGCAGATGAGGTGTGACGTCACAGGGAGGTGGCTAAAGTTCCTTGACTTGTGCGCTAATTAGATTTCCTTCCGTTTCACACTAGATTTTGAGTTCTAAAAACAAATGAGTGTGACAAGGAGGGACTTGCGTCTTGGATGGATGCATAAAAGCATCACCAAATCCATGTGTAGGCACTCACCTGAAAGGGTGAGAGATAGGCTGGCCTTGTTCTACCCTTGAAGGTCGCAATAAGGGGCACATCCCACTGACCCACGTTCTCCCGCTGTCTGTAAAACACTATCATAAAAAGTCTTTAGCTTGCACTAACTGAAACTCAGTGTCCCAAAGATTGATTTACTAGATTCACCACAGATCAAAAAGCAGTTTGGAAAATTCCCTGAACTTCAAATCTGTGTCTCAGGCTCTGCCTTCCAGACGTGAGCTCATCAGCAAATATTGACTAAGCAAGTGAGTGCGCATACAGCAGGATGACTATGGGAAGATAGACTTGTCTGAGGTCGCATATTAAGATGGCTCTCTCTTTGAAGGAACTAACAAAATAACTTTTATTCCTTCCCATCTCCAGACGCCAGGGAGACTAGAGGTTAGAACTAGTTTAAACCAGGCTGAAGTGATGACCAACCCCAGCAGGTAAGCTCTTGCAGAGCAAGCATGAGGATTGGAGTTTAGATCCCCAGAAATGCCCGCCCCCAAAATAACGCTGGGTTGGTGTGACAGCTTGCCTGTAATTCCAGCCTCAGAGCAACCTGACTAGCAAGTTCTGAGTTTGATTAATAGACCTTGCCTCATAGAAAAAGGTGAAGAAGCAATTAGAGGGTAATTCTCAACATAACCTCAACCCTCCACATGCACACACACCCAATTGTGCCTACACACATGCAAACATGCTTGCATACGCACAAAGAAATGGAGAAGAGGAAAGAGATAGTTTAAACCATTTGTGCCTGCTCTATGCCTAGGAATCACGTGTTAAACTTATGTGAGGAAAAGCACAGAGCACTATAATGTACCTGGGAACATCTCCAACAGGACATGGTGTTCGTAACTTCATCTGTACCTCATGGGGCCTCAGCTTTCTCGTCAGTAAATTAAATTAGGTTTTGTGTTAACCCAGTTTATCCAATTAAGAGGAAATGAATTAGCATTTGATTTTAATAACTGTGCATCTGCTTAAATATATCCCAGAAAATATACCCACAGCTTTCAACTGGAAACTGCACAGATATCATTAACAAGGCTAGAACAAATTATGCTCATGTAAGTAAAAGAACTTCATTAGGTACAAAGTATATTTAGTATATATAGTCAAGTATAGACTTGACAGATTTGTAGTTGGGGTCAAATGACTGACGCTGGGGGAAATGAAGCTGATTTTTTAGGTGCAGTTATTCTGGTAACATGAGTTGTTAATCTGGCTTCACCCGAGATGCAATTGCTCGGACAGACCGGTTTGTTTCTTCAGAGTAACAGAAGTCCACACTATCTGGCAGATAGGACATGACGGCACAGAGGGTCTCAGGTTCCTTGTGTCTATCAGGTTAGAGTCCCAGGGTTACTCAGGCTGGGCCCAGAACATCTTGGAAGAGACTGCTCCACTAGTCAAAGACCGTCCTTCATGGGAATGTTTTGGTTTTGGTCACACCCCACAGACTGGCCTTCCACACCAGGCTCTGCCACCTTGCTCGGCAATATAACCCATCTGAAAACTACGAGGCTCTCAGGATCAATGTGACTGTCAGAGGAGATGGTGTGACCATCGAGCAAGGCAAAGCAGAAGTAGACCTGGCCCAGGATCCACATGCCCCTTGTACATCCAGCCCTTCTGCTTCCAGAAAGTCTGTTGGACCTCACAAGGACCAATCCTAAGTTTTAAAAAACTAAAAATTAATCCATAACTTAATTTCTGGACATTAAAAAAATAGTATTATTTTTCATTGACTGTTTTAATAGTGTTTTAATTATCTAAAAAGAATACAATAATAATTACAG
The DNA here is from genome assembly GCF_018167655.1 of Microtus oregoni. Lineage (NCBI taxonomy): Eukaryota > Metazoa > Chordata > Mammalia > Rodentia > Cricetidae > Microtus > Microtus oregoni. The sequence goes on along the minus strand of NW_024543069.1, from coordinate 40,068,899 downwards.
CCATGGTGTAATCTCAGTACTTGGGTTGTAAAAGTAAAAGGATCAAGGTCAGCCTCAGCTTCATTGTGTGTTTGAGATCAGCCTGAGCTACATAAGACTCTTTCAAAAGAGAAAGAAACAATGCATTAATGACAACTAAGTATGTTGTTTGATTCTCCTTTACATTAAATTCATTTTAACTAGATCTGTATAGATGACTCAGTGGTTAAGAGCACTTGCTGCTCTTCCAGAGGACCAGAGTTCATATCCCAGCACCCACACGGCAGCTTAAAACCATCTTTAACTCCAGTTCCAAGGAATCTGAGGTTCACTTCCAGCCTATGTGGGTACCAGGCACACATGTTATACATATGTATACATACAAGCAAAGCAACCATACACATGATATAAAAATTAATATGTCAGATGTGTATTTCCCCTCATTACAATCATGTACTATTGACAGGTTCGATGTATCTGTTTACATGACAGGCTTCTGTTGGCCTTTTGAAATGTGCAGTGAATCCCTGGCATGTAATTGCCCAATGTGTGATAGGGCATCTGAGCTCTTATCCAACTGTAACGACGCATTCACTGGCCAGCTTTTCTCCTCCCCTCTCTCTCCTCCTGTCGACGGTCTCTGGTAACCACCATCCACTCTCAGCTTCTATAATAAGGTTTAGGAGGAGGATCAAGTGAGATCAAGTTTATGAGTAAGATCAATTTATCCTGATTCTGACTTCCTCTGCTTAACAGAATGTCCTTTGATTCAATTCACGTTGTCACAAGTGATAGGATTTTTAACCCTTCTGTAGCTAGATACTGTTCCATTGTGCACCATACCACATTTCTTCAGCAGTACATCACTTAGTAAGCAGTCGGTGATTTCTGTTTCTTGGCTGTTCCAGGTGACATAAGGTACAGATGCCTTCTCCACAAGCTGACTTTATTCCTTCGGTATGTGCTCAGGAGTGGGGTTTCTGAGTCCTACAATCCAATTTTCAGTGTTTGGAGGAACCTGCATACGGCCTCCGTGACGGCTGTCCTGGTGTCCCATAAGCACTGCGCACTGGTTCCCTTTTCTGCCTCCTCGCCAGTGCTTGCTGCCTGCGGTCGATGAAGAGCTACTAGTCTTACCAGTGTGAGGTTGTGTGTCATGGTGATTTCAGCTAGTCACACTAAGCACTTCTCATGTACTTGTTGGCTAAGATTTGGGTCTCTTCCTTTGAGAAGTCCCTGTCCAGATATATTGCCTATTATTGTATAACAGTGTTTCACTATTATATCCTCATGCGTAGTGTGTTTCTCTTACTTACCCCATGACCCTCTCTCCTCACACTTCTGCTGATGCCTTTCTTCCTTCCAACAAGACCCTTCTCTACTTTCATGCATTTCTCTGGCACATTGACTGGTGTCATTTCAGGATCATGAGTGAGAGGTTATTTACAGGAGTAGGAGCAGGCTACTCAGGGCTACCCACAGCAGAAAATTCCCCCTGCCAACATCCATTAACATCACCTACACATCATTAGGGGCGTGGTTCACTCCTAGGCTCTCTGTTCTACTCCATAGGTCTGTGTATCTGTATTTGCGCTTAACTGTGCTATTTAGATTACTCCAGATTTATAGGATTGTTTACTTATTAAAACAGCCCTGTGTGTTAGATAATGTTCAGAAGATGTAGGCACTGGTCCTTCACTGCTCCTGGCTTCATGTAAGGTTGCCACCAGAATGTATAGCCTGAGGAAGGGTCACCCCTCCCCCTTTTTAATCCTCCTTGGAGATAATCTCATAAACCCATATCCAGTCAAGTAGACAATATTAAGCACCATGCACCTGATGCCAAAATGTACCCCCAAAATTGTGATTTAAGTGGTCCTATTCAACCTGGATCTGGTGTTTTTGAAAATGTCTCTGAGTGATTACATATAGAAAGAAATCTGGAAATTTCTCTGTTCAGTCACTTCTGGGGCTGTCTCCCATCATGATGGTCTATGAATCTGTGATTTCGGACAACCTTAAGTATCAGCTCTATTTTGTTGTTGTTGTTGTTGTTGTTGTTGTTGTTGTTGTTGCTTTTTGTTTTTTTGAGACAGTGTTTCCCTGTAGCTTTGGAGCCTGTCCTGGAACTAGCTCTCGTAGACCAGACTGGCCCCAAACTCACAGAGATCCACCTGTGTCTGCCTCCCAAGTGCTGGGATTAAAGGTGTGCACCACCACACAGCAATCAGCTCTATTCTTAGCTCTCAAAGGAAGACCACTCCAAAGCCAGCCTGCCGACCCATCTCTTCCTCCTGCAATCATTTCAGTCAGAACAGACTCCTTTCTGTCTGTTCTAAATTCCTGCAGAAGCAGTTTAAGCCACGGGAAAAAGAGAGCAGCTAGCTGGGATTATGTTTGTTGAACTCATGGCCTGACCTTCCGTCACCAGCTTCTGCCAATTTCCACTCCTCTGACCTCATAGCAAATCCTTACCTGACGCGTCTCTTGTCAAGGCTTGAGGATAAACAAGGCATGCAGGTGTCCAGCAGCTGTACTGCCCAAAGCGTGTCTCCTGTTTCTACCAAAGTTGTTCTAGATCTGTGTCCTGGGACGTCTCACAGATACTGTGTGCAGCGCTTCAGAGGTCCGTTGCTTTCTTGATGCCCTTCCAAGAATTTCTCCTGTGAGTTTTCTCTTTCATTTATATGTGCATTTAAAATGACAGATTTCAGAAAAATGAATCATGAGGAGCATGTCACAAGACGAATTCTGTATAGATTCTCAAGGTTCAACTAAAACTGAAAAAAAATAGTATGCCATTCACAAATTAATTCTCATTCTGAACATTTTAGTTTGGTGCTCTGTTGGAGAAGGTTCTGCTTGTTCCTCCCAGCCGCCCAGGTAGCTTAGCCCCAAAATAACCACACAGAAACTATATGAATTAAATCACTGCTTGGCCCATTAGCTCTCACTTCTTATTGGCAAACTCTTACATCTTAGTTTAATCCATCTCCATTAATCTGTGCATCACCATAAGGTTGTGGCCTACCAGCAAAGTTTCTTCATGTCTGACTTTGGCGGCGGCTCCATAACATCTCCTTCTTCCTCCCAGAATCCAGTTCCATCTTCCCTGCCTCCCCAAGTTCTGCCCTATCAGCAGGCCAAGGCAGTTTCTTTATTCATTAACAAATAAGAGCAACACACGAACAGAAGGGACCCCACACCAGTGCTCTTTGTAGTTCTACTGAGAGTCAGTGAAAATGAATGACATGAGCCAGAACTCATTTCATTTTTACTAACTAGGTATCCCTTTAGCTCTCAACACTAACTCCAAGGACACATTTGTTCTTTGTGTATGTATAGATAGTGTGCAACATTCTGTTGTCCCATGATGCCCATTAGTGTGCAGATGAAAATAGAAACACTTTGTCTGTACAGGACTGTGTTGACCCAGCCCCAACTGACATGTGACAACAGCAGTGGGTGAACAGAAAATCCGAGAGTCTCCGATGCATGCATGTGTAGTGCTTGTTGCCTGTGGTTAACACGAGTCAGCTGTGCAGCACTGATATCCAGGAACCCGTCATAGTTGGCACTTGGAGTTCTTTCACAAATCAAGAGCTTTTGCCATAAACCCACTAAACCACAAGGACTCCCAAGGGACATTTCTAACATGCCTTGAATTATAATGGATGCCATTCATCCCCCTGGCACTATTGACATCTAATTATATAATATTAAATGAGCCCACACAATCTCAGAAGGAAAAAAAAACCTGCATATTATATATAAAACAACTGCCATGTGGGTCCAGTATTGCATGGGAAAAGAGAACAAGAAAAGCTAAGTATAAGGGAATAAGGAAGGACTGAATGCAGGCAATGGACTTGAGTTTACATATAAAGCAAAATATTTCTCTAATTATGACTCTGTAATAGATTTTGGGGGTTGGTGATGGATAAGTGTTTAAAACATATTCAATACTGAAAGTATAAAATTTAATGTGAAACTTCACAACTTCCATTCCAAATGTCTATTCTAACTGTATAGAAGTTCACTGAGTTATACAGGCTTTATGTCTGGCTAACTTTGGTGTGGGATGTTTTTATTTAAAGCTGTTTTATAATGAAGTTTATTAAAAATCAAGATGAAATAAAAACCCATACATAGATGAGTAATATATATTCAGAGAGTTAGTAGCATTTTAATAATGTAACTATGTAAAATAACTACAGGAGCTGGTGAGGTATCTCAGTCAGTAAAGGCACTTATTGCTAAACTTAGCTACTTGAGTTCAAACCCCAGGACCCACAAGACAAGAAGAAAGGACTGTCCCCTGTAAGTTGTCCTCAGACCTCCTTATGGGAGCTGTGTGACACATGGGCACGCACACACGCACACGAGGGGGGAGGGAGAGAGAAATTTTTTAGAAAGAAAGAAAGAAAAGAGGTGGCATTGGGTATATGTATAGCAAAATCAGTACAGACTTAACAAGTCACAGGTACTGAATGCTTCTGGAGATGCTTTGATAATAGCAAATAGAGATGTCACACCAAAGGCATTTGAAAAGGAAATAATCTAGCTAATCCATAAATTGTTTTCCTCAAAGAAGGAAACAACACACAAATATTTAAAAATATTATTTCCCATGTACTAATCTGAAAACCCCAAGAACACTGTGAATGGGGAACAGAGGGATGGGAACTAGCCTGCAAGGTGTCAAGGGCACAAGAGGCCGAGTAGAAAAGTTGCCCACAGCGAGGGTAGGAGGAGCAGAGGCCACATCCTGTCCCTTGGGCCTGAGGACTGTGGCTCTACTCTTGTTTGGGTGGAAAACTGCACCACACCATAAACAGGGAAGGGATGGAATCTGGGGTGTCTTTGAGAAAGGAGCAGGGGTGCATGAGAGGAAGCTGAGTGAGTCAGATGGGAAGCTGAGAGACTGAGGAAGGAGCTACAGCGGGGTTGGCTGTTGATATGGAAACCAGGATGAGCAGTGGTGTGATCCTCCATGCCTCCATGTTGGATTGTTTCTGTTTGGGGCTTTGTTCTATGATGACCTCCTGTAGGACTGGTCCTGAGGATGAAGGGAGAGAACAAGCATCACCCAGGGGTTCCACTGAGCAGACTGAGTGCTGTTTCTGAGCTGGGGGCAGAAGAGATTGAGAGTTGGACTTTAGATAACTAAACTGTAGCAGGATCCCAAGGTCCATTGGATATTAATTTCGGGGTCCCTGAAGAGACGTCAAATGCTGAAGTTAGAATCTAAACTTTTTACTTTCCACTGAAATTCACTCAACTTAGGAATAAATGAATTTCTGGCTTCAAGCAAAGAAACTGTCCATGTTCATTAGAGGAAAATTGAGGACAGATCGCTGTTCAATCTTCAGTGTGCTCAAGGCTCAAGCTGGTTGTTTTGAGGATGACTAATAGCGTCAGCTCTGGATATCCGAGTTAAATGGTGCACCCAAATAAAAATTCAACTTTTTGAATTCTTAATGTCTTGGTTTCTCTGATTTAAAATTGTGTTTAGTCACCCTATCTTGCTGAAATAGGAAGAAAAATATAGGTGGGGGGAGGCTTTATCTACATTAAATAACAAAAGTGGCTGTCACTAAGAGACCAGATGCTTTAAAGATTTTCTAAAAAACATTATAAAATAATATTGAAAGAAGATATGACTTTCTTCATTAAAAATCTAGATGAAACACTTTAAAGTTCTTGTCTGATATATGGCTTTTCTGGTTGCATCTTTAGAGTCTTTTAAGTATGGGATCATTTATTCTGAAAGTCACAGATAAAGGAAACACCACCAGAATAACAGCTGATTTCTCAATAAACAGCCAAAAAGATCCCATAAACCAGCCCTAAAGAAAGTACTTTGATGTCTTCCTTTTCTATCTGTATCACTTCTATTTCTTTCTCTTGTCTCATTGCTCTAACTAAGACTTCAAGCACTGTATTGGATAAACGAGGTGAGACTGGGCACTTGTTTCTCATGCCTGATTTTAAAATATATAATTTTGCTTTTCCATATTTAATATAAAATCGACTAAGGGTTTTTTTTTGCATTTACATACAGCCTTTATTATGGTGTGATATGTTTCTTCTTTTCCTGGTTTCTACAGAGTTTTATTGGGAATAGATGTCTAACTTTGTTGAAAGCCTTTTCTGAATCTGTGAGATGATCCTGTGAGTTCTGGTCTTTATGTGTTTATAACCCTTATTTATGTGCTGCAGAACCTTTCTTGAACTGTGTGTTTAGAGCTAACATTGCATTTCTGGAATAAAACAACTTGCTTTGCCATGGTATATGATAGTCTTAAGCTATTCTTGATTATAATTTGTAAGAAATTAACTAAGAAATTGGCTTTGTAATTTTTTACACACTCTACCTGCTATGCTTATTTTTCTTCTTATATTTTATTTAGGTTTGATTTCTGTGATATAATTTTTTAGGCTATTTAAGTTGTAAAGAGCTTTCTTTCTTCTTCAACTATGGCAGATAGTTTTGCTGGGTATATTAGTCTAGGTTGACCATCATAATTTTAGGATTTGGAATGCAATGCTCCAGGCTCTTCTGGCTTTCAAAGTTTCCCTTGAGAAATTAGCTGGTATTCTGATGGGATCCCCCTTAGGGGTTACTTGTGTTTTCTTTCCCATACTTTCAATATAGTTTTCTTTTTATGTATACTTCACTTTTGAACTGTGATGAGCCAAGGGGATTTTCTTCTCTGGCCTTATATAATGGATGTTCCATGTGCTTCTTGTATCTGTATGTGTGTGTCTTTCCTTAGTCTGGGGAGGTTTTCTTCTATGATGTTGTTGAAGATCTGGTCTATGCCATGAACTTGGGATTCTTCTCCCTCAGCTATGCCTATAATTCAAAGATTTGGTTTTCTCATGGTGTGCTGCATTTCCTGTGTGTTCCTTTCCTGTATTTGTAAAAAGAAAAATTATTGTTCCTTGCTTATTTGGTCTAGATCCTTTACTTTATCTTCAACACTTCCCAGTCTATTGTTATCCTCTGCCTGACTCATTCTACTTGTAAGGCTTTCTGTTAAGTTTTTTTTAGTTGAACTATTGGGTTTTTCAGTTCCATTTTTATCATGGATTGATCATCTTTAATGTTTCTATCTCCTTCTTGAATTCTATTCTCATTCTAGATTGTCTTCCTCATTCCCATCAGTCTCCTGCTTGTGCTTTTCCTGGGTATCACTTGGGCATATATTCTCCTTAGCCTCTTTCTCTTTAATTTCATTGAGCTGTTGCATTGTGTCTTTTATATACTCTTTGAAAGTTTTGATGAAGCTTGTGAGTATTCATTTAAATTCTGTGTCCTATAGTTCATCTAGGTTATTCTAACTAGCAAATATTTCTACAGGATGGGTAGGGTTTGAGGGAAGATACTGGCTTCATCTTTCATATTGCTGGCATTCTTCCAATGAGATAAGAGCATGTGGACTCCCTCTGTTAGTTTCTGAGTTTGTTATGAATGAAGCAGGTTGAGAAAGAAGAGAATATGTAGGGGAGGGTTGGGCTTAAAGGTTGGAATAGTTGTTCCTATGATCATCGAGAATGCTGGCCTATAGTTTTCTTTTTTTGATGTGCCTTATCCATTTTGAGGAGTGTTAGTATAAGATCTCCCTTAGTGGCTGGGTAGAATTCAGCAGTGACTCCTTCTCACCCTGGACTTTTTTGCTTATAGACTATTCATTATATCATTGATTCCTTGCTTGTTATGAATTTGTTTAAGTTGTTTATACCTTCTCAATTTAATTTTGGCAGTTCCTATGTGTCCAGGAATTTATTCATTTCTTCTGGGTTTGGGGGAATATGTTTTCAAAAATATTTCGTCATAGTCCTCTGAACTTCATTAGAATCTCTTGTAACATTACTCCTCATCTCTAGTTTTATTAATTAGTTCTCTTCTCTCTTTTTTGACTGGTTTATCTACTAGGTGTTTGTCAATCTTGTTTATCACATCAAAGAATAAACTTTTTGTTTCATTTGTTCCTTTATCAGTTCTTTTCGTCTGTGTTTCATTAATTTCTTCCTTGGTCTTTATTATTTCTTGCTACAAATTTTCCTAGGCTTTGGCTTGCTCTTGTTTCAGGTTATATAGTTAAGATTGGTCTGATTTTTAAATGTAAGTGCTCACAGCTATAAACTTGCCTCTTAGAATCACCTTGGTTATCCTAACGATTCTGATGAGATGAGCAGTTTCTCTCACTACGAAATTCTGTTTTTAATCCCCTATGGTGTGATGAGGTACAAGAACTTGTTTTGATTCTTTTTTTATTTATTGAGACTTGCTTTGTGTCCTAGAATATGACCTATTTTAGAAAAGCTTCCTTGGGCTTCTGAGAGAAATGTGTAATCCATATCATTTGTATGAAACAATCTGTAGCACCCATTCTGCCCCTTCGCATCGGAGGTTCAGTGGATGGCTATGTGAGATATGATGGGTTCATTTCTGGCTTTCTTCTGTTCACCTGTAGCTCTCATGATGTTTATTCTCTCCTGTACTCCCCTGACCAAGGCTGAGGCCATCTTCCTTCTTCCTCTGGGCATAGTGTTCCTGTAAGTCTCCTCTGCAATGCTGACTTAGTGATCCTGAGCTACCTTAGTTCATCTTGAATCAACCCCATTTCTTTGCTAAGTTTAAAATGTGAGCTTTTTATGGGCATGGATCTCTTGGTGAACAGTTGCTTTCTCTCTCAGCTCAGAATATATCAGTCCTGGCTTTCTAGATTTTTAGACTTGTGGGTAAGAAATCAGACGTTATTCTGATATGTTTTTTACTTATAGGCGAGTTGGTGCTTTCCCTTACAGGTTTTAGTATTATGTCTTTGCTCCGTGTTCCTGGTGTTTTGACTGTAACGTGTCAGGGGAGCTCCTTCTCCTGTCATGTCTACTTAGAATTCTAAATACCTCTAGCATTTGAGTATCTTTCTCTAAATTTGGAATTCATTTCCTGCTATGACGTTATTGAATGGGTTCTCTCTGCCTTTATCTTTTGTGCCAGCTCCTTCTTCTACCCCAAGAATTTTTTGACTTGGTCTATTGAGTACATTCCAGGGTTCTTGGAAGGTGTAGTTATAGTGATACTTGCCACTCTATTTTTTAATTGTTTCTTGGAATTATTCACTTATAACATTAATATTTGTTTTTTTTTTTTTCTTTTGCTGTTGGCTTCCTCTCCAGGTCTGTCTTGACCCCTCTGATCACTCTTACTATCTGAAATGCTAGTGTGGCATTTTATTCATTTCAGTATCTTTGAATTCAGCCATTGAGTTGGGTCTTTTCTAAGAGTCATGCTGCCTTGCTTCCGGTTTTCCTCCTCACCCCTCCCAGGGAGCCACAATAAAATGGCCCCCTCCTTCCACGGCATTGCCCTTTTCTGTCTCTGTACACGTTATACCATTTCAGTCAGTTCTTTTGTGGATTTCCTAAGCCCTTCCTCTCTTTCCTCATGTCCATTTCAAATAGACATGAACCCCAAATAGCCAAGCCTGCAAAATGAGTCTTTTCCTGACCGAATCTTTACCAGGCCCTGAAACGAGAAGCTTCTAGCCAACATCTTCTGAAACACACGCTCAACCCTTGCATCTCTTTTTGAAGATTTAGGTAATCCTTAATTTAAATCTTCTTTAATCCCCCCAATATCTGGTGAGTTGATAGATTCTGGGAAGTTGGCTGTATGGGAATGGAGCATGTTTATGGTTTATCTTCACTTAGTTCAAGTGTGGAGCTACAATTATCCCTGCAAACAGCCTTTTCATTAGTCGGATGTCACAGCAGCCCGGCATGGATACAATTGACCTTTACATTTCTCCTGAGTCAGCAATGTTCCTCAGCCTCTCAGCAGCCTAAAAAACAAATCATAAGCTCTGTCTCCAAGAGAGAAAAGAAAAAGCAGCTAAAGCTCCTTGCCCCCACAGCACTTGAGCGGGCTGCCCTGTGCTGTCCAGTTAGAAGTCGCTGTTGGAGTTCCCGCTCGTGGAGTGTCCCTGAGGACATTCAGAGCGTGAAAAGACAGCTCTTCATAAAAGATTAACAGCAGCACCCAACTCTCATCTAATTCTTCACAGATTCTAAAGGGGGAATAGACATTTGGAAACAAGAAAATTTTAACTGATTTGGCTGAGATCTCTGCCTAGGAGATCTCAGACAACCAGATCGTCAGATCTCGAACCAGTTCCCCAGGCAGATCCCCCGAGTGACAGAGACCCTTCGGGTCAGGAACTGTCTTTTTCAGCTTAATATTCCTAAAACACACCACATACCTAGAGTCTAGGGTTTCATACATATTAAATTTGAAATATGTAATCTATTCACTGCTTAATGTCTCTAGATTTGAAGTAGTATTTTAAGGGCCCAAATGGCCAATAAAAATATACTTTTTTCTTTCAGTGTGTGTGTGTGTCAGTAGTGATCAAATTCAGGACTTGGTGCATGCCAGCCAAGCACTATACAGCTGGGAGTCATCCCCACCTGTTTAAATGCATCACTGCCTCCAGATTCTTAGACACAATTAAAGGGAGGTGGAGTCCCCTATAAGAACAGTAAATGAGGTCCCAGACCCTAGACGTCCTCCCACCTTGTTTTTTGGGATTCATCAGAGGATGATGGAGAGGAAACCTAGAATCGAGCAGATTTCTGCACAGGTCTCAGTTCTGTGCTGATGTGTAGTAATATGGGCGGCGGGGCTGCGTCCCCAGCACCCCAGCCGCCCACACCGCTAGCTTATGCCCGAAATAACAACACAAAACTGTATTCATTTAAACACTGCTTGGCCCATTCTCTTCTAGGCTAATTCTCACATATTAATTTAGCCTATCTCTAATCATCTGTGTATGGCACCCCAAGGTGCGCTTACCAGGAAGATTCTAGCCTATGTCCATCCTGGGTCGGAGCTTCATAGCGTGCGTCTGCCCAGGAGCCAGGAGCATGGCGTCTCTCTCAGGCGTCTGCTCCCGAGAGGAGAGCTGTCGAGTCTGACCTCACTTTCTCTTCCTCCCAGCATTTTGTTCTGTTTACTCCACCCACAGGGCCAAGCAGTTTCTTTATTGCTTAACCAATGAAATCAACAGATTGATATATGACACTCCCACATCACTGATGAGTCGCTGTCTGTGGGCGAGGCATCTCATCTCTGCGATGCCTGATTGGTAGAAATGGGGGCTGTGCATCTAAGTCCATTTGAGGAATTCAATGAAAAGACGTTAAGAAATGGTTCAGGAAGCCATTTCTCCACGAGAGCTTGTGAGTGTCTCTCTGGCCTGCATCTCCTGCAAAGAGGGATCTGGCGAGAGCAAACACAAGCTGCAGTTTGTCTCCCATCCATCCAACAGCACATGAGCTCCGTTCTATAGAGCGCTCTCGCTGAAGCCACAGCTTAGTTCTGTGTGCGGTTGCTGGCTCAACAGAACCAGCTGAGGTAGGAAAACAGCAGGAACGCATTGTCTCACAGTCAGAAATCATCATTGTTTGTTGCCTCTTCCTGCTCTGTAGCCTGAGGCATTCCTTAGCTCGTGACAGCATCACTTGTTTCGGCAACCCTTTCCACAAAGCCTTCTTCCTTCTGTAATCTCTACCCATCTTCACAGAGCCTCTCCTCTCTGTGTCTAAATGGCCTTTGACCTATAAGGACACCAATCAGACTGGACCCAAAGAGACTCATCTGAACTTGATTATACCTCCCAAGCCTTTCTGTCCGGTAAGATCATTGCATTAGTTGTTTTTCTTCCTGCTGTGCAAAAATATCTGATAAAAGCAACTAAAGGATGGAAAGGCTCTTTTGGGCTCACACTTTAAAAGTTCGGTCCATCGTGGTGGCATAGCCACAGCCCAAGGAAGACGCTCACACTCATAGTGAAGAAGCAGGGAGATGAAGATGGATGCTCGGCTGCTTTCTCCTTTGCATCCGGTCTGGGACTCTGGTCCATAGAATGGAACCAATTCCATTCAGAGCAAGTCTCAATGCATAAGAAAACCTTTCTAGAAATATCCTTGCAGGTACAGCCTTTTCCTCGATGATTTTGGCTTTCAGGAGAGTATTTGTGTCGTTAGTCAGGATAGACAGTTCTCCGTAACAGAATCTTTTCCACATCTGCAGGTCTCAGGCTGGGAGAGCTTTTTATCAGAGCCTACCCCCATGGCTCTCGTTTTGCAGAGCTGATCCACGACAATAAGGGGAGGACAAGGACCTCAGCCTCCCAGCACTGAGGAAACATTCTTAAATGTTCAGCGTAATCTCATGCTCTCGTGTTCTGCTTTCATGGGGTTCTCAGAAATTCTTACAGGGGATGTCCAGGTGCAGTTACAGTGAAAAAAATCACCAATGCTGGTCCTTCCAGGAAGATCTGAATGTAACTGAAGAGAGTTACAGGTCACCCTGCTCTTGGGTGATCCAAATCTGGTCTATGAGAAGCATGTTCTTAACCATTCTCTTTGCAGGGATGTAGCCAGTGGTCTCTTTGACCTCAGCCCTTTTGTAAGGATGCTAAGTAGAGTACTGGAAAGCTATGTAATAATAGGTGGAGATATATAGAGATAGAGATAATATAGGTATAGGTACAGATATATATATTGCGTGACTAAGTAAGTACATAGACAGAGAAAGAGATTTTCAGTACATCTCTTGCATACAAAATCAGTCACCTCTTGTCCCATTGTTTTTCCTCCCATTCCTTTAGCTCTTCCCTCAGAAATGAAAGCTCCTTTTCAGTATTCTGCCTTAGTTTCCTTCATGACAGAAAAGAGATTGAGCACAAGATTCAAGATGGGTAGCCTTGTATCTCTAAATCAAATGAATTTGGTTTGTCTCAGCAAATTAAGTGGCAAGAGGCCAAGTGAAGGGCTGCATCCTGCTTCTCCAACCAAGATATTTGCCAAGCGGTGGCCTTGGCTGATCTTACAGCCAAGGACAGTTTGGCAAGTCAGGGCTGGGTGAAGTGAAAGAAAGCTACGCTGGAGGAAAGAAGCAAGTGTGGGGGTTCCATGTGGGTCCAGCCCTGTCCCATGCTAGCACCTAGTGCCCTAGACAAGTCGTTTATAAAGGTCAATAAGTCGATATACATGAAAAGCCTTTAAATACGCATGCTCAGAACTGGCCGCACTGCTGCTTTGGAAGAGGCAGGCAGTTTGTTGCCAATTGATTTTTCTCACCTAAAATAACTAAATCCCAGTCTCGCCCTCTCCTCCATTTCCATTGCACTACAGGTGTGGTCCTATTTACTACATGAGCCCCCTGCTTCCCACAGCTCATCCCCAGGCGAAGTGCCTGGGACCAAGGCCTTTTGCTCCACGTCACCATAGACAGATGCTATAGATAATAAGCAGAAAATGCAGACATGTTAGTTATTATGCCTCCCACTCCTGCTCTTGGCCTCATCTGCAATGCAAATAAAGCAGTTAAAGATTAGACAGACGTTGCTATTTTTCCTTTCACAGAAGAGCATTATCAGAGGGCCTATATAGTCTCAGATTCTTGGCCCCTTTGTTAGGGTCGCATATGGATGAGCTCCATCTCATGGATTGGGTCTTAAATCTGATCAAAAAGTGACTGGTTACTTGTCTTCTTTACTTTCTAATGCTGTGGTATGCATGACTAAGGTATGCCATGACTAAGGCAACTTAGTTTAAAATGTGTTTAACTTGGGGCTTATGATTCCAGATGGGTTAGAATCCATGACCATCACTGCAGGAGACAAGGCAGCAGGCAAACATGGCACTGGAGAGCTCATATCTTAATCCACATGCACGAGGCAAAGAAATAGAATTGGGAAATGTCATGGGCTTTCTCCTCTGCATCCTGCACCTTCCCTGCACTGGCCTCTCCTCTGCTTCCAGATCGCACCCTCTCTATATTTTCTTCCTTTGTGTCCCCAGACTGCACCCTTCCTTCATTTCCTCTGTGTCACCACGTTGCACCCTCCCTATACCCTTTTCTCTGTCCCCAAACTCCACCCTCTCAAAACAGGCTCAGCATACCTGCCACAGGGGAAGACTGCCAGTGAAGTTTGCTGAATATGCAAATTAAATATGAACAGATACATAATAAATTACTTGGAAGAAATGCTGCCTGTCATATTTTTAAAATTGCCTCAATCAAGAAAAAAATTCAGTTTTCTAAGACATTAGGAAGGCATTCGATCACAGTCTTGTATCTCCTTTTGAACACTCGTGTTTGGCCTTTCTAATGGTGCCCCTAATTACGTGGTCGCTCCTGCCCATCCGATCCTGCCCCTGTTGACAATGATGCGGCTGAAGTGCGTGTGTGGGTCCATCAGCCCCTGCTCGCCTGTGTCTGTCAGGTCCCATGGAATAGACACAGGACACATTTCTTTCCATGCCAATGGAGCCTTCCACCTGGCATTTTATTGGTCCAATCGTCTGCTGTGTTTTGAGACTGGGGATAAAGCAGCCAAGAAGCTAGATTCAGTGTCTAGTACCCTTGGCAGAGAAAATGTTTCTCTAATTCTGTCCAAATTCATCCTCGCAGACCAATAAATCAATACACGGGGAGAATGTATGATGATTTGGGCCATCTGGAAAATTTCTGAAGCCTCGGTGGCCGTAAAGGGGGGGGAGCTAAGACACCTGGCTTCGTATTGTCCAGGCACAGCCAGATGCCAGCTCAAGGTAGCGTGGACGTGTCCATGTTACCCCCAGCAGCCCTGGGACCGAGTGCTCTGTCAGAGTTCACAGCCCTGGTGTGCAGGAAACCATCCTGAGCCATCACCCAAGCTTCAGAAATCACAGACTGATTCAGGCTCTGCTTTCACCTCTGAGCTACCAAGTAATTGAAGGGGAAAAGAAAGGGAAGAGACTGAGTGACAGCTCAGTCAGTTCACCTGCAGGAAGAAAAGCCACCCAGCAGGAGGACCACAGAAGACAGACAGGGCACACTGATGAAGACAGGGCACACTGATGCATCTGACAATCCCAGCACAGCAGAGGTACAGATGGGCAGATTTCTGAGATTCACTGGCCAGACAATCTAACCTTATAGGTGAGCTCCATCTCTAGTGAGAGACCCTGTCCACAAAACGAGACAATCCCAAGGCACACTTGAGCACACACAGAAAAGGGACCAAAAGGAAGGTCGTCAGGGTAACAGTGCATACAACCACACAACCGGTATAGTTTTGTTTTTTTGTTTGTTTAGGGACTTTTCTTGACAAAATGACATAGCCAAATTCTTTTTGGTCGGGGATTATTGGATTGGAATTTTGGTTTCCTTTTATTCACTTCTTTTTAAAATAGTATTTTTTTTTATCCTTTGAAAGTCTCATATATTTATTCAATGTATCCTGGTCATCCCCATCCACCATTAATGCCTCTCTCCAACTCCCCCTAGCATCCCCTTCTCTATCCTAATTTCATGTGCCTTTTTTATTAATAACCCAAGTTTCCCTGGTGCTGCCCATGTGCGCATGCAGTCATCCACCGCAGCATGACCAACCTTCCTGCAGCCACATACGCAGAGGAGAAAAGCTCTGCCCTTCAGCAGCCAGCAACTGCAAGTAGCTCCTCCTACGGGTGAGAGCTTAGTGACCTATTATTAATAATAGCAACAAATTTAAAATAATGGCTAACCAATTATATATATATATATATGTATATGTAATATATATACATATATATATATATATATATGCTCATGAACTGGTGGATTTCCATATCCTTCATATATCATTAGCTTTGGCTAACTTTCTCCCTACCTTTCCCTCTCTCTAGACCCCTCATCCGCACTTAAACCTTTACCTCGGGTATATCCCCCATCCCTTCTCATGTCACCTACGCTCTACCATCCCCTCTAATTGGAAGTTTCCCTTGGTTGGAAGATCACAGGTTTCCATACGGCTTCCTCGTGCACCCTTCTGTGACACCTCATTTCCTAGTCCTCACCTCCTCCAGGCTCCCACCCCCAGCATCTCTCTCTCCTCTCCTCTCATTTACCTGGAGTTTGCTCTCCTCCCTCCCACAGTGCGGGTTCCTGGCTTCCATGTGTACTCCAGTGTGAATATACAACACAAAGGAGTTAAAACTAAGATCTGTGTATGAGAAAGGACATTGTATAGCTTTCTTTCTGAGCCCGGGGGGCCTCAGTCAATGTGGGTTTTGTAGTTCCATCCATTTACCTGATTGAACGATCTCGTTTTTCTTCACAACTGAGTGATATCCCATTTTGTGTACCACATTTTCCCTATCCACACATAAGCTGATGGACATGTAGGTTGAGTCCATTTCCTACCTGTTGTGAATTGGCTGCAGTGACGGGGCTGTGCAAGTGTCTCTGTGGTAGGGAGGAAAGTCTTCCAGGCCTGTGCCCAGGATTGGTGTAGCTGGGCCCCATGGTAGTTCTGTTCTCTAGCTTTTAAAAACTCCCCAAACTGATTTTCTTTATAGCTGCATCAATCTGCCTGCCAGCCACTCTGAGTAAGGACTTACCCTCCCCCATATGCTCCCTAACATTTGCCATCAGACTTCTTCACAGCCATTCTGACCATAGTGCAATGGAATGTCGGTGATTTTAACATGCACTTCTCTGACAGCTAAGGATATCGATCAGTTTTTAAATTTTTTCCAGGCCATTTACCTTTCTTCTTTGAGGAACCTATTGCCCAGTTCCATACTTTATTTTCAATTGGATTGTTTGTCTTCTTTATGTTTATTTTTCAAAGTAATTTGCATATTCTAGACACAAATCCCTCTCTGATAGATACACAGCATGGATTCTCTCCCCTTGTGGGTTGCCTCCTCACCCAGCTGTGAGCTTCCTTTACTGTACAGAGGTCTTTAATTTCATGAGTTCCCATGTTGTCGGTTGTTGGCCTGACTTCTTGCACCATGAGAATCCTATTCAGAAAATAGTTGCCTTGGAGCTGGAGGAATGGCTCCACAGTTAAGAACTCTTATTACTCTTGCAGAAGACCCAGGGGTCCTGTTTACCCACATGATAACTCACAACCATCCATAATTGCAGTTCCAGGGATATCACGCCCTCTTCTGGTTTCTGTGGGTACTGCACACACATGGTGCACAGACTTACATGCAGACAAAACCCATGCACTTAAAAAAATCTTTAAAAAAGAAAATATGTCCTTGTACTTATAAGTTGAAACACATTCCCTGCTTTATCTTCTGGCAGTTCCAGAGTCTCTTACACAAGTTCTTAATGCTTTTGAGTTGAATTTGCTCGGGGTGAGAAGTAAGGTTCAGCTGCATTTTCTGCAAGTAAAAATCCAGATCCTCCAATGCCATTTGCTAAAGATACTGCCTTTTCTCCAAATGTATGGGGGTTTTTTGTCATAACTCATGTTGCCTAGACTTACATCTGAGCCTTCTTTTCTATTCTTCTGACATATGAGTTTGTTTTTAGTCCAGCATCATACACTTTTTAATACTAGTTGTTAAAACTTCAAAAAGAATAAGCAAAAATATCCTACAAAAGGTGGCACCTAAAATCGTGTTAAATATAGAAAGTCTGTATTCTTTATAATCCTTCCAAACAAGTGGTCCCTCTGATGGCCATTCTCTTACAACAGAGCAGTGAAGAGATGTTGGCTTCTCCCTGGAGGTTGGAAGGTGGCTGTGCTGGAGCCCTAGCGCCTCCTCTGAGCCCAGCTTCATACTGCAGTCCAATGAAGTTCGTCATTTCCCTGGCTGCTCACAAATGCCCCATGGGATGACTGTTTCTCCACTTGACAGCGCTAGCCACACAGACAGAGTCATCCACTTGTTCAGGGTCAACTACCTACTGTAAAGTTTCACACCTAAGACTCTAACCTGGTCTAACTTCAGAACTGCCCTTCTTGGTCCCCATTCCTGAAGGGAAGCAATGTCTCTGTGGTGCTATCTTTGCAGGCCCTGGCAACCACAGAGTTACAATTTGCTGGTTACGAGAAGAGTTCCTTTATCAGAACTCTTCTCCCACTGGAGTTACTTTAAATATTATATTAAAAACAACAATAAGAAAAATCAAAAATGCAGGAAAAGAAAGGCAAGAAGCTGCTGAGAAATGCCAGTACACCATGGTCTTTTTATGGTCTTTGTCCATTCTGCATACATAATTATATGTATTCATAAAGGCTACTTTAAATAACTAGTTACTGTTGAAAAGCTAAGTATTATCAAATGATTAGTTTTCTCAGAAATGTTCAAAGATTTATTTTCATTTCCACCTCCACATTCTAGGTACCAATTTAAGCATTTTCCAAGCCATATTCCAAAAACTGTGAACCCATACATACACACACATGCACACTTGCCACATATATTCATACATGTCAGCATGCACACACACACACACGCACAGTACACATCTGTCTTCTTGCAAACCGTCAACATAGGATGCCTACACAGAAGGAATTCAGAGGCATGAAAATGCTCCCGGGGCTAGGGGAATGGCTCAGTCAGTAAAATGCCTGCCAGGCAAGCAAGAGAACCTGAGTTCAAGTCCTCAGAACAGTGGAAAAGCTGGATGCCACATGCCTATATTCCAAGGGCTGCGAAGGCAGAGGCAGGAGGACACTTGGGACTCCCTGGCCAACCAACATTGTAAGCAAGTAAGAAACTCTATCCCCCAAAATATGGTTGAGAGCAACTGAGGAAGACACTGGACATCAATCAGTCTCTGCTCCCTACATGCACACACATGTACACGCAAGCCCTGCACACATACACATCAAACAGAGAAAGAGACTGGCACACTATGAGGCCATTGAAGAAGACATTATTATGGAACATAATTGAAACAATTAAGCTTTCTTTTTAAAAAAAACATTGAAATAAAAGGTTTACTAGCAATAAAAATAATTGGAAAATTCTGGAAAGTACAAGAAAAGATTATGGGGTAAATTCCTTCTAATCTCATCCCATAAAGGTACCGCTGCTGGCACACTGATCTGCAGGCATTTTCCTGCAGCCTGCACCCCGCAACCCTGGGGAAAGTTACACAACACCATTCGGTGTTTATGATGCCGCTCCTAAACGTGGCTTTAATTGCTACTCAGCAGCCCATTCTGCCGTAATTGTCTTAACCTTGCTCTTAGGTTTTGAATAATTAGATGGAAAACAAAGATTGAAATGGAAAGAAGTGTCTAGAAGAGGAATAGGGTTTTTACAGGAAATTAAAACACCAAACAACATATATCATAGATATTTGAACTCTGAGGTTGTAAAAAAATTATCACACTGATTTTCTCAGTGACATAAAATTACAATGAGAACACTTACTTTTTAATATAATATTTAAGTTATGCTTAGAATTTCATCTGTTCATGTAATGGTTTTGGATGCTATCCACCTCCTTTCCACCCTATAACTCATCAATCCTTTCCCACTAGTTCATGCTGCTGATACACTGATTAGTTGGGGCCATTCACTGGAGCATGGTCTACCTACAAGGGGTCACACCCTTAGAGAACACTGACTCTCAAAGCCCCAGAAGCCATGAGCTCTTCACCATTCCTCAGTTAGGAGCTAGGCTGGTGAGCCTCTGCCTCCATCGTGCTGGGAGGCTGAGTGGCTTGATCATGTGAGTCAGCCACAGTTGCCGAGTGTTCATGAATGAAGCAGCCCTATCATGTCTAGAAGGCATTGTTTCGCTCCAGTCCTCTCCAACTCCTGTCTCTTACAATCTTCCTGTCCCCTCTTTCGAGACAGTGCCTACCCTTGGGGGCAGACTTGTCATGTAGACTGGCATCATTCTCATTTAGTAATCAGAACAAATAACCCGATTTTCTATTGTTATCTTCATTTCAAGAATAAGGAAGATGACATCCAGAGAGCCGAAAGCACTTGGCAGACAGTCACACATGGAGTAAGGAGTTGACCCTATGTCTGCCGGAAGGCAATGCTGGTTTCCTAATCAATACATATGTATAGATCAAGATGACTAACTTTTGAATGTGTTCTGGTGATATCATTGGAAGTTCCCAACAATAATTTACTTCTAGTGTGCCTCAATAGCTTTTCAAATGTTGTTCATGGTGCTAAGATGCCATGACCAAGACAACTTATAGAAGAGTTTATTTGGAGCTTAAAGTTTCAGAGGGTGAGAGTCCATGACCACCATGGCAAGGATCATGGCACCTGAGCAGAAGCTGAGAGCTCACATCTTGATCCACAAGCATGAGGCAGAAAGCGCCCACCCCTACACCCCCACCCCACCCTCGCAGTGACACACCTCCTCCAACAAGACCACACCTCCTAACTCTTTCAATTGGGAACCACGAATAGGAGCCAATGTGGGCCAGTCTCCTTCAAACCACTACTTAGTATAAGCAGATTAACTTGTTACACATCAATTCTGGAAAAAATAGTCTACTGAAAGCCCAGAAGAGCTAAGGAAATCATCAGTAAATAATAAAATCCCTTGGTCGTGTCTAAAATGCTTAAAATTCAAATACGTTGGGGGTTTTCCTCGACTTTATTAAAAATGGGGTAGGGAGCTGCGTTAATTGCAGCTATTGCAATAAAGTCTGGGCTCTGAGACTGAGTGGAAATTGATGGCGCTAAAAGTATTCTGTAATTAAGTGAAAACTGTGCTCTGCCGCTAATTAGTCGGCTGTGACTTACTTTAAGTGGAAACAGTAAATCCTGCTGAATCTCATTAACGGGAGCCCAGCAGCCCCATCTCACCTAAGTTCTGTTTCCTATGGAGGTAGAATTTACACGCAAACTCCTCTGGTGTGGAACGCAGGAAAGGTGACCCAGGCAAAGGCATATGAAAGCCCTCTCTCTACCATTCAGATTATACAATGCTTCAAACCCGAAGGACTCTCCAGTGTCTGGCTTCCTAACATTGTGAAGACTCTAGCCTCTCAAATGCTGGATGGGGTGATGCCAATCAGCAAAGCATTGTATGATTCCCTTTGCAGGCTCTGCTTTTCCACTGCCAACGGATTGAACCCGCGTCTTTGAGAAGCCGTTAAAGAAAACAGCCCCCTCATCTTCCCTCCAGACTTCTCAGTATTTGATCATAATAAGGCTTAAAGGAACTTGAAGGGAAACCAGTTTATGTGGGGGGTTTTGTTGTTTTACTTTACTGAATAGTTATAAGATCAAAACTTACCGCAGAAAATTCAGGAAATACAAAGTTTGAAGAAGAACCCCTGCACTCCACTGACCCCTCTGTCCACTGGTGACATACCAGTGTACTTCCTCGTGTTACGAAGGCACAAAGTCTCGGTGGCTGTTGTGTGAGATTCTTGTTGGTGTCTACCAGGAAGACACAATAAAAAGAAATTTTTGTTCATCCCCCACTTAGCCTCTATGCCTGATGGTCATTCACTTCATTTCTAGCATCTCAGACATGCTGTCGGCCCACCTGCTTCCTCCGTGAGGGAAGGTCTCTGCCAGGCAGACCACAGTTCTGTGGTGGGAAAGCATGTTCCAGAACTCACAGAGATACAGTAGCTTGGAGTAATCACATTTTCTGACCCTTATTCCCTAAATATTTGGGTCCAAAATAAATAGGGCTGTGATGACCGAATTCAGGCAACTTTGAGGAAGAGTTCTCGTGCCAGGCTGCCAGCAGGGTAAAAAGTTACCCTCAGTCAACTTGATGGTGGTTCAGCAGGTCACCAGATTCTAGGTGCTAGAATGGTTTGAGATGTGCAGGTGAAGAGCCTGAACCTCAGCTCCACGGGACACCTCAGCTGCTTCTCCTGTTTGGTCTAAAGAGAACAAATGACTCCCAAGTACCTGGAGAGTGGCAGAGCTGGGGCACAAAGGCTCGGTGGCTAATGTAGCGCTAGGGACCAGGATCTTCCCACAGCTAACAGCCACTGGACCCAAAGTGATCTTCAGAAGTTTAGTTCTGTTTCCCTGCCAGTGGGAATCAGGGTTCCAGCCAGCCTATCTCTCTGTTCCCTTACTCCTGATTCTGAGGTGAAGTCAGTGTGCCAGGAAATTGGCAGGAGGTATACACCAGTGTCCTACAAGCCAGAATCCACAACCCTTCCATCTTTCCTACTCCTGAGAATACCTACAGTATTTTTGACTGGCCCCTAAGTCCTTTGAGAGATACACTCATTTCTCCTTGCTCCGGCCACCTAAAGAACTCTCTTCCAGTTTAATAACATTGAAGCCATCCAGGGCATCTCTCACAGAGAGTTTCATGAAGCAAGAGGGTAAACGACCAGGCTTCCCCGACAGGATATGAATAGGAAAGTTAAAAGTTAAAAGTATATATTGACATACAGTCACCCTGCCACAGAAAAGATGAAGGTGCAGAGCCAAGCATGAGCCCCCTTCTTAGTACCAGAAAGCAAAGCTTGACACCATAGGCTTGGATGCCAAGCAGGATTGAAATCCTATGGCTCCCTCACTGGGGCAATAACTCACGCTCACTTTCCTCCTGGCATGGTACTTAGCGTAGGATAAAGCCAATTCTCCTTGTTTGTGCCCAGGTCCCTGCCCAGCCAGCCAAAGAGTGCTGCTCTAATTCTTTGTATTCTAAGAGCAACTCAGGTCCAAGAATCCCTTCTTAAAATGTCTGCTACAGTGTTCAGTAGGTCACATTCATTAATGTCTGTTTGTGGTATCTTCAACTTGCTGTGGATGTATTTGCAACAACTGTGGTGTATGTTTAGCTGATTCATTGGGATAGATGATGTTAGTGGCTATTTTTCTGCTGGAAAAAATCCTAGCTGGGGATGGGGATGTGGTTCAGTTGGTAGAGCACTTGTCTAGAATGTGAAAACCTTGGGTTTGATCCCCAGCCTTGCACAAACCCAATGTACTGCACACCTGTAATCCCAGCACTTAGGAGTTGGAAACAGGAGGATCAAAACTTCAAAGTCATCCTCAGTTACACAGAGAGTTATGGCCAGCCCAGAGCACATGAGACCCTGTTTCAAAAAAATGAAAAGTCAAGGCTGATCCACGTTGACAAATGGGTGCCCTGCAGAGGATCCACCTGCTGCTGGGTGTCACCTACTGAAATCCTCCTCCTTCTCCTATTTGATCTATGAGTCAAATGTATCTCTAGGAACAAACCAGGCAAACACAGTGTGATTTTCATGTACCCTCTTGGTTTCTCCTGTCTCTTAGTCAGATACGGAGTTCTGGGATAAAATGCAAGCAGAGTGGGAAGAAATGGCCCGGAGGAACTGGATATCAGAGAACCAAGAAGCCCAGAACCAAGTAACTGTGTCAGCCAGTGAGAAGGTAAATCAGACTGCCCTCACATGCTGATGGGTGTCTTCATACTCATCAGATCCCTTGTTCTGGACCAGTCAGTAAGTATTTGTGAAAAATCTAAGAATTAAAGGCAGTTTGATGTCAATCTGACCTAGAAGAAACTGTAATCGATGGAAAACAGGTAGCTCTGACGTGTGAGGGTAGCTGGCCTGAAACGAAATGTCCCTGTTTATTACTGTCCCACAGTTTGTAACCTACCTACCCCAAATCCGCAAGGGCTCATCACCAGTCACCGGTCCTGGTCGTATAAAACCTAGGAGGTGATTCCGAGACTTCAGGCTGCATCTCCTGGAGTTACCACACTGTCTGCAAAGACTCTCAGTGGGGAAAAAAAACAAAAACAAAAAAAACAAAAAACACTCTTCCCACAACCAGGTCAAGCCCAAAGGGTTATGCAATGATACTCTACTGTGAAGAGCCCCGGAAAACACAGAAGTGCAGTGAACCACTAGCCAGATTGCCCATTAAGTCCCAGCGGCTTTGAGATCTCTGCCTTTAAAATCACTTAGTGAGAAGACTCTAGAATTACTACAAGTATCCTGAAAGACAGATAAATGGATCTTTCTTCAATAGAAAAAAATCACATCTGTGTACACATATGTATATCTACAGACACATGTACATATACACACGTTTATGGATAAAAGTTTACCTCGTGGTCTAGAGATCTGGAATAAGTCTCAATAGTATTCAGTCCTGAGTAATTTTCAAGATATTTTGCTCAGTACAGCAAATCCTATGTAGCATGTACTCTGCACTAGGTGGAGGATGTGATGGTCGGTATGGTGTAAGGGACTTCCATAGCCATTCAAATGTCTCTCTTCCTCTCAGTGGTCTCTGTCCCTCAAGAGGTCGAGTAATCTTAAAACTTAATTTTTTTTAAGTAACTGCCTTTCCTACAAAGTGAATATCCGCTCTAGGTAAGGCAGGGAGATCACCAGACCCCAGGCTGTCCCCCACACAGCTGAAGCCTGACTCAGCCCATGGTGGTATGTGCCAGCAGACCCTCGGCTGTTGACACAGTGCCTCACTTTTCTACGCACCCATGGGAAATGAAAGCCTCCACCGTTCTATCTAGACCATAGTAACTTCATAACTAGGTGTGTTTGTATCCGTCAAAGCAAAAGGATTTTCTGAACCTTTGTGCCAGGGAGGCAGCTACAAATAATATTCTCAAATATTACAGGAGGTAGTTTAGCCCCAGAGTAGACCAGCTACATCCATATGGTCTAAAAAATTGTCGGTGGTCTTTGTCTAATGTGTCCCTTCTCGAAGTCTAGCATAAGATAAGAAGCAAGTGCAAAACAATCCTGAAGCCTGGAGTTTTCACTGTAATTTTATTTTTAAAAGTAAATAAATAAGCCAGGCAGTGGTGGCACATGCCTTTAATCCCAGCACTCTGGAAGTAGAGGCAGGCAGATCTCTGTGAATTCGAGGCCAGCCTGGTCTATAAGCCTGGTCTAGTTCCAGGACAGGCTCCAAAGCTACAGAGAAATCCTGTCTGGAAAAAACAAAAGAAAGGAAGGGAGGGAGGGAGGGAGGGAGAGAGAGAGAGAGAGAGAGAGAGAGAGAGAAGTTTTGAGACACTGGTTTATTTTGTAGCCCAGGCTGACCTCAAACTCAGGGTGATCCTCCTGCCTGAGCCTTCATTGTTAAGAATTCCAGGAATGAGCCACCCTATTATTCTCACTTTTTAAATAACCAATTTGTCATTCAATAAGGATTGAGTGAATAAATTTATCATATCTACATAAATAATTTTAGTGACATAGGATAACCACGATCCAAAACTAAGTAGGGTATAGGTTAAAGACTATGTGTGAGCCTTCTCTCTAAGTTGAATATTCATAGAACATTCTAGATGAGTGCTTGCATATTTTGTGTTAAATACTTACAAGAGAAAAATATATTTTTGAAAAGATGTGTTTTCAGTAGGGGCACCTGTATTGCCCAATGAGGCAGTAAGTTGTCCAGAAACGTGCTCAATGACATGTCATATCGTGGCCTCTTGAATGTAACCACTGAGGCAGTAAGTTGTCCAGAGATGGCCTGGGTGTAAGGATGAGGAAGACAGTGACATGTCACATTGTGGCCTCTTTGTGTCACAGGGCTATTACTTTCACACCGAGAATCCCTTCAAGGACTGGCCTGGAGCATTTGAAGAAGGCTTAAAGAGGCTGAAGGAAGGGGACCTGCCTGTCACCATCCTGTTCATGGAAGCAGCAATTCTTCAGGACCCTGGGGACGCTGAGGTGGGATTCCCCTTCCTCTGTCACACTGGGAAAGCGCCTGAGTGCGCTAAGACATAGGAATGAGACGGGATGCTGCAGGGTGCACCTTCACCAAGGTTTACAAAGCAGGTCCCCTGGTCCAGGCTGCTCTTGTTAGAAAGCTGCCCATCACCCACTTTCTAACAACTTTCTAATCTTCGAGCTCCAGAGTCTCCAAAGATGAAAACTGAGGACAGGAAACACAAACAAAAGTAGCCAACCTGAGCCAGGCATGGTGGTGCACACCTTTAATCTCAACCCCGCAGGGAGGAGCAGAGGCAGGCAGAGCCAGCCTGGTTTACATACAGCGACCATGTATCCAAATAATCTAAGATGAACATGAGGTTTGCCCGTGGTTTTTATGGAGAAATATGACTTTTGTCTGGGTCTCAAGTCACAGCATATATTACCCTTGGTTTACTCAGCCAACGTTTATAGACCATTTACTGGGTTCTCAAAACCGCACTGAGTCCTGGCACAAAATGAAGAACTGGGGAAATGCGCTATAGTTACGAGGACAGCTTCATGGTGCATCTGCAGAGATGAGTAAACAAAGCAAGGAAAGGCAGCTCAGAGTAGAGCTGGAGTGTGTGGCGGGTCCTCCCTCTAGTCCACATCCCTATCATTAAGCTTGCTCCCCACAGGGCATCACAGCCGAGCTAACTAAAATGGCAAGCAGTCTGCTTCGTTTTGCATTGTTAAACAGTCTGGTGTGTGTGTGTGTGTGTGTGTGTGTGTGTGTGTGTGTGTGTGTGTTTCTTGTGTTGGTTTGGGTTTTTGTTTGTTTGGTTGGCGTTTCGTTTTGTTTCATTTTGTTTTGTTTGTTTCCGTAGGCATGGCAGTTTCTTGGTATAACCCAGGCAGAGAATGAAAATGAACAAGCAGCCATTGTCGCCCTCCAGAGGTAGATGAAGCTAAGTGCAAAATTGTGGGCCTGGGGGACGCGCAGAACTTAACCTCCAGGCTCTTCCTCCAAGAGGAGAGGGAAGCATTTGTCCAAGGCCTGTGCTGGAATGCCATGTTCCACTCACACATAGCTGTGATGGGATAATTTCCCAAACCATAAAGCTTCTCAGTCTACAAATCAATTCTCGTTTCTAAAACCAAAGAAAGTCTGTGTTAAAAGCAATCTGACGGCCGGGCGGTGGTGGCGCACGCCTTTAATCCCAGCACTCTGGAGGCAGGGGCAGGCGGATCTCTGTGAGTTCGAGGCCAGCCTGGTCTACAAGAGCTAGTTCCAGGACAGGAACCAAAAAGCTACGGAGAAACCCTGTCTCGAAAAAAAAAAAAAAAAAAAGCAATCTGAAGTCAGACTCAGTGCTCAATAGACTCCAATGCTCTAGCCTTTCACAACTCCAGAAGTTTTCTTCAGGAAAGAATGCATTCAAATTACTGACTGCAGGTGAAGATCACTTAGGTTGGAGGAGGGACAGAGTGTAGACTCGCCCACTGTGGTTGGTATCTCACAGTATAAGTCGATTGGGGTGTTGCCTGAGAGCCATTTCCTGTAGCCAAGAGACACTGGGAGTTTAGGGAAGGCCAAGGCCTCAAAGATCATGTGCAGGAGAGACGGCATTTGAACCCCCATCCCATGATGCAAAAATCTAGCACACACTGAGTCAGTGGCTCCTAACTCTGCATGCAAATGCACAACGGGATTCTTTTTTAAGATGCCCTAGAGTCTGAGTCCTGGACACTCTCAGAAATCACGATTTACTTGTTTAGGACTGAGGAAGCATGTGTCATTAGCACTAGAATCTCCCAGGGGTTCTGAAGCACACTCAGGGTTTGCTGCTGCCTTTCTGAAGCCCTGGGAACGTGCTGCTCCAAGCCGTAGGCGGATCCTACCAGGGTGTGCATCATCTGAGGGCTTGTCGGACCCTCCCATGTGAGGTCCCACTGCAGCCCCCCAGTGCTAGATGTGTGTAGTGCAAAGTCCCTCTTTTGCGCTTTTAAATTTGGAAAGTCGTGCCGGAGGCCAGTAGAAGGGAACTCAGGGGGCAACAATAGCTTGAGACATGTACAAGCCTGCATTAGTAGTCTAGAAACAGAATCCCCTCTATTTTGCAAAACATTGTACAGCCTTTTTTTTTTAATCTCTGTGCATCAGCATTTTGTCCAAGTCCAACTTAGGGGAGTTAAGATAATTGAGCCACAGTTAAATAATATTCTATCTTTATCATATAGCAGCCACACTTTAGCAAAGTTTATTAAAGTTATCAAAACCAGATCTGGAAAAGTGGGCTCAGTGTTTAACAGCACTGGCTACTCCTGCAGAGGACCCTGGTTCAGCTGGTTCATGGTAGTTCACTGTTGGGGACTGCAGACCCCCCAGACCCTGCAGCTGCTCTGAGCACAAGACCCTGATGGCAGGGGAATGGGTTCTGATGGGTCTGCAGCTGAAAGAGACTGAGAGCTGGGGCATGACCAGAGCCCTATATAAGCTGCCCCTGATGACAATAAAGTGGGCATTCTTGCAGTCTTGTATCAAGAGACACGTGTCCTTGTGTCTCTGTCTGCGTGCGTTCCCAGCTCATGTACCATCCCGTAGTGCAGTTGCTACAATTCACAACCATTTGTAACTCCATTTCCAGAAGATCCAGCCCCTCTCCTGACCTCCCTCAGTACCAGGCTCAAACGTGGTACATAGATAAGCATGCAGGCAAAACACTCACATAAGATAAAATATGCATTTTTAAAACACAAAGTTTCAAATCCAGCTGTCATGAGGATGCTTTAGCTTCTTTAAAAACCACAATTTTTGATCTGGGTTCTCATTTGGAGAAATAAAGTATTTCCAGTGACTTGACATAATTTAACTTCTGCAATTTTTAATTAATAAGGGCTTCAAGGATGCATAATTGATCTGTTTTGTCTTCTCTCGAGGTGCCTGGAGTTGCAGCCCAACAACTTGAAAGCTCTGATGGCTTTGGCTGTGAGTTACACTAACACTGGTCATCAGCAGGATGCCTGCGAGTCTCTGAAGAACTGGATTAGGCAGAACCCAAAGTACAAATACCTTGTAAAGAACAAGAAGAGCTCTCCAGGCCTCACTCGGCGGATGTCTAAGTCCCCAGTTGACAGGTTGTCCTCATTCTATGTCGAATCCTATTACTATGACAAAATACCTGGGGTCAGCAATTTATAAAGAGAAAAGGTTCCTTTGAGCTGGCATCTTTAAAGGGTTGGACGATGGTCAATTAGCCTAATGTTTTAAGAACTATGATGGGACATACATCAAAGTAAAGGCATGTGGTCAAGGAGGTAGTTCACCTCATGGTGGCTAGGAAAAGGGGGGGATAGCAAGATTCCCCATATCTCCTTCCTGCCCTGCTTCCATGACCTGACTTTCTTCCATCAGGCCTCCACTTTCCAAAGGTTCTACCACCTCCCCACAGCACCACAGACTGGATTTTTGGGGTACACATATCTAAACTCTGAAGCTGTCCTTTAGACACAATGACCTGCTTTGTGGCTATTTATAGACATTTACCCATATTTCAAATTCAGGTGTTTTGGAATTAATGCCAATACCCTGAGAACTAGGGTTAAATACACTTAAGTCCCTTGTCGGAGGAAATCTGAGTTGAATCTCATTGGTCAGTTCAGCTTCAAGGACGGAACACTGGGTCAACAGAGTTCTCCCATGAGAACCTTATGTAACATGGCTTGCACATGTGCCTTGTTATATATTTGTGATGACTGATGATTGGCTGTATTGTGTTTATAATCCAGTATTAGTCGTCCTCTCATGAAGCTAAAATATATATATCAATTAATTTTTAATTTTATGCATATGGGCATTTTGCCTGAATGTAGATTATGTGTACCCTATGCATGCCTTGTACCTGCAGAGACCAAAAGAGGGTGTTGATCCCTGGAACTGGAGTTACAGGCCATAGTTAGCCACATGTAGGGGCTGGGAATCAAACCCAGGTCTTCCACAAAAGTAATAAGTGCTCGTAGATACTGAGCTGTTGCTCTAGACCCTAAACTATTTTTAAGGAAAACTTTTCAATATGGGGCAAGAGGAGTGGCTTAGCAGTGAAGAGACCATGCATGGTTCTCTTTCAAAGGACCCAAGTTCAGTTCCCAGCAGCCATACCAAACACCACACAACCACCTGTATGTAGCTCTGGCTCCATGTGATCCAACGTCCTGGACACTGAATCTGATTCTTCCTTCCTAGCTCTGTTCTGGAAGGAGTGAAGGAACTCTACCTGGAAGCTGCCCACCAAAATGGTGACATGATAGACCCGGACCTGCAGACAGGTCTTGGGGTTCTCTTCCACCTGAGCGGGGAGTTCAACAGAGCAATTGATGCATTTAATGCTGCCTTAACTGTTCGGCCAGAGGTAAGGAATCCCAGCACAACAAAACACCCTGGGAATGAGGGGGGGGGGGGTGTGGTTGTAGCAAACAAACTTTCAGGGGTGATCCTTGGCACATTCCTTCATTTTATCTCTGCCTCTGGTGAGTTCAAAGACAGATGACAGACCACTGCCGCTGTCCATGCCAAAATGCCTGAAATGAAAGTGTGAAATACAAGACATCCAGTGACCGCAGCTCTTCAAGGAATGACAGTCCTTTCCACCCAGTGAACCAGGGGGAAATTTTAATAATTCACCTCTTTACAGACCCTGTTCATGAGCCCTGACTAAGCCCTCAGCCATCTCGCTTCAGCTGTAAAGCGAAGAGGTAGGAGCACTCCACGGTGCTCCTGGGTATTAAGTAACTCCTGTCTTTGTCATAAGGATTACTCCTTGTGGAACCGTCTTGGGGCAACCCTGGCTAATGGGGACCGCAGTGAGGAAGCTGTGGAGGCCTACACGAGAGCCCTGGAGATCCAGCCGGGCTTCATCCGGTCCAGATACAACCTGGGGATCAGCTGCATCAACCTGGGTGCCTACAGGTGAAGTATGCCTGGGTTCAGACAAGTTACTCGGGGGCTAACACCCATGTAAGTCTGTATGAACTATTAATAGTCCAACATTTAATTTTTCCATTTAAGGAAAAAAGAATCTTGGAGAGGGAGAAAGCCAGAGGGACTTTGGGAGGCTCAGAGCCGTGTTGGGCAAAGCCAAGCCAAGAATACAGTTCTTCTACACCATCAGATAGAATTAGTTAGGGAAAAAAAAATACGGTGGATCTATTGTTTAAAACACAATAAAGTCCGGGAGGAAGAAATTAAATGGTGGCTTATTGTTTGAAATGTCCTGGTACAGTTATGAGCCCAAAAAGCTGCAAAGCCACTGAAGAGCCAGGAGCTCAGCTGTCCCCACCCCCACGCCCGTTCTCAGGATGCCTTTGTACTTCCTACAAATGCTGAAAATACCAAAGCCTTGAGCTAATGTGAGCTTTGTCTATCAATACTTGTGGTGTCAGAAATTAAAGCACTTTAAGAGCTTCACTGGAAAGTAATAGAACATTGCATAGCAATAGGAATGACATGCTTTACAAGAAAATAACCACTTTCCAAAACCAAACTGTACCAGGAAAGAAGAGTAGCCCAGCGCCTTGGAGAATTCCTGTACTATCTTGCTCCCTAGAGCCAGTTTCTTTCTGCCTTTGTATTCTGTCTGTTGGGCTGCCTCACGTAAGTCCCCAGGCAGTAGGTAGGCAGGTGAGCAGCTGAGGAGGGGAAAGTGAAAAAGGTCACCAGCCTCTCAGTTTCCTAATGAAAATCATTTGCCCGCACAAGCCCCAGGCTCTCCAGACCACGTGGGAGAACTATTGATCTCAACCCTAAGAACTTTTACATGAATTGACTCCAGGGTACTTTACAGCCAAATCCTAAAATGCCTCCTGCTATCCCTATTATTCACTTAGAGACAGAAGCTCTGCAAAGAAATTTGCCTAAGGCTAAACACCTGGGAGTGAAGGCCGGCCAGTCTAACTAAGAAGCTTAGCTCCTTATTTCAGTCACTACCAGGCAAGCCTAGACCACCTTGCTTTTAAGGAGGGCCATTTCTTCCCTTAAAGACAAAGATCACATCTGCACACAGATAACGTCTCCAGGTCATTCCCTGAACAGAGGAAAGGCATCAAAGGAGCCTCCCTCTTTTCTGCTCCCAAAGTAAAACAGACTTTCCTCCTCCCTGTCTGGCCCACTCTATTTAACAATAATTGTTCACAAGAGAGTAACTAGAGAACCTGAAAGCCATCCCTGGGAGCCCCGTCACCCTGGAGAAGAGACCTAGGGCGTGGCAGGGAAGCAACTCTGTTTATTTTAGTGTGCTGACTCTGGCGTTCACTGGATCTTAAGCTGTGCCTTTCTCCCTTTTTAGAGAAGCGGTCAGCAATTTTCTCACAGCCCTCAGTTTGCAAAGAAAGAGCAGAAACCAGCAGCAAGTCCCTCACCCTGCCATCTCAGGGAACATCTGGGCTGCCCTTAGAATTGCACTGTCGCTGATGGACCAGCCAGAACTCTTCCAGGCAGCCAACCTTGGTGACTTGGATGTCCTCCTGAGAGCTTTCAACTTGGATCCTTAAAGGAAAAGAAAGAAATACAGAATAATCCCTCATCTGGTATTATACTAAAAAGAGACAAAACTATTTTATTATGAATTTCAAAAAAAATTTTTTTTTAAAGGATAAAGCAGAGAGTCAAAAGGCCATGGTCATTTTGCCCAAGAGAACTAACTGATTACTACAGACAATACCTGGCCTCTGTTCAGACCCAAAAGCACAAAGTCAAGGTCGGGTTCAAGAGAAGACCCAAGCTTCTCATGACAAAGAAAGATAAGGTAACTGTGTACACTCTTCCAAGTTACCAGTGGACTTTGAGTTATCCTGTCCCCAGTCACGTGGGGACACACCTGAGGAGCCTGTTCATGGGACCTGGCGAGACAGTTTGTCTGCAGTCAGTGAACTCAGGCTGTCTTCGCCTTTCGTGAGACTGAACATATAGTCCGGGCCATTGGCGCATGCACACATACAACCTGACTAAAGGCAGGCGTCGCTTCCCCCTCCTCCCGTTTTAACTTTTACTATAAGCCTTTGTTTCCAGAGAGAGAGAGAGAACTCTGCTGGCGAAAGCAGTTTTTGCACTAGACATTTTGCTGTTCCCAATGAAATCCTGTCTAGGATTGTACATAAGCACTTTAATATCTTATTTATGCCTTGCTGAGCTTCCGGTTTGTTGCTCCAGCTTCTAACTTGGGGAGAGGGGGGCGGGGGCTGGAGGATTTGAGACAGATTTGTTAGCTCAATGGACCAAATAAAAAATTCTGAGAGGAGTTTTTTCTTAGCGCAGGGTTTTGAAGGCGCCTTGGCATAGGATGTAAATATGTTAAACCCAGTTTTCTTTGCTTGCTTTCTGGGACTCTGGATCTCAGTGGGAAGCAAAATTCTGCCTCTGCATTCTCCCTGCAGAAGGAAGATCGACTTTCTGCAATTTCTAGTGAGTGTGTGTTAACTTGTTTTCATACCCTTTTTCCGGCTTTCTAACTGCCCGGCACAATGGCACTCCGTTTAAACTCTCCCTGTTTCAAATGGTATTTCTTAAGCGTGATAAATACATTTTTCCTAAAGTTGACATGTTTCCTCAGTTCCATGATAGCCCACACTGTCCACCTCCTCAAGCTGTGAGGGTCAGAAGGTCACGTTTGTGGCCGAGCTATGCTGAGTAGCAGAGTTCTCCTCTGAAGGAGGTGCCCCTTGGGCTCTAATTTAAACACTAGGCGAGAACCAGGCCTTCGCCATTGGCAAGGATGTCTTGCTTAGCTGTTAACCTTCCAAATACGTCTTCAGATTACTGCAGATGTTCAGGCTTGGTGGTTATTTGAAAAGAATTAGAAAAATGTTGGCAAAACACTAACCAAAACACCATTATGCTCAGCTCTAATTCTAGTAAGCCACCCTAGTCTCTGTTGCCTTGTGCCTCCCCACCTCCAGAATCCTCCTGAAAGCAGCCTGGTCCCAACTTTTTCATGCCCTTTGCTTACTAATAACTCTCTCCACTAACACTTGTAGGTACCAGAAACCACATTTTGGGTCAGAGCAGATTAAGTGACTGTGAAATTACCTACTCCTGATTGAAAATGTGCCCAGAGGCTGACTGAAACCACTCCATCACCAGGGAGTCCCTGGATTGTGAAAGACATGACGTTCACAGGTGACTACAAGTCCTCGAGGTTTATCTGTCACACGAGCTTTCTGTCTTCTAAGGGCAAGCTGATGAGAGCACTGTAGGTGTCAGGCTTTGCTCTTCATTGTCAGTGTTCCCTAAGATGGAGCCGTGGCCCCAGTTCCACAGGAGGACACAGGCATTAAGACATCCACTCCAGGGCACGGCAACAACTCCTGCTAGCCTTTAATAGCTGAGCCATCTCTCCGTCTCTGGCCCATGCTTTCTATTAGTCTGTGCAGCAAAGCAAACCTCAGATGTATTCTGAAGAGCCGATTTTTCTGGACCAGTGGTTCTCAACTCCTAGGTCGTGGCCCCTGTGGCAAACTTCTATCTCCAAAAATATTCACATTATAATTCATAAAAGTAGCAAATTTACAGTTACAAAGTAACAACAAAAATAATTTTATGGTGGGGGGAGTCACCACAACATGAGGAACTATATTAAAGGGTCACAGCACTAGGAAGGTTGAGAGCCTCTGCTCTAGAATGTTAAAAACAGACGGCAAAGACCTCTTTGGGCCAGATGAGACCATGGATTGCCTGCTTGAACATTGCTGATAGTGTAGTGACCATTCCTGCCTTCTTCCTCACTCCAAATGTCACCTACTGGCCACCTGGTTTGGGTCCCTCAGAGACCTTTCCAAGCCGGTAAATGAAGGGTTCAAAGCAACCTTCCTGGTCCTTCTGTTCACACTGCTCTCCCAGGCCCTCAGCAGCAGCCCCTGATCGTGCCAGGAAAAAGACCCTCTACACCCTCAGACCATTCGCCACTTCCCACAGGAGCTCAGGCTCAGCCCGCCTAGTACAATGGCGGGAAGTTTTATTTCATTTGATTGTTGCTAAGTGGTGTCACATACTGTGGCCCAAGTTTATTTAACTGGAATACCAAGTAGCTTCAAAGTCCAGGGAGTTATTTTAGGGGACAGCTGACAGTTTTCCACCTCATCATTATGTAGCATTTTGTAGGACATCTGATGGGACTTTCTCCACTTCCCTAGTTCTATCCATCACAATTAAGATTTTCACAGGCAACCACCTATCAGGAAGATAAAAATTAGTGCCTAAGAGAGAAAGAGTTGCGATGTCCAATGCTATCATAATGATATTAAGTAGAAACCACTAACTAAAAGATAAGACATTGTATAAATAGAGCCATAGCAGACATTAAGGAGTGAGGCCTTCGTGTCTTCCTCGTGGTGTCTGCATCTTTTCGTCATCTGCTTTCAAAATGCAGAACTGTTGCAGGATTTTCACGGCAAGAAATTGCCTTTTCTCTTTCTGTTCAAAGGACTAGGGCATTCTTTTGAGGCACTGGGGAGGACCCTAAGGACAGAACATATTCACAGGATGGTGAGGACCCTAAGGACGAGACTCCTTCATACAATGGCCTCTCAGTAGCTTCCAGGGACCTGTTTTTGCCAGTAAATTGGATGAAAATGCAGAGAAAACCATTTGAAACCATTGCTGAGTTTCAAAATGTTACAGGTTTTGGTAGAACATCTGCATGCAAAGAAGAGGTATAATAAAGGGGTCAGGGGTGTAGATCCGTGAGCACAGTGCACCCCGGACCCACATAAGCCGACCATGGTGGTATACAGCTGCAATCCCGGCACTTGGGGAATGGAACCAGGGCAATCAGGAGATTACGGTCATCGTGGGCTCCAGGAGACCCTGTACAGATGAGGAGCAAAGAACCTCCTAGCCAAGTCAGCCTCGCTGAGTCTGCATTCTCTGTGTTTCGTCCTGACACCCCTGCCCACAACCCGCCAGAAACTTTAATGACTAACAATGAAGTGCACTTCCTCAGCCAGTCGATGTCTGCCAGAACAGGCAGGCACATCCAGAATACACTCACTCCCAGACTTAATGCCGTTTTTATTTATACTGAGAGATCATGCCGACTTTTAGAACAATATCTAAATTCTTTTATCGGTAAATCGTTCTGGAATATTCTTGCCGTATGGGCAAGGCTTGACTGTAATTGTAGTTCATCTCATAGTTCCCAAACCTCTTAGCATAAAGTTTATCTGTGCACTCCTGGGGGGACCAAAGGAAAGAGGGTGGTCACTGTGAGTCCTCATTGTCTCTGAACTGCTTCCACAAGGTTGAATCGCTCCCACCTAAATGTCATGACTTTGATTTCTTTCCTGTCCTGACAAGCTTCTAGAAGCAGTCTAGAAACCAGGTATTTGGAAGATTTAATTCATGTGCCATCTTTCTGAGACCTCTTGTTTTGAAAATGGAGACACAGGCAACATCCATGACTTCAACCTTGTAACATAGCTTCCAACGGGTTCCCCTTGCAAATGATCCTGCACAATGCCCTTCTCACCTCACTATTTATAGGACTGGCTGAATTAAGCTGTTTTGAACTAAGAAGTAGATACATATATTTTTAAAGAGTGTTCATAGACAAACTCTGGCATAACGTTTGTAAAAAGGCAATTTTTAAAAAAGCAAAACATATAACCTCAGGTACAAAAACTACTGCATGTATCAGTGCTTACAATCTGCCTATGACTATTAACCAAAGCATGCAAGATCCTGAATGTAAACCGGCCCACTCCCCCCGTGCATGACTGGTGTCATAGGCCTTCCCACTCTCCTCAACACGCAGGCACTTCCTAATGTCCCAGCATTTTGTATTGGCTTTTCCCATCTCATCCTGTAGACGCCTGACATCACATTGGCACTGGTTCAAACCCTGTGACTGCCCGTCCCAGGCCAGTCATCGGAGGGACCCAGGTACAGACCTGTGTCCTTTCAAACCCATGTGAAGCTTGACAGAGCTAAAACTGTAACCAGGCCGTGCAATTGTCTTTGCTCAAGAAGCCTTGAGTTCTGAATTCTTAATAATGTGTTTCAAGTTTAGAGGGAAAAAACAGGAAAAAATAGGAATTCTAAATTATACAAAAAGGTTAGAGTGATGTCAAGCACATGGAGATTGCCCTGGGGCAAAGTGGGCATGGGGCCTTAGTTTCCCAGTGGGCTAGTACATCACAGAGCAGCATGTAAATTATTGTTCTATTTGCAAGGTCAAGGTCCCTTTCCCTTCGGAAACTAGATTTGATCAACCTGACCAAAAGCACTCATATTCAGGAATAGGAGATGACTTTTTGGTCAATGTCTTCTCTCTGTTGTTTACTAAAACGCCAGTTTTATGAAAAAAGGCTAGGAAAGGAGAGGATGAAGCTCAGGTTAGTGGGGCTGGTGGTGGCGATGTAGCCCCGCTGGTATAGGGCTTGTCTCCCATGCTCCTCCAAAGTATCCCACTGCTCGTGGTGGCACACATCTGTAATCCCAGCAAGTGAGAGGTGGGGACAGGAAGGTCAGGAATTCAAGGTCGTTCTTGGCCATACGGAGTTCAAGACCATCCTGTGCTGTGTTAAGATACACTGTCTGGAAAATTTAAAAAGACCGTTCTTTAGGTCATATGTGAAGAACAACTTTTTGACCCTTTCATAATCCCCTGTGCCTTTCTGCACACAAACCCAGAGTCTAAACTACTCCTCCCCCACGCAGAGAAAGACCAAGGTGTGGAGACAACACACAGTTAAGAGGAAAGCAACAGAAAATCCAAGTGTGAGGCTTAATAGTTTCTCATGCTGCACACAGCTGCTACAAATGCTCTGGAAACTAGGGCCCCAGCCTAAGAACCTCCTGAGCTAGGAAGAGGGTAGATGAGCATACCTTAGCAAGACAGAGGGACAGTCCTAGAAAACCTGCACGGAAAATGATCAAAGGTGCAAAACAAGGGAGCCCTTGGTGGTTAAACCGTACGGTGGGCATCACTGAGGTTGTTTCTTCTTTCCCTGTGAATTGATGGGAGGGAAATGACATGCACACAGTGGTTGACGTGGATATCTGCCCTCTCCACCGAGACACACGACTCTCTCACAAGGCTTCGGAAAGGATTGTGCCATGTGATCCGTGGGTTCATGACCTGCCATGTTACCATCAGTGAAGACACAAGCCTAAAGTATCAGTCTTTCTTTTCCCTGTCCATCATCTGACCCAAGCCCGCCTCCATCTTCATTACCCAAATTTGTTTACATCAGTTGAACAGAACAACTGATCAATTCAGTAAACTTTTTACAACCTATACGAAGCATTTATTAACGATTTAGAAACATTTCTATCTATTTTGTATACCTATGAATACTGCGTATCTAGCCTGACCTAACAATTGTGTTTTAAGAGAAGTGCCAGGATGCTTTCCTGATTGTGCTCAGTACCTTGAAATCTGGGGGGTTCATTTTCAAGCTGGCATAGGTAACAGAGAAAAACTTAACTTTAAATGTTTACACTGAATTTCTAAATTAATATCAACCCCAAGTTAAGTGATCTATAGTCAACTGACAGCAGTGGGGGATTGAATATTATTGGCATACTATAATATTTCTGTGGCATAGTGAGTAACTCGCGGCCTGCTCGGCCATGTAGTAAGCCTCTGTCATAATCTTTCCCTGCATTGCCTTTTGAAATAAAACTACGATAAAAAAAATAATCACTTATCCTACTGATGTGCTAATTCACTCAGATGACTTATAATTTGCAAATACCAAGCTTGAGGTAGTATGTTTATACTTTACTGAAGGCATGCCTTCCTTTTTCATATTGTTAACCCGTATTTACATTCGCGCGGTTTTAAACTATGTTTCCAAATAAACTTTGTCTGTGGCTTCATCGTCTTTTCAGAACTCTCTCAAGATGGGATTTAGGGTCGGAACCACTTAAAGCCAAGTAGAATCCAACTACTACTGCTTTAGGAGAAGTCCTTCCGTTGAGTAGCTCTACGTAGACTTTTGCATGGATTATCTGGAAAGCATTTGTAGATGAACAACAAACCTTGAAAATGGTTTCCTTTGCTAATTTTCTAAGACTAAAATATTAACCTAAAATTGAAATTTGTGATCTTTTTAAAATAAAGCATTAAAATATGCGCACTTCAGGGTCTTCCTTAGAGGGCCAGTGAGACAGGAAGCAAGCTGAACGCAGCAGGCTCCACTGCAGGGTAAGACACACCTGGACCCTAACCAGAAAGCGGCACGGGTGCCAAGTGGAAGAATGGGGCAGCGAGGCATTAGGTCCCTATTTCCAGGTGATCAGAAAACAGGAGACATGCGGGCTGCCATCCAAACCAGGAACCAGCAAACTGGAGGGGGAGTCAATGTTCCTGGGATCACCAACGTGCGAATGAGATTGCTGTGAGCTCATGAACAGAGAAGGCCAAGGCAGCAGGGGCCAGAAGCAAGGAAGTTTTAAGAGATGTCCAACGGGGTGGAGGATCCAGGGAGAGCTTCTCAGAGCTGGGCAAAGGGAAGAGTTCCCCACCCCACCCCATTCCCCCAGCCTTAAAGTCTGTTTCAGCTGGTTAGGTTGACAGTGAAGGTAGCCACATACATGGGGCCAAGACTGGAGCTCATGCCTCCCCTTCGCCACTCCCTCTTGATCTCGGGTGGCACTTGGCCTTGGCGTCTTCCAGTCTTCCAAAGAGTCAAGCTGGACGTTTCCCCCCCTTTTCGCTGCTAGCACACTAATGTGGGGAACTGAAGCTTTAAAGTCTCCTCCACGTTTTAACATCGGTTATTATCCAGAAACGACTGCTTCTCTCCACATGTATGTAGCACCAGCCATAGATCTGAGGCATTCTTTATGATTCTGTTCATGTGTATACATGTTCATGTATGTACATGTGGAGAGGGATGCTTGTGGATGTGGAGGCCATAGGTCGACCTTGGGTGTCTTCATTTTCCCATTTTTAAAGTCTGTTTATGTGTGTTTGACACCTGGGGGGGGGGGGGGAATGGGAGGGTGTAACAGGTCATTCTGAGGCTTCCTGGCACCGGTTCTGGGAAGGGCCCAATTTTTTAGAAGAGCAGCATTTTAACCTCAACACCATCTCTACAGCTCCCCTCCACCTTTTATTTTCCCCAGAGCTCCCCAGTTCAGGCCAAAGAGCTCCAGGGCTCCTCATGTCACTGCCTCCCTCCGCAACACGAGGATCACATATAAACAGCATCACACCCAGCTTCTATGCAGGTACTGGGAAGCTGAGCTTAGGCCCTCATGCTTGCGCGGAAAGCACTTTCGTGACTGAATTATCACCTTGGCCCCTCATTATTCTTTACAGGTCTCCCCAAAATATGCAGAAAGCACTTACAAGTTTGTATTATCATTATTATTATTATCTTTAATTCCACAAACACATACTGCTT
The DNA here is from genome assembly GCF_018167655.1 of Microtus oregoni. Classification (NCBI taxonomy): domain Eukaryota; kingdom Metazoa; phylum Chordata; class Mammalia; order Rodentia; family Cricetidae; genus Microtus; species Microtus oregoni. Next base: position 40,029,099 of record NW_024543069.1, on the reverse strand, counting down.
GCCGACTGGTTGTGTTTTGTTTAGAGTGGTTTGGGTTTGGGTTTGGTTTAGTTGTTTTTGTTTTCGCTGTGCCTTGCACATGCTAAACATGCATTTCTCTACTGAATACTGCAGCTCTTGGTACTCACACCCATGCATCTTACACATGCTAAACATGCATTTCTCTACTGAATACTCCAGCTCTCGGTACTCACACCTATGCATCTTGCACATGCTAAGCATGCATTTCTCTACTGAATACTCCAGCTCTCGGTACTGACACCCATGCATCTTGCACATGCTAAACATGCATTTTTCTACTGAATACTGCAGCTCTTGGGACTCACACCCATGCATCTTGGTTTGGCGAGATGATGACTACACCTAGTGATCTCCTTTGCGGAACTAAAACCACTGACCCACAGGAAGCTGCAAATCTGAATTTGCTGACTTTAGATGGGTGTAGACTGCTCTCCAGGTCCAACCTGCTGACCTGCCTGGGCCAGATCCCAGGAGGTACTGCCACTCTGCCATTTACCCAAGGGGCTCCATGCCCCCCGTTCCCCACTGGTAATTTTACCCCTCCATAGTTGGTTATTGCAAATGAAAGAGGAGCAAAGTGTGGCCACGTGGGAGGAGGTCCCCTGGATTCAAAGTTAACTAAAAGGCAAAGCTGACCCTCAGACCTGCCAAGCCCGGCCCAGAAAAGAGGTAGTTTCAGAGAAACAGCCAAGGTGATAACTAAAATCTGCTTTTGATTTAAAATTGAAAATCAAAATCATTCAGATAATGTGATGCACACCCATAATCTCAACACTCAGGAGGCTGGGGCACGAGGACTGCGGGTTCAAGGCCAGCCTTCATAGCCAGACCCTGTCTCAAAAAAAAAAAAAAAACAAAACAAACAAAAAAAGAAGTAAAGGCAATGTGACTACAACAACTGCCATCCTATTGATTGACAGGGCTGACTGTTGATCTGGCTGGCTAGTGGTGTCCCCTCCTCCCTCACTGCATTGATTGACAGGGCTAACCTTGATCTGGCTGGCTAGTGGTGTCCCCCCCTCCCTCACTGCATTGATTGACAGGGCTAACCTTGATCTGGCTGGCTAGTGGTGTACCCTCCTCCCTCACTGCATTGATTGACAGGGCTGACTGTTGATCTGGCTGGCTAGTGGTGTCCCCTCCTCCCTCACTGCATTGATTGACAGGGCTGACTGTTGATCTGGCTGGCTAGTGGTGTCCCCTCCTCCCTCACTGCATTGATTGGCAGGGCTAACCTTGATCTGGCTGGCTAGTGGTGTCCCCTTCCTCCCTCACTGCATTGATTGACAGGGCTGACTGTTGATCTGGCTGGCTAGTGGTGTCCCCTTCCTCCCTCACTGCATTGATTGACAGGGCTGACTGTTGATCTGGCTGGCTAGTGGTGTCCCCTTCCTCCCTCACTGCACTGTGCATTTCCCTGCCAGTGCTACACACTCAACCTCCCTCAAATAGAGAAAGATCACATTGGCCAAGTCCCTGCATTCCCCTGCTGGAAGTGCCAAGCAAGCTCTCAAAAAAGAGAGTAGAACATCTTGGCATAATACACGTTTATAGAGTCTGACCCCATAAAAGGATGGCTACGAAAGAAAATGTGCAATGGCAAAGACTAAAAGTGATGACTCTGTCCTCCTGAAATGGTCAAAATTGGTACCAGTTAGACTAATTTCATTCAAATAGAAAGAAACCCAGTAATTTTGTTAATTTGACTACATAAACATTTTACAGCTCTCTCTCTCCAAATTCCCAAGGCTTTTCCAGCCAACCTGTCTCCCTCTGTGTAGTAGGAGCTGCGGGCCTGCTTTTTGTCCCGCCCAGCTCCCGCACGGCTAGCTTTATACCAGAAATAACAACACACAAATTGTATTCACTGAAACACTGCTTGGCCCATTAACTCTAGCCCTTACAGGCTAATTCTCATATCCCGATCAACCCATCTCTAATAATCTGTGTAGCATCAGTCTTACCGGGAAAGATTCAGCATGTCTGACCTGGCAGCTTGCTTCATGGCGTGTGTCTGCCCAGGAGAGGGGAGCATAGCCTTAGCTCACTTCCTCTTCCTCCCAGCATTCTGTTCTGTTTACTCCTCCCACCTATGTTTTAACCTATGAGGGCCAAGCAGTTTCTTTATTATAATTAACCAATGACCTTCCTCCATCATTTCCCCTTTTTCTGTTTAAACAAAAAAAGGAAGGCTTTGACTTAACATAGAAAAATTACATATAACAAAACAGTTATCAAGTAAAAATTACAATAATCTTTATAACTAAGGAAAACTATAACTATCTATTCTTCAACTCCATCAAAGACCTAAGTAATGAGAAGTAAGCAACTTACAAAACTCTAGAAATCACAGAGACATCTCGCTGCCTGGACAGTCACTCAAAGTTCCTCTGTACCGTTGGGGCATCCATCTTCGGCCTACAGGCCCATAGTATCCAGAGATATTTCCATGAAGCAGGAAATTTCAAAGGTAGTTCAATCACTCTCTGCTGTGTTCTGCAGAATGTCTTGCAGACTCCTTCATGAATCAGGAACCCCAAAAGTTGGTTTGCTATTAGCCCACCTCCTTTCTCACTTTGAAAACTAATGCCTTCTCTTGGCCCTATGCCATGCACATCCCACGTATCAGCTACCACCCACTTCTCTCCTAGGAACAAACACCCTGACGTTTCCTGTATTTAAAGTCTGCAGTTCCTGTCTTCGCGCCTCCCCTCTGTCTTTGCTCTCATATCAACCTGCCTAGACAGGAGACAGGCCTAACCTTCAGTCACATGGGTCACTGCTCTACTGAAGACCTTTCATGTTCTAGACTCTGGAGTCTTGCCGCCTGCCCCTAGGACAGCTGGCCTCCCTTTGACCTCCTGGCCCATCATGCTCACTCCCTTCTCTCCAGCTTTGCTAACCCTTTGCCACTCATATGACAGAGCAGCTAGGCCCCCCTGGGGGTCTCTGTGCCAGTTCCCCCAAACACCCACCTAAAGGGCTTCTGCTTCTGCAAGTCTTGGTCTTTGATCTCTTATCACAATGCCACCCCATCCCTGGGTACCCTGTTTATCAGCCCCCGTGCCCTGCCCCATGCTCCCACAGTATTTCAGATCTTTCTATACATCATGGAACATTACTGATTTTGTACATTTAGCATCTGGTGTTACTAGGAAACTAATTCAACAAGGAGCCCATCTACTTTATCTACAGACACGCTGTAAGCAAAATGACACATAGAACATGGTAGATGTTTGTTTATTGTATGAAGCAGAGAATGCACAGATTAACCAGCCAGCCGGCTAAATGAAAATCTCCAGGAGTGTTCAGAAAGCATCATTAATCGTGGTGTAACATTTATTTTTAAAACTACCTTGTACTAAAACAAGGGCTCACAAGTCCCCTTAGGTTCCAAGGATCATTCAGGCTAATGTGGTGTCCTGTGTCCACCAAGCTGTCGTATGCTCTTCATAGCTCATCTGAAGAATCATTGAACGAGGAGAAATCGAGTCACATTTCAGCAAGTCAAGCGAAAGGGGTCTGATGTGGAGCCTTAATACCCCATCCCCGGACACACTACCTCCCTACTACCCTACTTTTAAAGCGACTGGCCACCTGTGAAGACAAATTTCACCTTTTCCTATTGTATTTTCCCACTCTGACTGAAGTCTGTCGCTATCTTGGAAAAGCAGAGCTAACCATTCAATAGCGTGGAGCTGAATGACGAGAAGGGCGGGTTCTGCTGAGGCGTGAGGGGATGAAGCAGTAACTGCTAGCTTGGAAGCATTTTTCTCTGAACCATGTGCCAACCCTTGCCCCTCTCACCAAAACAATGGCCTTTCACTGAAGTCAGGCAATGGATAGGATTTCCAAAACACAGAGGCTCACTCTTTCAAAGCTTTGGAGCCACAGAGAGATGTATTTTCAAACCGTAACATACCCTGTGTGCTAAGCAAAACACTGTCCCCAACCCCAAAGACTTTACTGATGTCTACACTCCAATATCTGTGCATTATGTGTTGTCTGATACAGCCAAAGGAATTCTGTAGATGTGATCAAATTAAAGGTTTTTGTTTGTTGGCACAGGGTCTCTTGGAATCCAGGCTGGACTCTGTCTATACTGCTGAGTACTCAGGCTCCCGATCCTCTCATTTCCAGTACCCAGCTGTTGAGCTTACAGGAGCTTACTGAGGTTAAGGACTTTGAGGTGGGAGTGGTCTAAATTAGGTAATGCAATCCGCAGAGTTCTTGTAAGAGGGGGCAAGTGATCCGCTCAACAGACATGTGAGCATGCCTGATATCAAAGCTCTCAGGACCCTGCCAACTTTAAAATTAAAAAAAAAAAAAAATGAGATAGTTCTCAAAACCACAGGAACAAATTCTTCCTGTCCCAGGGTTTTAGCCTCATGGGACAAATGAGTGGATGTGTTGTTTTAAACCACGTTTGTGACAATGTGCTATAGTAGTAGCAGGGAACTTAGGCACAATAAAAGCATAGTGTCAGGCCAGACTCCTGATATAACATATTCACTCTGCTCCTGCCATTAGAGGGCCAGGACCAGAGTCTCTGTGTGACTGGATAACCAACAGGGAAAGTCCAGACCTTAGCTTCCCGGACCGCCACCATCCCAACCCTCCATCAAGGTGCTGACATCTGTGGGGGATGGGGACCAAGGCTCTCTGGTCACATCAATAAGCCCCTGTCAATCAAGCATGGTCTCGAGTTCCCCATTCACCCCTGACGTCACCAGTTTATTCGGCATTTTTTTTTTAAAACGAAAAATAAACAAGAGTCATAAAGGGACCTGAGTTTGTGAGAATAGCTTTTAATTTAAAACTATCAAAGCAATAAATTATCCATCTCTTCCCATCACAGGAGAGTACTCTCCCAAACACTTGAAGTAATTTCCACACCAACCGTGACTAGTGCAAAATAAATAAATACCAAGTCTTCCGGCAACCAGCAACGATGCTGCTGGGCAGGCGGGCACGGGTCAGGCTCAGCCTCTGCCCAAGCTGAGGAGCACTGAGCTCCCCCAAGCCTTCCCACTTGCCCAGCTGTGAACAGACCGCAGGACACCCAGGGAGGGGAATACAAGAGAATGTTGCCTGAGGAGAAGGCAGTATGTTCAAACCCCTGCTGTAGCTCACATCCACCACACCCTGAGGATGCTGGGAAAGCAGGCACTAATCCACAGGGCAGCTCCAAAGCAAGGGTGAAGAAAGGCCATTGCGGATGCACTACTCTTGTAGCTAAACCGGGGAGATGTATTTTTTTAAAAAAAGCAGAAAAAGCTTTTATTTCTGGGGCTTGTTTGGGACTTGTGTGTTCCCAATATGTTGCTTCCATTTGGAGCCTCTGTAAAATTCTCCTCTTGCACGTGGAATTTCACTGCCCACCTCACAGTGTGGAGCACTAATGGAAAGGCCATTAGCCACGGAACCAAATGTCTCATGAGCCACACTAGGAACAGATGGCCATGGAGTGGAACTAATTTAAATATTAAATTACTGTTACATTTAACCCATGTATCCCCCATCATTTGCAATCGATATGATGAGATAGTCATACTGTTTATTCAATCCTTCAAATGTTAGTATGCATTTTATATACGCAGGACAATCTGAGTATAGACTGGCCAAATCCCACCACCCTGAAGGGCTACAAAATCTTCCACAAACTCTAAGAACGATTTATTGAGTAGATGTGCTGATTAAGTTTTCTTTGATTTTGTTAATTTGACCCAAGCTCTGGTCGTCTGGGAAGAGGGAACCTGAACTGAGAAAATGCTCACAATAAGATTAACTTGTAGGCAGGCCTATGGGATATTTTCCCTCATTAGTGCTTGCTGTGGAAGGGCCCAGCCCACTGTGGATGGCGCCTCCCCTAGGTAGGTTGTCTTGGGTTGTGTAAGAAAGCAGGCTGAGCCAGCCACTGGGAACAAGCCAGTGAGCCACAGCCCTCCATGGTCTCTGTCTCAGTTCTTATCTTCAGGTTGTTGCCTTGAGTTTCTGCCCTGGCTGCCCTTCATGGTGGCTGGAAGTTACAGTGCAGTAAGTCCTGTCCTCCCCACGGTGCTTTTGGTCATGGTCTTTATTACACCAATGAAAAGCAATCTTGGACAAGAGAAAACCCTGGTGGCATCAGGGAGGCAATCTTACCCACTAACTTAACAATATGGACCTTGTCCTGCCACCTGGGAGTTTTTACCTAACAGGCAGAAGCACACGTCTCTAACCCACCCTCTGTTCTGCCCAAGTCTCCTGGCAGCTCTTCACGGGATCTAAGGACCCAGGGTGAGACTCAGCAGCTGTGGTGTCTGTGATGACAAAGACAGACTATCCAGGACAGATATCTTTGTCAGCACTGATCTGGGCACCGGGGCGACCGTCGGGGGCACTGAAATTTTAAAATATTTTTCACATTAGACTCACTCTGAGACTTTTTCAAGAGGGTGCCATAAACAAACTGCTGCTTTTGCTTTGGAGCGGGACAGTCACAAGGGGCCTCGCAGACTGAGGAGTTGTGGGGAAATGGGATTACCAAGGGAAACAGACCAGGAGCAGAAATGAGGTGTTAACTCACGATGACGGCTCCAACAAACAAATAACGGCAGACTCAGACACCTGAGCTTCCGGTTGCCACAGCTCATGTCTGATTCGGGTTGTAATCACAGAAAAGTAAAAGTAAACCATGGCTGTAGGACATGGACTACCAGGGACTTCCAGATTGTCTGGTCTAACCTTCTGGTCCGCAGACAAAGGCCCATAGAGGTAGAATGGCTCCAGCAGATCACACTGAGAGGCAACGCCAGGACGTAAGCCTACTTATGAGTCTGCAGCTCAGGTAATGGGAGCCCCGAGGGACGCAGGGGAGAGAGCAGGCACATTCTCTTGTAGGATTGGGACAACAGGCCAGGCAATTCCAACATACTGAAGCAACGTTGATATAAAATGTCATTAAAATATGATTCTTCCCAGCTTCTTTTCATTTAGAAGAAAAAGAAAATTCCATCTGTACCAAACTGGATTTCTGATTAGTTATTTGGGTATTTAGACCAAGCGACAAAACAGAAACTTTGACCCATTTTTCCAAAGACATCTTTGGAGTCTACAGAAAAGGATATCAAAAGATATTTACAGAAAAAAAGTTTTGTCCTTCACACAGACGCCTACACGCAGAGAGAGAGCCACACGATCACCCTGCCACATCTCACCCGGAAGACTCCTGGCAGGGGCCTCAGCAGACAGAGCCCACACACTGTTCCAGATGTAACCACACGCATGTCCTGTCTACACACATGTGTAAAGTAAGTGGTACATCCCACTGCTATCCAGAGAAGGTTGGCATACCAGGAGACACATGCAAGCACATTGCTAACAAAAAGCCGCTGCTCACGCCAGTGCGCCCAGCTCCCAATATGAAGAAATAGCGCATACACAAAACCTTGCCGTAAAATAGCCCTTGTGTTTATGAGGCAGCGGGAGAGGCAGCCAGGATACACTTTTTCGAAGTATGCCTCGGCATCAGAAGGAGTTCATTTGCTTAATCTACCTAATGAAATTAAGTAGTTTATAGCCTAAAATCTTTAATGTGGATTTTATACCATTGATGTTGCAAAGTTTTTATAAAATTTTTATTTTTTGTTCAAAATATACATGCTATCTGTGACCACGTTTGAATTCAAACCTCCAGAGAGCTTCCTACCCCGACAAAAGGCCTTGCTTTGTAACACCGCAAACCAGCCACTCATGAGGCTGTTCAGGGCCATTATTCTATGACGTGTGGCCCTACAGGGAGGCTGCTTAGTGTGGAAATTCCCATGGGGTGAATGGGGGGACAGAAAGGGACATACATAACAGAGACTTAGGGTCTTGGAATCAAACGTAGAAGGGGCCTCAGGAGGACAGTGTTGTGGAGAATCACTGCCCTGTGTGCTCCCTCCTTCTGCCACGTCATTTGATCCCAGATGGAAACCGCATCGGCTAAGTCCAGAAGGCAGGCTGTGAGCTCTCCCGGAGCCTACCATGTTCTGCCTTCTGCTCTCTGGGAAGGTTCCTGATCAAAGCCTGCTAGAAAGAGGAGTATGTCGCCTCGCCACCGTGCAGATGAGGAGAATGAGGCACACATAAAAGGGAGGATTTGCCAAAGCCCACAGCCAGTTGAGGCAGCACCCGGGATTCCAGGCCTCTGGCCCCAGCTTCACAGCCCAGACTTACAGTACATATGACCTTCCTTGAGACAGGGCCCCGGCTTACCAGAGCCCTGGCTGTTCAAACTCATCACACGCTAACCCTGTGCCTCTGCTGTACGCAGCCCCGTCGGTTCTACTTCTTTTCTGCAGTTTCTAGAAAGATCTTTTCAATCAAACAAGTCCATATGAAACAGACAGAGAAAAGTCGTTTGTCCCTTGATCGACTAGTCTGAACTAGAAACTCCAGAGACCAGGATTTGGTGAAAAGCAGAAAGCAAATGACCCGCAAGCTCAGTCCTCTCCAGGGCACACCCAGAGCTCCGCTCTGCTCTCGGGCTGCAGCTAAGACCCGGAAATGACCAGGCGGAAAGGACAGCTGTCCAGAAGTTACAAGAGCGTCTCTGCAGCTCACATCTTTAAAGTGCCCATGGTCACACTGTGGGTCACAGCAGATAGGCAGCAAGGGCAGAGACTGGCCCCAGAGGAGGAGAGAAGGGAAAATATAAGAAAGTTCAGAGACCAGAAAAGCAGACAAGCCAAGGGCATTTGACACGACCCAGGAGTAAGCTTAAGAGACCAGTTAGCTCACTACAGATGAACTCAGAACTTTGAGGGAGCACACTGCTGAGGAAGAGAAGCCGTCTGCCTTTGGCAGAGCTCAACAGAACAAGACGTGGACACTTGACACAGATGTCAAGAGGCACAGACACACATGGATGCCAGACAGCACTGAGAGGCCACAACACAGCCCTTTGTACTCCTAAAACCCAAGTGGGGAACTAATCTTTAACAACTGTTCCTGAGTTAAAGGTTTGTTAAAATGTTTGCCTGCCTTTTCCAAATACGCCTAAGAGCAACTGTTCAGCCTTTGAACAACAACCATCGGAGTTCTGGTGAACTACAAAGGTCACACACACATTCTCACACACACTCACACAGTGTACTATTAAGTCTGATATGATTTAAATTAAAAATAGCTTCCATTGCAGATGTCCTAGTACACATAGCTGGGTCAGAAATGGTTGTGGGAAATGAAAACATGATGCCACAAATAAAAACCAGCCCAGGTTTTGATTTCCTGTTTGGGGGCATTTTTTTTTCACGGAAGGTGAGGCCCCACCACTGACCCCCAAAGTAGAAAAGAGGGAAGGACACTCCGTATCTGATGTGCTGGTGGCCAGTGTCTTTGCTTCCATCACCCACTCCCTGAACAGTGACAAAAGTCGCTACAACAGAGTATTGCCATCAACAGAAACTTCTTCCCAGTTCTTCTCCAGAGGGTGTCGAGTAGAGTGACCACGCTCTTGAAAGACGCAATAAGTAGCCATGAAGTCCCCTGCGTCTGGCTGTCCCGACTTTTTTCCTTTCCTTTTCTTTTTTCCTTTTTTTTTTTCTTTTTTGGCGAATTAAAAAGGTGTATGGCTTCTTGTCGCCAGCTCTTGTGAGGTTTAGCTTGGTATCCTACGGTAAAAGTACATATATCCCAGGTCTTTGGGGGGCCGTTCTGAGGCACAAACTTTGTGGTCGTTGTAGATCACCCACCTGAAAACAAAGACAGAAGCATATGGTGTCAGCAATGTGCACGGTGCAGACAGACAGCATTGCACACTGTGGAGCAGAGGCCTCGGCAACTCGGATGCTCCACCATGGCCATGGCCCAACCACTGCATAAGAGGAATGGGATTTTGCAGAAGAACTCCCCACCCCCCAGATCTCTCCTCCAGACAGGGTTTCTTAAGCATATTTGGAAAGGGCAAGCAAACATTTTAACAAACCTATAACTCAGGAAGAGTTGTTAAAAATTAGTTCCCCACTTGGACTTTTTCTCCATGCTGGCCTCTAACTTTACAGGTAGCCCAGGATGCCTTCAAACTGTGCACCACTCTTGGGTTATGTGGTGCTGGGCTGGGGACTGAGCCCGGGACCTTGTGCCTGCTCCACAACAGTCCACAAACTGAGCCACAGCCCTGCTTTCTGGTTCCTGAATTCAATATAAAACTAGTTACTAAAATGTACTGGAATTCTTCAAATGTTAAAGTTCTGTAATTCTCTTTGTAGAAACCCATAAAGAGCCTCAAAAAGCAATCCAAGAATTATATACAGTGATGTATATTTAAGTCTTGGTATAGAACATCCTAAAATCCAGAAATAAACATGTCTCAGTAAAGTATTAAATAACTGTGAACATTTCCTCCAAGAATATTTGATAAAGAAAGAAAATAATCACAATATAGTATGAAGACATAATATGGATGAATAATCACAATTTAATTTGGAAAGGTCACGCAGGTTATATTAGTAATGTATGTATATGTACATGCATATACATATATGTACACAACAATAATTAATCAAAAAGGGGCCAAGAATTTGAAAGGGAGCAAGGAGGGATATGTGGGAAGATTTGAAGCAGAAAAAGGAAGGTAGACATTTTATAATTACATTATAATCTCAAAATTTTTTAAAGTAAAAAAAACCCCACAAATTCTAAGAAAACAAAAACAAAAAGGATACAATTCCCTGCACATACTTTAAGGTAGAAGTTCAAGTGCATAAATATGTATATATGTAAGAGTGTGTGTATGTATGTGTGTCCTCCCCCAAAGACACCAACAAAATGTAAAAACAAAGAAAGACATCAACATGTAGAAAATGGCCATCCTTAAGCTTACAAAATACATAGTTTTTACATTGTTTTGTACTGTGCTAATTTGTAATGATTTCTCTACTTAAGCCACTCAATGAGGTCATCATGTATGTAAATTCCTATGTAAAAAAACAGATCGTCCATTTTCAACATGAGGTGCATTTAGGTTCATCTACACTACAGACCAAAGGTCTCTCTCTCTCTCCCCTAGTCTGCGGCTGCTTGTCCAAAAATGGTGCAGGTCCTCTGCTATAGAAGGAGCCAAAGATTTGAAAGGCAGTCTCAGCTGTTCATGGGATGAGACTCTGTGTCCCAAGTCAATGGGATGGGGAGTTTGGGGCAAATCCAGGCCAATAGAAGTTGGCAGTTGAGCAACTTGCAAAACCACTGTCTTGGGCCAAATCAGTCCGACCGCCATTACTGCCTTTTCTCTATGCTCTGTCCCCTTCTACATAATGGTATGTTACAAACTGCTTCATTTTCACCAGCCTCTTGAATTTGTTTTTATCTTATTTCCAATCACAGATCTGTGTTCTTTGCTTGACTCTACTGATCAAGTAAAGAAGCTAAAATTAAAAGACATGGAAAAAAGAAGGAGGGGGAGGAAGAGGAGGAGGAAAAGTAGAAAGAAAACTGGAGTGGGAGAATCATGGCGACTCCCTGACTCAGCTTCTTTCTCCCAGCATTCTGTTCTGTTTACTCCGCCTACCTAAGGGTTGGCCTATCAAATGGGTCTAGGCAGTTTCTTTATTAACAAGAAATCACTCCCACATCAATTGAATCTGTATGGGAACTAACCATCTAGGTCACAGGAGACATGGGTGAAAGGTCAACACCCTACCTGGGTGGGTGAGTGTATGTGTTGTGCCAGTGTCCATGTGATATGAACAAGCAAGAAAGCCCATCGCAGGCTACAGCAGGGAACTGAAGGAAAGGCACCCAAGGAGAAGGTCTGAGGTTAGATCACCTCATTCCTACCTCATCACAAACCTCCAAGTTTGACTCAAGAAGCTAACTTCTAGGTTGCCATGCAACAAAGCACCTAAGGTAGAATACAGTTTACCTGGCTTAATCAGGCAAACAACAAATAACTCATTAACATAAATATGTTCGTGTAATATTGCAAACAGGCAGTGTTAGAAACACACTTAAATATTCTCTTGTAAAAATCTATTTATTCTATGGAGGTTCCAAACACAGCCTATCTTATGCTGTACTGCACCTTTATCTGAGGACATCACCTTGGCACAATAAAGTGAATATCAGTTCCAGCATACTTGATGACTAGCTAACCTGAGCCCCAGGGGTTGGATTTGTAAAACAGTTAAGCAAACAACCTATCAGGCACATAGGTATGCCTGTAATCCCAGCACTCAGGAGGCTGAGGCAAGTGGATATTAGTTCGAGACCACCTGCTCTACATAGTGAATTCCAGGTCAGCCAAGGCTACAGAGCGAGACCTCTGTCTTAAAAAAAAGAAAGAAAGAAAGAAAAGAAAAGAAAAGAAAAGTAAAAACCAGAAATAACATAGAAAATACTTGTGAAATGGCTGAACCCAGGAGGGGCTCAATACCACAGCTATCTACTTCCTTTCCAAAAGAAAAAAAAAAAAAAAGACTCACCGTCCCTCCTTTTTGATATGGCAAACATAATGGCCACACATTGTAGATGTTCCCATGTGACTGATGAAGGCAAATAACTCATACACTAGGGAAGAGAAAACAGTGCAGTTAGAAGGCAGCAGTCAAAAACCCAATATGCTTCTAAGCAGAACCTGGAACCAACAGGGGAGCTACTGGCTCTCTAGACTCACAATTCAAGCCAGTTAACCATGCTACATTGACCATATGTGTGAGAGCATTGCATGCATGCATGCACACACACACACACACACACTGATATGGAGTCTCATCAGGAATAAAGTACGGCAAACAAACACTGCCGGTGCAGGGTTAACCCCCACCTCCTGCCTGCCCCACCCTGCATCACCCCTGCAGCAAGCTCTCAGCTCTGAAAGACTTATGAGGGTGGGAAAGTTGCTCCATCTTTTAGGGCCTGTTTCTATCGCCGAGTTTGAAGAAAACAGAAGAGAGGAAGGAGGGGAGGGGAGGGGAGAGGAGGGGAGAGGAGGGGAGGGGAGGGGAGGGGAGGGGAGGAGGAAATATTCCTATGTGAGTAGGAAGCATAAATATGGGCTGGCACATCCATTTCTATGGCTCAATTTTTCATTATATTTTTACAAAAATAAGAAGGTTCTGGATCCAGCTTCATCTCACCCTTCTCTTCCCTACTCTCCCACTTGTATTTTACCTGTTGACCAAAATTCTCCTTCGCCAAATACTTGTCCCTGGACATAACCTCTTGGCTGCCCAGATGCCACACTCGTGGTCTCCCATCTGCTGGCACCCCCTCATCTCCTTACCTACCAAAGTAGTGCCTGCAGCTTTGGTATCAGATATTTGGGGTTTTTTTTTCTCCTCAATCCAGACATCCTCTTTCTGGTTAATCCCATCCAGTCTTCTGGAGCAAATGTTATTGCTTTCACAGTTTTGTTTCTAGAAAGCTAATCATTCATATATAGCATAAAACTTTGGGCATGGGGGGAGCATGCCTGTAATCCCAGAACTCAGGGGGCTGAGGCAGGAAGATACAGAATTTGAAATGAAACCCTACCTCAAAAAGAAAGAAGAAAGAAAATGAAGCAACAGCATAATCCTGAATTTTGTACCTTGCTTATTTCCAGCAACCTTGCAGTGCATACTTGTTGGTTCTTAAGGTTTTCTACAGGTAAGGCCATGTCACCCAGATGCCTTTTATTGGGTTGAGGAATTTCCTTCTATCACCAGTTGGTTGAGCTTCTCCTCAGCCTTACCATCTCAATTGACGGCAAGTTCATTCTTCTACTAACTTACGTCAAAAATCTTGGTATCTCTCTTGTTCCTTGTATCTAACCAAATCATTAGCATCATCTCCTTCCAAACACATCCAGAACCCTGTCATGACACCCTCCCCCAGTCATGCTCCTGGTCCATGTCACCATCGCCATTCTCAACACTGGTTACAAGTGTCTTAACTGACCTCTGTCCCACCCCTGTCTCTGATGACCTGGGCTATTTATTTATTTATAAACCTCATACCAACATGTAAATTTGGATATAAGCTGGTAAATCAATATTAATAGAAAATTTATCAACTGCTATGTTTCATTTGCTATCATATTGACTGGCTGAAATGTAATCCTAGTTTAGAAAGCAGACTAGGAAATGATGTAGAATAATTTTTTTGAACATTGTGAAGATGTGTTCCCCTCATTAGTTTAATAAAGAGCTAACTGGCCAATAGCTAGGCAGGGAGAGGTTAGGCTGGAGAACCAGACTGAGAGAATGCTGGAGGAAGGTAGGGTTACCAGCCAGACACAGAGGAAGCAAGAGATGATCTTGCCATGCTAAAGAAAGGTATTGAGCCATGTGGTAGTACACAGACAAGAACTATGGGTTAATTTAAGATGTAAGAGCTAGTCAATAAGAAGCCTAAGCTATCAACCAAGCATTTAAAATTAATAGTAATTCTCTGTGTGGTTATCTGGGAGCTGACTGGAGGGACAGAATCTTCTACTAACAGACAAAACGGTTGCAATGATTATACCTGGAATTCAATTTTCAAAAAAGGATCAAGAGATTTTACATTTGTCTGTCCTTCTCTGATCTTCCCTCCCACACAAAGAAGCCACTCTACCTCAGGAGGCAGGAAAGGCTATGGGGGGAACCTTTCCTTAACCAGGTAGTTTTTTAAAGCAAACCTCTTTGGAATAATTTCATATCAAATACCAAATCTTCAGCTGAAGAGACACAATGCTGTTGTCCCCAAGTGCAGTTCATGAAGAGAGAACACAACTCCCCAAGGCTTATTCCACCACAAAACAACTGTTTCCTGAAGAGTAAGTTCTGCAGTTCAATTAGAGCATGAAGAAGCACTCCCCACCCCAAGTCAGGACCACCTCAGTGTCACATTGTTCGTACCCCCACATAGCAGAATGCCCAGCTGAAGAAGACAGACAAACCCAGATGTTATCAATAGAGCCACACCATTAACTCCTGTCTTAGATCTCCAATGCCTTGATAAAATACCATGAGCGAAAGTAACTTGGGGTGAGCAAAAGTAACTTGGGGTGAGAAGGGTTTATTCTACCTTACAATTCTCAAGTCACGATCCATCATCAAAAGAAGTCAGGGCACTAACTCAAGGCAGGAACCTAGAGGCAGGAACTGAAGCAGAGGCCATGAAATGTGCTGCTTACTGGCTTGCTCACTATGGCTTACTCAGCCTGCTTTCTTATACCATCCAAGGCCACCTGCCCAGAGATAGCAATGCCCACAGTGGGATGGGCCCTCCCACATCAATCAAGAAAATGCACTACGAACTTGCCTACAGGCCAATCCTATAGAGGCATTTTCTCAATTAAGATTTTTTTTCTTCCCAAATGACCTTAGTATATGTCGGGTTGACATAAGATTAGCCAGCACCATCCCCAGAGGTACTTTCCCCCCTTCAGTTAAGAACGAAATGTATGTGTATACTCAGAATCATAATAAAATTAAAGTATGTACATACATTCAGAATCTTAAAAATAAAATTTTGAAGTTTAGCATGAATCATGGTCTCATAATTTAAATTAACTGTGTTTATCAATATAAGCAACTCCTCCATGCATTATTCAAAACCTCCTGCTAGGGACTGACAGAAAAAGAGAGAATCTCTTTCAACACATTTGCAGAAGGCAAGTAAGTAAGCAATGCCAATTAATGTTGTTTCCAAAAAAGACTGAAACAAGTAGGGCCAATGGGAAAGCTACTTGGTTCTTCTCTAAGTCCCCTGAAATCCCGTTCCAAACAACAGCCTCGTCATGCACATTCCTCATAAGCAGGGAGAAAAGGCAGCTTGAGGCCAAACTAAATGGCTCAGAAATGCTGACTTTCGACAGAGAAACATTCAAAGTCCCTGGAACAATATGAGGTACCTGACCCAATGCTACGCCCTCCATCCCAGGAGAAGCAGCTAAATGGTCAGCCTCAAATTACATGTGAAACAAGTACTCTCCTCCCCACAAAACCTGCTCTGGTTCAACTTTATGAAAACTATCTCAGCCTTTCAAATAAGGAAGGGTTGTTTGTTTTTTTAATATCAGATGGTGCCACCACCATCCCCAATCAATGGAACACCAATTGTACTCTATACCACTGTTCTTCGAGAGAGCATCTGTCAGGAAAATTCCACAGAAGTTCAAAGGGAAAAGAGACTGACAGCATTTGAATGTCACTGGCGTAAAGGCCACCCTGAGATCACCCACATGATAGAGATTCCATGAGTCGAAGCCCACCCTGCAGCTGCTTTATCCTGGTGAGCTGGGGGAGTAAGAAATGAGAGGAATATGGCACAGTTGTGAACGTGACTGCCAAAATGATAGGCTGCACTTTAACAACTCAGAATTACCCACAGTGATGACATTCAGGTGAGTCTGCATCCCCAAGTCTAAAGGGTCAACTTGGCTTGTCCCACCACTTACTGCTAAAGTCCCAAACTTAGGAAGTTACAGTTTCTGTCCCATGGGACACATAAGCTCATGGGTGCACAGTTTGAACACATCAGCTTTTGCCCTAACTCAGACAAGCTCACCCTAACCTTGCTTTGTTAACTCTCCCTCCAGTAGCCGAGCATCCTTGGACTCGGAAATAGAGCTCTTGCCTGGTGTGCACAAGACCCTGGTTCTGTTCTGAGCACTACAAAATAGGAAACAAAAACAACTATCCTAGTTATTCTGATGTACCCTACAGTGGGAACGTCTGACTGGTCCTCCCATCAACCAGCTAATCTGCGAGTTATGTCATTTCGTATATGAGAGCCTTGACTGCCTTCTAGGAAATCACACTGTAACTACATGTCATTACCCCAATTAACTCCAGCGTTGGAGCTCCCTGACATGAACCTACCGTCATAATCAATTACTATGCACAACAAGTACCAGTGTCTCCTACGGGCACAAACCCAGTCTGCACTGAAAAGAAGAAGCTGGTAGATCATTTGGAGGCCGTGAAGCTCCGTGGTTCACTCCCATTAGCTGTGCTGTGAGGAACACTTTTGGCAATGCTAACAGAGGATCTGTTGCTTTTCAGAAACCAGGAAGCCTAACTGCCTCAATCCAGTTGACACTATCCGTAGCCTCTGAGACAAGGAGTGGTGACAATCCGAACAGAACACCCGGAGCCTTAGCTCGTAGCCTGTTACCCACTGAGAGTGCTTACTACCCCAGCAGTCTTAACCATGGAACCCAGGAGCAGAAAAGCCAGGCACCTCTGCCATACTGTTTCCAATAACAAGCCAGCTGAGCAAATAAGATTGCTATGGATCCCCCAAAAGACAGAAGGTAAAATCACCTTGGGGTCTTAGTCTGCCGCTCACAGGACCTCTGTATTTTCCACACCCGCCCATATGTTCTCCTAAAGCTTCAGAACCTGTGATTGCCACAGGGCTGGCCAGTTTGCCACACAACCAGAGGATCTGTGTAGGGTGGTTAACAGTGGTGGAAGGATTTGGCCATTGCTATGGTGAGTCGCTTGCCCATTCCTCAAGGCAGAACTAGAGAAAAGTCCCCGGAATTCCCAGTCAAAGAAGGCCCTGAACAAGTCTTCTTTTAACCTCCACCTTGGCAAGAGTCACCTCTCAGTCAGGCGCCAACCTCACTGTGCAGTGCTGTTTGGGTGGAAGCGTCACCCCAAGTCCCTGGCATCCAAAGAGTCTGGAATGTTTGGGTGGAAGTTCCATCCCAAGCCCCCTCCCCTGGGAGTTGCCTCAGTCCAGACTCCACCTCCAAGGAAGTCTGCCAAATGATGACCTCTCCCCAGAGATGCTCAAGACCACTCCCACGGGGTATTTAAACTGTACCCCAGAGAACAAACACATGGTTTTCCTGTCTTCCTTCCCAGTCTCCTCTCTGGGGGGCTGAAAGGTCACCCGGGAGTGTGATATCCATTAAACCAGGGCTTTTCCTAATTCAGTTTGATTTGGTCTGATTTGGATTATTGCCATCAGCAGAGAGGTTTATTGGGGCACAAAATCTTTTCATCTGGAGGTCCCACCGAGGGGGCTGTTTTTCCCACTGGCCCAGGGGCACATGTTGGGAAAACACCCTTCTCCCCCACACCTGTTCTCTACCAGGCTAAGATCGGCTTCGTCTGGGTAAGTACTGACTTCCAAGTCATTGCCTTAGAGGCCCAGGACCTCATAGGATTCGGGCTGTCCTGTGAAAGACACGGCCATGCCAGGTACCTGACCTGACCAGGTCCTTTATAAAGAGATGTCCTGTTAAGGAATTCCCACACCCCTCTCTTTTTTGACCCAAAGTCTACCACAGTGGATGCAGTGCACTAGGCTGAGTTCCAGCATAGACTTTAAAAAGGAACACTTACAATTCGAGACCTGATCTCCAAATGCCCTTAGGCTGCCTTTTACAAAATCTTTTTTAAATTGGGGCTAACACTGTACATCCCTTAACGCCTAAAAAACTTTTGCCGTGTAAACCAAACAAGCCCCCTGTATGCCCATGCTTTCTAGATCCTGTTCCCACTCCCCGCTTCTCTAGCTGTTTGTCTACACTCCTGGCATGTGATCTGGTCATACTGGGATTCTCCCTACAATGGATCTGTTCCCCCGTCCTCCCCTCTAAGCGGCATAGGTGTTCCATCCTTATGTTTCTGTTCTCCCTTACCGCGTCTGCCAATCTGGTCCTTAATGGGACCACCCGTGTGTTTGCCTGGCCTCTGTAGCCTACACCAGGATTTTAAGTTGGTCAGCTGACACAGGTTCCTAAACGCAGTTTTGTCTGTCTGTCTGTTAATATATATGTGTAAATAATGTGGCCACAATATGCTTGTTTTATGTCTCTGTGTGTATGTGTGCTTGTTTTAAAATATGTAAAACTTGTAGCTCCAGATTACAATAGCTACGGAAAAATACAAGCACATGGATAGCCGCCATTTTGGTTGAGGTCAAAGTAAAAACCTCAGCACCATCTTTGGTAAGAGTACTAATGTGTGCTGGCCCTACCAAGGAGGAGACATTCTGCCTCCAATATACTTTGGCTTACTAAAATATTCCTTTTAATCTTCTTGCCTTTACTGACATTGGTAAACTGTGACTGACTGGGTAAACTATATGTCTAAATTTAACTTTTATGTCTAATTTGGATATACCTAACAGGTAATGGTGTTCTGATTCTCAAGTGCCATTACAGATCTGAGAGTATGGCACTTAACAAAAGAGCTTCTTATGACAGAGACATGCCCAGCTCCTGCAGCATCCTAGAGCTCCTCCAAGAAGATGCATGGTTGCAGAAGAACTTGGAGGCTCGCCTTTGGATATGGCAAAGCCACACAGCAAAAAGCTGCCTTGCACCTCATCAGCTTCCTGGACATTACACTGGCAGAATCAATAGTCTCATCCTGCCAAGACAGGTAGACTCCTGCCCTCAGCAGCTAAGGCAGGTACTGCTTCTAAAACTGGTGTTCGCCAAAGACTACAGAGAGACAGGATTGCCTGTGCAGCTGAAGAAAACCTGTCATTTCTGCTCATTTATTCCGCTCAGATCTGTCTGGTGGCATTTGATGACTTAAGGTACTGGTATCTCATTACTTCCTTTGTTAAGTTTCCTGTTATAATACAGACAGGTGTGCTTCTTTCCCAGGCTTCATAGTCCAAGACTAACAGGTTTCAGGTGTGTCTTCAGAGGTTTAGCGTTTCCAATTTCCTTTATCTGGTCTGGTAAAAACTAACAGTCTCCAGAGCTTATTTTAACCTTACCCATTTCAAGCATATTTTACAGGTTAATCCTGTTGTCTGGGCCAAGACCAATTTACAGAGGGCCTTCCAGATAATGCCAACACCTGCACCAGCTCCTGGGACTTCACCATTGGCACCACCTCTCCTGGCTCAAATGGGCACCTACCCAACAACTGAAATCTGGTTTTAAAGGGCATATCTGCTCTCTTGTCTCACTTATTCACCCTTGCCTCTCCTGTACAACCAGGGCACTTCTCTGTCCCTTTCTTTCTGGCAGTTAATGACTTCCCATGGCTAGCCCCATTCACAGGGTCAGTGATAACAATCTATTTTTTCTCCTAGCAACCTGCCTTCTCAGTTTTCTCAAAACAGCTGCCTGAGGTCTCTGGGATGGCAGTAAACCAGATGCCTCTCCAGCCACACCTCCAGCTGAGCATAAGCCCAACTCTCAACACTCTCCTCCCATACCTGCAGGAAGTAGCCAGACTTGAGCCAATGCCCCTATACCCAAAGAGTCTGGGATGTTTGGATTAAGGCTTCACCCCAGCCCCTGGCATCTCTATATCCAAAGATCCTGGAATGTTTGCGTGAAAGTTCCATCCCAAGCCCCCTCCCCTGGGAGTTGCCTCAGTCCTGACTCCACCTCTGAGAAAACCCTCCAAATGCTGACTGTAATGGTCTGTCCTGTCCCTTTAAGAGACAAGTCCCCCTCCCTCCTGCACCCCATCTCTCTATTTCTCTCTCTTTCTCTCTCTCTCTGTTTCTCTCTTGCTCACTCACTCTTCCCCCCTTCCCCCTTTCCCTTTCCCCTCCATAACCCACTAAATAAATACCTACTTTCTCTGCATGGCATGCCTATCCATCTCTGTCTCTCACCCACCGAGGGCTCCCTGACTGGGACCCGCTGGCCCTCATTGCCTGTGGGCCACTCGGGGAACTGCAGCATTTTATCACTGCAGCTCCTCATGGTCCTCTGCCTGCTGCAGTCACTTGGGAAACAGCACCATTTTATTTTTACCGTAACACTGACCCCTCCTCAGAGATGCTCAAGACCACTCCTACAAGGTATTTAAACTGCCCCCCAGAGAACAAATGTGGTTTTCCAGTGTTCCTTCCCAGCTCCTCCTGGGGAGCTGGAAGGCTACCTGAGAGCACTGGTATCCAATAAACTTGGACTTTTTCTAATTTGGTTTGATTTGGTCTGATTCAGATTATTGCATTGGTGGAGAGGTTTATCGGGGTGTAAAATCTTTACTAACCTAGTGTGGAAGGTTCTGGAGGTCACTCTCTACTTTCATGCAGCTATGGTACCCAAATACTGTTTAAGGGGGTGGTTCTCAAGTAAAGACTGCATTTCCTGGCAGGTAAGTCATGTGGGTTACTGGGTGCCCCAGAGTCCCAAATCTGGCAGGTCTGAGTAGGGCCCAACCATTTACATCCTGACGTGTTTTGAACTAAAGCTCGCCTGGGCTTGCCCACATCAGAGCCCTGCTTTCAGGAGACTCACCTGTGTCTTTTGAGCTTCCTGTGTGGGGCCTATAACCTGTAGAGAGCACATGACAGAGTCACAGAGTCTTGGAGCCTGAGAAGGTTGAAACAAATTTCTCTGTGCAGGTTATATAACCAACAGGACACAGCCCTAAAGGAGGACCCTGGAGGCCATCTTGGAGCTTTTGGGGAGAGCCTGTCTAAGAGTTCAACTCCAACAAAAGTTACAAGAGGACAGAGGCAACTGAGTCCCAAGCTTTGTATATTTTCCTCTTTCCCTAATGTGTTTCTAGCAGCTGCAGCAGCTTAATCATCTGAAGCCCCTCTGATAAAATGACAGCACCAAAAGCACACCCTGGCAAATCAATTCAAATCTCTCTATATTTGGGAGATGTCATGTAACTATCTCCTTGAAATTGAAACATTCTCTCCAGAGAGGGGACAGAGGTTCTTACAACTGAGGAAACCAATGAAACTCACAAGGCTCAGAAAACTCTGAAACTTACAGGACTCACAAGCCTCTCCCCAAAGGTCTAGAGCAGCAAGCGGCTGCTGGGGAGAGGAGACTCTCCAATGGAGCAGCCTCCAAGTTGTGCTCCAGGGATGTACTTTTTGGGAGTCCTCACCCATAGTGGGATGGGCTTTTTAGTGATGTAGCCACCTTTGATTCACTCATGTTCCTCTAAGTAACCCCAATAAACTCGCAGGTTCCATGGGTTTGACTTGAGTGGAACCATTTCTCTGGTGTCACTGGTGCCCTATTTGGGGTGACTAGACAGACTATTGCTCCTGCCCCCCCAGTAAAAGTTCCACAAAAGAAGACCATATTCTCTATGGTCAGTACCAGTTCCCTTCTGCTGGTAACCCAAAGCCTCAGTTTGATACATCTCACCTGTATGTGTCCCTACATGTTTGACCTTACCTCCTCTCCATTCTTCTCCAGGAACAGAACCCACCCCAGGAAGCCAAGACCTGGAACCTTTACCATAAAAGCTATGGCATCCTGATCAAGTTGGTTAGGGTCAGTCCTGTCTCCATCCCAGGAGTTGCCAGATTTTGTGAAATAATATTTTATTTTTGCTTAGACAAATTAGACCCAGATTTCCCAGTATTTGGCTCCTCAAATAGGGATATCTCACTCTGTATGGCACCACTACCTCTGAGTCAAATATCTCAACCAACTCACCAGTTAAGATGGGGAAAAATGATGTGGGAATTTAAAACAATATACTTGAACAGACCACACATCTCCCCTGGTTAACTTCTGTGCTCAATATAAATGCAATCAAAGCTTACAGAACAGCCTACCACCAGCCAGCAACTATACAACACTCAACAGTCTAGGAATAACCACCCCCTTAGTATTCATCTTATTATCTCAATGATTTGTCTGCTGAACACTCACCATAGGGCAGTGACAATTTAAACAATACACAGGAAAACAAAATTTTAAAGAAGTATCATTCCAGAAACTAATCCAGGAACACAGTAATTTGTTTATGAAGAAAACCAGTGAGTTTCTCAGGGGTAGGAGGAGGGACCCAAAGGAGAAGCATAGCATTGTTCTGCCCAAAAGACCTGGTTTTATAAAGCTCTGAGGTGTATCCACACTAATTTATACCAGGATATTCTCATGTTGATCAATTTTAAATGAATCTGAAAACCTCAATAAAAATGGGGAAATGGCCAAAGGAAATGAGGAAGTCATTCACAAGAGAAAACGAGATAAGAAAGATCAGCTCCATGCCACACTAGGGGAGGGGGGCCAGTGAGTACCTAATGTTGCTTCTGGAGGTCATGTGACAGGGAGCCGCTGAAACCTTCGAGCTTGCATCTCTCACTTGAAAGCATCACTTACAGAAGCCTCTTTAAAAGAGAAGTAAACTGAAGGCCTAGCACAGCTCATCACCTCATTTATATTCTTTTCCTTTCCTATTTTCATGTGTGCACAGTGTGTGGAGTGTGGGTACATGTACGTGCAGAGGCCTGAGGTGGACATCAGGACTGGCTCTGGATTGCTCTTCTGCCTTATTCACCAAGGCTCTCTCAATCAAACCCAGAGCTCATCTATACGGCCGTCTTGCTCTGGCAATCCCTCCTCTCTGCCTTCTGAGGTTATATATTTATAAATACAGATATATTTACACATACCTTTTCATAGCACCTCTGACAGCCCTCCTTCCCCACCAGCACCCTCAACTCCATGGCCTAACTCAGTCTCTTAAAAGATACTTGAAAGAAATTTTATAGTGTCCTACTAGGGCAAAATTCAGCATGTAGCAAGACTGAGGTATCCTTGCAGGGCCCTAAGATACAGCAAGCCTGAGGGATTATGTGTCTGATTTTTGTCATTACTGACCCCTTAGGAGAAAGGAAACCCTGAGGATCAGAGCCCCCGCCACCTCAGCCCAATGCTGTGGCAGCTTTACAACAACCCCATCCTTGGGTTGGGAAGTTCATCCTTCTGCCAAAAGGGCTCAACATCTCCAAACACCATGGACATTGACAAGTAGTGAACCAATGGGCACAGAGTGTGGAACAAATTCTGCTATGAATCGCTGAGAGTTTGTCCATTAAAGCACCCGGTATTTGGAACTACTAGTTTCTGGAGAGAAAGACAAGACCTTACAGATGAATATGGAGTTTGGAAGAACTGTGTCTTATCCTTTTTCTACTTAGCTAGAATGAAGAGTTTCAGTGGGCAAATTCCCATTTTATAGAAGAAGAGGGAAAAAGACATGAGGGGTGGGGGTGAAGACTAGGAGGAAGAGGAAGAGATAAGATCATGTGGCCAGTGATGGGAATGGGTAGTTCACGAATAGGGATTCACCTGGCAAAGGCCTGGAGCAGGAAAGAAGAGAGGGCAGTGGCTGAGTGTGGCACTGTGGTACAATGCCAGACATCTAGGCTGCAAAAAGAAGGATGCAGAAGTAACAGATGTGGTAGGCTAGGTCGTGACCGTAGGTAAGTTAAGTGGCAGGCTAAAGAGCTAATGCCATCACGTACAAAATAGGATACCATGATGGGAAGAACATGGGGGATGGTCTGAACTTATTTATAGGTATTGTACACCCTTCCAATTCCATGTTCTCACCTATGAAATTGGCTATGGTAAGATTCAATAAGTGTTTATATACAAAGGGCTTACAACAGTGCCTGGCACCCAGCCACTATATAATAGCTGGCTACTGAAAAATATCACTGGTCTAATCATCCTGGAACAGCCCTTCAGAAAACTGCCAGCAGGCAGCCTAGACATGGGAGAGTCATCATGGACCTAATATTGCCTTTCCAAATTCAAAGCATCCCTCTATGAATATAAATGCTTCTTTTGGCTAAAGCTGCCGCCCTTCATGAAGAAATGTAAACCTCACTGGAAGAGGCAAACTTGGGTTGGACATGTAGCTTATGGTAGAGTACTTGCCTAGCCTGACCAATACCCAGCATGCACAGAGAGGAATATACAAAGTCTAATTTGGTACCTAGCCCACACGCACATGCACACATGTGCATGCACAATCATGCATGCACGTACACACACACACACACACACACACACACACAATACACACCAAAACTCCTGTGGCATGACCTTACATTACCTAGATTTTTATCAAACCAATGCAGCCCAAGTGGCAAGATACACCATTTATGATAAGATAGCTCTGAGCTAAAGTTGAATGGAGGAGAAGGAAGATGTGACCTAAATACATGGATGACTGTCGCAATGATGTCTAGGGACTTACTTCCAGATCCATCCTTGACTCTGGGCCCTTCAGGCTTGGCCTCAGACATGATGTTGGCATTGGCGTTGTTCTCCATCTCAATCACAAAGTCACTGTCCTCTTCAAACTCGGGGTGGCTGAAGATCCAGTCCAGCGCCCTTTCCAGGTTATGATTCTGAAGAAAGGAGAACCACAATGCATTCAGTGTCCAGGCCTCATCATGTCCCTAACCTTGGCACCAGGGGTCAAGCAGCTAGGCAGGAGGCCTGAGCTGACTGGTCCTACGCACCTCTGAGTGAGAAGCTCAGATCCTGCCACTCTCCCACACACACCCTACCACTCAGTCACCAGAAAATGAGCTCCAGAGTCCCCACTTGTCTTAGCTCAGCATTGTTGCAAGCTGGTGGGGGATGAAAAGGGCACAGGGCAAGGGCGGTGTTTCCACACGGCCCTTTCTACAACCACAGTAATTATATACACTATCTTCTCTGTCTTTTGCAGACGCTTCTGTAAGGTAAAGGCACCAATGTGCACACTGGGTTAGTGCCTCCTTGCCTCAAATACAGGAAAAATGTAGAAGGAATGAATGCCTAGGTTCACGGTTGCTCTAATGGAATCCCATATGGTTCAAACCAACCAAATGCAAAGTTATTTCCACCTCCCTCTGTTTGTGACAGTACTAACAAGCTAAAGAATTTGTTTGCATATAGAAACTTCAATGAAACAAGTAGGGCTCATGAAAATACCCAAGTGAGGAAAAGTCTGGTTGAAATAGCTTGAGAATTTTAGCCGGGTGGTGGTGGCGCACGCCTTTAATCCCAGCACTCGGGAGGCAGAGGCAGGCGGATCTCTGTGAGTTCGAGGCCAGCCTGGTCTACAAGAGCTAGTTTCAGGACAGGAACCAAAAAAGCTACGGAAAAACCCTGTCTCGAAAAATCCACAAAAAAAAAAAAAAAAAAAAGAAATAGCTTGAGAATTTTAAAGGAAAATTCCCATGCCCTGGTCAAGACTCACTATGTGCTGAGCAATAGGCCCCGGCAGGGACCTAGTCAGAAGAGGCAAAGGACCCGGAAGCAGACAGCCACTCAGAATGAGTTCTGATGGGGGAGGGGGGGCGTTGGGGGGGTAGCAAGAGTTCTTCCCCGACTATTAAACAGATACCTACACCACCAACCCCTTGCTGCACAGCCCCTCCTAATGAACTATGACAGTCATAACTACAGCAGAAATTCTTCTCTGCAGAGGGAAACAGTGGCAGAGAATTCCAAGAACTTTCTACAAGGGCCGTCAAGACACATTTCTCCAAGGTCTCGATATCAAAACAGCAAGATTTTATCTTACATGTTTTCTTACCAAGTCAGAACCCTGGCACCCTCTTTGCTCTGAAGCTGGCAAGCCCCAAGCAGATCTGTGAGTCCCACTAAGGAACGTTAAAGATCTTCGTCATATCACCCCAGCTCCACATCCCCTCAGGCCTAAGCTCGCCATGTGAGTCCCTCATTCAAGCAATTTAACTTTGTATATACTACATGAAAATAAATCTTCATGACGTGTGATGGGACACAGTCAGACAATGATTCAAAATGATCAAAGACACTGGGAGGTCTCTATTGCCAAGGAGCAAACTAGAACCCCCTCCAGCAAGGCCAGAATTTGCTAGCTCAATCACCAGTGCTCACCGTGGCTCGTAGGGCCTGCACGGCCTGATTGCGCTGAAATCCCATGGATGTGATGATAGCTACAATTTCCTCAGGAGGTTGGTTGTCCAGTCCAGTAGCACCAAATACAGAGGCTCCAGCCCCTCCATACCCAGGGATGGTCAGTGGTTCAGCAAAATCTGAGGAAAATAACTATCCTAAAATTTTTCTGGGTTTTTTTTTTTTGTCTTGAAAACAAACATTGTAGGAGTAATGTAGAAAAATATACAAAGTTGTTTAATCAAGGATCCTAGAACCAGATCTAAGGCTAGAGATGTAAGTCAGTTTAACAGAACTGTGAGGTTGGACAGGCCAAGGTCACATGACTTCCAAGCACCCCTTTCAGCCGGGAAAACAGCCTTTTCATCAAATGGTGCCAGGACAACTGGTTAGCCGCATATAAACCACGAAGACACAAAATCAACTCAAGAGAGATCTTTGTCTTAAGCACAGGAGCTAAAAGTATTAATTTTAAAAATTAATAAAAATAATTTTAATTTCTTTAAATTAAAAGAGAAAACACGGAAAGTCAGTCTTTGGGACACTGGGTTAAGTGATGATTTCTTATATACGACACAAAAAGTGTAATTCATCAAACAAAAAAGTAGATGTAGCACACACCATCAAAATTTAAAAAGTGTCCACTTAAAAGAAGTGAAGACAGGCCAGGCAGTGGTGGTATATGCCTTTAATCCAAGCACTCAGGAAGCAGAGGCAGGAGGGTCTCTGTGAGTTTGAGACCAGCCTGGTCTACAAGAGCTAGTTCCAGGACAGGCTCCAAAGCTACAGAGAAACCCTGTCTAGAAAAAAAAAAAGAAAAACAACAACAACAACAAAAGAAGTGAAGAAATAGTAGAACAGGAAAATATCTCTGGAAATTGTATCTAGAAACCTGTATCTAGAACTTAAAAAGAACTCTTAGAACTTAATAATAAAAAGGCAAAGAACTAATTATGCCCCCAGTGCTATCAGTCATTAGGGAAATACCTCTTGAAATCACCCTGGCATACCACAGTACACCCAGGAACCACTGTAAGGAAACAGCTAACAGTGAGAATTCAGAGAAACTGGAGCCCCCATTCAGCATGGGTGACCATATGACTGAGAGTTCAGCCACTGTGCAAAATTGTTTGACAGTTTTCAAAATTTTAAACAAAGAACTACATCAATTTTGTTCAAGAGAAACAAATTATAAATGCACAAATGCAAAAAAGTTCATATTTCCAGTCACATTAATAAACGCCAAAGAATAGAAACAACCCAACTGAGTATCATCTATGATGGAAGGACAATAAATTGTGGTATGGCTATACAATGGGATACTATATGTCCGTTAAAAGGAAGCACTTTCATGCTACAGCATAAGACCCCTAAATATACTATGAAAAGCAAGAGAAGCCTGACACAAAAGGCCTCTTCCATTCACACGAATGGTCAAAAACAGGCAATTCATAACAATTGTAGGATACCCATAAAGTAGATTAGTGAACATTAGGCATTGGAGAGAGCAAGGACATGGGTGAGACGGTGTCATAGTTAGGGTTTCTGTTGCTATGAAGAGACACCATGACCACAGCAACTCTTATAAAGAAAACGTTTAATTGGGGTGGCCTGCTTATAGTTTCAGAGATTCAGTCCATTATCGTCATGGTGGGACATGAAGGAATGCAGGCAGGCATGGTACTGGAGCTAAAAGTGCTCTATCTTACAGGTAACAGGAAGTCAACTGAGACACTGGACAGTTTCCTGAGCATAGGAAACCTCAAAGCCCGCCCACCCAGTGACATACTTCCTTCAGAAAGGCCATACCCACTCCAACAAAGCCACGCCTCCTAATAGTGCCACTCCCTATCAGAGTATGGGAGCCAGTTACATTCAAACTACTGTAGATGGCTCCAGTCTATAGCATTTCTTTTGGGTATACAAAACTTTTCTAGAATTAGACAGCTGCTTAATTGTGATGTGACTAAAATCCACGTGAATGTACCCTTCTGACGGATATATAACTGACATCTTCAGAAAGTAGATGAAACAAGAAGCTAAGGAGAGGGCCTCCATTTCTTCAGTTTTCTATTTCAAACTTGAAGTAGACACCACATCTTTCTAATCTTTTGATCAAAAGGCGTGGACACCTTAAAGGAGGAAGTTATTTCAAGAAAGCTGTTGATTAAAAGATTAAGATGGTGACTTTGCTCAAACTGCAGCATTTTGCCATCTGAAAACTCCTCTTTAGGGATGTACCCTTGGGAATATGAACCCCAAAGCGCTCCCATATTGCTTGCCACTTACCAGGTTCCTCCATGTGCACGATAATCCAGTTGAAGGCCACCTCGGCTCCCGTGTTTCCAGTGAAGTACACAGCCTTGCGGCAGGCTTCCAGAGGGAAGCCCATCTCGGCCAGCTGCATCACGGAGGATTCGTCAATGTCTGAGGCTGCAGAGCACAGCAGAATACCCCACCGTGAGAAACAGAACTTTCCGTTCCCGCCTTCTCCACTCTTCAACCCCTTATCTACAGACTGCCTGAAGTCCATTGCATTGGGGCTTAATTTGACTTCTTTTTATGCCATCTAACGATTGAGCTATTCGTGAGAAGAAATGGTATTATTACCTCCGTTTACACATGAGGTGACAGGGACATACAGAGCAGAAAATAAATTCTTTCAGCCCACACAGTCCCCCACCCCAAGGACTGCTGGCTCTCAAGCCTACATTAACCCTCCTGAGCCATAAGGCCCACTCACGCAGCATGTTGTTGGCCGAGATTTGTTGCTTATTCAACTTCTAGGCCCTTCCACCCAGGAACAGCTGCACATATCCAGCACAGAAAACTTCTTTGCTAAACTATCACAGAAAAGCTTGTCACACTAGGGGGCTGAAGAGTTAAGAGCAATTACTGCTCTTCCAGAGGGCCCAGGTTCTGTTCCCAAAGCTCACACATAGTGGCTCGCAACCCTCTTTAACTAATTTCCAGAGAACCTGACACCCTCTTCTGGCCTCTGTGGGCATCAGACTTTCACTTGGTACACAGACATGCAGACAGAGAAGACATCCATATGTATAAAATAAAAATAAACCAATCTTTAAAACACGTCACACTAGTAACAAATGTAAGACACCAAAAACATTTTTAAAGATACCTACGGTCTATCAACTGGTTCATCAGGCGATCTGAAAATGAAGGGACAGGTTATAAATGAGAGCTAGCCATGGCCAATAGTGTTAGAAAAAAGAAACCGCATCAGTCCAGGACATTCCCAGACTCTCTCACTCTTGGTTACCCCCCCCCCACACACACACACACCACCTGAAAAACATAGTTCATTACAGTAATAAGGGAAAACAGTAGGTTTGGGGCACTTAGACGCAAATAAAGCAAGAAGTTCTGACATCTCAGTGAGCTAAATAGTTTCAATCCCTACATTTATTTCTAAGAACACTGTCTACTTGCAAATCAAGAGTCTGTACTGAACATTGTTGATATGAGCAGTAAGAAAAACTATTCTGAGACCTCCCTGCCACTCACCATTGCCTGTCTGTAAGCCCTTCCAGGAGCCACCTGCCACCAGGACCCCAAATCAATGACTCGGAGTATATGTGTTTGAAGTGTGCAGTGCGGCCATGCTTCGTTCCTATGTGTCTAGTCGATGACCTCACAGGGAGCAGATTAGTGGTGGAATAGTGACTACCCGTGGCTGAAGGAAGGTGGGAGGCAGTGGGCATCCTTCCAGTAGAAGATGGTACCTTTTGAGTCATCAAGAATGACTATAGAATAGTGACTACCCCTACTGGAGGAAGGTGGGAGGCAGTGAGCATTCTTCCAGCAGAAGATGGTACCTTTTGAGTCATCAGGAATGACTATAGGGGGACTGATGTCTGGAAGTTCCTCTTCTCCTGGCTGTAAGCCCCTGGCTCTGAGGTGGCTGATATCTAGTAGGTCTGGCATATCAATAGAAACATCTGCAAAACAAAAGATTATGCTCATTGGACTCTCCAGAGTCCGCATACAGTTCATTATAAATCTGCTGAAGTTCACTGCATGCATGCATCTAGGCAGCCTAGAGGAAGCTCAGCACAACAGACTTGTCAAGCCACAAGGTTAATGGAAGGCTCAAGGAAAGGGCAGAGAGTGGTGGGACAGAGGTGTCACACTGGACAGCAGCAGGTCAGAGAAGTCAGTGATCACGGACTAGCAGCCAGGCTACCCGCGGTCCAGATGCACTTCATTTTGTGCTTTTTAAAATATGTACGTGATTTAATTTTTTAAAATATGGATATAAATTTAATTTCAAAAACCATGGAGCTGCAGTACATTTTCCTGTGTTAACCGTCTGAGCTTCCCTTTAGCTTATTCTGGACAATGATGGCCTCTGTGACCGTTTCACACTGACCCCACTGCTCTGGACTGCCCCAAACATGCATATCATGCATATGGGAGAGGAGGACGTCTTTCTGAACTATGTTATACAATAGGCTGTGTGTGTCCACCGTGACAGTAGGCTGTGTGTGCCCACCGTGACAGTAGGCTGTGTGTGCCCACCGTGACAGTAGGTTCTGTGTGTCCACCATGACAGTAGCCTGTGTGTTTCCGCCATGGCAACAGGCTGTGTGTTTCCGCCATGACAGTAGGCTGTGTGTGTCCACCATGACAGTAGGCTGTGTACTCCTCTACCCAGCAGCTCTTCTATCCTGCATGTTCCTTCCCTGCCCCTGTTGCACATTTGAGTTTGTGAACTCCTAATTTATATTTTATTCAGATCATACGAGAAACTGTGATGATTCTAAGTTACAAATGATAAAACTCAAAACAACTTGACTGAATCTTGTGTCTACCCCTGGGTGCTCTGGGAGAAAGACAAAACCCTCTTGGCTCAGTGGCATTTGACCTACTCAGACACAAGATTTCTAAATAGCACCTGAGACTTGGGGCTGCACCTCTGCAAACAGGAACAAAAGTGGGTTCAACTCCAATTTTAGGGTTATGTCCTTCAGGCCCGAGGAATAACTGTCTCCAAATGATGACCAATACGTAAATCCTACTCAAGACAGCAAAGCGGGCTGGGCATGGTAGAACATGCCTGTAAACATGGAATTGGAAAGATCAGAAGTTCAAGGCTAGACTCCTCTACACGGGAACTTCAAAGACATTCTGAACTACATGAGATCCTGCCTCAAAAAAACAAATTAAACAAGTAAGCATAAATGTAACAATAATTCAAGAACATAAGCTAAGTTTGAAAAGTTAAATTTTAAGGACCAGTAGAACCAAACACAGGTCAGGCATACAACATTGATACAACTGTTCCTGAAAGGAAAGGTTCAGGCCTTCCTTGAGATTCCTTCAGTCAAAAAATCTGATTTCATTTTTATTCCTTCACAAAAATTCCAAGAACAACAACAAAAAGAAAACTGTCCAAAGCAGTCAAAAGTTTTTCTTCTCAAGTATCTAGTCGCACCCCCCCCCCGCAAGAAGTCAGTAGGGCACACAGTGATCAGTGCCCTGCTCTCAGATCCCCTCTGCACCCTAACCTCCTCTGCAAGAAAACTAAGGGTCTCCTGGGAATCAGGAATAGCCCCACACAAAGGACGAGCTGTCACTGTGTGCCCACCAGCCGCAGGCTCCCTAGGAAATCACCCTGGCTGGGTTCCATCCTCTTTCCTGTCCCCTTCCACCAGTGTTTGGATGACTCCTAAGATTTGCAATGCTAAGTTGCAGAAATGCTCAAACACAATCCCTAAGAGATTGGCAAACAGTCTAAAGTCCTTACCTGAGAAGCTATCAAGGGCAAAAAACACATCCTTCCACCTCCTGGAGCCACTTAAGACCTGTCAGATTCAACCCTGGCAGTGGAGGAAATGGCCTTTATGCCTTGTCTGGAAACTAAGCCTTCCACAGTGGCCATGGGCCTTGCATATGGGTGAGAATGAAGTACCATGAAGCCCAAACCACATTCTTCATTCTACTGTACAAAGCAACTGTTTCCATGTGGCTGTTAGTAAAAATCTGTATGATTTTGATGAATGTCAGGGGCACCCGCTGTGTTCAGAGGCAGGGGAAGGCTACTAGGAGGATGCTGTATCGTGCCTCCTTATACCCCAAGTGTGGTATGTCGACTAGTCATGGTAACCTAAGGCTGTGAGTCCAGAGAAAAGTGGGGTGGGTTAGAAACACAGTCTCTCAGCCCACCCTGCATCTGCCAGTTAGCATCCGCATTTCCCAAAGGTCCTAAGTGACAAGGATGCCCAGTTCCATCCAGGATGCGCCACCGTGAGGACCGCACTTTCCCTCTAAGAGCCCGGTCCCTCCAGAGCGCAGCCGTGAAGGGGTGGTCAGCATGTGGCATTTCTTATTGTCAGTATTTCTAGCAGGCTGTGAAACCAGAGAAAGGTGGGAGTGACAGAGAAACACTGGAATGGGCGTGATGAGGGCAGGGGTCCTGACGGCCTCTTTCACATGCCATGTCTTGTTAAGTGGCTCACTCGACAGTTTAAGCAAAAGCATGCAAAGGATACCTACCAAATTTTCTGGGAACCCAGTCAAGACCAAAAGTGAACTTCTTTATCTGCACTACCAAGTATTCAGGGAATGAGGCAAAGCGAGATGTTCTGGGGAACACAAGAGGGGGAGGGGAGATCAATCAAACAAGGCAGAAAGAAAGACGAATGCAGTCGACAGCGCACTGGCAGCTTTGTCGGAGGCGCCTGGCAACGCCAAGGACCGCCCTGTGAGGAGGAACTGGACAACAGTCAGGTGCCCGGCTACTCGCCACTCGCTCCAACCTCCTGGCCTCTCTGCCAAAGAAAACGCTGATGCAGGCCACGTGAGCAAGGAGTGCAGCTGTTTCACAGCGAGCGCTTGCTGCGACATTTGGAAAAGGGCTTTTCAGCCGTTTGGTTTCCCAGCATTCTTGCAGGGTTTCCGTGTATGTACTGGTAGGTGTTCTCAGTCAAGCATGCTCTGTGTCTGTGACATTCCCCAGATGATGCAGAGAAGTCCTCCCGGCAATGGGCTGGTAGAAGGGAGGCGGACCAGAATTGGGTTTAGGCTGACCTTACATTACTGCGCCTCTTTAAATACCCGAATCTCAGGTAGCATGAGTCCTACAGATAGCTCTGTTTGGGAGAAATTACCTAAAGTATCTAAACCTAGGTCTTGCCTTTTAAAGGATTTTGGTTTATATGTACGAGTGTTTGCCTGCGTGTATGCATATGCACCATGTTTGTGTCTGGTGTCTGCAAAGGCAAGAAAGTGGGGCCCCATATCTTCTGGAACTGGACCTGAAAGTGGTCATGAGCCACTATGTGGGTCCTGGGAACCAAACCCTGGTCCTCTGCAAGAGCAGCAAGTGCTCTTAATTGCTGAAGCATCTCCTGAGCCCATTAAACCTTACATTTTAAAACTGATACATGTTAATTCTGAGTTCACTTAAAACGAAAGATCCAATGTCCTAGGCTTGGGTTTCTCACTTTTACACATAGACTAACTATTCAATTTGTACATCAAATTCATGCCTTTTTTCCAGCTCATTTAGTTACCCATCATTTCCAGCATTCAGTTCTATTTGGCTGTCTATATAAACAGAAAATGAGCCGCCTAATTTCTCGGTCTTTTGGTTAAAATCAAGTACAGAAAATGAGCCATGGATGGTACCGTAGGTCTGTTTTAAAATAGAAGATTCTGAGCTGCCGCCTCCAACCTGCACCTTTTGAATTAGAACCACTGCCTTCTTTTTGGAATACATCTTTTCCCAGACCGCACAAGGCAAACATCAACTTAGTACTGCCCTCTACTGCAGAACAGTAGACACAGCACAGGCTGGCCATAAATAGCAGAAAGGTGTAGCTTTGGGGCTTCAGAAGGCTCTGCAATTCACTGCAAATCTGGGTAAATCACTGGCCCATCTAGAAGTGAGCTTACTCATGCATCTGCCATCAGTGCTCACACTAGTGCAGAACCTCGGCTGTGCAGTGCTCACACTAATGCAAAACCTCAGCTGTGCAGTGCTCACACTAGTGCAGAACCTCGGCTGTGCAGTGCTCACAGCTAGTGCAGAACCTCGGCTGTGCAGTGCTCACAGCTAGTGAAGAATCTTGGCTGTGCAGTGCTCACACTAGTGAAGAACCTCTCGACACACCAGACAGTACTGTACTAAGAAAGAGAAGTGAATTCTGCCAGCCCTAAGGTCTTGGACACTGAATTAGGCCATCACTGGCCTGTATTCTCCCCCAGACAAGTTACATAGCCTGCTGTGTCTCAAATTCTCCATCACAAAGACAGCAGAAGGGAACAGGCCATAATGTAAGGCAGCTAAGAGGTTGGTCCTGTCAAGGAATTGATCTAGGATTATCCTGGCTCTTGGAATAAACTTATAGTCCCTTCAGTCAGGTTCTCTGGTTGTCTGAGAAGCCTCAATAAACATCATTCTCACAGAAGTGAGGACAAGACCTCCGGTTTATCAAAACCAACAAAATTCACCCGCTGCTGCAGCATTTTTAACTGATGCAAAAATAAAAAGTTATCTTCTAACTGTTGGATGGTGTGTGCGAGAGAGGGTGGAGAAAAGAGAGAGGGTGGAGAAAGAGTGGAAGGAAGAGAGAAGGAGATGAGAGAGAGAAACATGTTCATGTGTACGGACACAGCAGGAATGTGTAGGCCAAAGGCCAACATGGGGTAACTGCCCTTCTCACTCTCCACTGCCCCCTGGAATCTTCCTGCATCCCCGCTCCCCAGCACCATGTACACAGGCACGCATCACCATGCTCAGCTTTTGACACAATGCCCTGAGACCAAATGCAGGTGGGCTCTCTCCGACAGGCAGGCTCTCACTCTCAGATTCTTTACTGACTGAGCCAACGCCCCTGCCCCGGAGCTGCTCTTCTCATTAAATCAGTGACATGCCAAGGGGGAGTCAGGAGCCACAGTTGCAGACTCTTATGCTAAAGAGCTGTGTGAAAACAGAGTCATGGCAGGGGCTCAGTCTGATGTTGGGACAGAGGATGGGGGAACCATGGAAGACGTGACTGGTACAGGTAACTACCAACCTCAGTGTACAAGACGGCAGAGTAAACTGTCTCCACGTTTCAAAGACAAGTGTCTTCAAAACCCAGGCCCTAAACCCAACCACACTTGGAGAGACTGCTCCATATCTCTCTGTTCAGGTTCCTCGAGAGAGAGGTAAGAGTTTTCACTCATTAGCAGCAGTTTGAGGACATCAAGTTTACAGTTAAATCCAACAATGTCATAAACGGTGCTTTGTGAAAGAAGAATGAGTAAGTATAAACAAAACTTTTGCATGGTCTTTTATTCCTAAACCTAATCTGTATAGCTTTTCTTAGAAATGTATACATTTTAAATAAAGATTATCAGAATATAAATCTAAAAAATCTGTATGAATATTTAATTTACCTTTTTAAAAAGCTGCGGGAATTAAGTTAGTCAGGTGCTCAGAACAGGTCTTGGCACTACTATTGGGTCTGCAGTCACCTGACGCCTGGTGTCATTATTTAAGACATCAATTGCTCACTTATTACAGCTAAGGCTAAATGCTATGGAGACATTTTATTAAGGGAAAAATAAAAGCCACAGTGACTAAAATGATCTGCTCCATAGGGTTAAAAACCTGCTAAGTAGAAAAGAGTACTAGTCGCTTTCTACTAAATGCGCTAAAAATATAACTAATCAACCACACGCAGGCCACGTGATCCAAGGCATCACGTGGGCGCACACACACACGCGCACACACACACACACGCACACATGCACACAAAAGGTCACAATGACAATAGCGACACCACCCATCCTAACTACTGACAGAGACCCTGCAAAGGACTTGTCCTCAGCTCCCTTGGACCTCCTCAGTTCTATAAATAAAATACTTCTGTTATCAGTGCTTTATGGATAGGAAACAGGGTACTGGGAGGAGAGTCCTTTGGCCAAGGTCACAGTGCTGCTGACCTGGAGAGTCTGCTCTGAGCCCACTGCGCTCATCTTTCCCGAATGACAAGGAGGAAATGAAATCCCTCCACAGCCACATTGGCTCAAGGACAGGAGCTGGATCTTGTCCCGCTCTCTGCCTATTGTGAGCAGTATATTGGTGGGTGAATGGATGTTCCAAACAATACCAGTCTTCCCAGACACGGTCTGTTAGGATCATTTACACCAGTGTTTCTCAACCTTCCTAATGCCTCTAATCCTTTAATACAGCTCCTTATGCTGTGGTGACTGTCCCCCAACCATAAAATTATTTTGTTGTACTTCATAACTCTGATTTAGCTACTACAACAAATCATAATGTAAATATCTGTGTTTCATTTTCCAATGGTCTTATGTGACCCCTGTGAAAGGGTTGCTCCCAAAGGGGTCGAGACCCACAGGTTGAGAACCACTGATTGAAAAGCTCATTGTTTCTAGGTCCATCCTGACCTACTGGTGCACCAAGATCAATCTACTCTTTGCTTGTTTGTAATGCAGAGGTGTGTGTGTGTGTGTGTGTGTGTGTGTGTGTGTGGTCTACGCTGACCTTGATATCTCTCAATCGCCCAGATTGCCCATGAACTCAACCATCCTCCTGCCTCAGCTTTCCCAGTTTGGGGATTACAGGGATGTACTACCACACCTGGCCACCAAGGATACCTTATGCCTTTTCCTGGATGTTCAGGCTCTGGGTCTAACGAAAGGAAAATTCAAGACCTCACACTAACAAAATGTCAGTCAAATTATAGCCTACATGGCTAAAAATAAATTAATTAAAAATAATGAATTCCCAGAAATTCACTAGCTGGCTTTGCCAAATGCCAAGATTAGCATTTGGAACATTATAAAGTATAATAAGGAACACTAATCATGGCTACATATGGACATGCGTATAACATGGTGGTAACACAGATAAATCTGGGTTAGGAGTACAGTCAGACCAGGTCATTCTCCCAAGCAGGCCACTTACCGGCCAATTGCTTCTCTTTCCAGTGACCTCTCTGGGAAGTGGGAGACTAAAGGAGCCTACCTCACACCACTAAGAGCATTTTAAAAACTTGGGGGTGGGAGGCTGGGCTATAGCAAGACCCTACCTCAAAACACAACAGAAATAATAATAAAAGATACAGCTGACAGCAAGTTCATCACAAGCGCCTCAGGAAATTGTAAAGGGTGGGTATTTTAGGAGCTCTCATCTTTTTCTGTCCCACAAGGACTGTGTCTTCATATAACAACAATTGTGATACAATGCTAATTCTTTTCACACCTAGAAAAAGCATATGCACTCTGAGGAGATAGCTCTTTAGGGACCTGGGTTCAGATACCCAGGCATTGATATACTCAATCATTCCCGTGCCCTCACAGTGAGGTGCGAGGTGGAGCCATAAGAATCCCTGGAACTTGCAGGACTGGCTGCCATATGGCTGCGATATGCAAGGACAATAACAAGAGAGGCCAAGGTTGTTCTCTTCCACATATACCATGAGGTAAGTATGTACCTGTACACATTGCACATGCTTGCACACACACACTTACACACACACACTTACACACACACACACACACACACAATCAGCAGTCCCTATGATAAAACTTACCTAAGGACAGACCGCTGTTAACAGAATGAATGGCTACTAATCCCCATCTGCACGAGGATCTTTTCAAAGTTAATTTGATAAAAAATGGGGCTTTTGTTGCATTTTGTTTTACTTTGTTTTGTTATTTTGGGTTCTCTGATTTCGCTCTGAGGTATATGGGGACTGGAATTTTGGAGTGGTTGTTGTTTTGTTTTGTTTTGTTTTCTGCAGCACTGGGAAACAAACCCAGGGCTCATACACACCTAGCAGGCCCTCTGCCACGGAGATGTGTCTCTAACTCTTAACCTTTGAAATAAATGGTCTTATTTTCCTGTTTCTGGCATGTGACATCTAACCTGAAGCAAACAGGATCCTGAAGGCTCTGCAGACAGCAACCAAGGGCAGGCCTGCGTGCCAATCAGGCTGTAGGGGAAAACAGCAGG
Source organism: Microtus oregoni (assembly GCF_018167655.1). Lineage (NCBI taxonomy): Eukaryota > Metazoa > Chordata > Mammalia > Rodentia > Cricetidae > Microtus > Microtus oregoni. The sequence goes on along the minus strand of NW_024543069.1, from coordinate 39,990,520 downwards.
GCAGCACGGCCCTGCACGCTTCACTCTGTCAACTCAGACCTCACTCTCGCCCTTCAAGAGGAGGCCAAAAACATTCCCCAGAGACAAGCTTCCAGCAGCTAAGAATATAGCTGGCTGATAGCTTGCTTGTTTAGCATCTATGAAATCCTGGGCTCAATCTCCAGCACGGAAGGGGAGTGTAGAGGAGGAAGCAGACTTCCCAATTAAAAGGAAAACAGGGAGAACTGGATGGACATAACTCCCAGTAGCCCTTTACTCTGTCTCTGTAAGCGCTCTTTCCCCCACTCAAGGGGCAACCTGAAGAGTGTTAGCAAGCACTGACTCTATCAGATCATCAAGTGGAGAAAAGACTGCATGGACCTAACATCATATGAACATGACGCATCTCCTAACTGGGCCGTAAGGGGCTCACCATGCAAACGCTCATGCCCACCTAGCATGCCCAAGACTTCCCCGAGACGCACACGATCAACCAAGGCCTATGCCAAAACATAACTGTAAAACTACAACATACTGCTCCAGGGTTTACATATCGAAGGCTGCCATGAGTGGTTTGGGGATTTCTTTACCAGTAACCATTCTTGCCATGTGGGAGCCAGGGTGTTTCTCAACCCTACTCTTGTGGCAAGAGAGGGAAAAAAAAAGGCAAATCTCAACTGCAGAATAAACCTCAATTTTTCTTTTTTTGAAATACAAAAGGGGGGGTGAACACTCCCCCACCCAGCACATAACCAGAATCACAGGATGGACTGTCCTATTGGTCAGGCTCATCGAGTGAGACGTGAATGACAGCTACAGGTGACCATCGCAATCCATCCCACCCTCATGAACAGCATCCACAAACTCCCAGAACACCCAGCCCCCTCTGCTGCCTCTGCCCCCACGTCCCCCAGGGACTGCCAGCCCTACTCACTTCACCCCTGCAGACTTGGCCTGCAGGGCACTGCTCCAGAAATCCTCCACGTTGTCTGGTTCGGCAAAGGCCTGGAGGCAGGCACTGAAGGGGATCTTGGCTCGCACCAGCTCGGGAAGGGGTCTTCGGTTTGCTTCGGCTTCTCTTCTCATCAATTCATAGGCAATCAGCTCATCTGAGGAAGAGCAAGGAAGGAACCTGCAGTGGTCGCACTTCTCTTGGGCACAGAAGCCACACCCCTTTGGGTGGTCTATTTCCTTATAGGTCAGGATTGCTGCCTGTCGGTCTGTTCCAGAAGTCTGCCCAAAGACCCTTCCCAAGACTTATAGGCTTTGTGGAGTCAGAAATACTTTTTAATTCTATTTTCATATGTTTGCTTGTTTATTTATTTTTGAAACAGGATTTCTCTGTGTGGTCCTGGCTGTCCTGGAACTCACTCTGTAGACCAGGCTGGCCTTGAACTCCCAAAGATCTGCCTGCCTCTGCCTCCTGAATGCTGAGATTAAAGGTTTGAGCAACCAGTGCTCAGCTATCACTCCTATTTTTCTTTACTCTTGCTTGTTTTGCTATTTCATTTTGAGACCAACAGGAAGGAACTGAGTCCAGATGCGACAACAATGACTCAGGGACCTACTGTTCCATTTTCCCACCCTCCAGTGGCCCAAGTGCTGCTCTTCTACCGAGTCACACCAGAGTTTGCAGCTGTCGGGGAACCAACAGCTCTCCTCTCCCCAGGCCCTTCACTTCCCTGACAAAGAAACTAAGGCCACTGAGAAGCCTAGACTTAAAGGCCTGGCCAACAAACACAGATGAGGCCCAAAAGAGATATAACCCCGATGCTCGGGGTTTTTCAAATGATTGGGTGCTTGGTTGGGGAGGGACTGCCAACTTTAAGTTGTCTCAAAAAGAACATGGCCAAGGGAAGGAGATAAATCAGGACTGTCAGCGAGCTCCAGACAATGGTGAGAATTGGTGTAATGTGCTTTCTGATTTGCTTCCTCCAGCCACTGTGACTACAGTCATGGGTCCCACAACGGCATGAGGTTAAAGGGAGCATGTGTCTAAGCCTGCCTTCATCCACCAACACCATCCTGGAAATACAACCGACCCTCAGAAACAGCACCCAGTCCACTGCTTTCTGGGGCAATAATAAAAGGAAAGAAGTGAGTGTGCTGGGGATCCTTGAGGGACCAGGGATCTGCTCCCATTTTGACACTAACTGCAGGTAAAACATCACAGGTACTTTGAATATCATTTCCTTTCCGGTTGATTATTTCACAATAGCAACAACAATAACAAAAATCCCCTCCTAATAGATTGGCTTATGCACATACATATTTCCTAACCCCCTCTGAAAAGCTTTTAAAACCCCTTCTCAGCCAGTGGAGCACGCCTTTAATCCCAGCACTCAGGAGGCTGAGGCAGGCAGATCTCTGTGAGTTCAGGGCCAGCCTGGTCTACAAGAGCTAGTGCCAGGACAGGCTCTAAAGCTACAGAGAAACCCTGTCTCGAAAGCCCACCCCACAAAATAAAAAACACCGTCTCTGTCTACCGTCAGTTTACACAGTTTACAACACAGTACTTCTATCTAGCCTGCAAACGTTAAATGTTACGAGAAATCCAGAAACTAAACTACATGCCTCCTTTCTTTTCTTAAAAAGATGACCACTCATGTAGCGAATGGAGACCACAGGACTGTATTAATGCTTTTAAAATGCAAACGGGTTCACTCTGCCTCGCCCTACCAACTACATCGGTAAAGCAACTGCTCAAGTGGGAGCCTGATGCTTCCCTGACAGCGGAAATCATCACAAGAGGATCCGGATGGCAGCCTTGCATGGAGGCCGCTTCTACAGTGACGCCTGCTGGGCCCGAGTGCTGCTGCTCCTCCTAACCCTGTAGCTGGGGTTGCGGTAAGCCAACTCATGCAACTCTCCTCATTTTGCATTTACAAAGGTCCCTCTGCACACCATCCTCACACACACACACACACACACACACACACACACACACATCCTATATAGCATGTGAATTCCCTTTGAGAAACTGAGCACTGAGACTCTCAAACCAACATTAATTTTAGAGAACATCTTTGTCACGGAGGCTGACAGACCTGAACAGAACCTGTAAATCTGAGGTGAGCAAGGAAAACCAATTGTTCCTTCCAGTGGCTCAGACTGACAATCAACTTGTCAGGTTCTCCCAGCATCTAGGAGGTAAAACCTCCAGGCATAGCCCTCGGGGATTATCTAGATTAGTTTAGCGGCTGACCAAGCCTGTGAGGGATTGTCTTGATTAGGTTCATTTGAAGGGGAAGATCCACCCTAAAAATGAGTAGCCCCATCAGCATCCTGAGTGCATATGAAGAAGACGGCAAGCTGAACACAAGCTTCCTCTGCTTCCAGGTTAGAAAGAAATGTAACCAGCTCCCTTCACCTTTCGACACAACTTTCCTGTAATGAAGGACTACATGCTGTAACTTCGGCACAAAATAAGCCCTCCTTCCCTCCCTTCCTCTGTTCCTCCCTCTCTTTCTCCCTCTTTCCCTTCCTCCCTTCCTCTCTCCCTCCCTTTTTCCCTCTCTCCCTCCCTCCCTCTCTTTCTCTCCCTTTTTCCCTCCCTCCCTTCCTTCCTCCCTTCCTTCCTCCCTCCCTTCCCCCAGTGACTTTCATCAGGCACTTCATGGAACAACAGGAAAAGTAAGACAGCCCTCACTCTCAAAACGCAATAAAGCACACACTCCACAGCCTTCCGTATTTCAGATGATGGTCAAGAATCTAAATGCAACCCAAAGCTGTATGCATGCATAGACAATGGAAATAATTTCATCTTTAAACCACCAGGACCATCACTTCCAATATCATAATTAACTCCCCTAAATTGTAGCAATAGGCACTGAAAGAGGAAATTTTACAAGAATGGCAGGTAACCCAACATGAACAATCCAACAGCCATTTTGCCCTTTTCCTCTCTAAGACAAAACTCTAAGGAATACCATCCATCCCTCCTGCCTGGGAAGAATCAGATCACACTGACAGTATGGGAAGGAGCCATGCCCTGAAAGGCTACATGATGGCACTCTCCTGCATTTCAAAGTCCAGGCATTCTCCTCTTGGGCCTCACTGTTACAGAGTGCCCTGCCTGCAAGTCACCTCTCAGGAGGCCTGCCTTAAAGACTCAGGTAGAAAATCTCTAATTCCACTTCTAACACCCAAAGATCCATTTCCATCCAGCTTATACCAGAGCATCTTTTCAGTGTCATGAGAGAACCCTACCCACATCGCCACAAACAACATAACTGTGCTGACTGCAGCCTAACCGTGCGCCCCATTTCTGGGTTCAAAAGCAGCCCCTGTCCAGAATCCTCTGCAAAGGCCTGCATGATACATTTAGCCACCTCCACAGACAGTCACATGGGGATTTGGAAAAAATGAGAAGGGCCGTGCAACGCAAACACAGCCCCATCCATCCCAGTGACCGGGCACCTTATCCCTGGGGCAGGTCTGCCCGCAGGGAGGCACACATGGCTCTTTTCCCACCCAGGACTGTTACCTTTGTTGGTTGCTGCCTCCATGGCTACAGGTAACTGCATCAGGTAGTCCACCCTCTCCGTATAGCGGACCTTGCGGGTCTGACAGCACTGAATGCGCTCTTCCACCAAAAACCGGAAAACATCACTTGGGTTTTCTGAGCCAATGCGATTCCTCTGAAGGTCAGATAGAACCAGGTGAGCGGATACAGGGGAATGAAGCCGTGAATAAAATATAGCACAATGTCAACTACGATTCAGCATCAAGATCTTTCTTTATGGAGCATTTTTTTTCTGGACATGAGAGTCAACCAGATTAAGACACTGTGATTTGGGGAATGGGGGGGCGGGGAATGGGAAAAGGGGAGGAGGTGAAAATTTGCAATAATAATAATAATAATAATAGACACTGTGATTTATATAGTGTCCCCAAATGAGGGGTTGGATAAATAAATTCAAGTTCACCTGTGAAGTAATATTACAAAGTCATTAAAACCACAGAAGACAGATAGGTGTTGATGGGATTAGAAGAAATAAGGAAGATAAGCTAATGAATAGAAAGAGGAAAATCTACTGTCCTGGGGAAACAAGATATGTTTGATACAGTTTCAGATGCACTTAATGTAGACTATAGACAAATGAAGAAACCATGCTATATTAGGGCACATGAGGATATGGCAATAAGCTAAGGAAAACCCTGCTCACACCCAGAATTCACACGCAGTTGGGAAAAATACTACTCTCACACCCAGAATTCACACGCGATTGGGGAATGACTGAAGGCTCAGCTGCCAAAATGTTAGCCACAGCGCCTGCTATTATGACAGCTCTGATTTGCTCCTCTGAGTTTTCTCCCTTTTCTGTAAAGAACACTTTCCTAACCAAGGGGGAAAGGCTGCTATTCTGTTCTGTTTAAGGTGAATTCTTCATGGCTTCCACAGGATTCAGCTCTGGTGCACCAGCAGCGTGATCACCTGAGTGGTAGCGGCTGGATATCAGAGACCTGGAGGGACTCTCAGGGGGCTCTGTGCAGAGGCCAGGCACACCCATCACACACACAGCGTGAAAGCCATACAAAGCCGGCAGCATCTGGAACCCGAATGTGAGAGGCAGCCACATCAAGTGCCAGGGGAGACAGCCACCGGGAGGCCCAGTGAATGACTGATGTAAAGAAAAGGGGCATTTCATTTCTTCATGCCACCCCTAGAGCAGCTGGTGCATGTCTAACTACTCTGTGGGACACTCTCCGGACTTACCTCTACCAGATTGACCAGGTGCAAGAAAAACTCCTGGGCATCTTGCTGTCTGTTAGAGGAAAATTCTGGATGGCTCTTGCTGACAAAGGCCTTGAACATGCGTGGGGAGATCCCGTTCTGTTGAGGCTAGAGTATAAAGACAAAATCATCTTCTGTAGGTGAAAACCTACCTATTACTCTGCTAAAGAGACATAGTAATAAAATGACTCCTAGTGACATAATGGTGTACCCACCGGTAAGAGCATCACTCAGCCCACGTCAGAGACACCCCTTGCAGTAGGCAGTAATTCCCACGGAGTCCCACAAGTGACAATGGCAGAGAATGACAGACTTTGTAGAGTACCCAGTCCTAAACAGGACCAATGCGCATATGAACTCACAGAGACTGTGGCAACACAGGACCTGCACAGGTTCAGACTAGATAAAATCCCAGCACTGAGAGAGGAACGTGGACACGTGATCCACCTCTACAAAGAAACTGTCTGCACGATCCTTGCTGATAGAGAAAAACCCGTTTTCTTCAGCAGAGCGTCACTAGACAGATACAGCAACACTCTAGGAAACACCCTCCCACCACGAGTAGTCAGCAACACAAAACAAAGTCCATGTTTTGCTTTGTTGGTTGGTTGTTCTAATGGACTTTTTGTTTTATTCTGCTTTGAAATTTTGTCTTACTGGTTTTTTGTTTCTTTGACTTCTGTTTTTTATTTTTGTCTTTTACTTTAGGGAAAGAAGGAAGAACACGAGGTTGGGTAGGTGGGGAGGATCTGAGAGGTGTCAGAGGAGGAGAAAGATTATGATCAAAATATATTGTAAGAAATAAGGATATACACAAAAACACTAAATTAAAAAAAAGAATAAATCAGCAGATAGCACTTCCATATACATCTGAAGCCCGAATGGCAAGTGGGTGTGGCCTAACTGTAATCCCACCTTTCAAATGAGGAGAAAGGCGACCATGACAAGAGCCAGCATCAACAGGGATGTAGACATGGCTCTCTATATAGGCTAGCTCAGTTGGCAAAGTATTGATCTAGCATGCATGAAATTTGGGATTCCATCCTCAGCACCACAGAAAGCAAGTGTGGTGGGATACATCTGTAATCCCAGCACTCAGGAGGTGGAGGCAGGAAGAGCAGAAGCTCGGTGTCATCCTTAGCTGCGCAGCATGTCTAAGAATCACCTGGGGTCCATAAGACTGTCTAAAATATCTAAACACACACACACACATATACATACATACATACATACATACATACATACATGGGGGAGGGAGAGAGAGAGAGAGAGAGAGAGAGAGAGAGAGAGAGAGAGAATCTTTATGTGAGAACAAATTGGGACTCTTCCTGTGGACTCAGAGATCAGGACAGTGGGTGCCAATGCTCCACTTTGTTAACAGGCTTGAGGCCCATCCTCATAGAACATGTGACACAGTAGCCAAATGTCTTAGCAGACTAAAGATGCGCTACAGAGGGGAACCCTGGCAGAGAGGAAGAGTTCATAGGGCCAGGGAGGTGACCGGGTGGCTAAGAGCACTCACTGCTTTGCCAGAGGATCTGAGTCCCCACACCAGGCTTCAGGTAGCTCACAACCACCTGTAACTCCAGCATCAGAGGAGCCCCACGTCGCTGGCCTCTGCCCAAAACTGCACTCACAAAGGTTGATTACTGATGCCTGTCAGTGCTCAGAATACTCGAGGGAATGAATTATGCTTTCCTCTCGACACAAAGATGCAAATTTCTTTTCTTTTCCTTTTTAGTTTATGTATATGGTCACATATGCACACAAATGTGCGAGCATGCATTGGAGGCCAGAGGTCAATGTTGGATGTCTTCCTATGTTGCTTCATCACCTTATTTTTTTTTGAGACAGGCTCTTTCACCAAACCTGAAGCTCGTGCACCAGCTAAACTGCAGGGCAGTAAACATCAAACATCACCCTGCCTCCGCCTCCCCAGAACTGGGACTAGAAGTGAGTGCAGCCTCCCCTGGCCTATTACTGCAATTTCTAAAAGATTGTTTCTAAAGCCCTATATACAAAGTTGTTCTCTGGCCACTAAACGCATATACACACAGACAAATGCACATTCTCTCTCTCTCTCTCTCTCTCTCTCTCTCACACACACACACACACACACACACACACACACACACACAAGACTGGGCTCTACATACGACAGTTTCTAAAAAGTCAAGATAAAAACTAAAGAATTGAGAGAAGGAAGTCACGTTTTCCATATGACAGTGGCCTAGTGATATCACCTAAGTGTTCCTACAGCCCTAGCATGGAAAATGAAAACAGAGGATGGCACGTGGCCTGCTGTCTTGGTTCTAAGCTGTCTCTTGACCACTCATTTTGTAAAAGGGTGGCCCCGAGTCTCCAGAATAAGCAACCATCCAGGAAGCCTTTGGTATGACTAGGTTACTGTACTTCTTTCTCCTTCAGCAAGTGAAAAAAAGACCAGCTAAAGTTGGAGAGAGGACTACAGTGCCCAGGCTCTCCCAGACGCTTGCCCAGAACCTTCTAACAGCATGCTGGCACACAGTCAGACAGTGTCCACTCGCTTCCCGGAGCCCAAGGCTTTCATTAACAAGCAAAAAAGTGAGCTAGCTGGAGCTTCCAGTGCATCAGAGCAATGCCTGCAGATGTTTCTGACCACAGACGTAGCGCAACCTGTCCCCAACACATGTTTGCCAGACAATCCCTGGCCAGTTCCCGCACTGGGCAGTATTTGGGGGAAGAGCTGTTAGCATGATTGCCCTGAGTAACTGGCATGCTAGAACGATTCGGTGTGTGGAGTAGAGGGAGCACACTCAAACCGAGAAGGGCAAGTCCTGCTGACAGCCTCGATCTCCAGCAGCCCCGCCTCAAGCACAACTGTGAAAGCGCTAACACTGAATCCTACGCAGTCTTTCTCCTCCTCCTGTTTGTTTCATCCTCTGATAGAAAACAACCAGATTGAAGCCCGTTAATTTTAGTTATGAACAACTCAACATGGTGGTGGGAAACAACCTCGAAGAAGACTGTGTCTACGGTTTGATTCACTTAGAAACATTATCTTGTACTTACAAACAATGAAATGTGTTTTTTCATGTTAAAAAAAAAAAGACACGAATGTTACATTTGCCCAACTGGGGTAAATACAAACTAAAGAAAGCAAAACTCCATCCATGCTTAGAGCCAAAATGCTACCACCTCTGTGTGGCAGGATGCTGGTACCTCGGGTGACATTAAAGCCCACAATGGTGTCAACCTTATTTCATTTGGGAGTCAAACTGTCCCAGACACAGTTTCTCAGAATACACAACTCCTTCAAGCATGCTGTTTGCAGGGGAAAACCTGAAGGATTGTCACCTTCAAACTCTGTGAAAGCACTGGTCCAGATGAGCAAGAGTCTGGGTGCTGTCCTCTGCATAAATAAACAAGTAGAATAAATACCAAGAACAAACTCTTCAGGACACGGTAGAGCCCAAATCAGATACTGGGCTGGAGAGATGACTCAGCAGTTAAAAGTGCCTAGTGATCTTCCCAGGTTCAGTTCCCAGCACCCAGACTGGGTCGGTCACAACTACCTAAACCCAGCTCCAGCCAATCCAAAGCCCTCGTCTGGCCTCCAGTTGCATTTGTACATCACACACACACACACACACACACACACACACTCACACACACACACACACACTCACACACACACACACACTCACACAAATAAACAAATACATGCACAAATAAATAGATAAAATCTTATAAAGGAACTAAAGTACTGGGTGTCAATGTGACACAAACCTAGATATATCTGAGAAAAGAAAACCACAGCAGAGAAAATGTTTCTATTAGAATGGCCCATAGGCAAGCCTGTAAGCAAGGCATTTTCTTAATCAATGACTCATAAGGGAAGGCCAAGCCCATTTTGGGTGGTGGCACCCCTGGGCAGGTGATCCTGGGGTGTATAAGAAAGAAAGAAGGTTGAGCAAGTCATGAGAAGCAAGCCAGTAAGCACTGTTCCTCCATGGTCTCTGTTTCGGTTCCTCCTTCCTGCTGTCTGCCCTGTTTAAGTTCCGTCAGTGATAGACCCAGAAGCGTAAGACAAAATAAACCGTTTCCTCCCCAAGTTCCTTTAGGTCATGGAGTTTTAGCACATCAATAGAAACCATAACTAAGACATTGGGATTCTTTTTTATAGATGAAATGGTTTATTAACTAAGATGTCACTAAAAATCTAGGAATTCCTTTGGTCTACAGCTAATGATTTAATATCAAGCTGCTTATTTATGAGGAATGATCCAAGATCCAAGGCAAAAGGTAGAGTTGAGACACGAAAAGCCCACTTTATTGAGCTTGCAGGTAATTTGCAGACTTGAAAAGCCCCATCCAACCAGGTGCTGGAGCAGGATCACACAGCTGCCAACAGCAGCTGCACAGGCACCAGACAGCCTGGGGCAGTTCCCATGCCCACAGCATTCTACCTTTGCTGTGGAATATTTCTTTACACTGTATGAATATATGTCACTGTGACTGGGTTAATAAAGATGCTGACTGGCCAATATCTGGTTAGGCAGGACTTGCAGGCAAAAAAGGAGCAGAGAGCATGAAGAAGGGGAGGAGTCAGAGATTCATGAGGAGACAGAGAGGAGATGAACTTGCCCAGTACTGGCAAAAGGTACCGAGCCACATGGCAGAGTGCGAATAAGAAATATGGGTTACATGGGGCTGGAGAGATGGCTCAGTGGTTAAGAGCATTGCCTGCTCTTCCAAAGGTCCTGAGTTCAATTCCCAGCAACCACATGGTGGCTCACAACCATCTGTAATGAGGTTTGGTGCCCTCTTCTGGACTACAGGCATACATGCAGACAGAATATTATATACATAATAAAATAAATAAATAATTTAAAAAAAAAGAAATATGGGTTACAGCTAAGACTCCCAGCAATAGTGCAGAGGGTGTCTGAACTGGCTTTCTCCTGTAATCAGATTGGTGACTACCCTAACTGTCATCATAGAGCCTTCATCCAGCAACTGATGGAAACGGATGCAGAGATCCACAGACAAACACCAAACTGAGTTCTGGGAATCCAATCAAAGAGAGGGAGAATATATGAATGGGGGCAGGGTGTCATGGCAGGGAAATCTACAGAGACAGCTGAACCAAACTGGTGGGAACTCATGGAAACTCCTGAACTCCAGACTGACAGTTGTGGAGCCCACATGGGACTGAACTAGGCCCTCTACATGTGGGTGACCGTTGTGTAGTCTAGTCTCTTTGAGGGGCTCCTGGCAGTGGGACCAGGACCTATCCCTACTGTATGCGCTGGTTTTGTGGAGCCCATTCCCTATGGTGGGATGCCTTGCTCAGCCCTGATGTAGGGAGGAAGGGTTTGGTCCTGCCTCAATGTGCCAGGCTTTGTTGACTACCCATGAGAGGCCTTAGCCTTTCTGAGAAGTGGATGAAAGGTGGGTTGAGGGAAGGCAGGGTCAGGGGTGGAGCAGGAGGAGCGCTGGGAGGGGAAACTATGGTTGAAAGAAATAGCAATAACAAATAAAAGAAAGAAATACGAGTTAATTTAAAATATAAGAGTAAACTAGTAATAAACCTAAGCTATTGGCCAACTATTTATAGTTAATAATAAGTTTCTGTGTGGTTATTTGGGAACTGGCTGACAGGAAAGAAAAGTCCACCTACTCAGAGACTCATTTAGGCCAGGCTGGCCTTAAGCTCACTATGTACCTTGCATTTATGATCCTCCTGCCTCCACCTCCTTTGTTGTCAGAACACAATCCAGCATTGGAGTTATGTGAGGAGAATTCTGAGTGCTTACAAGAAAACAAGACAAGACTCTCATAGCCTCAGCTTCTTCAAAGCACGGAATTGTTCTTAAAATGTTTTCCTGTTCCTCCCAGGCACAGCGGGTGGGAGTGAGTCGACTTCAGATTACTCATTGCTGCTTGCTGTTGTTATTCAACTAAATGTCTGAATGATCCTTTATATGCCTCTATGGAAAAAATTTTTTGCGTCTTTGTGATTGTACACAGCTCGAACTCATGAGAACTTTACTCTTGTGATTTCTCTTAGCCCTCAGAGTATAAATTGTCTGATGCTCTGAATAAAGGTGGCTGTGGCCTCATCGACTCCATTCTCCCAGGTCCTCTAGAACAACGACACTTAGTGATGGGATTACAACCTTGCTCCACCAACCATCAACCTACGCCGGGCTTCGTGCATGTCAGCCAACACTCTACCAATTTAACACCCCAAACCCTTTAGGATTCTTTCTTCCAGACCACCACGTCCTGGTTCTACACAGCAGGGAAGTGTTTTCTAAGTCATCTAGACCAAAGGTCACAAATCCAAATGCCAGGAGCACTAAATGGGTCACAAGTCACAGAGATTGGTGTCAGCTGGGAATCGTGACCTTCCTTGTACTAGAGGGCTGCCAGTAGCCTCTAGCTGCCATTAAGGGGCTAGGGATTATACATCATGGATGAAACAAGAAAACACACTCAGCTTAATTTGGCCTGAGTGAGGCCAGTCATACCTCAGTCAGAGCAGGGGTTCCCACCTGCCTGCCTGGCTAATAACAGCAACTGTATCTGATGTGGAAGCTCAGAAGGGGCTATAGCCTCTTGTTTGTGAGATGAATAAATATTGTACTCTGGTCAACCTAAGCTATTTCTTCATCAGTGGCCAAGGACATCATGATAGCAGCAAAACTCACTTTTATTTCCAGACACTGTTCACCTGAAGAGTTTACATCCCCTCAAATAAGGAGATTCTAAAAGCACAATAATGGTCATAAATGCACACAGATTTTACCATCATTAGGACACAGCTGAAAACACCCCAGCTGAAGCCATCTGAAGAGTGTGGCTTGGTGATCTGCCTGCAGTTGCACAGCCCTGCAGGACCAGGCTCCTCGGCTTCACCAGTCAAGGTGGCAACTGCCCCCACAGAGTTCTCAAGACCCAACACAGACTAAACAGCATTCCAGAATAATGAGCTCAAAATGCAAGTTTGTTTTCATCAACCATCACTCCTTCCAGGTTTCATGGAAGCTAAAGAGAGATGTCTGGCGATCCCATAGCACAAACCCATCCCCCGTGTGTCCCCAGTGAGAATCCCCGTGTGTCTCCAGTGAGGATCCCCCATGTCCTGGAGGATTTGCAGCCCTTACCTTGCAATGCTGGGTAACAAGACAACCTGAGAAGGTGAGCTCTGCCGATCCCACCCTCCTCGCCTCTCCTGGGCTCTCTAGGCGAAGCATCTACTTCCTCCCTACCCCCTTCCCAGCATACTTCCCTCTCTCCATCCAGACACCTCTGAGGATACACTGCCCTTCACGTCCTCCTTCCCTCCTTTGCCCACTCCCACCAGCAGCTAACTCCACATGACCCACAAGGAACTCACTTTCCACGCCTGCTCTTAAATTACCATACTAGCTAAGGATAACTGACCTAACTGGGGAGCATAGAGGTCAAACACTTGAGACCCAGCATGGAACAGGCTTGAGCACCACAGTGTACAAGAGAACATGGGGTAGTCAAAAGAGACAATTCTGAGGGAAATGAAACTCTTTGGTAGAGCTGTCTGTAGATAGGACGGAGTTATAGGGATGCTGCTTCCCTGAGTCATTGCCCATGCTGGGGTTGGCTGCCTTTCTTTGGGGAACCTACACTCCTATCAGTCATCCCTCATCCGTGTTCATCCAAGTACTCCCCAAGAAACTCATTGGCTCCCCAAACCAGATTTAGGTTAACTGTTACTGTGGCCTGTTTCATGTAGCCTACATACAGGAAGTACATGCTGTTTGTATCTCTGAAGAAAAAGTTACACAATGCTGGCCTACACAGGGAGACTCTTTCTAGAAAGAAGAAAAGGGAGCAGGAAGGGGGTGGGGAGGAGGAGTTGGAGACATGGCAGGAGAGAGACAAGGGGACGTAGCAAAAACATCTGGAGTTTAAGGTAAACACTGAGAGGCCCAGACTGGATACGGAGAAGGTAGTTTTTAAGCTGCATGCCTCCCATCCCAGATCTGCCTTAGGAAAACTATGAGTGAGGACACACATGTCACCAATGTTGAGACCCCAGCCCATGGTAACTGACATTGCTGTCTTTTCCTTACCTTGTTTTTAAAGAACACAGGGGCAAGACCCCACTCACAGCTACCCTCACAGTTCCCAGAATTGACAACAGCCTTTTGCCAACACAGTAAACTCCCACTGCTGACCAAAGTTCACCCACGTACATGGCCACATGGCACACGGGGACACATACCTTGTGTTCCTCCTTCATCACTTGTTCAATGAGCTCAGACTTCACTGGAGGCTTTGAGTACTGGCCAGAGAGGAGGCCGTGCCCCAATTTAGTCCTAGACAGGAGAGAGACAAACAATGAAGAGGACACTGCTGTTTCCCACAGAGATGGAAAGGTCACCCATGAGTCCTTGTGTGGCAGGGAATTGTTCTCTGTCCGGACTCCTCACAGACAGCTTGGCTTTTGCCTCTGCTTAGCTTTGACACTACTCTCCAAGTAAATTTCCTCAGTAATTTTAACTTTACTAATCTCTTCTATAAAGGCAACACACACCCATTCTAGAACACTTAAAAATACAGGAAATAAAGAAGAAAAAGGAATTGCCTTCAACTCAGCAGCAGCCAATGTGAACACCCCGCCAGAAACTTAAAACACAACACTGGGCACTTACATCTGTGTGTTGAAGTCCTGTGTTGGATCTAACGGCGAGTAGTCGAATATCCTTGGGAGGTTTCCCACATACCTAGGAGACAACAGGACAGTCACCACGGAAATGGGACAAACAGAAGCAAGCTGTCGCTCTACAGACACTCAGCCAAGGAAAGGTTCCTCCCTCCACAGCAGACCAAATCCAGGATGGGTTTCCTGTCCCTAGAGGCTCTGTGAAGTGGCACCCCTCAGATGTGCCCGTCTCCCCACCTGAGACACAAGCTTAAGATTCCGAATCTCCTCAACAGCCCCCCCACATCATTCTGACATGTCGGAAACCATGGCACCATAATCACTGCCTCAAAATAAAACGGCCTCCAGCAAATGGGGAGGTTAAGGCAAGAGGGTTCCGAGTCCAAAGACAGCCTGCTTGTGCTACACGGTAAGACACTGACCCACACACAACAGGTGAGGTTGCTGACAGCCTTCTCCAGCCAAAGTGAAGATCAGTACCCAAACGCTACACCCAGCTCAGCTGTGGGCTTCCCTCCCAGTCTTTCCTTCTCTAAAGTTTTTTGTTTGTTTTGTTTGTTTGTTTGTTGGGTTTTTTTGCCAGTGAACTTTGCTCTATCACTTTATTGGAAGTCCCCATCCTCCATAACAGCCCATTATGGGCTAACATCAACAATAATCTGATTGTAAGATTTGGCCAGAAAGCCTATATCTTTTTATTTCCTCACAATGATGTTCTTCCCTCAAGCCTGCCCATGCTTGCTGGTTAGAAATCTCTATTTGTCCTTATTGAAGTCATGACTAAGTCCTTCACCATGTTTCCCATGGCCCATCTGATACCATCTTAGCAGGTATTTATATAACATTCTCCTTTACTGTTAGGAATTGAGCCAGTAACTTCAAAATTACTGTAACAGCAGTGACAGCTACCCTAACTACATTTCTTGAGGTAAAGCTCTCTAGAGAAAGGACTTCTGTGAGGTTGAGAAATTCTTCACTGCATCCCTGTGACCCAGGGGTTCATAACTGCCATTATCCCATGAGAGAGATAAGAACTTGGGGTGTGGCTTTACTAGGTAGCACCCATGTCACCCAGGAGTGGGTGATGGGGGCCAGAATGTATACACATATGTGTGCTCACACACGCGCACAAAGCCTGGCTCCAAAGCTGATTTCTGAGATTCTGGGGTATGTCACTGCTTGGCCATTCTCATTCTCTCTCTCTCTCTCTCTCTCTCTCTCTCTCTCTCTCTCTCCCTGGAGGCCACAATCCTGACAAAACAGTACTAGCCTTAACCCTGACATTAAGGTTAACATGTAGTCGCTCCCTCCACCCCCCAAGTCATTTTCCAGTCAACCACATGCTTTATGTTGTTGATTTGTTGTGAATTATTTGAGACGGGGTATGACTATAGCCCAGGCTAGCCTCTATCTTCATGACGTTTACCCTTGCCCACTTTCTGATCTCATTTGAAGCTCTGTCCCCGTGTCCATGATGCTCTCTGGCTATTCACCACTCTCACCCCTGCTTCAAGACCAGGCCATCTGTTGTTTCTTTTCCTCGGATCTGTTGAAAGCCCCTTGGCAGACTGGGCAAAAGGAAGGATGGCAGCCTACCCTCCCAGCTCCCTGCTGACTGCTTAGCCTCTCAACCTCCATCACTAGCTGGAATTACAGAGTTTACCTATATTCTTTGTTATTATCTGTGGCTCCAGATTCTGTACGAAAATGCAGTCTGTGAGAAGCCAGAGCCTCTAGGCAGCACCTACAGTAAGGGTGTCTGAAAAGGAGAATCATTTATTCACATCTACTAACTGGACAGACTCACGTCATCTGTTAACTTAAGGCACCAGGAAAAAAGAAGAGCCGTACCTGTGTTAAACATTCTACAGGCAAATGACTGAACTTGACAGTTATGGACAGTTAAAATGCAGCAGGCCAAAGCCAAACTATCTTAAGCTACTTTTAGTCCCTTTGAAAGTCATTCCTTACCCACCCACATAATGTGTCTAACCTAACGTACTAGAACTATTAAGCCCTTTAAAATTTATTCTTAGCAAACTACTAGTTTCTACAAATCCAAAGCTAAAAATGTCATCAGACAGTATCTATACCTATGGCGAAGCTTCGTCTCCTTTGCTCAGACATGTCTGCCTGTGGTTCTCAATAATGCATCTGGTAAATACTCTGATTTATGACCTTCTTTATTCTGTAACCAAAGCTACAAAGTGGCCAATCCACAGTGAGCACGTCTGTTTATGCATGGCACTCACGTTTGACTCAAGCATAAGCTATCTCTATTCCTTTTGAGAACTGCATTACACACTGTAGTCTCAAAAATGACTACAAACAACCAAACAGGAAATGCACTGAAACACTTAAATGCCTGTCCCCAAAGGCCACGTGTCATTAAAGGCTGGTTCTCCAGCTTGTGGCATTACTGGGATGTGGTAGCACCTTTAAGAGGTGGGTCTTAGTGGGAAGAAGTTAGTCACGGGGAAGTCCCTTCAGGAGACAGTGGGACCTCTCCACACCACACAAAACACTCAGGAAATGAATGAGTCTCCTCCACCACACATTACTGTCACCATGGACTATGCCACCAAAG
This sequence comes from Microtus oregoni, assembly GCF_018167655.1. Lineage (NCBI taxonomy): Eukaryota > Metazoa > Chordata > Mammalia > Rodentia > Cricetidae > Microtus > Microtus oregoni. The sequence continues at coordinate 39,973,525 of NW_024543069.1, read as the reverse complement.
GCCCAATGTAATGGTGCCAACTGGTCAAGAACAGAAAGAGGTTTAAACATTATATTCAAAATCCAAGCATGAGTTAAATGTTTGTTGAAGAAAAAGTGTAAGGTTATTTGTCAAATTTCACAAGATAGAAAAAAATTCCTAGATAATAAAGCACTAAAAATGCTGAAATATGAAAGAGCACAAGTTTCTTCTATTATAGTTTAAAATAAGTAATACTTATATGCCACTTTTCAGAAGGGCATTTGTAGTACAAATAATAAAAACCCAGAGACAGATATTAGGGTTCAAGCTGAATATCAGAAAAGCAAAGCAGACACGGCCCACTAGAGAGTTCTTACCGCTACCAAGGCTCAGACAAACCAAGGGGCAATCCTGTCCTCAGTGACTGTGCACTGCAGTGCTCTCCACCAAACCCCAGACAGCCCCGCTGTTGTCTTCTCGCGCCTTCTATATGTCTCTCTGCCCAGATGCATCACTCCTGTCTCCACCTCCCTAGTGCTGGGATTAAGGGTGTGCAACTCCTAAGTGCTAGAAACATCTTTATGTGAGTTCTGTTTCTCTTTATAGAGAAATTCAATCTTGTGTAGACCATAGTGGCCTTGAGTCCTGGGATTAAAGGAGTGTGCCACCACTCCCTGGCTTCTAGTGGCTTAGCTCTGTACTCTGATCTTCAGACAAGCTTTAATTGTTAAAACATAAACAAAATATCACTACAGGCATTTCACGAGCACTTCAAAAAGAAACCTTGGAGTATACATCAGGTAAGACAAACAGATTAACCCATACTCAAGAGATGACAAAAGATAGAAACATGGGTAAGAATTTATAAAAAATAATAGGATTCATGGTACATGCCTCTGAAAAAGTTCCCCAAGCTAGAACTTCAAACTTTCTGCCCCTCTCTCCCATCCCTCATATTCATCTGTCAGTGGGGTGTGTATCTCCTCTGACCTTCTTCCCTTCCCCTTCCTGGGATAGAACACCTTCATAACTATGTTGATGCTCATCTACCAAATGTCTTTGAGTGTTCCCTCAGGCCAGATATCAGACCCAAGTTTTCTCTCTCTCTCTCTCTCTCTCTCTCTCTCTCTCTCTCTCTCTCACACACACACACACACACACACACACACACACACACAAACATAACACAGCTAGTTCTTTACTGAAGAGTGGAAAAGTGCATGTGGAAAATTGACAATATATTTTCAAAGGCAGAAAACAGCAATGAATGGCTAAGTGCTGAGTTCTGAGAGGAAAGACTCTCCAAGCTGACGAACACTTAGTGAAGCACTGTGTAACCAGTAGGGTTTCAGCTCCATGTGGAAAAGATACCACCGTGTGCTGCTCCCAGCATGCTCTCTGCTATTCAGTCTATCTCGACATGAATGTCCTCTTCCATACTTAACCCAGTGTGGAAACCTACTCACTCCAGAATCCTGAGCTGCAGGGCTTCTTGTCCTGAGCACAGCCCAATGCAGAAAACACCTACAGACACAGCAACTTGTGTGGGGAGGCACAAGGGAAAGAGGCCAGCAGAATTAGGAAGCACCCTAATTTGGTATGCCCAGAATGTCTACCTAAAGAGTCAAAGTTTCCAACTCAGGATAGAGGATAGCTATCATAAAAATAATTAATGGAACATATGCAATGCCACATATTAAATGTGGTGCTATCAAATCACTACACCAGTCTCTAGGAGCTTGATCGAGTCCCACCCTTTTCTGATGGCAGACCCACACCTAGTAGCCCAGGATTCCCGGGAACCACACTCCCAGTAACAAAAAATAATAACCTAAAATTCTCCACAAAATTCCCCTCTGGAGAACAGATGTCCCTAGCCCTCTACTGGCCCACCTAGAGAAATGATCAGGCAGGTGTCCTATGAAGATGGATGGCTGACATATTCTCAGCACAGGTATGGTCTGAGAGCCACGACGGCTGATTGTGAGGTGTTGCTCAATCTCCAAGCGCTCCTCATCTCAGCCCATCCTGTGATACTGGATGAGAGCTCTCATTGGGCCTCAGGATGAGAAGTCACACTCCTACCGTGACAGCAGAATCCTCAGGGCAAGAGCAATGGGTTTCCAAGAGCACAGAATGGACCAGCCCAGGGAGACTGGCAGCACAGTGGCCCATCAGCAGTGGGGCCACACTTACGCTCTCTGGAACTCTGGGATGCTGAAGATGGCCTGCATGACAGAACTGAGGTAGCAACTGTTGCCCAGGTTCTTCAGGCCCGTGTACCCTGGTCCATACATGGGCTTCAGCTTAGTCCCTGACTCTTGGATCACTTCCCACTCGCTGACTCTTGGCTTGATGTCATTGTCCCGGAGTCCATTCTCTGTCTGAGACATCATGAAAGAGAGAGGAAAGTAAAGGGCTTTAAACGGGTTCACGATCAAAACTTATGTCCATGAATTACTTCTAATGCAAATGGTTATTTCTGCCATTTTCCTCTTAAATTATATGGGAGACATAAACAATCTACTTAAAAATATTAAGAGGCAATGATGATTACATGCGGGGGCCCGTAGACGTGGACCATTCCACCTCGACTAAAGGTCAGCAGAGTTTAAGCCCAGTCTTGCTCCTTCGAGGTTATTGACGGGAGATTTAACTTAAAAGTGTGGCTACTAACAGAATATCTTGACCTAGGGTGTGGTTATTTGGTGCTTTGGGTATGAAGATGGTAATCACTTTGTTTATTTCTTGTATCATTAAAAAAAAAAAAGTCTTTTGCTTTCTTCCCCATTTTTGGACCGGGGTATTTAAAGATCATTAGAAATAAACACGGGTGGATTCAGCATTCACTGGGTTGCAATCCCGGTACTATCCTGTGTCTCCGTGTTTCTTTTGTATCTCTGTTTTCTCTGACTAACATTTCTAACCCACACGCCCCTAACCTGGAACATACGAACCTGTTGAGGCTGGACCCCGACAGATGTCCCCCCAATGGGTGGCTACTACAGATGGCGCCCAGATGTGTGGCCCAGATGTGTATAAGGGAGAGCATGTTGGACACCACAGGTGTAGAAGTAAAAGATGAGCACTCAAATAAGTTTAAGGTAAAAAGGCAATGATATCTATCAGGGGTAAAATTGTAGATAACTAGCAACGGGACAAGGAAATAGTATTCAGCTGTCTGCATATTTTCTTGGGTATATTTTGAAAGCTTGGAGAACTGGGATAGTGCAGAAACAAGGACAGCAATCTTAAGAATCCGTAGATTTTGTAAATCTTCCTCCCCTACAATAGTGGCACAGTCGCCACCATTTTCAGACCGTTCTTGTGTTCGGAGAAGTAAAAGTGGTGTGCCCAGCCCACACTGCAGCTGACTTTGCAAGCAGCCGCTGTCACCACTAGCCCAGAAGACACCTGAGGGCCAAGATCCCCAGTTCCTGGCAGGACGGCCATGCTCAGAACGCAGCTAGCTGCTCCAGCCTAGCAGACAGCTGTGGGCCACAGCCTCAGGGAATCGAGTGTATGAGAATGCTAAAGCAATAAGTAAAGCCGCCTTTTAGAAAGAAAGATGAAATCTCTGATTATATTCAGATGTGTTCAGATACTGGTTATACACACTGCTTTACAGGAAAGGACAGTTGAAGATGTTCGTAAATCTCTCCGGACAAAGCAATCAAGGCCCTGAGAGAAGAAGGGACTCAAGGACTCCAGGAAGCTGCTTCAGGTGGGGTCTTCCAGGACTTCAAGCAGTATCCTGATAGGAGAGTAAGCCCAGGGGTGAGGAAGGAACTGGGATTACGCTGAAGATGCAGGACAAGAAAACATTAGACTAACAAATGCAGATCTAAGAAAGAAGTCCAAGGGAATCCTCTCCTTATGAGCAGAAGGGCCTGCCTCCAGCCTGAGACAAATCTATGGGGTGATCCAGCAGTCTGTTCTCCTGCAAAGAAATCCATTCAGGATGAATGCAGAGCAACCCCAGGCAGTGCAGGGCTCAAAATCAGCTCTTCCATTTATACCATTTTAACTCCTACAATGTAGGATTGTTACTGGGGAGAAGTAGCACCACTATGCAAGGGATTCTTGTTGCTCCTGGAGTCATTAACGCTGATTTTGAAGGAGAAATCAAGGTTATGACTCACTCACCTAATGGAATTTCTGTGGTAAACAAAGGCAAGAGACTTGAACAATTAATTTCACTTCCTAAATGCAAACTAGAAATTGAGTTAAGGGAAGTAAGAGAAGAGATTCTGGATTTGGTTCATCTGATGCCCATTGGCTACAAGCCACAGGTCCACAGCAACCAGAACTCGCTTGGCTTATAAATGGAAAAAGCTTTTCTGTTCTTCTGGATACTGATGTGGATATTTCTGTTATAACTGCCAGTCAATGGGCTTCGAGGTGGCCTAAAACGGTGACTATTGCACAGTTACAAGGGATTGGTCAAACTCAAAATCCTGAACAAAGCAGCAATGAGCCTTCCTGGAGAGATGGAGACAGTCATGAAGGAACTTTCCGGCCACACATTGTTCCTCACTTACTGCAGATTTGTGGGGCATTACGACCCGAATGGGAGTATATTTATATTCCCCCAACACAGTTATTGCTAATCAAATGTTCCAGAAACGGTTATTGCCCAACCAAGGGCAGGGCAAGGATTGAGCCTATCACACCTAGCAGAGGCCTCCCAGGGCAGGATTAGGGTATTCCAGAAGAGGTCACTAAAAGCCTGCACTCCATGCAGACCCAATTGTCTGGAAAAGTGACAAGCCTGCATGGGTAAATCAGCGAAATTACAAGCTGCCCAGCGGTTAGTGCAGGAACAGTTGGATAATGGTCACATTATGCCCTCCAATTCCCCCTGGGATTTTCCTATTTTTGTAATTAAAATGAAATCAGGAAAATGGAGGTTGATACAAGATTTAAGAGAGGTTAATGAGACCATGCAGCCACTGGGAGCTTCACAGCCTAGGTTGCCTTCTCCTACAGCTATACCAAATGACACCTATAAGATTATTTTAGATTTAAAGTACTGCTTTTATACCATCCTTCTGGTACCCGAAGACCGTCAAAGATTTGCATTCCATCAGTTAATTTCAAGGAGCCAATGAGAAGATATCATTGCAGCATCTTGCCTCAAGGTATGGCAAACAGTGCTACGCTATGCCAGAAAATTGTGACTCGGCCTATACAAAATGTCAGAGATCAATTTCCACAAGTTTATATCATCCAATATATGGCTGATATCCTGCTTGCCCATAAAGAGGAAGGAGTTTTGCATGAGACACACAGACAGCTTCAGCAGAGTCTTTCCCACACAGTTACTGTCCCAGAGGAAGTCCAGAAACACCACCTTTTTGGTATTTAGGTTATATGTTATATCATAAAGAAATTAAACATCAGAAATTGGAAATTAGGAAGGAAAGCTTATAGCCTCTGAATGATTTTCAAAGATTATTAGGAAATATTCAGTGGTTGAGACCTTATTTAAAATTCCCTATGGGAGATCTTGAACCACTAAGTAAAATTCTTAAGGGGAGCAGTGTGACCCTAATTCTACCAGACACGTTACGCTAGACAGGTATGGTGCAGGTGGGATATGCAATACAGAAACAGCAGGAACATTGTATTAATTATGATTATGATTATATTAATTGGCAAACATGTATATTATCTACAAAACGTACTCCCACAGCAGTATTATGGCAAAAATTGTACTCTTTTATGGATTCACCATCCCGTTTCACCGGTCACGGTATGTAACCCTTATTTTGAAACAGTAGCTTGTTTAGTACAGAAAAGCCAGATGAAATCTAGACGATAATATTTTGGTATGGAACCTAATGTGATCAATGCTCCTTACACTAAGTAACAGATTGATTGGCTATTTCAAAATAATGCTTCTTGGACAATTACATTTGCTCAATTTGTAGGCTAAATTGACAATCTTTTCCCAGCTGATCGATTGCTGCAATTCACATAACTACATTTCTCTATTTTCCAAAAAAAAAAAAATTGCATTGAACAATCCCTTAAAGGACGCTATGTTAATTTTACAGATGGGTCTTGCATGGAAGAGCAGCATATGTTGTTGATGGTAAGGGATATGTAGTGCAGACAGATCCAGCCTCAGCTCACATAGTCAAGCTGTGAGATGTTGCTGTAGTATTACAGCTTTCTGCAGATAAGGAATTGAACTTTTATACTGACAGTCAGTACATTTTTAAAGCTCTTCAGATAATAGAAACAGTTTCAGGGATTAGGACGTGTAATAATCAGGTTAAGATGCTATTCCAGCAAATCCAAGATGTCACCATGTAAGAGCACATTCAAATCTTCCTGGTCCATTGTCTGAGGTAATGCTTTAGTTGAGAAATCTACTCAGGTGATCGTTTTATCTCAGGTTGAACTTGCTTAGCAATCGCATGCTATACATCATCAAAATAAAGTTTAAGAAATCAATTTGGATTAACAAGAGAAATTGCTCACCAGATTGTTAATATGATATCTGCCAACAATACTTACCTATACCTCATCTGGGAGTAAATCCTCAAGGCTTGCTTCCTAATCATTTGTGGCAAATGGATATTACTCATATTGCAGAATTTGGCAAATTAAGATATGTGCATGTGATAATTGATACACATTCAGGTTTCTTAACAGTCTCTGCAGAGGCTGAAGAAGCCACTAAGCATGTAATAACTCGTTGCTTAAAGTGTTTTTCATATATGGAAATTCCTAAAATTGTAAAGACAGATAATGGGTCTGGGTATTTTAGTAAAGCATGTCAGCAATTTTGTTCCCAATGGGATTTTGAACACAAAACAGGTATTCCTTATAATCCTCAAGGACAAGGAATTGTGGAGCATGCCCATGGCTCCTTGAAAACACTTCTAAAGATAAAAACAGGCAAATTATACCCTCAGTGGCCACATAATGCCTTCAACCATGGCTTTTTACTCTAACGTCTTGAACGGGGATACACATGAGCGGTCTGCTGCAGATAGATTTTGCCATGATGGCACCAGAGTGACTGTCACTAAAACAAAATGGAAAGACCCTTGCGGTGGATTATGGAAAGGACCCGACCCTGTTTCATTATGGGGTGGAAGGCATGTCTGTGTTTTTTTCCACAGGAGGAGAATAAAGTATGATGGCTTTCTGAATATCTGGTCCAGTGTGTGCATCAGAAGGGTGCCGGCTCTGATGACATCATAGCCACTGGTGCTCCCACAGAAGAGGCTGAGTGAGATTGCTGAACCTGCCTTCCTGCCCTCCTAATGTCACACTGCAGTCTGAGAAAGAAAGGGAGATCATGGTGATAGCTGGCAATTCCTAGCTTCTTGGAGGATCTACTACACAAACTTCCAGACCTTAATGAATCCTATTGATTTTGTAGCCAGCCCAAGAATGTTGACCTAGGGTGTGGTTATTTGGTGTTTGGAGTATTAAGATGGCAATCACTTTGTTTGTTCTTTGTATTATGCTAAAAAAAAAAAGTCTTTTGCTTTCTTCCCTGTTTTTGGATTGGGGTATTTAAAGATCATAAGAAATACATACAGGTAAATTCAGCATCCACTGGGTTGCCTGTCTAGTACTAACCTGTGTCTCTATATTTCTTTTGTATCTCTGTTTATTCTGCCTAACATTTCTAACCCAAACGCCCCTACCTTGCAAAGTATGAGCCCATCAAGGCTGGACCCCAACAGCTGTCTCTTCAGCATGTGGCTAATACAATTATATAAGAATATAAATGTACTTAATGCCACAAAACAGTATACTTAAAATTATCTAAAAGGATATATATATATATATATATATATATATATATATCCAAAAATTTTTTGAACCATGAAAAAGTTTTGGGTTTTGGGTTTTGGTTTTCTTGATTTGGTTTGGTTTGATTTGATCTATTTTGGTTTGGTTTGGTTTGTTTGTCCATGAAAGAGAAAGAACAAGAAGGAAAGAGACAAGAGGCATATGAAAAAGAGAAGCCAACACATGAAGGATGCAGCTCAAACATTGCACAGCATGAATGAAGTCCTGGGTTCCATCCCCAGCACTGTGGCAGAATATTATTTTAAGATGTATTACATATTTATGCTGTGGAACACTTGTTTAATGATGCAAAATGTGTTGCATTCTTTTATGTTGCATTTGTTTAACTCTGTGAAGTTGTGTTACTTTGTCTATCTGAGACACTATATTGGTCTAAGAAAGAGCTGAACAGCCAATAGCAAGGAGGGAGAAAGGATAGGCAGTACTGGCAGGGAGAGAGAATAAACAGGAGGAGAAGTCTGAGGAGAGGGGATGAAAGAGCAAGAAAAGAAGAGGCCAGCCACCCAGTCACACAGCCAGACAAACAGTAAGAAGTAAAGAAAATATATACAAAAATAGAGAAAGATAAAATCCCAGAAGCAAAAGATAAACAGGATCATTTAAGTTAAGAAAATCTGGCTAGAAATATGCCAAGCTAAGGCTGAGTATTCTTAAGAAAGAAAAAGACTCCATGCAAGTATTTATTTGGTAGCTGGGTGGCGGGTCTCCCAAAAAAAAAAAAAAAAAAAAAAAAAAAAAAAAAAAAAAAAAAAAAGCTAAAAGAGTAAAGAATAAATAAAACAACCAACTACACAGCACCACATAGCCTGGGCATGGTGCACACTTGTAATCCCCAAACTCCCAAGGTGAGGCTGGAAGATCAGAAGTTCAAGGACATTTTCAGCTATATAGCCCAGGCTGCATGAGATGCTCCTGTAAACCAAAAGCAAACAAACAAACAAACCCCAGGTAGCAAGATAAGGGAACAACATGGGACCTACAGTAAACAAAAAGGCAAGAAAGGGAGAGAGAAAGGTGAAACGAACCCAATGAGGCTTCCAAGCACCTGAGAAAGGAAGGAAATGAAAGGGTAAGTGAAAAGACAGGTACGAAAGAGAAAGAGCCAAGCATCATGAGAGCATACAAACAGAGTGCTGGCCTGGGAGAGAGAAAATACAGTCTCACACTGAAACATACCTCACAGGCAAAACTAACCCATCACCAAGTCGAATCAAGCAGTGAAGCAAAGCTTCAACCATTTTACGCCAGCCACTACCCAGCAGCCCTCATTCCCTTTGGGAAAATAATTAAAGTGATGTAAGTCACGTATTATTTTAAAGGTCATTATCTAGTACTTTCTCTCTTTAGTGAAAAATAAAGAAGGATTTATGCATCTAAAACAAAATAATTGTGAGTAAACCCCCAAATAACCCATAACATGATAAACAACAAAATTCTAAGTTGGTAACCCAAATAAAATGCTAATCAACTAAATTTAGCAAACTACTGCAACAAATAAAACTAAATCTACAGAGATGCACATTAGTAGAATTCTATATTAAATAAATTAAAGATGCCCCCCCCGCCCACCACAGACACAGCGTAGAATTATAGACAAAAGATGTTCTCACCCCATTCGTATGAAGCATGTCAATCCCGAAGTGTGCTAAGTGTTTGGCCAAATGAGGATCCAAAACAGGTCCCTCTTCTTGAAAAGAATAAACATCTGGAGGGCAAAGAGAAAACAGAACTCAGGTCTGTACATGACGTCCATGCAACACCACAGAAGGACTGGGTGCACCGAAGAGCAGACCACAAGAAACAGACATAATAAATACACACACCTTACAAACACAATCAGTTCCTTAGGAAGTCTCAGAGACTTAAGGGAAAAAGCAAAGTGGGGGTAAAACAGCTGAAGGTAAGATAGCATAAAATGAGATGAATATGAATACCTCACCTTTGGGCTTTGCAACTAATACCCACCCATAAGGGCATAATTCTAAGGTTGGGAAGCAGAGAGAAAGGGGGTGGAGGAGACAGTGACAGCCATCTGCCAGGGCAGAAGACCCATGGAGTAGACCGGGGGTATCAAGGCCCCAAGGTGCAGCTGGACGGTGAGAAATGGTCATACACTCTTATGTTTTGGGCCCTGTGCCTCTCCTTTCCCTTCGCTCTCCTCCTCTGCCATAGTGTCTATGATCCACAGAACTAGGGTGAGATGGAAGCGAGAATGCCCGCCATGCAGCTTCCCAAGACGCACTCACCCAACAGCCCACATGCTCACCCTGTGACTCACACCAGAACTGAGGTGGGCAACATGATCAACCCATTGCCTCTGACACTACCGAAGTAAAGGATGTGCTCACTCATGGTGTGTGCTCCAGACTGAAGAGATGTGCTCACTCTGAGACCTAGGACCTGGGAATGGGCACCTGCTGATCCAAAGGCCCCACACCTATTCTGAGGAGGCATGTGACTGAGGAAGTCTCAAATACTATTCCCCTGTGGCACCTTGGTGCTGGAGGGCAATGTCTAGCCTTGGGATATTAATATCCCATTATGTTAGTTAATATTAATATAATGCTTTGGGTGAAGTTGCATCAAATGCACAGGCCCTAGACCAGGAGTCTGGGCCTCCTTGGAGATGAAGACTCTGGGCCCCACCCCAGACTTACCCAATCAGATTTCGTGTTATCAATAAAAGCCCAGAGACACAAAGTTTCAGAAACACTATCGAGCCCTGTGTCCTGAGAGAGTGAAGAAAGGAAGAAGAGGGATACCCATTTCCTGTTTCTCATGGAGAGCCTAATGAAGGCTAAAGGATTTTGCCCTCACACTTCACATGTGGCCTAGTGTCTCCGTCCTGCCCCATCCCCTTCCTTCTATCTCAGTATATCCAAGATATCTCAGGATATGGATGGTGAAGTGCAATCCGGGCACATTCTAGGAACAGAGACCACAAACCACAGTCTCTTTCCTCCTAAATTTGGAAAATATAACGTTATAAGAAAAAACAGATACAAAGACATCATTCTTTACCGCAGTCTCTTCCGTACTGCCTGAGTTTTCTACTCTTGGGACACAGTGGCGGATCGACAGAGGGATACTATGTAGACGCCATAATGCTGGGGTGATCCTCTGACCTCCATCAAGGTAAGTGCCAGCAAAGGAAGTTGGCTTTCCTGCCACAGATAGACTGCTCGTTGTAGAGATTTCTCTCCTACACTTTATATTATGGTAGCAGCCTTCGCTGGAGCCTGCTTTACTATCATTCAAGTGTTCCCAAAAGCAAAACCAAAAAAATGAAATCCCCAACTCAATGAAGGCAGTTTTCAGAGACTAGGGGCCTATGGATCCTGAGATGCAACAGAGACTGCCCCTGTGTGAAAGGCAAAAGGTTCACCTAGGAAGACTTGATCACAAAGACGGAAGTAGAGGAAGAGTGTTAAAGACCCACGAAGGAAGCGAAGGGTTCTAGAAAAGAGGTAAAAACAACAAGTTCCAAAAGGCTAACGTTTTTAAATGCTTTCTCAACTAACAATTTAAAGCAAACATTAATATTTTTAAGCAGTGAGTGAAAAGAGATAGAGAAATACCAAACACTTGCAGAATGTGAGAATGAGCCCTACGGAACCTCTGCTCTGCTCTCTTCAATAGCGAGACAGTTTGGAAGGCTTAAGTCATAGCCATTAGAAGATAAGGACACTCCTAGATTCGCTCCCCAGTGACAATGCCTGGGACCCTGAAATAAGCAGAAATCACACTGCCCCCAACTGTTCTTCACCTACTATGTTTTCTCACATTAAGAAAATACCATTTCCTACCTTAGGTGACTAAATGTCCAAAGATGCCACATGATTTGATCAAACATGATAGTCGTTTCTTATGCCAATAACAAAAACAACTTAGGGAGTTCAATAGCGGAAACTGAAAATGAACTTGCTCCTCCTGTGGCAATGACAAGGAGTTACAGAAGCGGCACACAGTGCGTTCAGATGTGGGTGCTGCCTTCTGCGTTTTCATTGGAAAACTCACGTAATCTCCCAGTTCAGCTAGCAAAACTATCTTGGAACTATCAAGAACTATCATAGCAAATAAGTATGGCTGATCAGGATGCTTCCACACACCCTGCCACGGCCTAGAACTTGATCCAGAAGCCACAGGGATAAAATCCAGGGAGAGGCGCCTGGAACAGTCGAGACAGCACCCAATATCAGCTGGCTGGAGACTCTCCGGGTTCCAGTTCAATGATGATAAACCAACGAGCCAGAGGTTTCAATCCATGCAAAAGATAAAGGAGAAGGCTAGAGTAAGAATGCCCCATGCAGGTGAGAAGCGTGTTATAGAGTAAGTTCAAAAGAGAGTGAAGGAGCGGGCTAGTAGCAGAAATGGACACTGGGACTGAGGCGTGAAGCAAGAAAGGGATTTGCAAGAAATAACCAAAATAATATTCGCATGTCATCTGAATAGAAAGATTTATTTGACTTTTTCTTTCTATTTTCTCATATTGACTGTAGTATTTTAGTTGAAAAATACACACACGGGCTGGCGATGTCTCTCAGTTGGTAGCACGCTTGCCCAGCCTGCACGAAGTCTTAAGTTCGTTCCCTAGCACTGCATAAACCAGGCCTAGCGACACATACCTATAATCACAGCATTTGGGGGAAAGCAGTAGAAAGAGGTATCAGGAATTCAAAGTCATCCTTAGCTACGTAGGAAGTTCGAGGCCAGCTCAGGTTACGTGAGTCTCTGTTTTGTTTTGGTTTCAAGTTCATAAGTAATTTCCACAACTGAAAACAATTATTTTACGTAGTATGTTCTTAGGATTCACAGACCTCTTGTCAAACTTGCTCAGCCACATTGATTAACTCGCTCATTCGTTATAGTCAAGAAGCAAACTTGAGTATAAAATACTCAGAGATATGAAGGTACAATGTTGGGAAAATAAGCAGAGTCCCTGCTCTTGTGAATTTAAAGTCTAATATCCCAAACAGTCTTGGAAGTAAGGCTAGACTGTGGAGAAGGACCACAGACACCATCTTTGAGGTCTATGTGTGTGTCCCATGTTCTTAACCTTAAGTAAGCTCTCGTGCTTCTCAGAAAGGAATAACCAGGGAGTTGGGCCCCCAGCTTGAGAGAAACGCAGAGACACTGTCAGCCACCAGGGAGAACAATGAAAGGCTGAGAAAATGCAGGCGGGTCCACAAAGCCACATCTCTCATCGAGAGCTACCCGTGTCCCACAGGCCACCTACCATCCGCAGGAAAGAGAATGAGACACAGAGCTAGCAACTGCACTAGAAAAATAAACACAGAATGAATGCGCCCACAGCACATGGCCATCCCCAGGACATTGCAAAGCCTACACTGGAGTCAGGAGAGGAGGCCTGCTGAGACTAGGACATCAATCAGTACAAATAAGGAACATCATTCCTCGATTTCTTCATTGCACAAATCCTTACCAAGTGACTACTATGCCCAGGGAGCTATAGAAGAGGGTGGAGTTAGAGGTCAAAAAGATGGTGTCCAGGCTCCATTGTCCCCGGTTACCTCCACTAACCTAACTGTCACACGGTTCTATGAAGGCTCCACTGGGAAACAGCACGCGGTGCTGCCGGCTCATGAGAAGAGGACAAGCCGGGATAACAATGATATGAAGTAATCAAAGCCTTGATTCCAACTCTGCAGGCCGTGAGAAACAGAAGGGAACTCATGTCCAGGTCAGGGATGAAAAAAGCCAGAGAGGGAGCGCCTAAGCAAGGAGCCATGCAGCTGGCACACCCAGTGACTTGGGCATCTGGACCATCTGTGTGAAGTCATCCTGGTACAGAAGAGCCAGGTAAACAAGCTGCGTGCGTGAGGAGACAGATACAACCCTCTCGCACCTCCAGGTCACCTTACTCCCTTCCTAAGAAGAACTCCCCTGGCTTGGCTAGAGGGAATCTCCTCCCACACAGGAGAGCTTGGTTTGTTTGTGTGGCAATCTAGTTCTTGTTTTGTTTGTGTTGTACCCATGGGGACCCAGAGTGGAACTGGATACAGGGTCCATTCTTATGAAATGTGCCATCATTTTTGGCCTAGCCTGGCTGGGTCAGGGCTTCTTGGGAAAACAAAATTCTAAGCAGAGGTCTTAAGAATGAAGAGGGTCTCATTGAGCAGGTACAATGTCACAGGGAAAGGAACCAGGGTGGGCAGACCAGGATACCGCTGGATATTTGAATGCACAACCTTAGATTCCATGTCCACCAAGCAATCTGCTAAATATAATTCGGCTCCCACAGGGAAAGAATGTACTGGTTGAGTTGACATAAACAGCCCACAGATTTGCAGCAGTGGTTCTCATTATAACCTAAAAGAAACAGATGTCCTGACTTTGAGACTTAGTCTTCTTCACAAACTAGCCTGAGGGACCTACTGAGTGGAGAAAACCATTCTTCAGTCGCCCCGCCCCCAGCAGAACTACCTGCCCCACAGTGAATCCCATACCCCATATAGGAGGCACCCTGTCCTCCATGCTACAACATCCTAAAGGCTCATGACTGAACCCTGAAGGAAACTTACGTTGCTAGGAATTAATTTGGCTTGTAAAGCAGTAGAAAGTTGCAGCTAACCATCTACATAAAAAGTTGTAAGAGGAAACCACCTATTAAAAAGATGTAAGGGAGCAAGCATTGCTGCAACTTACAAACCTGAAGTAAGTGTGAGACTGAACAGAGACTATATGGAAACCAACACCATACAGCAGTGGTTCTCAAACTTCCCGACGCTGTGACCTTTAATACAGTTCCTCATACTGTGGTGACCCCCAACCATACAATTATTTCACAACTGCCATTGTGATACTGTTATGAATTATGAAATGTAATATCTGTTTTCTGATGGTCTTAGACGACCCCTGTAAAAGGATCTTTCAAGCCCCCAAGGAGCTCTCAGCCCACAGGTTGAGAACTGCTGCCTTACAATAAACACAAGAAAGCAAGGCCGATCCTTTTCCCAAAGTATGAATTCAGAAAGTCTCCTGTACAGCACACAAGCACCTGCTGCACTACCCAGGTTTGGACTCCCATGAAAGACTTGAGAACATGTATTCCAGTGACCCCAGCTGTCCTGTAAGACCAGCCCTCAAAGCTCTTCACCTTAACAATAGCTACAACAGATAAGGAGGAGTCCATAACACCTAATAAAAATTCCTACACACGTTGGACTGACAGAAAAGACCTTGGATGCGACATGTGGCAGTCTATTTCTATAGCTGTAGACTTACGAGGATCACAAGTTCAGGACTTCCTGGGTTACAGAGTGAGTTCATGACCAGCCTGGGCTATATTACATCAAGTAATATGTGATACATAATGGAATATGATATCATAATGTTTATAAATATATTACATTATGTATCTTAAAGGAAAAAAAGGATAGTCAAAAATTTTTCAGAAAAAAAAATAACACAAATAGCCAAGAATATAATGAAAAGTTACGTGTGTGATATATACCTATAATCCCAACACTCAAATTTAGAGGCAGGATCATCAGGAGTTCAAGGTTAGTAAGAATAAAAAAGAACTCAAATGAAGAATATAATGAAAACTGTTCAACCTCAATAGAAAAGCAAATTCAAGTTAAATGGCAGATCAGTAAAGGTTTTAATAACACCCAAAGGTTGTGGGAGATTTGTACACTGTGTGAAAATGTATTGATGTGATTGGTGTAATAAAATAATGAATGGCCAATAGCTAGGAAGAGGTTAGGCGGGACTTCCGGGGACAGAGAGGACTCTGGGAAGAACTCGAGGAGACACGAAGGAAGCAGGATGGGCAGTACACGACAGAACACAGATTAATAGAAATTGGTTAATTCAAGTTATAAGAGATAGTTAAAAACAAGTCTAAGTTAAGGCCACGCTTTTATAATTAAAGTCTCCTTGTCATGATTTGGGAGCTGGCTGGTGGGACAGAGAAAGACTCATTACACAACAAATCCAGGATTTGTTGGAAGGGGTGCGAGAAATGATGTCACTCTAGTGACAACTTTACTGTGACTGAAATGATGACAACTTAAACAGAGAAACTTGGGGCTGGGAAGATGCCCTAGCCAGCATAAGGAGCTAAGTTTGATCCTCAAATGCATGTAAGAAAGCCAAACATGGTGGCACGGAGTTGTAATCCCAGCAATGAAGAGGAGAAGTAGGCAGATGGCTGATATCACTGGCAGTAGCCTGACCCAATCAGCATGCTCCAGGCCCAAAAGGGGCCAATGGTTCCTAAAGTACCGTACTCAAGAATGACCTGTGGTCTCAGCACACATGTACACATACACACATTGTATCTGGACACTTGAACACACACACTAATAAATGTAAAGATACACAGGAAAAAAAGAATTAACCTGTGTTATTTATGACAGACCCACTTAAATAGAAGCTAATTATTTAAATACTCATTTACCTAATGTGCTTAAGAATCCAAAGACAAATGAGGCATAAGCCTTACTTCAAACTATTAGTGTCAGTTTTACACAGGGCCAGGGAAGAATTGGGGTCACTCCAGGGTGGATTTGGACTTAGCAGAGCAGCAAGGGAGCCAGTTTCTGGTGAACTGACTGCCCGTTGCTTCACAAACAGCCTTTTCTGTTGTTGTACAATTTACACCTTAGCAAGTCAATTTCTGGACACCAACACCTTTAATTTGGAGTTGCTTGAAGGAATCAAATGCCCAAGCAATTCTTAGTCTTGGTTTTCCAAGTCCTCTCATAGCTAAGTTTTGCAAAGGCCTTGAACCCTTCTGGAAGAACTCGGATGAGATTCAAACACCTCAAACAAACGGTATCAGTAATAAAGGTAACATCACAAGAGGCAGTTCAAAGCCTAGGTGCTAACACTCTGGAATCCAAGCCAGATGTGATGCTCTGTGGGATCTCCGCTACGTATGAGAATTGTAAATCCCCACATTTGCAGACAGGTGAAGCAGGCACTGTATTAGCCCCCTTGGTCAATACTGTGACGACCATCTGACAAAGTTGGCTTAAGGAAGAAAGGGTTTAACTCACAGTTTGAGGGGACTGTTCCATTCGGGTGAGGGAGTCATGGAGGCAGGACTGTGAGCAGCTGGTCACGTGGCATCCACAGTCAGGAAGCAGACAGGGATGAACGCTGCTGCTCAACCTGTTTCTCCCTGTTGTGTACTTTGGAACCCATAGGGTGGTCCCATTTAGGGTCAGTCTTTCCAGTAAATTAAACCCTTCACAAACATGTCATAGGTGATTTTAGGGCCTGTCAAATTGATGAGAGAAACCATCACAGTCAGGCTGTCTTGAGAACTGGGTTTCTTATACACTGCTCTGTGATGATTAGTTTTACGTCAACTTGACGCAAGTTAGAGTCCTCAGAGAGGAAGAAAACTCAGCTGAGAAAATGCCTGCATAAGATCAGGCTGCAGGCAAGTCTTTAGGACATTTTCACAATCAGTGATTGATGGGGAAGGGCCCATCCCCTCATGGGTGGTGCCATCCCTGGGCTGGTGGTCCTGGGTTCAATTAGAAAGCAGGCTGAGTAAGCCATGAGAAGCAAGTCAGAAAGCAGCACCCCTCCAAGGCCTCTGAATCAGCTCCTGCCTCCAGGTTCCTGTACTGTTTTGAGTTCCTGTCCTGACTTCCTTCAGTGATAAACAATGTGCTTTTGGTCATGGTGTTTCATCACAGTCCTAAGACATGGCTCTATAAAACACTGCCCAAGATGGCACAAAACATCGGAAAGTCTAAACTGCAGTGTTCTCTTCTTGTAGTAATTGCTTTTTAGTAATGGTAAAATATCATGACCAAGACAACTGATAGAAGGAAGAGTTTATTTGGACTTACGGTTCCAGAGGGCTAATCTATAATGGTGGGGAGGCGTGGCAACAGGTGTGCAGACCAGAAAACTGAGAGAACACACCTCAGCCTCACAGAAGAAGCTAAAAGAGTGGCCTGCAAGGCTATATAAACTCTCAAAGCCCACCGCCAATGAAATACTTCCTCTCACAAGACTTGATGTTCTAAAAGTTCCATAACCTCCCCGTAAACAGTGCCAGCATCATTGGACAAATGTTTCCATTCATGCTCTTACGGGAGACATTTCTCATTCAAGTCCTCACGAATTCCTGCACTGCAAACCTTTCTGTAATCCCCTAAAGGACATGGAAAAGGCTTTCTGCATTAGGTACCTCAACTATTGGGTCTTCATTACCCCTCAAGCTGTACTGTTAGTGTTGGCCATCACCTGTCAGTATCCTTGCAGTGCTGACCTCCAGTGCAGAGCCTGAATTCCTCTTTAAATCCCAGAATGCTCAGAATGAGACTTGGTTTACAGAGCATTCACTTGGCTGGAAAATGTTTCGCACCTGCAACTCACACCCTTGCAAGCACTTGTCTTTAATGAGTTCAAGTAATTCCTTGATGAGAATGGCAAATCTGAGGCCAGCCTAAACTACACAGTGAGTCTGAGGGCATCCAGATATACAGTGAGACTATCTCAAAACACTAATAATAATAATAATAATAATAATAATAATAATAATAATAATAATTCCATGAAATCTGAAAGCAGCAAAATTCTTCAAAACGTGAAACCAAAGAATCCTAACAAGACCTAACTGCTAGCTCTCAACCGTGAAATGAATGGAAACTAAGCCAGCTCATAGGAAAGAAATGGTGAGACCTGAAGACCAACCCTGAATAGGAAAACTTTGACCGATCAACTCTAAGGCAGGCTAATTCCATCACAGGTCATCACAAAGAGGAAAGAGAGAAGATGGGCGTCTTTAGTCTTCTACGGTCATCATCACAACTTAAAGCAGACAAGGAACAGGCACCAAAGCTGAAGAGATGGAGACACTAGAGCTGGGTGCTGCTCTAGATGTGAGATCAAAAACTGTTCCCATGACAACAAGATGGCAGGTCCTCGTGACAACTGCTCAGTGTTGTGTTTTGACCTGGTATTACTTCCCTTTTCCATCACAAAATGGCGGGAGGAATGAATGAGGTGCACAGATGTGGTCCAAAGGTACCCATTTAGAGAAGATGGCTTGAGAGCAGAGAGAAAGCACAGCTGGCTGTGCATGTGGGAAGCTGACCCCTCTGAAGATAGGAGAGTCAGCATTGCTGGGGCTCAGAGCACAGGAAACTTTGTTTGTTTGTTTTATTTTCACATTTCTTCCTATCTATCTACCTACCTATATTGATGTAGGTGGGTCTTCTAATCTATCTGTGGCTTTCATTGGGTTAATTAATAAAGAAAACTTCTTGGCCTGATAGGTCAGAACATAGGTAGGTGGGGAAGACAGAACAGAATGCTGGGAGGAAGAAGGCAGTGAGGCAGACGCTATAGCTCTCTTCTCCAAGATGGACGCGGGTTAAGATTATTCCCGGTAAGCCACCACCTCGTGGTGCTACACAGATTATTAGAAATGGGTTAATCAAGTTGTGAGAATTAGCCAATAAGAGGCTGAAACTAATGGGCCAAGCAGTGTTTAAATGAATACAGTTTCCATGTAATTATTTTGGGTAAAGCTAGCCACACCACCCACAGCTCCTTCTACACCTATGTATTATCTATTATAACTAGTTTGTGTGTGTGTACACATGCGTTCATGTGCACACACACACACGCACTTGTGTGGCACAGAAAACATATGGAGATCAGAGAACAACATGTGAGAATTGTCTCTCCTTCCACCATGTGAGCCCCGGGAATCAAACTGTTCTGTAATCAAGCTGTCAGGCTTGGTAGCAGCATCTTTACCACTGAGCCAGGTACCTCTCCAACCCCACTGGTTTCTCATAATGTCGTTTTTCCCTAAATGGTATTAATAATGTCCACAATGAATTCTAGGGTTGCCTCCTGCCATCTTAATAAAGGAGTCGCTATGCACATCCTCTTCGTAGATCTATTTCCTGTTTGGGTCTCCTTAGCCATGAGATAAACAATAGCAGCTAATGTTACTCACATCTTCCTGCGTGTCACTGGGTTAAATGTTTTAAGCTGATGAATAAACAC
Organism: Microtus oregoni; assembly: GCF_018167655.1. Lineage (NCBI taxonomy): Eukaryota > Metazoa > Chordata > Mammalia > Rodentia > Cricetidae > Microtus > Microtus oregoni. The sequence goes on along the minus strand of NW_024543069.1, from coordinate 39,953,716 downwards.
AAGAGAAGCTCCATCAATGTCCCCAGGATAAGGAATCTCAAGTGTTCATACCACAATTAATGAGAGGCAAAACCCGGGTCTCAGGCCTGGGCTGATTAATGCGAGACACCAGTCATGCAAAGTCACACTCACCTGCCCCATCAGGTGTGATGGTGCCCAGCTTCACGGCCAAAGGATAGCCCATGTCTCTGAAATGTTCCAGTGCGTGGCCATTGCCCCCTGCGCTGTCGAAAAACCACTTCCCACACAGAACAGAGCCATCAGTCAAATTCAGCCAGAGATTTTCCCGCAGGTCGCATCGGGCACACTTCCAGCCGCTGGAAAGTCATGAGAGCGAACAGTCAGAAGAGCTAGCACATCAAGAAAACATTGACATGCTAAAGATGAACAGCACTTCCTACTGGCAGCACTTCCCTGGATTCTCACCCCAGGATATTACTGCTCCCCATCCAGAGCAAGGGACCATCCCTCCAGCGCCTTGCCTGCCTCCCAGACTGGACCAGAGACTATCAGTACCTCCAACATGGCTCTTTAGAAAACTGGCACATTTTACAAAGGCAAGAAAGAGGCCATGTCCTCCAAACTGACACTTGCAGGACAGTGGCTCCTGAACAGGGTACAAACATGGAGGATCCCACGTGCAAGACATTTCCAAAGCATTACCCATACATGGTCAAATCGATGTGGGTTAAAACTATGCAATAGTCCAACTTGGGCCTATCCCAGGAAGATGTATACATTAAAGGCACAGTCCTCATTGTGGTATTATGAAGCCAGCATAGTTTGGGAGTGAACATAATGTACTTGTGTAACACCTGTCTAGGTATTTATGTCTGGGGATATCGGTATGGTCAGCTCTGGTCAAAGAGGCTTCTCGTTGCAGTGAGCAGCAGGGACTACGGAGACTAAAACCAGTCCACATGCTGAAAACGAGGGACTGTTGGATGCTCAACCATACCTGGGACGTCTACCTCACCTCCTCTATGGCTCCGAAACTGCAGAAAGATGAGAGGTGCAGCACTGTGGGACACGGTCCACTGGGCATGACACAGCCAATGCACTTTTGAAGTCACAGTGGCTGTGACCAGATTGGGCCCTCATTCATAGAAAGGTATTTATGAGGCCTGCCCCTCCCTGAGAACTTATAAGCAATTATTGGTAGCTCGGGAAGAGAAAGCCATTTTCTTCAGTGGCGTACTCATTGGTGAGGTTCCCTTGCTCCCATAAATAACCCTTCACCCATGCTCCTCTAAACAGCCCTAATTAAACTCATGGAGTCCCAAAAGAGAAGGCATTAAAGCAGAAGGGACTGGTCTAGAAGAGGAGGGGGATCCGCAGGAATGGTAGGAGGGTGGGAGAGAGATACAGGAGTGAACACGAGCAAACCAGTTACACACATGTGTTACACACATGTATGAAGACATCATAACCATGTGGCTAGTCTTTATGTCAACTGACACAGTTTTATTGGAAGAGAAAACTTCAGTTAAAAAATGCTTCCATAGATTGGTCTGCAGGCAAACATGGAAGGTGTTTTCTTGATTGATGACTGGTGTGGGAGGGCCTAACTCACTGCAGGTGGTACCATCCCTGGTCCTGGAGTGTATAAGAAAGGAAGCTGGGCAAGACTTGAGGAGCAAGCCAGTAAGCAGCATCCCCCATGGTCTCTGCTCCCTTCCTGCATCCAGGTTACAGCCTTGCTTGGGTTCCTGCCCTGACTTTCCTCAGTGAACAGTTAACTGGAAGGATAAGCTGAAATAAACCCTTTCTTCCACAAGTCACTTTTGGTCATGGTGTTTTACCACAGAAAAAGAACTAACTAAAACAATAATGAAACATGAAACCTTATTACGTATTAAAAATTAAACATCATTAAAATAAACATTAAATTATTGTTGGTTATTAATAAAATAAGCATTATTATGTATAATTAGTATACCTTGATAAGACTTTTTAAAGAAGTATTGCTGAAGAGAAAGTTTTGGATTTATTGAGTGTACTTTTTATTTTTAAGTTTTATTTACTTTTACTATGTTATGTGTACTAGTGCTTTGCCTGCATGTATGCAAGTGCACTGTGTATGTGCGTGGTGCCAGTGGAAGACAGAAGAAGGCACAGGATCCCCTAGAACTGGAGTTATAGACAGTGTTGAGTTTCCATGTGGGTTCTGGGAACCAAACCTGGGCCCTCTACAAGAGCAGCAAGTGCTCTTAACCGCTGAGCCACCTCTTCAGCACGCATTGGGAAATACTTTCAAAGGGAACATTAAAGCTCAGGACCCCTCTTCTCTCTCCTTTCATCCAAACATTAGAGCTCAGGACCCCTCTTCTCTCTCCTTTCAGCCCACCGTGAGCTAAACAGCCCGTACCACCACAGGTTCCCCACAGTACCTGTATCATCACTGACCAAAAGCAACCACGAGTGATGCCATGGGCCAGCTAACCATGAGTGATGCCTCCAAAACCACGAGCGAAGGCCAACGCTCCTCCATTAACGGCTGACCTAGCTCAGGCATTTGCTATAAAAGATGACTGACATACCTATTCCAATTCTAAATTAAGAAAGTAAGTGGCCCAAACTGAATGCTAAATGTCAGTTATGGGTCATATAGCTAGCAGAAAGTCCATCTAATTCTAGAAAATTCTGCTCAGGGTTAGTGTCACAATCCTTCTTTCTACAGAGAGAGAAAATGAGGCCCAGAAGTGATGTGAGTTCTCCAAAACTACAACAGACAGCAGTGTGGTCACAGGTCACTGAAACTGGACATCTCCTAAGCACCATCTGCTCTCTCCCTCGGAGATCTGCCTTCAGGGATGTTCCTGCATCCCAAAGAGCATTTGGCCTACTGCCTACTGGAGACAACCTAGCATTGTTTCAAGTCAGATCACCTAATATGAACTCTGACACACAGATCTGGATGTGTGCAGCTGATCCCAGCAGAATGGGGAAGAAAAGTAAGAAAGGGGAGAAGCCAGCAAAAGATTTGTCACCAAGTGACCACCACAAAGACTTGGAGCCTGATGAGAAACTGCAGGGGATAAGTCTTCCCCAAGGCAGCAGGAGACTGAGTATTGATCCACCCCTCTACCGCCAGCGTGAGGTCCCAGAGGACAACGGCTTCAAATGGAATGTCCGACCATCTCACACACTGCGGAGGCGGTGTTGCCGAGCGCAAGGTCCCTGTGCAGAGCTGCATGTGTGTGCAAGCACCAGCCTCGCTGCAGGACAGAGCCTGGGCTTAGGCTTAGGCCTGAGAGCCTGACACCGGCTGCAAAGGTCCAGGCATGTCCAGGAGGAAGTTTTTAATCTATGTTGTGTTCTTTCTTCTTTCTTTTGTAGAATGATTGTTAAAGTTAGCATACAAAATGGTGGGTCTCATTAGGACATTCCATGCATGTGGGTCATCATAGTTAGCTCTAACAAGTCTTCCTCCACAGACCCCCATGCCCACACTTCTCCCCCTCTGTTTTCATATCATATGTGTCCCATTGTCCTCGTTTACTCTATCACTTAAGACCTCTTCCTGTCATCATGATCCCCTTCCAAGTTTCATGATCTGTACATACACAACATAAATGTGCATGCGTGTATGTGTGTAAACACTTAAACAGCTTTAAATCTAAGTACATATATGAGAGAAAAATGGATTTTGTCTTTCAGAGCCTGATTTGTTTCTATTAACAATTTCTGGTTTTTATTGGACTTGTTTTAAAAGGCATCTGCTATGAAAATATAATACTGCTAATTCAGAGAAAAGGTAGAAAATCAGAAGTTGCTTCGACCAGTTTTGGGGGAGGCTAAAGTTCCATTTCCCTGGCAGACTCTCACCTGGGAGGAACCCTGACCCCGTTGTCCAGCTGGGCGAGGTTGTTGGCGTACTTCGATACCGGCAGTTCATTTTCCCACGTGTCGGGGTCCTGCTTCCTGTACGGCGACTTTGAGCTGAGCACTGCATCACAAGCGATAGTTACCTAGGAGACAAAGTCAGGTACTGAAAACTCAGCTTCCAGAAGCAAACGCAGAAGCTTATTTAAAAATACAGCAGCCTCACTGCGGAAATTCAATCACCACAGTAAGGTCCATTTCCCCCAGTCTACCTAGGTTTGACCCAGGCATGGAGCTCGGGGTACTGCCGATGACATGAGAACACAGAAGAAGATTCCACTCATCAGCTCAAGCTTAGCATTCACACGGAATCATCCCTATCACTTAGCAAGTGGGGTGAAAGGGTGAGGGAGCAAGTTATGAACAGGAATGCCCAGAATCTGCCCAAGGGCTGTGTTTCCTCCTAATGTACCAAGATATCCAATATCCTCAACTCACGCGGCACGGGGTCAAGGGCACTTTGAATGGAACGGACACAGTCCAGCTCTTCTTAGTCTGACACAGACATGAGGCGGGCAGAGGACATGCGTGGGTGTCTCTGTGCTACATGGGTCCACTCACAAGCAGATGTGTGGCGCCCGCTGGGTGCCCTCTGCTTTCTCTCAATGCGCGCGTCTAAGGCTGCAAGCTAATCCCTAGCTCGTGTAAAACGTAAATTCTGCTGCAAAGTCACAGCACAGCCACTTTGAAAACAGTCCAGGCGTTCTTCCAATGATCAAACAGTGGCTGCAGGACGCAGCAGATAAACAGCTAGAGATACATCCAAGGGACAGGAAAATGTAGTTACAAGAGGACGGAGTAAGACAGAGCTGTTACAAAGCTGTTTTGGTTACAAAACGAAAGCTGCCCAAATGCCTAGCAACGATCAATAGAATAAAAACCAAAATGGAATTTTATTTGGTAATAGAAAGAAACAGGACTCCAATATATGGTGCAGTATGAATAAATCTGGAAAACGTATGCAGCGTGAAAAAAGCCAATCATATTCTTTGGGGCCCCAGAAAGCTTAGTCCTGTGAGCACAGGCATGCGTGGATAGTTAGACCTTCAACATGGGCACCCCTACTCATCCGTCACGTATACACCCTACAGTGAGCTATGCTGTCAGTCAACACAGTGCATCTCCCACCACCTGGCAGAGTCCACGCCTGGACCTGACAGCCTTAGCACCGCACCCGGGCAGCCAATATCCTCAATGCAGCTTCCCATTCCCAGCAGCTGCCTGGGTCATGCTCCACCCCGCTAGGCACTTCCTCCACACACCACACACACATCACTGACTGGGGTTTTGACATTCAGGAGTCAGATATAAAACTTCTTTTCTTTGAGTTTCTTTTCAGGCGACAGCCAACAAAATTTCCTCAGGCCCCTGGGGCTGACATAAAACTCCGGCCTAGCGTCTTCCAAAATCACCGTTTTCACGGGTCATGGCTGAGGTCAGGCTGATGATCCTATACCTACACCAAATTTGTTTCACTTGAGTTGATGCTGGATTGAAGTGAGGAGACCTGGACTCCACCTCTACTCTCAGAGGCCTCAAATCCAGTGTTTCCCTGGAACTGGCTCAAACCAGCCCCGGAAAATTGGTTGTTCAATTTTAAGAAATTCAGCATCATCCCTATATTTGTCACAGTGCTGGTCACTACAGGCAAGAAAAGAGGACACACTAAGTGTCATCAACTGCTGGATGGGGACAGTGTGATGCCTACACACAACGGAACGCCGTGTATCGAGGACAGTTAGTGAGATCCCACCATTTGCAACATCACAGATAAAACTGAAGACCATTATGTTGAGTGTAATCAGCCAGGCACAGAAAGACAGGTACCACGTGTTCTCACTCACGTGTGGAACATTACAAAGTTAGTCCCATTAAGTTTAGTAGTCTGGTGGTTACCTCAAGCTAGGGAGGGGATCGAGCCAGAGAGATGAAGGTTGGCTATGTAAGGGAACTCTGGGTACCCAAACACAGCGCATTTTCACACACAACAAAGGATTCTGAATGCATTCACCAGAAAGATGTTACGTGTTGGAGAGGATAGATCCGAATCCCAGAACGCAACCCAGGAGTCATGAGGACTGAGATGGCACACAGCCTAGGCTATGGGGCATGGGCCTGTCTCAGAGCAGAACAAAACAAAAGGCCATTGCACAGTGTGATTAACACTCTGCTAGCGAGCCACACCCTAGCCCTAAGATTATGTTTTTATATATCAAGTAATTAGGAAAGGAAAGGCAAAATTAAGAAATTCTGCTAGACACCTGCTAAACACAATCATTCTTTTCTTTTTAAACACAATCATTCTTAAAATCAATTACCTCACAATAATTACCCTTGAGAGGCCATGTATTAAAGCTCCGGTCCTTCCTCGTTGCTTGACTGTTACTTTCGGTCACCTCTGTCTACGCTCCTGATGTTCTGACATCTGTGTTAGCTGAGTGTGGCAAATTCCAAACAGTAGTCTTTCTTCCAGCACACCCAGGGACCTCATGGTTGGGCTGGAGTCAGCTATGATGGGGTCTACTGTGGCAATCAGCAAGCTTGGGGCAGCCTGCTCCACCCAGAGCTGTTGAGCAGGACAAACACCCCACTATCGGAGCTCCAGATGCCAGGCTCTGGGGTCCCCCCTGTGAGCCCGTCCACTCAGAGGTCGTCTGCCTCTCTGATGGGACTCGGGGTAACTCAGAATGCCCTGTGGTGAGACACCCAGAGACCTTGAACACTCTTTTTAGACTAAGCATTTTCTTTTTATTTAAAAGTTCAAAAGAAAGTCCTCAAACACTAAAAATGTAGTAACTGCACGTAAACAAGAACTGACTAAACCCTTGGGTGTAGCTAAAGCCCACGACTACTAAGTACCAGGGTTGCAAACTAGGATTGAGGTTTCTTCTCAAGCAGCTCGATTCCAGAGTTCTTTCGTTTTTCATTTTTGAAACCGTTTCTTAAAAAGACATTTTATTCAAATTTTCATTTTAAAGTATCCTCATAGACTGTTATTAAAGATTTTGATGGATCTTGCTGGCTTGGGATTTGTAGGGCATGTCCTTACATCTTTGAGCTTACTCTCTGAATAAAAGAATGTTTCAACAGTAGCGTATAGGGAACAGGTCTTTGTTTGTCTTTTGAGTTTTGGTTTGGTTTGGTGGGGTTTTTTGTTTTATTTTGGTTTGGTTTTTGTTGCTTGTTTGTGACAGGATCTTACTCTGCAGCACTGAACTTCTAGCCATCCTCCTGTTTCAGCTCCCCAGTGCTGGATTACAAGCATGACTCACTGGGCCTGGTTTGAGGCTTTTTCTTCATATTTACATTTTTCACACAGAAACCTTCACATAATCACAATATGCTTCTTTGCTTCCCTTCCCGTAGTAAAACCAGGATTATATTGAACTGGAGCAATAAGAACTCTCAGCGTTGAAGCTGGAGAGATGGCTCAGGGCTAAGGACTCCAGTTCAATCCCCAGCACGCACATGCCAGCTCACAACTATTTAACTCCAGTTCCAGGGAATCTGACACCCTCATACATACATGCAGGCAAAACACCAATGCACATAAAATAAAAATAAAAGCGCTCTCAGCCTTAGAGACGCAAGCGTTGGTGCACTTCAGGTTAAGACCATTTTATCCACTAATGTATTTTATTCCTGGTAACAGCCATATGAGTCAACACGGGAAATCCGAGAAAGCAACAGTAATTTCATTTCCACAAGCCTCACTGAACACCTCATATGGAAAAGGATGCCTTACATTTAGTAAGTGGGAGGGCTGCAGCCGACAGATGCATGGTGCTCTGACTTCTATGGTCTTAAATTTAGCTATGTGATAGATCAGAAGAAAATAGGTTATGTGAGAAACCTAGTCCCTCTGAACACGGAAACGCTAAGCACAAACATCCCCTTTGGGCAGGAGCAACTGAGTAGATAGTTCTTGCTGGTTAGGGTCCGTCAGAAGGTTCTGGGACCCCCAGGCCTGGCTTTGGTTCTAGCGGAGTCTGAAGAGGGCAAAATGAACTAGCATGTCTAAATTAACCCACCTTGCTCCACTGCCCTCTGGGACCAGGCTATAGGAAACAGAGGTATTTGTTCAGAAGGGGAACAGAGTGTTGGAAGCCACACAGGAAGCGAGGGATAAGCAAGAGGGACATCATGGGCCGCAGCAGTCCTGTGACCTCTCTGAGGACTCTAGAATCAAATGCAATAGGCAGCTTCCCCACCCCGCCACCAGCCCAGCATCCGGTTTCTCCAGGAAAAGCAAGACCTTTCCCTGAAACTGACTCCAAGAAGATGCAAGAAAAGGGAAGGGAGAGGGGGTAGGGTGAGCTCACTACCAAAAATCTAAAAGAGTCATCTTGGTTCTCGGAGGAGCAAAGCTGAGGTGAGTGTGTCTCCCCGATGCTCCCCAGGCCGGGATGTGAGAGCAGTTGGTTCTTTTTATAACTGTGCTGCTGCCGCTGTCCCAGCAGACAAACTCTTCCAGTCTTCAAACAAAATCTTACACGGAAAGGCAGTGTGAGAACCTGACAAACACACCGCCATCCCTCCAACCAAAACAGTCCCTCTCCAGCTGTCCCAGCAGCTGTGAGGTGCAGTCTTTGACAATCCCAGCAAAGACACACGAGCCAGCCCAGCCTAGAGGAGCCCAGCCATGGGCAAAGAAAACCCAGCAGAGATGGGAGTCGGGCAGCAATAAGGAAAGGCCACTCTGTGAGACCTCAGAGGAGACAGATGCTCCTGTTCACACTGTTTTTATTTATTTATTTGGGAGTTCTATTTTGCTTTGTTTTTTGAGACAGGTTTCATTATGAGGTCCTGAGTGGCCTTGAACTATTTAGCACAGGCTAGCCTTAATCTCACAATTCTCTTGCCTCAGCATCCTTAGTGCTGGGATCACAATCATGTGCCCCCACACCCAACTTTTGCTCCATTTTATCCTCTTCTTCTGGACTGGCCTTCCCCACCCCACCACACACATACACACACACACACACACACACACACCTGACATACAGCCACGTGCACACTCACACACCTGAATACAGCCACGTGTACACACACACACACACACACACCTGACATACAGCCACGTGCACACTCACACACCTGAATACAGCCACGTGTACACACACACACACACACACACACACACACCTGACATACAGCCACGTGCACACTCACACACCTGAATACAGCCACGTGTACACACACACACACACACACACACACATACAACACAACACACAGCCATGTGTATGCTCACTGACCAGGGCTGGCAACTCCTCGATGTTTGGAAGGGCTATTTCATAGTGGTCTGGAAATATAACAAGTTTGGCTTCATCTTCATATTCATAATCGTCACTATTTAAATCATCATCCGTATCCAGATCTGAGGAGAGAATAAAAACAAAGAAAAGAAGTGAGGAAAGGGAGGTCCGAACCAGTGCGACCCTCACAGGGAATCCACAGGCTTAACACACAGGATCCGACCCTGACAGAAAGGACCATCCTGCTGCCCCACACCAGAAGACACAGACCCTGCCATCTTTCCTAAAAGGTGCATATTTGTTCATCAACGACTGGGTCACATCATAAAGCCTCACAGAATGGGCATACACGCTAAAAACAGAATTATAGGCTTTAAAGAAACAGATGTTTCCACTAAGAGTTTAGGGCCATAATTTCAGCAGAACAAAGGAAACAAATTATGTATGTGCACATGCCTGTGTGCGTCTGTCTCTCTCTTTCTCTCTCTCTCAGTGTGTGTGTGTGCGTGTGTGTGTGTGTGTGTGTGTGTGTGTGTGAAGGCAAAGGTCAACCTCAGGTATCATTTCTCAGGAGTCATCCATCTTGTATTTTGAGAGAGGTCTCTCACTAGCATGAACCTCACTGATTCAGCGAGATCAGCTGACTAGTGAGTCCTAGAAATCTGCCTGTTTTGGCCTTCCCAGTGCCGGGATTACAAGCATTTATCACCACACCCATGGGGATGGCAGGGTCTGGGGACCAATCCGGGTCCCCGGGCTTGCAGAGCAAGCCCTTTATTAACTGAGCCATTTCCCGTGTCCAGAAGGACATTGAGAGTGGTGAAGCTGGCTTTGATGCTGTCCACATTTACTGTAACTTTAAGCAAGTCACAGACTCTAACCTTTGCACTTCCATTATGTTCAGCGTGGAAAGGGAAAGCACTCCTCTTACACAAGAGAGAAATGAGACGTGGCAGAGAAGAGACCCAGCGCAAGGCAGGTCTCCAGTAAGCAGTGGCTGTTGTTTAGGAATCCACCCCATCTCCCTCAATGCCTCTCCTTCTCTCTGTTCTCCCACCTCAAATAGTGGTTGAAATCTCGAAAGACAGAAGGAACCCATTACGTGAGCAGTCCTGTTGTCCTAGGGCCTAGCGAATTCTCTGTAAATACAACAGGCTTCTGGCCAACCCTCTGCCAGGCCACCCTCTGTGCTTGGCTCCTCGCTGGTAAAGGTTAGATGACAGCCCAAGGAGATGTTTGGTCATAATATTTACATGGACAGCGCAGCCTTGTTCTCACAGGGATGTCAGCGGCCCAGGTCATGTTTGTGTTTATATGTTTGGGACTATGGTGACAAAAAAGTCAAGTGATGTTCCATTCACACGCAGAGTCACACAGACAGACTCAGTGGCCAGAAGAGAATGACTGGGTGACAGCAGGCACCTGGGAACCAAGGATCTAAACCTGATCGCTACCTTTCATGAAGCCTTGCCCTACTTGCATGTGTAACTCTGCTTTCCACTCTCAAATGCAGGGCCCTTTTAAGTAAAACGTAAGACACAGCAAAGCATAACCCAAACATAATAAAAGACTCTAAATCCTAAGATTCAGAAACACCAAAATAATGACTGCAACGTGACAGATTACTATCTTAACAAGGCGGTCCTAGAGGAGACAGGCAGTTTAGGAAACAACGCAAGAAACTTAAGGGGAATAATTCAAACAAAAGAGACCAGAAGTGTACAATATTCCAGATTCTTTTGTTTTCTCTTTCTTTTTAAATATTTGCAAATGTTGGGACCTAAGATAAAACACAAAATTCCTTTGTTTCATACACATTTAAAAAAAAAATAGTGTGCCTTCCTCTGACTGTAGCCTATCTTTGGGGGTTTGAAAGAAAATGCCCCCAAAGGGAGTGGTACTATCAGGATCTGTCCTCGTTGGACTGGGTATGGCCTTGTTGGAGGAAGTGAGTCACTGTGGAGCAGGGCTTTGAAGTCTCATATATGCTCAAGCCATTCCCAATGTCTCACTTCCTGTTGCCTGCATATCAAGATATAGAACTCTCAGCTCCTTCTCCAGCACCACGTCTGCTTATATGCCACCATGTCCTACCGTGACAATAATGGAATAAACCTCTGAACTGTAGCCACCCAATGAAATGTTTTCCTTTGTAAGAGTTGCTGTGGTCATGGTGCCTATTGACAGCAATAGAAACCATCACTAAGACACTGTGTCATGAATGATTGAGGCTCTACCATCTATAACAAAAAATCAGAATGAAAATGTTCAATCAGAAACATAGTTCAGTAGTATAGCAGAGGTAGGGAAACATGTATTCTGCATCACAATGAAAACAAATAGCAGGGGACTCTCAAGGCAAAGGCAGCTTTGCATCATTCCCATGCGCAAACACTGCAAACCAAGGAAGTTTGCAGGAAGCAAAGGTTTCAGATGAGCTGTTCCACTCCAAGCTGCTTTACTATTAACATATTATACACGCAGCAGCTTTAAGGAACAGAGAATAAATCTCAGGCTTTTGTGAATAAACTTCATACACACAGGTATTATCTATTTCTTTCCTATAGAGAACACATTCACTTAATGCTACTTCAAATATTATCTGACCTGAATAAATACAGTGAAGAAAAAAAGCCTGCTAGCATATTTACTAAGCGTCTAACTCTGGGCGAGTTACCTCCTGGACCGTTAAGTAGATTCTACGGAACGAGGTCTTCAGGAAGCCCAGGTCAGATCTACGATGCTCTAGAGGCCATAGGTGACTTCCTACACCTCAATGCTGCTCAACATCTTCTCTAAATCCCTAACAAATAACATGAGGAGCCTCCGCACACACACACCCCAGGGCGGTCTGACTCTGAAGCAAAGCTGACATAGCTTCAGAAAGATCATGGTGTCATGTAGGGCTCGTCGACGTCTCCTGAGTGTGGAGAAGACAGGGACTTCACATGCAGTTAAGCTCAGAGAAAGGGAACAGGCATTATTTGCCTCCCTCATCCCAGCCCCCATGTATTGGTATCCTGAAGCCTCTTTGACAGCACATACTACACAGAACACCAACATCTGCTAAAGATGCTTCAGGATGCCAAGATGCTGTACTCAACAAGCGAAAACAAAAAAGAGGTATTACTGTCACACAGGTAACCAACCACTACCTGATTGTCTTGGAGGACTATTCCACAGGAGGGACTCCTTGCCTGAGCCTATAAAGTTGGCTTAAAAATGTGTGTGTGTGTGTGTGTGTGTAATGAACATCGAATTGTTCAATGATTTCATAGGCCATACAGGGGAGCTGAATATGATTGTTTAGCTAACCTGACACAGACAAGCTGACTACTAAATACATGTGTGTAGACCCATAGACAAAGGCTACTCTCGGTGAATGGTGGAGACGCAGAGATTCATGGCTACACATAGTACTGAAAATACAGAGGACAGCTCAGCCCTAAACAAGACATTTACACCATATTCACCAGAGCTCAGGGAACACTGCAGAAGACGAAGCAATAAGAACACAAGAGCAAGAAGACAGAAGAGCTATCAAGTGCCATCTTTGGGGCACGGCACAGCCACTGCAATCACACACTGGCAGCTGCTGTGAATGTTTCTATTGGGTCCGCACAAGAACGGAACCATCCAGTGCTCTGTGAGCTGTGGAGAAGCCTTCCGTTTCCTGAGATGTTGGACTGCTGAGGAAGCGCAGACACGGCTTGGAGCAAAGGCCCCACTGAAACGCAGCTGTAGGCAGCAGCAAGGCCTCCGAGGCTGCCTTCCCCTTCATTTCTAAAACTGGTCCTTGACAACAACCTTGGCAATCAAAACAATCGCTGGAAAAATAAAACCTCAGAATCTTACAACACCATCGTTGAAAGCAAAGAAGTCAGCTAACTCCTTCATGGAAGCAAGAAAATGTTTTGTTTGCATGTAAAAAGCTGGCCCCGGTGGCACACACCAGTAACTAACACTTAGGTGAAGGAGATGGTAGAAGAGGAAGTTCATGGCCAGCCTCTACTATGGTGAGTTTGAGAGTCTCAAGAAACTGAAACTACAGTAACAACAGGGTCGAATTGTTCAATAATTTCTACATCCATTGCTGAGGTCGTTTAACTCACAAAAAAATCACTTTCTAGATAACAGCGCAGGTGCTTGGGAGACCAATCACTCAAGCACGGCCACGTGCCTGACCCTTTCAGCCACGAAGCTCATTCTAGGCTATTCTCCGGTGGCTTCGTCTGTCTGATTGGTAGGTGGGGCTGAGGCACAGGGTGAGCTGAGCCAATGAGAAGGTCGCCAGTGAAGCAAAGCTACTCCCAAGAATCTTGAGGTAATTCTTCTGAAGAAAACCACAGCTGGGGAGCTAGAGGGAAGACACCCTGGGTGGCACACAGTGCTGAGGACCAAGCGTAGAAGCACAGCTAGTTTCACGGATGCTTCAATGGCTTCCCTTCTCAAAGAGTTCACGTGTCTGTTCTTTGTGTGTGTGGTGATTGTATGTCAATGTGTTTGTACATTCACACATGTGTGTGAACATACATGTTTTCACATGTAAGGTGAAAGCCAGGGATTGACATGGAGTGTCTTTCTTGATCACTCTCAACCTTATTTGGGGAGGCGGGGGAAGGGGGTGGACAGGGTCTTCTTAGTTCAGCTAGGCTGGCTGGACAATGTGCTCCAGGGATTAGCCACCCTCTCTGCGCTCCCTGCATGCATGTGCTACCACACCTGATATTTATGCAGTTGTGGTTGCTGAGGATCCAAACTCAAGCTCTCATATATGCACGGCAGGCCACAGGACCAACTGAGCCACCCCCATCTCTCAGTCTCTTTTCATTACAGTGGCAGAAAAAAGCTATCGGGATGTGGTGATGCGCACAGTGGTCCCACTACTTAAAGAGGCGGAGACAGGAAGATCCCCTACGCAGAGCGGAGAAATTCCAGGCCAGCCTGGGCCACGGAGCAAGACTATGGCTTCAACAAACAAAAGATTTAAATAAGGATAAGCAAAAAGAAAACCAGAATCAGGCCCTTTCTTAGCCTAAGAAAAGAGCTACTACTGTTAGCAATCTGTAGTATGTTCTCCTAGACACTGCCAGGTTTCAGTCAAATATGTGCACGTGTGTGTGTTACACACATGTGCCTACATCCACATAAGTGCACATACATACACACATATATACATATATATATGTATATATATATACATACACAAATATAGAGGCATGCATGCATGCATACACTTATCCACATGTATACAATAGTGTGTTCAGATGTTTTTACAAATCTTAGGCTAGTGATGTGATTTAGAAATCAGTGATCGTTTGCATAAGCAAGACTAGTTCTTCTTAATGAAGAATATCAAACAATCATTGTTGCAGGCCAGAACTAATAATGGGTGCTAAAAATTAGTAGGCCAACGCCATAGCTAATACCTCTGGGGTGTCCCAGTGTGTGTGTTTTATTGTGTGTAGATATAGGTGTTATAATCCCTGTGTGGGAGGCAGAGACATGAGGGGTCCTGGGGCTAGTTGACAGTCAGTCTAACTGAATTGCTGCGCTCCAGGTTCAATGAGAGACCCTGTCCCCAAAAATAAGGTAGAGAGTAACAGACTCAACCACTGAACTACATGGAACAGGATGAGGAGAGGGTAACACAGAGACAGAAATAGTGAGAGACAGAAGAAGACACAGAGAGACACAGACAGGAGGCACACAGAAAGCAACCAAAAGCGGACTATAATTCCTCTCTAGCTGCCAAAACTGCTTTAATGCCTAGGATCTGAATCCGTACTCTAAGCACTCTTCTCTGCTGGGGAAATGGCAAATAGAGACAGTGTTTAACCAGGCATCCCCATCCCTGCCCCTAGAAACAAGACAGAAAGACAGAATATAGCATGCACATGATTGGTAACTGTTTTACCTAAAAATAACTTGGAATTCCTCCTTTTGGGTAGTGCTCCAGCAGACGCTGCTCTTACCTTCTGAAAAGAAAACAACAGATCATTACAACACAGCCCATGAAATAGTCTGCTAACAAACTGTGTGGTCCACAGGTCCCCAGTTAAAGCCAAGAGGAAACTGGACCTCGATCCTTGCGGATGGGTGGAGGACCATTCTCTTGACCCTGTGGATTATTTTCATTGAGTTCTACAGGAATCCCTCTTGGAAAAGGAAGTTCAAGCCAGAGACATAGATGAAGCTGGTTCTTGAACTTTGGTGGTCAGTGCTCCCTCTGGGGAGACCTGGAGTCTAAGCTAAGGACAGATGTGAGCTACCTGTCCCCTTATCTACACAAGGATTCTCGGTCCTTGGCCCTGGGTATACTCAACACTAACTGTTCAAAGACTTATTAACTGTTGATATTCTGATCATCTGAGGAGGGGCACCCACAGGCAAGCTACCCCATGTCAAGCATCGTATGTCCGCCACCATTGGGAGGAGTCCTCAGAAGCAGTGAGTGAGTTCCCATCAAATGGCTGGACAGTCCCAGCAAATATGATTGTAACAATTTCCTTTCGCCATCTACTTTCATACCATGCATCTTCTGACTGTTAGAGAACACAGATCCATTACATGCAGGGTCCACCCCATTCCTTTCTGCACAGTCACATGAATCAGCCATGCTGTGCACCCAGTATTTCTTTTATTTCCCTCCTTACTTGTCTTAAGAGTCCTAAGCCTACTTCCCCACCTTTTATTATTTGATACTGAAAGTCAACTCATCTTTGTAATATCATCTCGTTTTAATAGCTTCTACTATGGGTTTACAGTTCCCCTCATAGCAATCTCAAAACACTCAGCTCAAAAACATGGCTCTCCAAACTCGAGTGCCAACTGGATGTCTTCTGTTCTAGAATCCCTCTCCTGGTCAGGCGGTGGTGACACATGCCTTTAATCCCAGCACTAGGGAGGCAGAGGCAGGTGGATCTCTGTGAGTTTGAGGCCAACCTGCTCTACAGAACAAATTCCAGGACAGACTCTAAAGCTACAGAGAAATCCTGTCTAGAGGGGGAAAAAAAGGAAAAAGGAAAAGAAATAAAATCCCTCTCTTCCATGATTCCAGAACTTCTGTCACCTCCCCACCATTCACCTTCCTCAAAAATAAGTAAATAAACAAAGTGAGCTATAGCAAAAGCAAAACCTGGACCAAAGATTCACTTCACATGGCCAGGGGTCACTTGCCTGTACAGACTGCTGCGGTGTTCTTCCACCTCTATTTCTGCATGATAGAAGAGGAAATTGAAAAAGATGGTCTACAAATGTAGCAATCTACACGGAGCCTGGCTGGCAATTGTGTCTCTTCCTGATGTAGGTTCAAACCTTAGACTCAGATTAGAAGCACCCCTCTGGAGGGGGAGAACAATGGGACTTCTTACTAAGGACCTTTGCTCCCTCCTAGGACAGGGTTCAAGCACTAAAACTCCTCCCTTAGCAAATAGCTCTGTGCCTGTTGTCAGGTTCTGTTTGTGAGAGCAAACACAAGGTTCTTCTCCGGAAGAGCTCACCAGCACAGAAGGTACCTGAGTGCAGGCAGAAGACAGGATAGGTTCTGAGAAGTACTAAGAGAAGTCGAAGAGACCATACAATTAGTGGAGATGCTTGGTTTATCTGGAGGTAGAGATATGATCAGGACTGATCATGTAAGAAGAACATTGGTCCTCAAATATAAAAAGTACTTAGTAATTGGAGGATCAGTAGATGAATGGATAAATTGATGGATAGATAGACAGATGGGTGGATATGTAGGCGGGTGGGTACATGGGTACGTGGGTGGATAGACAGACAGAAGGATGGGTGCAAAGGATGTATGGATGGGCAGAAGGGTAGGTGGGTGGTGGTAAAGCAGACAGATGGGTGGGTGTATGAATGGACAGATGGACAGGAGGGTGGGTAAATATTTGGGTGGCTGGATCAGTAAAGAGACAGAGAAGACAGATAAATGGACAGCTGGGCAGATGGGCAGATGGATGGATCAATGGATGAAATAATGCATGAGTAGATGAATGGATATTTTTAACTGGAGAGACGACAACAGGAAAAAGCGAAGGAAGGATAGAAGTAGAGAAACACACATATACGTGTAGAGAACACAAGAACATGGGCACTAACTCATGGCACATTCCAGCAATAGCTATGTGGAGAATACAAATTTGGTGCAGAAAGCAAGGGTTAAAAAGGTTGTGGGGCCCAATCATGAGCATCTTGTAATGACACTACAGGGTTTGGGACTTTGGGCTGAAGGCACAGTGCATGCGTTTAGAAAGATCACAGGGAGTGCATAGTCCAGGAGTGAGAGCCATACGTTTCAAAGAAGGAAGATGAACCAGCAAGCTACAGGACAAGCCATGACAACGGGGTTGGTGGAGACAGAGTAGACTTCAGAGCTGTGTGGGAAGTTCAGGTAACAAGACCTAAAAGGAAAACCTTTAAAAAAAAAAATCTGGCTTTCTGAAATTCACAAGAAAGGACAGTGCTGGCAGGAAGGCTATCGTGTGTAGTATGGCACGCTGAACCTGGGAAGCCTATGAAATCCTGAAAAAAAAAATCCGAGGTCAGACTTGGATGGTCCAATCCAGTTCCAGGAAGCTATTGACTTGGAAGCGTACACTTAGAACAGCAAAACAAGGACATGGAGAACCCATGAAGATGAGCATCTTCTGAGAAAGAAGGTAGGCTGGCTGGCCAAATGGCAGTGGAGGAAAGGCAGGTAACTAATGACTGAGTGATGGAAGGGCATGAGCTTAAAAGACAGCCAGAAAAGAGAGAAGACAAGAAAGAATGGTGCCAAAGAAAGAAGGGCAAGAAACAGTCTCAAATATCACTAGAGTGTAAATAATATCAGACCTAAAACGCATCCCGCAGGTATGGCCACCAAGCTCTCCCTGACAAGTCAGGCACTTCCAGTGACCAGCAGTGTTGCTCAGTAAGATGTAGAGTTAACTAAGCTGTCCCTAACAAGCCAGGCACTTCCAGTGACCAGGAGTGTTATTCAGTAAGATGTAGAGTTAACTAAGCTGTCCCTGACAAGCCAGGCACTTCTGGTGACCAGCAGTGACACTCAGTCAGATGTAGTCTTAGGCCCTCAGTCCTGAAGGAAGACACGGAGGTGACTAGGAAAAGAGAAAAGTTTTTTAAATGCTTCAATTGAAGATCAGAACCCAACTACAGCAGGATAGAAAGGAAACAGGCTGTTCTGTGGACTGTTCTATCGAAAGACTGGGGGAAAGAAGCCAGAGAAAGGAAAGCTGAATTAACCAGAGTGAGTTCCCCAAAGCAGGGGGAATTGGGAGCACAAAGACAAGTGAATGTTGTTTCTGTTGGGGTGAGGGGGAAAGGGACGAAAACCACAGGTAGCTTCCAGAAGGTGAGAAATAAGTACCACGGGTGCGGCCATGGATCTCTGCAGAGACTCTGGAGAGTCCGGGTCTCAACACAATGACGCATCGCTCTGCTAAGACCTGACAAAGTAGCCAGTGCTCAGCGGCCACTCAGAGGAACGGGAGAGGACACAGCAAGTGAGGAGACCTAACAAGAGCGTTGTAGTAATATGGGGCGGCAGGGCTGCGTCCCCCACACCCGGCCGCCCACATGGCTAGCTTATGCTCCGAAATAACAACACACAAACTGTATTCTTTTAATCACTGCTTGGCCCATTCTCTTCTAGGCTAATTCTCACATATTAATTTAGCCCATTCCTAATCATCTGTGTGTAGCACCCCAAGGTGCGCTTACCGGGGAGATTCTAGCCTAGTCCATCCTGGGTCCGAGCTTCATCCCGGGAGCAGGGCATGGCGTCTCTCTCAGGCGTCTGCTCCCGCGAGGAAAGCGGTCGAGTCTCTGAGCTCACTTCCTCTTCCTCCCAGCATTTTGTTCTGTTTACTCCTCCCACCTATCCTCTAACCAATAAAATGGGCCAGGGCAGTGCCTTTATTAGCCAATGACCTTCCTCCATCAGAGCGTGAGGCAGGGACTCTGGTACTGCACTGCTAAGTTTCAGGACATTGTATCTCCTAACACACTACACACACACACACACACACACACACACGCCTCAGAGGCTCATGAGTTATGACTGGTCCTTTGCATGGCATTGGATGATGGTGAGAACTTTGAAAATGAGGCAAACTGGAATATCAGGGTCCATCCTCAGAAGGACTTAAGGAATTTCAACCTCTCTGGTGTCCTGTTTCATGTCACTTCCTCATACACACACTCTGCCACCTGTGAGCCCTCTGTGGGGCTCTTATCAGGACCTGTACAATGCTTTGGGGGTTTTCAGACCCCAAACAATGGGGTAAGTAAATCTCATTTCCTTATAAAGCTAGTCTGCCTCCTGAGAGTAATACAAAACGGACTAATATCATCCCAGACCTCACAGTAGGGGAAGAGCCAGCGTTTGCGCACGGAAGCTTCAATGCATCAACTGGTTAACATCTGGAGCATTGTTAAAGACAAAGGTCAGCTCAGGAGACTGTTGTGGAGACAGTGCTTTAAGTCATGAGTCATAAGAGGCAAGCTGAGCAAGTGTCAGGCCTAGAGCCCTGGAGCCCAGAGAACGGCATATCAAAATAGGAACACACGAGCCAAAGGGCAAAACTGAGGAGAGGCTGCTACCGAGGAGTGGAATGTCTAACTTAAACGCTTAGATGCAGAATTACACAAATGAGGGTACTGGCAGTCCGCAATGCCACCACCAGCTCTCTGACCCAGAGAAAGCAGACTCTCTGGGCCTCCATTTTAACTTCATCACTTTACACTAAGATGTGAAACGACCTGAACTTTATAGGATAAAGTTTACATTATCCCGGATCCCAACAGAAGAAACATGTAAGTCATATCAGGACAAAATCATATGATGTCAAAGCTCATCTTTGAAACTGTGGCTTCTCAGCATATCAGGTAGGGTGACATGGGAAATTAAGTAAAACTCAAATCAGAACTGACTACTTAGAAGACACCAAGATAGTTTATAAACTATTAAAACTATATAAGATAATATTTGAAAATTATCAATCTCAACAATCAAATAAACATGCAATAAAATAAAAGTGGTAACAAAATGTAAGGTTGGAAAACTAAAAAGGTAAAAAAGTTATGGTTTTTAAAAAGTGGTAACAAAAGGTAAGAGGCCAGAGATGGCTCTGTGGGTAGAAGTGCTTGGTGTACATGTCTAATGACCTGAGTTTGAGTCCAGAAACACATGGTAGAGGAAGAAAACTGACTTTCAAAGGTTGTCCTCTGATACACACACACACACACACACACACACACCTGTGGTCTACACACACACACATACACACGCACACGCATACCTGTGGTCTACACACACGCACACGTGCACATGCACACACACCCCTGTGGTCTACACACACACACACACACACACAGGCATAGACATACAGTGGCAGCCTGAATGAGAACGGCCACCACAGGCTGATATTTTTGAATGTCTGGCCCTATGGAACTGTTTTTGGAAAGATTAGGAGGTGAACCACTGGGCACAGGGCAGCTTCTCACACTGTCTCCGCCTTGTGTGGATCAGATGTAAGCTCTTTCCATGGTAACAGAACAGTGACTCAGAAAAGTCACCAAGAAAACATTCACTGAGAATCATAATTTTTCTAAATGGGTGATAAATACGCAAGAAAATATTCAATCACAGAATGAAATGCCAAATATTTTTACATCACTTCATAACCATTAGACTGGCAAAGATTGGAAGTCCGGTCAAGGAATGGTAAGGGTGTGGACAGAGATACATTCATTCTTTACCACTTAGACAGGAAGACAACTGGCACAAGCATCCTGGGGAGAATTAGCCTTCTCCTGCCAAAAATGAAGGTTAGCACCCACAGGCCAATGGGATCACTAGGTAAGTTTCTTACAGAAATATTTGTATAAGGGTTTCTGTAGAAAATATGTTAAAATGTTCACTGTGGTATTGTTTATTGTGGCAAAGAACAGAAGCAATCCGAATATTCAGCATTAGGAGAAGAATGGAACTTACAGATTATTTGAGGAGAAATTTACATATTAACAGATATTTAGTATTTTCTGTAATACTATTCTGTAAATAAACCCACAGGCATCTCGGCCCAGCTAGCGTTCAGAGCAACACTGAGCGGTGAGGTGCTATGCCCAGTCGTAGATGAGAGTGTGGGGACATGCATCCATGTCTTTAAAGCACATGGTCATACTACATACTATCCACACAGAAATGCAATTAAGATATAACGCTGAGCATGAAAATGATGATGAGAACGAGTGACGGTCACTTTGGAGGAATGAGAGCTCCAGAGGGAACTGGGGATGTGGCTCCATTGTAGAGTGTTTGCCTGGAAGGCGCAGAACACTGAGGTCAATCCCCTACACCACATAAACTGGCCTTGGAGCACACAGCTATAATCCCAGACATAGGGTGGGTTTAACCAAAACTGAGGACGTGCGAAAAAGCCTTATATGGAAACCCACTAGTTAGTAAGCTAACTTCAAAATACAACTAAAAAGGGGGTTCAAACAGAATTACTGTACATCAGAGGACAACGCTACCCCTAGAAGACATGGGTTAGTAAACACAGGGTCAAGAGCCCCCAGAGGTATCCAAAACAGCACAGGCTATTGCCACGGCCCTTGGTCAGCACCATAACTGCATGGTAAGGCCCTACTGCTGAATACACCACACAATCTTGCTAAAGATCATAGAAAAATCATACAAAGCAAAAATTATCTTCCCCACTGGCTAGATTTCACAGTTCCTGGGCAAGCTTCAGAGAAATCAAAGAAACATTGGTCTTATTGGACCCGCATGAGGGACTATCCAGCTGACGGGGAAGATGTACCTACTCGCGGCATGACAATTACAGGGAAAGTAATTGTGTTCTGGCTGGATTTGAGGTCTGCTCTACAGGAGAGGATTTACGCCTGATTCTGTAACCCTAGTCAACAGCCGACAGCTATGGGACGTCATGGGCCCTATTACTATTTTGCTAAATGGCCATGCTGTCATTGTTCCTAATATTTATGTCTCTACACAGACTACTAGACTACTTTCAACCTTAGTCATAGAAACTTCTTCCTGAAGTGGGCAATCAGCCAGTGCTGAGACCCATGACCAGCCAAAGTGCCAAGAATAAGAGACCCCCCCTCATCTCCACAAGGCCAAGGGAAGATGGTAGAAGAGGAGAAGACGGTCAGAGCTGGAGATTAGGAAGCAGAGCTCTGACTTGACAGGGTATTGCCACCATTGGCTCATACAGCAGTGATGGTGTGTACAAGACCTTCACAAGAGCAGGCCAGTCAAGGCCCCAGCAGAGGTGAAGGATGTGCTCTCCAGAGTCCACCGCTTGCTGAGGCGTGACCAGCAGTTGAGAACTGCTGGAGAGGGAATGTTACTCTTTTCTGAACATGCGGCCACTGCTACATTTTCCATGCTCCAGAGGACAGCTCCACATTAGGGTGAACTAATCAGACTCAGTAGGTTATCAAAAGAGATAGAACACAAATTATGGGAAGGGACATGTTGGAGACAACTTGGGGTGTATGTTGGAGAAAGAAATGGGGTGGCTATGATCATGTTTTATAGTATAACTATATAACATTCTCAAGAATAAAGAAAAATTATATTTTTTAAAGAGACAAAGGGATGTAGACTTTCAAGAAAGTTTTTCTTCAGGAAAACATTGGGATGCATTAGGTCTGTACTTTTTCATATTTTAAACTTAAAATTACTTTTTCCAGTTAATCAAATACACAGCTTCTTAACTCCAACAAGTGGCCTAGAAGAAGAAAACTAATACTGGCTAAGGTAAGCACTGGGGTGGGAGGGAACCTGAGTGCCTACAAACTTCTACGGTTTCCTGTCATCATAGAGAACGCAGGGTTCTGAGGGTATGGTCATCCCCTGTGTGGGGCATGCAGGAACTCTCCAGACACCCGTCTCACCTCTCGCATGTGCCTTTTCAGGTGCATGTATACGCTCTGTCCAGTTTTTCGAAAATGTCTTTCAACGTGTTCCCTTCCAAAGGCCAAAAACGTATTCATGCATACATAGAGTCCACCTTCAGAGTTCTAGAAGAAAGAGACAGGGTACAGAGTTACCAAGGACGCCTGGCCAAGTCATCAAGACAGAGACAACTGGAAGAGGAAGGAAGGTAAACGATGAGGGTCAACCTCAGCAAAGGGCTACAGTGACTCTTGGAGGTGTCTGCTGGACCCTCAGTGGCTCCCCATCCACCCCTGTAGGGCACTATGCTTACTGGATGCAGGCTACTTTCATCCCAGGTGAGATACTGCAGGCCCTAGGAACGTGTGTCTGACATTTCCCATAGGGCACGGGAAGGGAGGCAGGAAGGAGCTAAGCATTGCAGCGCGCCATGAATGGTATCTCAATGTTCAGTTTGAGTAGAGCTCCTGGGTTCATCTGAGTCTCCAGGAGAAGTCACTCAGGGGAGAGACCTGCCCTTCCCATGGCTGTAGAAGCCAACAGGCCAGAGTTAGATGGAATAAAAGAGGAGAAGGCCTATAATACAGTCATTCTCTCTGCTTCCCAGATGCAGTGAGGTGAGCAACTCTGTTCTGCCACACACCTCCCACCACCACATCCTGCCTCACCAGAAACTGCAGCAATGTGGCCAACCATGGGCTGAAACTCTGAAATCATAAGCCAGAATAAATCCTTCCTTTATTAAACTTTTTCTCGGGTGTTTGTCACAGCGACAGAAAGACTAACAGACATGCCTGCTATGCTGTCCAAGAGAATATGTAATAGCTGTTTCTGCTAGCCACTTCAAGACATTTATTAATATTTCCATTTCATAATTTAAAACACTAATCTGAGTCATTTTCCCAAGTATATACATCCTGGCACTTTCAGAGTTAGATTTCAATCTGTTTCTCTTTTCATCTCCCCTTGCCACATTTCAAAACACATCAGGTGATTCCATTAGCATGAAGTCAGGGTGGATGTTCACATCCAAGGCACTTGACTTTCTATCTCAAGTTCATATCTTTTTCTCTCACTGTGCCTAATATGACTCTCTGAATAATTAGTTTATAAAATTGCCCAGCCTTTCTGCACAGGAGAAGGACCCTGATAGGCCACCGTTACTCTCACCCTTCCAAAGAAAACGAGAAAAGGATGCAATAGGTACAGAGGCGTGCATGCAGCAAAATACCCATGCATGTGAAGTAATTCAGGAAAAATACAAAAGGAAAATGCTTGCCAGCCAACACGCATCAAGATTCCTTATACTGACATCGGTGTAGTGAAGTGCACCTGTAAACCCTGTTCTAAGGAGAGTGAGGCAGGAGGATGGCGAGTTGGAAGCTAGACTGGGCTACAGCGTGAGAGCAAAGGAAGGGAAGGAGGAAAGAAAAAAAAGAAAATCCTTTAAAGATAACATTCACCTGACCAATACATTAGAGAAGCCTTCAGATGTTTTTCTTTTAAATAAACGTGTTTTCTAGCATAGTTGCACTCAGTAGATAGAAACATATAAATATATCTATAATGGCTGTTGATGTATTAAATCAAGCACCATATCGTGATCAGGAAAAAAAATCACTTCCATAAAATAAATGTGAATTCAATTAAAGAACCTAAACCATAAGATACGGGGCAGGGGTAAGTGACACATGGAATTTGTCATAGAAGTCATGAACAAGCCGGCTCTGCAGCCTGACGGGAGTGACAGGAACCGGGTGGGCTCCATGCTCTCTGGAAACAAGGCTTTGGTAACTCCCACATCATAAGGCTGCCTAAGTAGAAAAGGAAAAATACACACCAAAGAGTTTCCTATGCCACAAAGCATTACATAAATGTTGGCTATCTGCTGTGCTGTTGTGAGGTAATTCTCCTACTAGTGTAGTCATTTTATACTCGGGGAAAAACAGCAGAAGGGAGAGGAAGCAATTAGCACAGCCATGCAGTTTAGGACCAAGAAATATTCTTCAGTCAGAGAGGAAATGGAGGCAAATAATGAGAGAACAGAGAAACGAACAAAAAAAAAGAAAAATGCTATATAATAACATTTTTCTAAAGGCAAATATCCAATTGCTCCACAATGCAAATTCAAAGTAATAGCCAGGCCAATTCTTTGATAATCTAGCAATGCCCATCTAATAGTTTGGTGTTTGTTTTTCACTTTCTAGAGCATTTGATCGAGATGAATACACCAATCACTTGGCGTCCATCTCTAGGGCTGTGTGGCATTATCCCAAAGTCCATAATCAAACAGAACAGCTCTACGAGAGAGAGAGAGAGAGAGAGAGAGAGAGGACGGCGACTGTTATAAACATCCGGGCATCTTTCATCCGACACACAAGACTGGCCTCTGGAACAAGGAGTGGCTTCTCTGCTCCTGTGAAGGTACCTTCACCGGGAGCTTGTGAATAGGTGCAAAGTTCAGGGCGCACCGGAACAGAAAGCTGTCTCAAAGCTGCCCAGCAAAGAATCAACAGGCAGTCCGCTCTAATGACCCACGCTCTCGTCCCTCTTGCTTCATTCACGTCTAAATACTGGTCCTAGCTAGGCAGTGTCTCACATCTCTAATCCCAGCACTCAGGAAGCTGAAATAGGGGAACAGCCAGGAGTTTAACACAGTCCACTACAGTCCACTTCGGGTCAGCCTTTGTTACAATGTGATACTCCATCTGTCCCGGACCGGTTTTTGTCAACTTGACATAAGCTAGACTTATCTGTAAAGAGGAACCTCCTTTGAGGAAATCCCTTCATCCAGATTACTCGTAGGCAATCAATATATGCACTGCCTGATTGATGTGGGAGGCCCAGCCCATTTTGAGTGGTACCACCCCTGGGCATGTGGTCCTGACTCGAATGACTAGGAAAGCAGGCTGAGCAAGCCATGAGGACCAAGCCAGTAAGCAGCACTCCTTCACAGCCTCTGTTTCAGTTCCTGCTTCCATGTTCCTGCTTTGAGTTTCTTCCCTGAGTTCCCTAGGTGATGGACCATGATGTGGAAGTATAAGATGAAACAAACCCTCCCTGCCCCAAGTTGCTTTCGGTCATCATGTTTTATCACAGCGACGAAAACCATAATGGAGACAGATATCAGTACCAAGGCATAGGGCATTGCTGCGAAAGACCAGATCACGTGTTTCGGGAAGGATCATGGGAAGACTTAGGAATTCTATGCTAGAAAAAGCCACTGAGTGATCTGCATATAAGGGACTAGGAGTATTGCTAGTGACCAAGTCCTCAATGGTGATGTTTCAGAAGGAGGTCGGAGAATCCCTTAAAGGCTTTATCAGGCTCCTTCAGTATTTTAAGACTCGAGATCTGTGGTCCTGAGTCATCTGGGGCTGAACAATCAATCAGCTGTGGTTAACAGGAGATCAGAACCACAAAACTGGTTCTTTGCTGGGATAATCAGTACTAGTCAGGAGGGACTGAAGAATCAGCTATGGGTAACAAGAGACCAGCAACACTGAGGAGACATCGTCTGTGACAGGTCAGCACACAGGAGCTGTGGTCCAGAGGTACCTAGGATATGCCCCCTGCTGGCAGCTGTTCTTTGTACTAACTATGAGTCTCCCTGTAGGCTCTTGTGTTTGAGAGCAGCTGAGGCTTGGCACTGTGCGAGGCGAGGAGAGGACGCTGGTGAAAGAAGCCTCCAGCGCAGCAGAAGCCCCAGGACTGGAGTGGCCATAGAGAGAAGCTGAGGCTTGGCACCACGTGGCGGTCCAGAAACCCTGAAGAGAGGCCAGGAGAGGCATCTCAGGTGCCGTGGAAACACCAGCATTTTGGAGACACCAGCACCACGAGAGGACCACTAAGAACAGCAGCAGCTGTGGCGTGGAGCCTGCCTGAAACCGTGAGACATGCCGTGTGTGCTGTAGATGGCAGAGCCCGAGACCTGCAGCTACTCAAGCCTCTGGAGTCCAGAAGATCGTGAGCCCCAGATGTCAGACACTGAGCTTCACACTGGCAGACTTTGGTTTGATGGCTTTGGTTCATGACTATGTTCTGTTTATTCCCTCTTGGGATAAGAAAATATTTATTTTGATCGTACAGAAATCCACAATTATGAGACCTTGGATGTTTTAGAAAAACTTGGTAATTTTAGAGAAGAGAGACTTTTAGAGTTGCAGAAACTGGATTTTTAGAAAGATCTTGAATATTTTTAAAAAACTTTAGACTTTAAGCATTAAAAAATTTAAAGACTGTTAGACTTAAAACTTGGAGTGTTTATATTATCATGCTGATGATGTTTTGGGAATAAGAAAGGAAAAATTATGATTTAATAGCAATATGTTTGTGTGTCAAATTGACAAGGGGTCAATAATTTCCTGGTAGGTTTTCTTTTGTCAAATTTGGCATAAGCTAGAGTAATCTGGGAAAGAGGAACTTTAACTGAGGAAAATACTTCCATCCAGATTGCCTGTAGGCAAGCCTTTGGGGCATTTTCTTGATTAATGACTCATGTAGAAGGGCACAGCCCATTGTGGGTGATGCACTCCTGTGCATTTGGTCCTGACTTGTATAAGAAGGCAGGCTGGGAAGGTCCTGAGGACCAAGTCAGTAAGCAGTACTCCATGGCCTCTGCTTCAGTTCCTGCCTCCAAGTGCCTGCCTTGAGTTTCCTCCCTGACTTCTCTCGGTGACAGTCTATGGTGGGGAAGTGTAAGATGAAAAACACTTTCCTCCTCCAAATACTTTTGGTCACAGTGTTTTATCACAACGACCAAAACCCTAGGACACTATCTCAAAAAATATATAATAGATCCAGTCGGACCATTTTTCAGAGTCAGCCCCCAATAGCATGCACTCTGAACAGCTTCTTTCAAAATTGATGACGCACTGAGGCTGATGAAGTTCCCCCATTCATGTATAGCAAAGCAAACAAGCAGAGACAAGCTGATGAGAGCTCCTAGCTCGCAACCTCTTCTCCGCATTAGCTAGCCCCTCTCCTCTATATCTACCACCAAGGGAACCTGGAGGAGCATCTGCCTCCACCCCCACCTTCAAGCCACCTACATCTGGTGAATGAGCTGTAAACAGAAGAATACGAGAGCAGATCACAGAAACACTTTCAAAAGCAAGGGCAAAACCGGGGGCTGACCCAGCGGGTAAATCACTTCCCAAGAGAGCGCGAGGCCCAAATTCAGATCCCCATTACCCACAAGAGAACTGGGACAGTAGCATCCACCTGCAATCCCAGTGCATCTCCAGGAAGATGGAAGGCAGAGAGAGGCAGGAGGAGCCAGGGATGCTCTCAGACCACACCTCTGGCATAAGCGCAGTGAACATCAAAAGAGAGACCCTGCCTCAAGCAAGGTGGAAAGTGAGAACAGACACTGGAGGTTGTCCTACAACTTCTACACGTGCACTGTGTCATGCACACACACACACGCACACACACAGATAATAAAGGGGCGTTGCTAAAATACACTGCAGGGAATGCAGAGATCATACAGTAGGCAGAAAGATGTAAGGTATCATGAATAAAATCTGCATCCCCACAAAAGCCAAGCTGACACGATCACAAGGCTTCAACACTGAGGTTCAACTCAATAAGAGATATAATGAATTACATTACAACTTCTCCCAAATAGCGGTGTCAAAAGTTCATGCAATGCTTTTCAATGTGTGCATGACCTTTCCGTGGCCATTTATTCATTAATTATGGTGTATTACCTACCCTACATGCTATTCATAAGCACCATCAAGGACAAAGTGACTTCTTCTACATTGTCTGCCATTTAAAACAATGACAGAAGATTCCCCAACAAAGGTCAAGGTCACGTGTCTCCAAGACACGTGTGAATGAGTCAACAGTCATTGCAAATAAAAATACTCCACACTGTCAATCAGCAGGTGCTCAGAAAACTCTGTTTATGAGGGTGTTCTCTTGGAGAGCAGCCTCACTGGCAGGCAGGAAAGCAGAAAGTGCCTGTGAGAGGTGACAACTCAGGAAGCTGGGGACACTTCCAGCATCTCCTGTGGAAAACAAGAGGTCACTACCATAACAAGCATGGCACAGGGAGCCAGCATCAGCACACGGCCACAGCCAGGATGGAGAATGACCCACATGCTATTATAGTAGGAAGACAAAAGGGACAAGGGCACAGTGTCTTCTGGAACACTGACTTCAAAATAAAAGTTGGGGGGAAAAGAACTAGAATTAGCTGCCTGGAGTCATGAGATGAAGTACCATGCACGACCCTTCCTTCAAATGGCAGCCATTAGAGCAGACTTGAGAGCACATACTGAGGGAACACACATGTGGTGATTTTCCTGCAAAGAAAATGGAGCCAGCAAACATGGTGGCACACACCTATAATTCCAGAACTCAGGAGGCTGAAGTTTGCCTTGGTAACACAGGAAGACCCTACCTCCAAGACAAAGTTAAAAACAAAACTATGTATGTATGTATGTATGTATGTATAAAACATTATAACATATACAACATACATCCTCTAATATGTAACATTTTCTTCATGTGATGGAGGGACATTGTAGGATCATTTTTTTTCATATTATTTTATGAGTGGGCTCAATGCATGTATGTACACATGTACACGTGTATGGATGAGATGCCTGTGCATGTTTACACGCATGGGAAACTGCACAGGTGGGGTGCCTGTGCATGTGTGTACACATGTGCAGGTGTATAGATGGGAGTGTCTGTGCATGTGTGTACACATGTGTATAGACGGGGTGTCTGTGCATGTGTGTACACATGTGTAGGTGTATAGATGGGGGTGTCTATGCATGTGTGTACACATGTGCAGGTGTATAGATGGGGGTGTCTATGCATGTGTGTACACATGTGTATAGATGGGGGTGTCTGTGCATGTGTGTACACATGTGTAGGTGTATAGATGGGGTGTCTGTGCATGTGTGTACACAGGTGTATAGATGGGGGTGTCTGTGCATGTGTGTACACAGGTGTATAGATGG
Organism: Microtus oregoni; assembly: GCF_018167655.1. Lineage (NCBI taxonomy): Eukaryota > Metazoa > Chordata > Mammalia > Rodentia > Cricetidae > Microtus > Microtus oregoni. The sequence goes on along the minus strand of NW_024543069.1, from coordinate 39,923,657 downwards.
GGTGTCTGTGCATGTGTGTACACACGTGCAGGTGTATAGATGGGGTGTCTGTGCATGTGTGTACACAGGTGTATAGATGGGGGTGTCTGTGCATGTGTGTACACATGTGTATAGATGGGGTGTCTGTGCATGTCTGTGCCCATGTGCAGGTGTATAGATGGGGTGCCTGTGCATGTTTGCACACATGCATGTGAAGGCCAGAGGTCAACCTTGGATGTCATCTTCAGGCACAGTCTTCCTTGTTGTATTGAGAAAGGATCTCTCATGGGCTGAACTCGCCAACTAGGCTGGCTGGCCATCAAGCTCTAGGAATCCACTTGTCTTTGTTTACCCAGCGCTGGAGATTACGTACACGACAGCACACTTGGCTTTTGTACACTGGGGTTCAAACTCAGGTCTTTGAGTGTGCTATCTCCTCAGCCCTCTTGGCATTTTCTGCTTGTTACTCAGGAACTTAGATTTGTTTCTTAATTTAAAATGGATAAAAATTAGGGTTGGACGGCGGTGGTGGTACATGCCTTTAATACCAGCACTCGGGAGGCAGAGTCAGGTAGATCTCTGAGTTCAAGGTCAGCCTGGTCTACAAAGTGAGTTCCAGGACATTCAGGGATACACACAGAAAATCCTTGCCTCAAAATTAAAGAAGAAGAGGAAGAGGAAGAGGAAGAAGAAGAAGAAGAAGAAGAAGAAGAAGAAGAAGAAGAAGAAAGGAGGGAAGAAAAGAACAGAGGGAGGGAAGGAAGGAGGGAGGGAGGGAGGAGGAAAGGAGGGAGGGAGGAGGGAGGGAGGAAGGAAGGAAGGAAGGAAGGAAGGAAGGAAGGAAGGTAGGTACTGGGCTTGCGAAATGGCTCAGCAGTTAAGAGCACCTACTGTTCTTGCAGAGGACCTCCATTTTGTCCCCAGAACCTACACTGGCTGACTCACAGGGGACCAAACGCCCTCTTTTGGCATCTATGGGCACCTGCATTCCCGTGTGCACACACATAATGGTAAGAGACCAGGCAAGCAAAGACAGACGAACAGCCTAACCAGATGTGCAGCAAGACAAGCTCTGATGGTCAAGGAATAAAGGAGACAATGGAATGTAGCTTAGCCAGCACAGCACTGCCTGTGATCCCAGAACTGGGAGGTAGAGGTAGCAAGATCATCCCCAGCTACACAAGGAGTTCATGCGACACCATCAGCCAAAAGTTCAAAAAGAGATAACCTACTCCTGGTACTGAGGTTTTTATTTGCTAGCATGTAATATCTAGTTGGGGTATTGTCTTCTCCCTCTTAGAAGGTTTCCATATGGCTTTTTCAAAGTGGCTTTAGCATTAGCTATCCCTCTCCATATTCCTTCCTCCACCCTGACCTTGCAGCCCCTACCCCACTGCAAGCTTTCCTGTTCCTTTACTCAATCTTAAGCCTTTATTCTACTCCAGTCTATCTCCTCCCCATTGAAACTGCCTCGCCCCCAAAAGCCCCTTATTAAACTCCTGACCTCTACAGGTATTCCAAATAAAACGCACATATCTGAAAATTCAAAGTTAATGGCCAGACATGAGAAAAGACATGTAACATTTGTCTTTCTGGGTATAGGTTACCTCACTTAGAATGGTTGTCTCCAGCCCCATTAATTTGCCGGCAAATTTCATGATCTCATTTTTACTAACTTCTTAGCTAATTTTATTATTCTTTGTATATGTTCATATTTGTGTGAGCACATTTGCAAGCATCTACATGCATGTGGAAACCAGAGGTCAGCCCCAGGTATTGCTCCTCAGGCACCCTCTGCCTTTTTCTTTTGAGGCAGTCTCATTGTCCTGGAACTTACCAAGCAGGCCAGGCTGGCTAGCTAGTGAGCCCCAGGGATCCACTTCTGTCCGTCCTCTCTGCACTGCACAGCCTCACCCAACCTTAATGTGGGTGCTGGGATCCAAACTCAGTACTTAGACGTCACCCATTGAACTCTCTATAGCCCGTGCCCAGCTTTTCTTCAACATGGACTGGGAGGCTCAGCCTCAGGCCTCATTCCTTTGAGGTAAGCACTTTTACCAGTTGAACCATCTCTCAAGATCCTAATCTTATTCTTTAAAGGAGATGGTTCAGAATGCGACTCCCTACCCTGATTAGTCTCTGTGAACATGAGGAATGGGTTCCCAGGCAAGCCCATGCTAAGATGATACAAGTATGAGCAGAATTACATGGGTATTCCCTCGAAAAGTCAGCAAATCCTAAGGTCCATAATTCTCACAGTGAGCCCAACATCTCACAGGATCACCGAGAACACAACGCCTGTTTGTCAAGCCCAGTGGTTCTCAATCTTCCTAATGCTATGAGCTCTTAACACAGTTCCTCATGTTGTGGTGACCCTTCCCATAAACACAAAATTATTTTCATTGCTACTTCCTAAGTGTAATTTTGCTACTGTTATGAACTGTAATGTAAATATTTGATATGCAGATGGTCTTAGACGACCCCTGTGAAAGGACTGTTCAAATCCCGGAGGGGTTGCAACTCACGGGCTAAGAACCACTGGTCAACCCCAAGAGAAGCTCTTGGGAGAGCAGCGTCATCCTCTTCTCAGAGGACACACACGCACATGCACACACACACACACACGAGAAACACAGACCAAAGATCATAGATACTGTGGTAGTTTGAATAAGAGTGGCCCCCATAGGCTCGTATATTGGAAGGTTTAGGGAGTGGCATTATTTGACAGGATAAAGAGGTGTGGCCTTGTAGGAGTGAGTGTGGGTGCGGCCTTTTGGGGGTAGGTATGTCAATGGTGGTAGGCTTTGAGGTTTCAAAAACCCATACCAGGTCCAGTGTCTCTTCCCGATGCCTGTGGAGCAGGATGTAGAACTCTCAACTTCTCCAGCACCAAATCTGCCTGTGTGCCCATCATGACAATAATGGACTAAACCTCTGAAACTGTAAGCCAGCTCCAATTAAATATTTTCTTTTATGAGAATTGCCATGGTCCTGGTGTCTCTTCACAGCAAAGGAACCATTGACTAAGACAGTCACTACACAGAACAGCAGAGAGCACAGAGACATGTTCAGCAGGATTACACATGTCCTAGGCTGGGGCCCCCTAACCTCCCCTAGACATCCAGAAATGAAGCCCCTGCTAAGGTCACATGGCTATTAAGGAGTAGGGGCTAGACTGAACCAGGCCAGCCTGCCCCACAAGGCTGACTAGTATTTCTGAGAAGCAGATGTCATTCTATTGGCAGGAGTCGGGTGGGCGGCTGTCGGCAAGCACCGCAGTTGCTGCCAGGGCTTGCAAAAAAAAAGAGCAGCTTTTCCTTCCAGGCTGCTGCCTTTGAGGCAGAAGAGGCAGGGCCAGTCACCCAACTCGAGTGAGGGGCCAGGCTTTCCTGTAGAGAGAGGAGAGGTGTGCCCTTCTCAGATGTCAAAGGGCGGCTGACTCCCTGTAAAGAGGCCGCTTCTAGCTAAACTCACCCTACCCAAAACAGTTTCCATGACCCCGAGGACTGGGCTGAACGACGCTGCTGAACCACTAGAAGGGTTGGGAATCCTCAGTCTTACCGTTCTCATCTGCTGTGTCCAGAAACCAAACGGGGGCCCTGGAGAGAGAATTCCCACTCACAAAGTCTCAGGCTGGAGACCCGTTATCCCATACAGTGAACCCCAAGTGGCCATGCACATGAACTATTCAGCCCTACCCTATTCGGTTTTGCCCCTAAAATACAATTCAAGAATTAGCTTCTCCCCGCTTTTTATACTCCCAACCCCACATTCCTGTTCTTACCTTCTCTTTCCTCCTGGCCATCCAATGTTCTGGCCGCCAATCCTGTTTCGAAGAACTGCTGGGAACAGGGATGTCCATGTCCTGGTCACCCCTCCTCCACAGTCACACCCAAAGAATCAGCCAGGGCACAGAAACCGACATCTGGCTCCTCTAGGAGAAAGTTAGCACAACTCCAGCCACTAACAAGTGTCTTTTAAGGCATTTCTCCTTCCGAGCTAATCGCGTACACAAGTACACACTACGAATCTACTCCACGGTGCTGTGAAGTCACGTCTATTCTGCCCAGAACAGCTTGTGATATAGCCTGTTCATGGGTCTGGAGGAAATACTATCCCAAGCTCCTGCCTGAGGGTACCTGAACTGGAATCAGTCAGAGGAAAGGCAGGAAGGATATAGCAGGCACTGCTTCCTCCAAAGATTCCAGGAAAACACACAGAGATGACTCCCAGGGACACAGAGGTGACCCCAGAGACACAGAGATGGCTCCCAGGCACACAGAGATGACTCTCAGGGACACAGAGGTGGCTACCAGGGACACAGAGGTGACTCTCAGGGACACAGAGGTGGCTACCAGGGACATAGAGATGACTCTCAGGGACACAGAGGTGATTCCCAGTGACACAGAGGAGGCTCCCAGGGAAACAGAAGACGTTCCCAGCCCCTCACAAATCCAGAGCTTTCAGACCACCACATTCCCGGATCCCAGACCTTGGAGGTCCCTCCTGTTCCTAACTTCCCAGCCAGGACAGAGTCCCAGTACACTTGTATATCCTGTCTCACCTTCCTCATGGCCCCCCTGACACACTGCATTCCCAGGACACTGGCCAGGAGTCCTCTCCTACCGGCTCTGTGGACTCAGTCACCAACTCTCTACTGGCTTATTACCTGCCCCCTCCCCAAGTTCCATCTCCACGGCCACTGTCCTGATGAACGGGTATCCTCCAGGACAAAAGCAACTTTCTCCTGGGACCCTTTGCTCTGGGTTTCCAACTTCCCACAATGCCCCTAGTCTCCATTCCTCTAGAAGAGCAGCCGCCTGGACTCCAGCCTCTCTCTACTCCCTCACTCCTAAGAAGCCTGTCCATCCGAACTAATTTGTTTGCAGACAGGGTCTTACATAGCCCAGGCTATCCTTGAACTTGCCAAAGTAACCAAGGCTGGACCTGAACTCTTGGTCCTCCTGCCTCCACCTCCCACGTGCTGGGATCACAGGTATTTGTCACCACCGCCAGATCTCCACCAGATCTTATCTGATCGAGACCATTATCCTCTCTCTAGTCCCTGGAATAGTGATCAGCCCTGCTGCCCAGTCCTCCCCACTGACCTGCTCTTCCTGAAGACAGTTTACTGACTCAAACACGTGAAAGGCCTCATGCCTTCACGAGGATCCCATCCCCATCCAGGAGGGGTCCAGTCACATAACACATCAGAGCTAACATCACACCTGTTACACACCAGACTCTGAATGAGCCCTTGAAGTCACCTAACCTCTCTGACTGTTTCTTTACCTGCTACAGTAACGATCTCCCTTCTGCCAGTTATTATACCCCTAGGACAAAAGAGGATGTGCAGGAAAGTCCCCAGTGCTTGTTGGTTCCGTAAGGGACACATTCAAGGAGAAGGCACAGAGATCTGTCACTTTCCTCCTGCCCATGGCCTCTGTCTCCTCCGTCACCTACCCCAGTGCAGGCCGAATGGTGGGGGTCTACATAAGACGTAACACTGACTCGGTGACACAAACAAGATGGCGGTGGGGGGATTGGGGTTTCATGTAGTCCAGGCTGGCCTTGAACTCACTAGCTACCGGAGGATGATCTTGAAGTCCTGATCCTCTTGACTCCATCTCTCTCGGGCTAGGATGACAGGCTTGCACTATTACCCTGGTATCACGCATTTCTGGGGCAGACAAGAGCTCTGTACATGCTGAGGAAGCACTCTATGCACTGCTGAACCCCAAGTTTCCGCTTCTCATCACTGGAAACACATAGTCTCCTGCATCCAGGCACTGACTCAGGCCAGTACTGGGCATGCACAAATCCATCATATTTGTGTCTCCGCTGCTGTCCTGATGTCTCGGCCCTCATCCAGCCAGTCACTGTGCAAACAGACAAGGGGTCTCGGGCCAATCGCACACTTCTAAACACAGATGGCAGCACAGTCCTGGTGGCATCCACAGAGATCAGGCCTCTCGTCCTCTCTGGGGGATGTCATGCAGTCCATTCTACAAAGCCCCTGGGGCACCTAGAGGCACAGTGCACAAAACACCCAAGACACCATTCCCTGGCATTTCAAGCCTCAAATTTAGGACTTCAACAATAATATAGCAAAATTAAAATACCACACTGAATATTTGGAGTAATATTTTTATTCCAAAATATAAGTACAGGGTTTGAAAGAGACAAGCCATCAGAAAAGGTTCAGGCTTAGTAACACAGGCTTACAAACAGTGTAATTTCCACTTTTCTGTTCTTTTCCCTTTTGAACAATCTGCATCCCACAGTGACAAAAAAAAAGGTGCTTAAAAACAAATGAAAGCAGAGGAGAAAGAAACAGAGTAGAGCCTACCTAACTGAGCGGGCGGGTAGGGTTTCTCATAGTCAACAGCTGAGCCAGTTCTAAGGCATGACTGTGGCCACCCTGGGGAGAGCCTCAGAGCCAGGTAGACGGGTAAGGTGTGGAGCTCCTAAGACTGGACAGGTGTCGGGAACAAGCATTAGACAGGTGTGTCAGCAAAGTAAAGTGAGGATGTAGTTGGGGCTTTTATTACTCTTTTGGCTCTTTGGGGGGAGCCTGCCATCCGGCTCCCAAATAAACCACACAGAGGTTTATTCTTTTTCTAAGAATGCCCAGCTTTAGCTTGGCTTGTTTCTTGCCAGCTTTTCTCAAATTATCCCATCTACCTTTTACCTCTGGGCTTTTCCCTTTCTCTATTCTGTATACCTTTCTTCACCTCCTACTCCGTAGCTGGCTGTGTAGCTGGGTGACTGGCAACTGGAGTCCTCCTCCTTCTTCTCTTGCTTCTTGATCTCTCTCTCTCTCTCTCTCTCTCTCTCTCTCTACAGATTTTTCCTTCTATTTATTTTCTCTGCTTGGCAGCCCTGCCTATCCTTTCTCCTGCCTGGCCATTAGCTGTCCAGCTCTTTCTTAGACCAATCAGGTGGTTTAGACAGGCAAAATAACACAGCTTCACAGAGTTAAACAAATGCAACATAAAAGAATGCAACCTATCCTTTAATCATTAAACAAATGTTTTATAGCATAAACAAAAGTAACACATCTTAAAATAATATTCTACAACAGAGAAGCTGAAATGCTGTCATCTTAACAGCAGCACTGGGAAGTTCTGGGCAGGAAATAATATCAAACAGGCATTCTAGCAAGGTTCCAGAGGACAGAGTGTGAGACTGTCCTTGGTTAAGAAGCTTCTAAAAGGGCCCAGCAAGACTCGACGCTTGAGCATTGGCATGTAAGGGAGAGAGGAGGCTGACCCAGATCTAGTGACTGGCAGAGTGGGGCGTTTGGAGAAAGAGATGCTATGTTTGCAGTGGAACAATTCACAAAAGCAGAGGGAGTACGTGTTTGTGTGCCAGTATATGTGCATGTATGTACGTGAACCTGTGTTTGTGTATGTGGGTATACAGCCATATGTGTATGTGTGTGTGTTCACGTGTTTGTGTATGGGGTATACATCCATGTGCATATATGTGTGTTCACGTGTTTGTGTTTAGGGGTATACATCCATATGTGTATGTGTGTGTGTTCATGTGTTTGTGTATAGGGGTATACATCCATGTGCGTATATGTGTGTTCACGTGTTTGTGTTTAGGGTTATACATCCATATGTGTATGTGTGTGTGTTCATGTGTTTGTGTTTAGGGGTATACATCCATATGTGTATGTGTGTGTGTTCACGTGTTTGTGTATGGGGTAAACGTCCATATGCATATATGTGTGTTCACGTGTTTGTGTATAGGGATATACATCCATGTGCGTATATGTGTGTTCACGTGTTTGTGCATGGGGGTATGTGTGCATTATATGCACAGGGAGACTAAAGGTTAATGTTAGATGTCTTCCTCAATTGTTCTTCACCCTATCTTTTGAAGCAAGGTCTCTCATTGAGCCTGGAGCTGGACAATTCATCTAGACTGGCTGGCCAGCGAGCCCCAGGAATCCTCCTGTCTCCTCAGCACTGGGATTACAGCACTCACCACCATGCCCAGCTTTTTACATGAGGTCTGGGGATCCAATCTCAGGTTCGCACACTTACATGACAAGTATTTCACTGAGTGAGCCATCTCCCCAATCCTTAGGAGACTGTTTCTAAAACACAAATAGCCAGCCTCCTATGCCATTTGTTTCAGGAGATCTGGGTTGGGATGCGAGAACCCCCATTTCCAACAGTTCCAGGGTATGATGGTGCTGCCCCCTGGGAGCACAGGTTAAGCCCGTGTGAGGTACTGCTGCCGGTGTGTCAGTGACACATGGTGGACACGTTCAGGGAGATCTACCAAACCCCTAACATGAAGGTTCCCACAAGCAGATGTGCTCTCAAACCTCTCCTGGCTGGCTAAGTCAGTCAGCTGTGACTATCAGGCCCTTCTCTGCTAGGATTTTATGACTCCCGGGAAGACAGGCAACCAGCCATGACGTCACCATCTAAGAAACTTGGGAAATGGGAGAAAAGATTCTTTGCAAACAGTCCTGCTCCTGGAAGGGAGCTAAGAGGTTCCGGGACAGTCCTCTGCTTCTCGTGTCCCCTGGGCGCACATGGCGGCCTGTGAGCTGCTGAATGGCTCTTCTTGGCTGCTGCTGCTCCTGGAAGCCTGGGGCACTGAAGGGGCCTTCCAGAACAAATGCTGAGCTGAGCTGGAAAGTGAGGGTGTGTCCTGGATCAACACTCTCCCAGCAGGGGGATGGGGCTGGGAGTCAGAAGATAAATACTCTCTCCCTCTGCTGCAGGTCTAGTAGAAGGCTGGAGGTGCATTCCACGCTTCCCCTCCCAGGGACTTGTTGCCAGCTGCAGGCTCTGGAAGCCAGGGCTGTCCTTCCTCCTTGTCACTGTCCCTTTTCCTTCCCCGAGACAGCTTTCCAGCAGGAGCTGCCTGTTCTGAGCCTTCTCTCAGCCTCCTGGTTTTCAGCGAGCCAAGAAAAGGCCAGTGTGATGATTGACATTGACTGCTAGCTTGACAGTCACCCAGGAGACAAACCTCTGGCCGTGTCGCTGAGGGGGTTTCTAGGATGGGTTAATTGAGGTGGGGAGAAACTATCCCATGGGCTAGGGTCCAGGACTGAATAAAAATGAGAAAAGCAAACCAGCGTTCACTTCCCTGTTTCCCGCCTGGGGATGCAAGGTGACTAGCTTCCTTGAACTCCTACCACCATGAATTCCCTGCCAGGATGGACTGCACCCTCAACCATCAGCCAAAGCAGTGACTTTGTCATGGATTTTGTCATAGCAACGAAAAGATGGGTAAGACAACAAAAGATAAGTAGACAACAAGGGGCAGACAAGAGGCTTGCTCTGCATCAGAGGAGAGTGGTGTGCCCTGAACTGAACCTCCTGCTCCGTCCAAGACTTCACATCTTCTAAATAATTCAAAAATAAGAATTGAAGGAATAAAATAAACTGAAAGAAAGGCAGAACGGAAGAGACGACACCAAAGTGCAGGAGCCTGGATACAACACAGATTATATACAGCATAGGCACCAGGGGCCGGATGGAGTCAGGCGTCGGAGAGAAAGAGCCTTGATCAAAGACCACCAGGGAAGGCAATACTGGACAAGGAAATGCATGCTGCAGAGTGAAAAGCCACAGAGTGACCTCACTAGAGCTACAAACAGAAGAGAACCAAGCACACGCATGGAGAACAGCTGCCCCTAGAGACTCACGCTGGATCCCTGGAGGAAGTGACTAGATGGGGGCCAACACAATCCCTGCCTTCACCTCTTGAAACTTTCAACTCAACAGCTGACACCCAGCTCTGCCAGGAAGGACATCACAGACTTCGTAGATGAACCAAGTCAAGGAGAGGTGAACTGAACACACTGAGAGCCAGAGGCCAGATCTGGGCAAAGCCAAAGGGGGGAAGGGGACAAACGTGTCTTTAGCATCTGTTTCTACTGAACTCTGAAGCAGCGGTCCTCACCCTTCCTGGTGCTGTAGCCCTTTAATGCAGGTCCTCATAAGATGGTGACCCCCAACCAAAAAGTTATTTCCGTTGCTATTTCATAACTGAAATTTTTGCTACTGTTACGAATCATACTGTAAATATCTGATTTGCAGGATATCTGAGGTGCAGCCTGTGGGGTTCAAGACCCACAGGCTGAGAAGCCCTCCTCTAGCAGGAAGGAAGGAGATGAGGAGTATAAAAGTGTCCAGCACACTACAGCCTGCAAAGTTCTCATAACTGTGCCTAGGGCCTGGTACATCCATTATACAAACACTTGTAATCACTGTCTTCCTCCAACCCCCTCTGTAAAATACCTACTTTACATCACTGTATTCAACTGGAGGGGAGGGATCACTATCTACCTTGCTCATGGTCATGTGCCCTCACACACTTGGGCAAAGACACCACAGTGGTATAGGTATCCGGCGAGGGTAGAGTGGCTTACTACCTCCTGGCAGGCAGGAGCAGAGAGCCAGGAAGGGACCAACAACAAGGCCACCAACCAAAGACCCATCCCCAGTAACTCTCTTCCTCTGCTAGATCTACTGTCCTGAAGTTTACAGAATCTCCCGAAGTAGCAATATCCTAAGCTGGGGAATAACCTAACATATGAACCTACAAGGGGTATTTCATATTCAAACCATAACGCACATGAAATCATGTTATTAAAAGTAGCCTTTCACAAGCCAGCGAAATGGTTCAGCAGACAAAGGTGCTTGCCACTAAACCCTGAGGACCTAAATTCAATCCCCAAAACTCAAGAGACAGAAGGAGAAAACAGACTCCATTTTTGCTGGCATGTTGTCTTCTGACCTCAACAAGCAAGTCATGGCTCATGTGTGTGCATCACATAAACATGCACACATAAACACACACAAACACACAAAACACAGGCACCAGACAGAAACACACACTAATTCATCAACTAAATACTTTCTTTTAAAAATCAACGGGAAAATAGCTTTCTAAGCAGGGTTGATGGCACAGACCTGTGATACCAGCTAGTTAGGAGATTGAGGTGGAAAAATCCCAAGTTCAGAGTCAGCCTGGGGTTCAGAGGAAGTGCAAGTAAGTTGTCTCGGCCACTCAGTGAGACCCTATTTCAAATCATAAAAAGAAAACTAGGGATATGACTCACTGGCAGAATACTTGTCTAACATGTATAAGAACCTAAAACCAAGATCAGTATAGAGTATGAGGTTAGCATGTACAAAGCCCTGAGTCCAAAGCCAGCACAAAAGACGGACAGACAGACAGACAGACAGATAGATAGAAAGTCCTTTTTCAGGATCCAAGGCCCTCGGTTCTGAAGTCACATCTTACTCGAGGCTATGATGTGACTCCCCTCTCCCCAGGGGGTGGCACTGTGAAGGGGTGGGGTGGCAGAACCTTTGGTGCGGTCTTCCTAGAGCCAAGGGCCACCGGGGGTTATTACGTCTGCTTCTCAAGTTGGCCTGAGCCTTCTGCTTTCTTGAGCGGCCCCAGCTGCGCCACCATGCCATCCGTCTAACTCAGACTGCACAGCGAGCCAGCGTAAATCCTGCCTCTCAGCGGCTGCTCTCGTCAGGGATTTTATCTCAGCAACCAGAAAACTAGCACACTTGGCCAAATCAGTCGTTTCGATTCCCAGTGCACTACAAGCAAACAAAAAGGAAAAGTTTGTGTGTTTGCCCCTTGTTTGGAATGTCCACCTCCTTTGTCTTCTGTCTTAATTCTCCTTTTCAAAATTATCCCAAAGGAAGATGTCTTCCCTCACCCCCACCCCCAATGTAACGGTCTTGACCTTTCTCTCGAAGCCTCAAAACATTTATGAATGAAACTTCTGCACGTTTGGCATTATCCAACTGTGTTTATCACATTGGTGAGCTGGTAAAGTCAAGTGCTCAAAACACACTGGATTCTCAGTGAACTGTTAAAGCACCACACGGAAGACATCACAGTACCAAGCACCCTGCTCTAAATTATTAAGTTATAAGCCCTCGTCATCTTCCCTGAAATACATATAACGAAACAAGATGAATCATAGCCTGTAAACGGACCCAGTCCCCCCGCCCTCCACGGAACCACAGCAACACACATGAAATCATCACTCACACCAACGAGAAACTTCTAGAGCGTTGTCTAGCTCACAGAAAGCTCCAGTTCCTTCCCATCTGTGGAAGAAACCAGTGACAACAATTGACTAACTTCTCACACCTACCCCACAAAAAAAGTCTATGAGTAGAGCAACCTGTCCACCATGGAGAAAGCCGTTTTACGGGTCCTGAGGAGGTAGGCCACCTTCTGTCTTAAGCCAGATGCTAGCCATGCTCCACTCTTTGGGAGTTTTAATATAACCTACCCCACAGGGTCCACACAACCTGAAAAGGATCTTTCCAAGAACCCTGGAGGTAACAGGATGCAATGACGTCACTGTGAGTAATATAGTCAGAATATGTAACCTTCCACTCCACTCTACCTGGGACTTTTTAAAAGATATGAAAATAAAATATTAACAAATTTGTTAATTATTTGTAATTTGTATCAAAATCGTCTAAAACAGCACAATACAAAAATGAAATAATCCTAGAAAAGATAATAACACCAGAACACCAATGTATACCAAACAAATTAATGCTCACCACCCAGAACTCCAACGTATACCAAACAAAATGAGGCGCACCACCACCCCCCAAATCGATCCACAGGTTAAAGGGGGGAGGGGAATTTTCTGAGATTTTACCACTCATTTGGGGGTCCTCCCCCTAATAACTATATTCTAAGAATAACATGTTGTACAACTTCTGTGAAACCTGCCTCTCCCTCCAACCCATGCACCTCGCGATGCCCCAAGATCTGCTGGGTGACATATGAGATCCAAAGTGGAGGGATAAAAATAGCCTGGTCCTCAAAAAGGCAGATAGCCGCCAGACAGCTGAGTCACTTTGAAGCCCATTTTGACTACAGAGAGGGGCATTTCACCCTGCTTCTGCTTTCGCAAGCTTTCACACAAGCTCACAACCCACCAGGTTGGAAACCTCCACCAGGCTCCCCGGTGGAAGACCAGGATGCCTTTTAACTTCCCCTCCTCCTGCCGGGTCACGATTCGGGAGTGAACTTTTAATAATTCAGATAGCTCACGTCAGTCCAGTGACTCACTTGGAAGGGAAGGATTTGAGAAAGGCTTTAGGGAGCCATCATAAGCTAGCGACAGGCCCCTTATTTCTGTGGCCCTAGTGGACCACCCGGACCTGACAATGGCCAGAAAGGAATAGGATGGGAAGTAGGAGGAGGCGAGCTCAGAGGCCATCAGCATTGTCCCGCAGTGGGAAACCCTGGGCAAGGAAAAGAGAGACTTGAGACTAGCTGTGCGCGCCGCGGGCTAGGGAACTCTCACCTACCACGTCCCCGCCCTCTGTCACCCGGGAAAGCAGCTCGGAACCCTGGACTAACTCTTTCTGGCCTTTCTCGGTGCTGGAGTTGTGGGCGGGATGCTGATGGCCCGGGGCCCTGGCAGCCCAGCCGCAGGCTTGCAGAGCAAAGGCCCCAGAGGACTTTGTCTTCGGCCGCCGCAGCCCGGGGAGGCTCCGCTTGGTGCTGGGAAGCCAAACCCTGGGCCAGGAGAAGCAGCAGGAGGAGATCGAGGTTCCCGGCCCGCACTTCATACGGTCCCCTGCCCCGCGCGTCACCCAGTTCCTAGGCCGCCGGCTGCGCGACCACGCCAGGGATCTTCCTTACCGGGGAGTCGTAGGAGAAGGCGCACTCGTTCTTGTAGACACGGTCCCCCGACCTGGGCACGCGGATCGTGGGCATGTGAGGTACCAGCAGCTCGCCCAGGTCCCCTGCAGCCATCTTCCTGCCGCCGCTCTGCACGCTGAACAGGGCGCCCCGGCGCTGCATGGCCGCGGAGCGCAGCGGGCCTGGGAAGGAGCGCAGCGCAGCGGAAGAGCGGGACCGGGGAGCTGCTGCCGTGCGGGCTGGAGATCCGCTCCGGCTGAGGCTCGGCTCCAGCTGGGGAGATACGGCCCTTGCCCCGGCGGGCGGGCTAGCGGGCGGGAGCTGCTATTTTTAATCCAATGGCGAGTCGCCGGCCCAGCTGCAGCGTCAGGCGGGGCGCGCGCCAGCCGCAGCGCCGGGGAGGGGGATGCCGAGCGGGTGGGGACACTGGAATCAAAGCCGGGGAGGTCCCGGGGTCCCCGAGCACGGAGCCCAGCCCGCCGTTGTCAGCACCTCGGGGATGCAATCTCCAGCTGTCCAGGACCAGGTCGGGGGAATCCCGCACAAAAAGCGGTGCGCAGCACGACCTCCCCCTCCATCGGAAAGGGGTGGGTGGGACTCGAGTGTTGCCTCGCTCTCGTGCTCTTCCTCGCTTCTCACTTTTTAACATGCAACGGTCTATAAAAGACTCTAGGATCCAAGAGGGCCTAGAGAAGGGGAGAGGTATATATTATTTTCTTGCGATAATACAGGGTTTTCTTGTATGTTGCAAGGGGAGGCGCCGTCGCGATCTCCCCCCCCCTTTCAAGATAAGAGTGTCTTTTTTTCCCCCTGGCTTTACAATATCTCCTGCATGACTCAAGGTCCCCTGTTGAACATTCAGTGGCCTGATTTGAGGATCTATAAGCAAACGTACATAGTCCTGCACTTGCTTGTGGACTCTTCAAAATAAAATAATAAATGGGGGAGGGTCTTAATAATGTGCCAATAGAGCCAGCCTACAGTGTGGTTTAGTTCCATTCTTACAGCACAAGAGAGTTCATTGAGGTTCGCTAACTTCATGCAGCATACTAACGTGCAACCAGAACATAGCACTCCACCGTACCCAGAAGCAGCAAATCCAGACAGGACGGTCCGGAACGTCGTTGTTGCTGTCACTGAATTTCCCTTCCCCATATTGCTTCGGAACAAAGAATTAAATACATCTCTTGACTTCCTCGCTATCCATTAGGATCTGGGTCTGTTCACAAATTGGTTATAGAGAGAAACTTGATTTAAAATGTTCAACGTATAAAGTCCAATAATGGATTGAATGCAAATCAGTGAGATTTGTTTCTTGTGTTTGCAGCTGATTAAAGATTTATCAACTTAGTCCGGGTTTGAGAAATGCTGTCATACATGTTGTTGGGAACCAATGTTGCAAACACCTGAAAGGTATTTTTGTTTTTATTTTTGTTGTTTTTTGAAACAGACTCAGTTTGTATCCCAAGCTGATCTTGAACTCCTGGTGATCCTCCTGCCTCAGCCTAACCCATCATCCCCACTTGGTCCCCTAAAGCTGGGATTTCAGGCTTGTGCCATCAAGCCTGGCTTTCTGGAAGGAAATTTAATAGCACTGATGTTAATTTTATATGCATATACTGTTTTCCCAGCAATCTCTTGTGTGGCATTTATGCCACATTTAAATTCAATCAGGGTAGGCTATTGGAGCACTGTTTCTAACAGGGGACTGGGAACAAAGAAAAGACCCATCAATAGGAAGTAGTAATGTAAAGTACCACTGAAAACAATGACATCATTCCCCACTGTCATCAGTCACAACACTGATGGAAACAAAATGCAATTGAGTGTGGGAAAGCCAGGCACGCGTGTCCTGCTGAGCCTTCCTTCCGGTCTGTTCTGCCCATTCCTGTACCCAAATATCTCTTAGAAAACGTGCAGGCTATGTAATTGTCGAGCTGGTGGAGAGGAGCAGAAAGCCTGTCGTCACACGGAATGCGTTTACCACCCTGTACTTTTCTATATGGTTCTAATGGTTTTGTTTCCCTTTGCTTGTCTGTGACACTGGGATTGAACCCAAGAGCCTGTTGCTATTAGTCACATACTCTGCCACTAAGCTACATCCCCAGCTCCTTTTAAAATTATATGTGGAGACAAGGTCTAGCTAAGTTGTCCAGGATGGCCTTGAACTTGCCATTGCCCCATACCTAGTAGCATCTTATTAGATACATGCATCACTAACTAAAATCAGACCTCATGATATGGCTCAACAGGTAAAGGTGAATGCTGTTTAAGCCTAGTAACCTGAGGTCAATTCCAATTCCCGGAACCCACATGAAGGTAGAAACAGAGAATTGACTCTATAAAGCTGTGTTCTGACCTCTCTACATTCAGAGAGAAGAGAGAGAGAGAGAGAGAGAGAGAGAGAGAGAGAGAGAGAGAGAGAGATATTAATAAAAAATTAAGTAAAGGGCTGGAGAGATGGCTCAGTAGTTAAGAGCATTGCCTGCTTTTCCAAAGGTCCTGAGTTCAATTCCCAGCAACCACATGGTGGCTCACAACCATCTGTAATGAGGTCTGGTGCCCTCTTCTGGCCTTCAGGCATACACGCAGAAAGAATATTGTATACAAAATAAATAAATATTTTTTAAAAATTAACTAAAATTCAATTATAAAAACATCTTAGGTTCAATAGCCAGTCACAGAAGTTGAAGGCCATTGCTGTATCACTACAATGTACACCAATCCTTTTTCATATAAAAACAGAGATTGAAATGATGGACAATAAGTAAGTAGCGTTGCACACTTGTAATTGCTTGGAAGCAGAAAATATCAAAAATTCAAGGCCAGCATTGGCTACACAGTGAGTTCCAGGTTAGCCTGAGCAACAAAGAGAACCCATCTCAAAACAAAACAAATTGCAGGAAGTGGTATTTGTAGAACACTCCAAAGTCAAAGAGACTTCCCACAGGAGAAGTGACTAGTCTAGGGACTGTGACAACTTCAGTCCCCATCTATGGCCTTCCAGAGAGCTAATGAGTTTGTGCCAAGTATGCAAGCATAGAAGCATATTCATTTATGTGCAGGAAAATATCATATACAGGACAGATGTAAAACCTATGTGCATAGCAAAAAGCACTAGCATCCCTGATGACAACTCTAACCACAACAGAGGAAAATGGACATCAACTAAACACTGAGAGATAATTAAACTATGTATAACTACTCAAACACCCAAATCTTAAAATGATCATTATGGACATTGTCTTAATATTTTACTATATCTTGGTTAACATGCAATTCTTGTGTAATACCATTGAAAGTCAGTTAAATAGGGCCAGGTATAGTGGCACATACCTCTAATCCCAGCATTTAGGAGGCAGAGGCAGGAGGATCTCTGTGAGTTCAAGTTCAAGGCCAGCCTGGTCTACAGAGTAAGTTCCAGGACAGCCAAAGCTGTTACACAAAGAAACCCTGTCTCGAAAAGCCAAACATGAAAACCAAAATAAATAAATAAAATTTGAAAAGGAAGGAACCTAAGTCAGTTAAACAAACCCATCTTTGATAAACTAGAAAGACAGATTTAAGTGGCTGTTTGTAAGTTGGTCATAGGATTTTGTTTCTGCTTTCCGTTTGTCTCCAACAAGGTCACAAGTGTCGTCCAACTAAAACATTATGAAGACAAAACCTGAGCAAAAGAGACATTACTGAATTAAAATGTCCTCATCGAGACATTTTAAGGCTGGAGTGCGGGAAGCCAAGACCTGTATTTTAAGATCTGCATTTTGGTTACAGCCATCTTAAGTTCACAAGTTAAGAAAAATATTTACCTCTATCCCCTCTGCAGGGTCTAGTAAATCAACCTGGCATCTTATCAGCTAGCAGAGACCTGCAGGCACCAGGCTCCAGAATCAGTTAGCATTTTCCTTTGTTAGTCAACAATCACAGACCATCAGTATTTACTTATCAGCTAAGGATGTCTCCAGACCTGAATTCCAGCAGACCTGAGTTTCCTGACACCCTTCCCTTCCCCCCTTTGTCGTTTTGCTATATAACAGCCTCTGAGAGGGAATAAACGAGATGGCCTGATCAGAAATCCTGTCTTGCCGTCATTTTTCGTGTCTCTTGTCTCCTTCATTCTCTCTCCCCTAGGTTTTTCAGGGATCCCAGTTCGTATCCCGCTGGCCGGAATACTGGAGACAGTGGCACGTGCATGTAGTCCCATCTACTTGGGAGGCTAAGAGAAGAGGATGTCTGGGTCCACGAGTTCAAGACCAGCCTGTGCAACACACTCATTCCATACAAATGGAAGGGAGGGAGGGAGGGAAGGGAAGAGAAAGAGAGAGAGAGAAGGAAAGAAAGACAGACAGACATAGGAGAAACATCTGGTTCAATTACTGCAAACCTTAAACTTAGTTTTTTAAATCCTAGATATGAGCTTATAACTGGACTGTTTTATTTCTCTGCACATAGCCCTCAATCAACAAGCAGATTGAAGAAGCAATGGCATGTGAACACTTCTGACAAATCCAATGTCTCAACATTTCAGACTCACTTTTTGCCACATCAAAGGACTATGGTCGCAGGTCACTGTCCTTCGGCCCAGCTTTTCCCATGATATCCTAGCAGAGCTCAGCTAAGCAGGTAGCATTCTGGGGCCCCTCCCTGCCCTTCAAAGTCCACCTCACTACCATAATTCTTAAGGTATCAAGTATTCCCTAAAGAGAGATGAAGGGGCACCAGCTTTAGTTGAACATTCTCTCCTCTCATGTCTATAACAGCCTCTTCTTCTTCTTCTTCTTCTTTTTCTTCTTCTTCTTCTCCTTCTTCTCCTTCTTCTCCTTCTTCTCTTTCCTCTTCCTCTTCCTCCTCCCCCTTCCCTTCTTCCTCCTCCTCCCTTTCTTCTTCTTTTCTGGTTTTTCAAGACATGGTTTCTCTGTAGCTTTGGAGTCTGTTCTGGAACTCGCTCTGTAGAGCAAGCTGGCCTCAAACTCACAGAAATCCACCTGTCTCTGCCTCCAGAGTGCTGGGATTAAAGGCATATGCCACCACCGCCCTTTCAAATGCAGTTGCTTTTCCACGAAGTCCTTTCTAACAGCTTCAACAACTCTCAGAGATCCATCTTTACGATTGATATCCATGGACTTAGCAGGTAAGAAAGTACACTGCTCTTGTAGGGGACCCACGTTCAGTTCCCAGAAGGTTCACAATCTCTTGTAACTCCAGCTCCAGAGGTCCCAACACTCCTTCTCACCTTCACAGGCATCCTGAATGCACACAAGTGTGAGAGAACATGTGAACGTGTACATAATTTTAAATGATAATAATAAATTACAGCATCTCAGTGGTGGAGAATGCTTATTTAACATATGCAAAGCCCTGCATTTGATCCTGCATTTGAGCACATGAAAATAAATGACAACAAACACAAGAACCCTTGCTGTCTGTCATCAGAAACTCCTTTTTTTTTTTTTTTTTTCATTTTTCAAGACAGGGTTTCCCTGTGTAGCTTTGGTGCTTGTCCTGAAACTAACTCTTATAGACCAGGCTGGCCTCGAACTCACAGAGATCGTCTACCTCTGCGTCTCGAGTGCTGGGATTATGACAGTTGCTCTTTCAGCATAGGTTCCATGTCTCAGTCTGTGAGCTCTGTATGTGTGCAATGTTGACTACCCAGAACAGTCCTATTCAGGGCCTTCAGTAAGTCCTGACAAGTGACTGGCTCATCTTAGTGGCATTGTAATAAATGCTCTCTGCAGCCAGCCTTGTGCATCTTTGGTAAAATTCACTGCTGCACAAATATTATTCCACAAACTAACAGAGGTTACATCAAAGGCGATATGAACATTAGTTATAATGACTAATGCCAAAGGGGAAAATTGAGAAAATCTACACAGTAAAAAAAATATAATAATTATTCCAATTAATGAAATAGCTCTTGACCTTGGAGGTTGGACAGTAATGTCAGTGATTCCAAAAGAGCCACTTCTGATGAGACTTGTGTAGGGTGAACCATGAGATCTCCGGTTCTGCGGGTAACCTTCATGAGAAGTGCCATTTGTTAACTGCAAAACAATAGGCTCTGATAAAAGAAAATTATGGTTTTCTCCTTGAGAGAACTCTACAAAGTCATGAAGTTTACATAGATTATCCAGGGACCAGGGAGGTGACTCGGTGGGTAAGAGCACTTGCTATGCAAATATGAAGACCTGAGTTCAAATACCCAGTGTCCACATGAAAAAGGAAGCTGGATATGAATGTTGTTGATTGCCCACCATAACTAGAGAGTTGGACTTTAGTACTGAAGATGCAACACCCTTGACTGCAGAACATGGAAGACTTAAGCTGAAAGAGACCTGAAAATGCCCCCCACTTGCTGGCTAGCTTTCTTAGTGCTGGAAGATGCTATGCAGGCCACTGAAGTAGAAAAGGCATCAATGGTTTAGCCAGCAGTGAATACTGAATGCCACAATACCAACCTGCCAAGCAAGACGTGGTCACTGGTGCAAAAGTGGCATGAGTATTATTGGGGTAACCAACCACTCTCTAATCAAATTTGAGACCTGTTCCTTAGGAGAGCATTCATGACTGATATTATAAACATAGTCAAAAGCACATGAACTCAGGAAGTCATAAGCCCCAGCAGGGAACCTACTGATGTTGTTTTGCTAAATGGACAAGCCGTCAAACTGCCTTCCAAATATTTCTATTTATATCAATAGTACGGTTCTCAACCTTGGTCAGAGAAACTTCTTTCTGCACTAAGCGGTAGTTAGTACAGACTCATAACTTGGCCCGAATAAATGAGTGCTGTATGCTCGGCCCCATCAACAACGTCAAGGAAAAGGAAGCAGAACAGCAGAGCCAGGAGTGGAGGGGAGTTCTAGGAAAGGCTGCCTTCTGGGAATGACTGAGCCGTCGCACTCACAAACACACTGCGACCATAGGTGCCTACAAAAGACACGTACAAGATCAAGCCAGTGAGATCAGGCAACATTCCAGCAGGCTGCACTAAATGGACTTAGTGGGCTCGAAAACACAGAGAGTGACAGTCCATCGTCTATGGAAGCCAAGGCAGGAGCTGAAGCAGAGGCCACGAAAGAAGGCTCCTCACTATCTTGCTTCCCATGTATTCCATAGCCGCTTCCTCTGAGATGGAAACATTTAATTCTTCAGGGAAGCTTCTTAAGCCATAAGTCAAACAACTCAAAATAGCACTAGGAAGTCCCTGAAACTGATCAGATTCACTCCCTTCCGAGAGTAAACAATAAAGGCGACCGAAAGTCACTCTTGGACACGCTGAACTGCAAAGACTCTTAGACCAGACCCGTTGCCTGGAAGAAGCAGAGACCAGCAAGGCTGCCTGCAATAGATTTAGAACGTCTGAGTCACCTAATGGTATTCTGCTCTACTCATAGGTCAGTATAGTGTGTTATTCGGTCATCATCAGAGAGGCTTTCTCTGGCAGCAGATAGAAGCAGGTGCAGAGACACCCACACCAGACATTATGTGAAGAGAAAGCCTAAATGGGGTATCTCTAGCAAATCTCTCCCCTCTGATCTCAGGGTGGTGGTGGAAGAGGAGGCAGAAAGAGCATAAGACTCAGAGGGGATGGAGAAAGGAGAACACCAAAAAAACAAAAACAAAAAAAAAAAACAAGGCCATCTGGATCAACTAAACAAGGCTCATATGAACTCACAGAGACTAAAGCGGCAAGCACAGGGCCTGCATGGGCCTGTACCAGTTCCTCTGCATATATATTATAACTTTCAACTCAGTATTTTTAAGGGACACCTGAGAATAAGAATGAGTATGTCTCTGATTCTTGTGCCTACCTTTAGGACTCTTCTCCTTCTGCGGGGTTGCCTTGTCCAGACTTGATGTGATGGGTTTTGCCTCATCTTATTATACTTTATTTTGTCATATTTGGTTGCTATCTCTTAAATGCCTGATCAATTTCTGATGAGAGACACAAAGGGAGTAGATTCAGAAGGGAGGTGAGAAGAAATGAGAGGAGTAGAGGGAGGAAGTAACTCACATCAGGATAAACTGTATGAAAAAAAAAACTATTTTCAATGAAAGGGAGAAAAGAACACCTGAGTCCCTCGGAGAGGGCACCCTCCAAACTTTTGAGCTGCCTGTAGGCTGTGCAGTGTGTTCCAGGTTCCCAACTTCACGAGCTGTCATACATGCTGGGGTAGGCTTTGATGGTGAAGCTGTCTTTGAGTCATTTCCCCTCCTGCAAGTAACTCATCGCCCATATCCCTGTAATTAACGCAATAAAACTCATTGGTTCATCAAGTTGGACTTTGGTGGTATCCGCGCTTTGGTCTGTACTGAGCACGCTATCTAGGGTGAGTAGATGTGTATGTGGTGTTTCCCCAAGACAAGTCTTGTCACACCGTGCCATGGTTTGCTCGGTGTGCTTTCTTATACAGCCCAGAAACACCTGTCCAAAGATGGTACTACCCACATTGGGCTGGACACTCCCACATCAGTTATTAATCCAGAAAATGCCCCCACAAAGTTGCCTGCAGGCTAATCTGATGGAGGCGACCCCTCAACTGATGTTTTCTCACCCCAGGTGTCTCTAGTTCATGTCAAGCTGACAAACACTAGCCAGCATGGCATCTATTTTTTATGAATCCAAGGGAAGTGTTCATTTTTGTACAGTGTTATTGATCGTGTCAACCTTTCCTCTGCTGGCTCTTAAGTTCCCCTTTCACCACACATATAAAAGTAATCCAGTTTCTGCTGTTAGAATTACAGACAACTGTCTGACTAGATGGTAGGCTTTGTCAGAAGAAGCAACTCTGAGGTAGCTCTCAACATCAGAGTCTTTCCAGGAGACCCGGTGACTATGTGATGTGTAGTGTTTCCCACAATCCTTCAGAAGCCTGGCTCACAGGGTACTCACCTCAATGGGCAGATCATCCCTCAAGACAATTGCAACACCATCTTTCTGATGCCCACCGCCAGGTAGGAAAACTCATCTTCCCAGGTGGTGGAGAAACCGCCATGAACACAGCCATAAACACCAGCCATGCCTCCAGTGCTGTGGTTCAGAGCCCAGCAAGTTGGTCAAAGCAAGGTCTTTACCTATGATGAGAAGCTCACTGGGGATTATGCCTCATTCTCGGGGGCAGGAAGCAAAGATGAAAAACGTAAGCCTCTCTTTCTAGATTATTCTGATGTTCAGCCTTTGTTCTTAACTTGCCTGCATGCCTGTTCTGGTTTTGTTTTGCTTGATTTTTTTGGTTTTTGTTTTGTTTTGTTTTGTTTTTTGAGAGCAGGGCTCACTCTATAGCTCAGGCTAGTTTTGAACTCCTGGCAGTCCTCATCCACTTTGCCTCCCAAGGGCTGAGACTATAGGCATGAGCCAGCGAGCCACTGGGTCATGCTTTTTGATTGAAGATCACCTAAACGAGATCAATGAGGCCCATTTCTGAGAAGGTCCAGAAAGACATTTTCAGAAAGGATTAACTGAGGGGAAAGATTTATCTGAATAGGGGCAGCACCACTCCCCAGGGACTGTCACACCCCCCAAACACACATGTACTGTGTAGGGAGGCAGTTGAGCACCAATCTCACCTTTTCTCTTCTTCCTGGCCACCATCATGTCAACTAAGTTACCCCACCAGGCCACCATCACCATGTTGAACTGGACCCTTTGAAACCATAAGACAAAATAAATCCTTCCTCCCCTTCCCGCTTAAGTTGTTTCTGTCAGATCACATGTCCTGACATGTCATGGTCACGAGGACACAAAGATAACCAATAGTTATTACACCCTCCCCAGAATTTCACCCAATGATATGTCCTGTGATTTTTTGGAATAGATCTCTCACCCTCTGCTTCTGGGTACCTACCATATTCTGTCCTGGGTCCCATCTGTGCATTATCATCACCGTAGGGATTAGCATTATGCCCTATGCAGCTTAAAGGTAAAGATCAGGGCTAAGTAGGCTGCAGTGTTGTGGAATATTAGTTGACTACATGTTACATTTGTTTACGCTGTGGAATATTTGTTAATGATGCAAAGATGTGTTGCATTCTTTTATGTTGCATTTGTTTGATTCTGTGACTCTGTGTTACTTTGCCTGTCTAAAACACCTGCTTGGTCTAATAAAGAGCTTGACAGCCAATAGCCAGGCAGTAGGAAGGGCTGTCAGGCAGAGAGAATAAATAGAAGGAGAAATCTGGGGAGGGAATCAAGGAGCAAGAAAAGGAAGGAGAAGAGAACATCAGGGGCCAGCCATCCATCTATACAGCAAGAGACAGAGTAAGAAGTAAAGAAAGATAAATAGAATAGAGAAAAAAAAAAGCTCAGAGGCAAAAAGGTAGATGAAATGATTTAAATTAAGAAAAGCTGGCTAGAAATAAGCCAAGCTAAGACTGGGCATTCATAAGTAAGAAAAGGTCTCCATGCAGGATTATTTGGGAGTGGGGTAGCAGGCCCCTTAAGTAACTGCTGCCCTGATCGGCAATTGCAGCTCTGCAGCTACCAGTAGCAATTCAGCTGCACTGGTCATAGCCCAGCAGGAATTCTGTTCCCCCGGCAACAGTTCTATTACTGCCTCTAAAGGAAACTTTATCTGCATCTAATCCCTCTATAGAACTCAGGATTCAAAGCTTCAGGTGAAAATCTGATGGCTCAGAGAGGCTGAATAGCAAGTAACTAACCTCCCCTAGCTCGAGTCTCCCCCAAAAAACCAGGCGTCCTTCTGCTCAGCCCCCACTTAAGAGCCCTAGCTACACATGGTTCCTCCCTATCACTCCCTGTCAGCTAGCTGCTGACTCAGCCTCCTGAACCCAGGTTAATTTGATTTAAACAAATGTAACACATTTTTGCATCATTTAAAAAAGTATTCCAGAGCATAAATGAATGTCGCACATCTTAAATTAATATTCCACAACACTGCAGCCTGCCTTTGTTAGAGCTGAGGCTGTGTTCCTGCTTCAATAGCGATGTTGACTAACCACATCAGATATATTATGGTCTAAAGAGCCGTGAGATACATAGTTACCATTAAAGATAGATAGATAGGGGGCTGGAGAGATGGCTCAGTGGTTAAGAGCATTGCCTGCTCTTCCAAAGGTCTTGAGTTCAATTCCCAGCAACCACATGGTGGCTCACAACCATCTGTAATGAGGTCTGGTGCCCTCTTCTGGCCTGCAGGCATACACACAGACAGAATATTGTATAGATAATAAATAAATAAAATAAATATTTTTTAAAAAAAGATAGATAGATAGATAGATAGATAGATAGATAGATAGATATAAAATATATATATAGAAACCCTTTACAGAATAAGTTTGTCAAACCCTGGTCAAGGTCACTGAAGACTCAGAATCAGATAATTGACATGACCTGTAGCAAGGGAGTAGGTCATATCTTCAGGTTTAGTTAGCATCATGGAAAACCAGCAGCTGCAACCCAACTGCAAGAGATGTTTTAACTTGCTTCAGGGAGATCTCTGAAATACCGACTAGACTGAGATCACTACAGTGTTCACTGTTGTTTGGTCATTGGTTATTCCCATAGTTTTCCAGTCCAAAGCCAAAGACAGATCAGGGGCATGGTAAGAACAACCACGTCCACTGCTTGTTCTTTAGTAGTGCTGTAAATTCCAGGACTGCAGTTTTCATGACTGTTGTTGTGCCTTAGGGAAAGGGACTACCAGCTCATCTACCTGGTCCTTTCCACTAAGGTATTTCTCCATGGGTCAGGGATCCAGTGTGGAGACCCTGGGCAATGGATTCCAATGATGCCTCCAGAAACTTCGGTACTACCTGCAAGGTGAACTGAGGGTCCTTCTGGGCCCAATAAGAGGTGTGCTAGTCCCCAATAAACTGTTCCTGGCAGAAAGGATAGGCGTCCAAACATGCTCTGGTTTTGCTCAAAACCAATTTCCAATGTTCTCTAAAAGACTGAAAACACAGCTTCTTGGGGATTGGCTGCAAAGAAAAGTGGAGAAATATCCACAGTATCTGTATGCAACGATACTGTACCTCCTTCCTTCCAAGAGCCTGGCCTCCTCTTCCACCAAGAAGCTCTGGGACTTCCAATATCCACATGGATATGACCACTAACTCCCATGTGGCTTGCCTCAGGTCACTGTTGCTGACACTGGAGTTGGTGAGAGTCGACTGTGACAGCTTAGAGGAATGCCCACTGCCTTCAGTCTTGTGCACCCATGAATGAGCACAGTCAGAACTGTGTGAATTAGTCACCTCCGAAATCTGTTTCTCACACTTTGATCTCTGCCTGATGTGATAAGCACGCTGGATTTGCTTCTGGCAGAGTCGCTGTCACCTAGAATGTCAACACCATAGGCATAAGAGAGTCTGCTGCACCAGGAACTCCTGTCATTAGCATTCTAAGCCAGGGGAAGCAATTAGTAAATGGACTCAAAAAGACTCCAGGCCCTGCAGGAAACATACAGATGGGCTGAACTCAGCAGTTCTCTCAAGTCCCTGCTCCTCTGCCATGCCAAGAGATTTCTAGCTCTTGTCACCATGTAGCCTGAGCCAGCAATTGGTCCAGGCTCTGCACTGGGCATCCAAGGCCTGCACCAGAATCCTAGCACATGCTGAGGCCATCTGTAAGGACATCAGGATCAACCAAATTTGCTGGGCTTAAACTTAGAGCTTGCATTCCTATGTCAAACATTTTCAAGATCTAGCCCTATGATCACAGCCTATTTGGTAAAATGAGTTGTTCCCTGTGATTTTCAGGATAGCTGCTGGATCTTTTTCCATGCTGAACTGTACATAAAATGATGGTCAGCAGAGGACACAGAAGTGCTGGCCAATGGGGGAAATGCTAGCTAGCTCCAGGAGTGACATTCTGGACTCATTACTGAAGAAAAGTGCTGCTTGTTTGGAAGAACTTCAGAACCGGACATCTTCCAGTCCCTGCACAGTCCTAGATATCTCTGTTTTAGTTAGAAGAACACATGGTACTCTTCTCATATGCCATAGACACAAAGGAAACCCTCTCTCTCTCTCTCTCTCTCTCTCTCTCTCTCTCTCTCTCACACACACACACACACACACACACTGTACACACACACACACACACACACACACTTTCTCTCTTCACAGGTGCCTCCTCCTACCTCAGCCTCCTGAATACTAGGATTACAGGTATTTGCCACCATATCTGGCTGGAAATGAATTTTTTTTTCCTGTTCATATAGACAATAGGTTCATCCTATTCTTTGAAAATTCTACAGACTTGAGACTTGAGGATGTTGACCCTTGCGTTAAATTACCTAACGTCTTTTGAAAGAGCACAGCTCCCCCTCCGCTGTTTGCCTAGGATATTGGATACATGCCTGTGATTCTGGCATACAGCCTCAGACAACACAGTTGCTAACTTGACTGGCTTCACATCTGAGCACTGTGGTCTCCAACTTGTCAATTAGAAATTGGAGTGGAAGTCCGTGCCTTCCATCAACTCAGAACTGAAAAGTATTCAAACACCCTTCCTGAACCCAAGGATCTGCAGCTTGCGGCTTGTTCTCTGAAACCAACCACCATGGTAAATGCTAGAATCTAGCTTTGAATAATCAAAAGGCAGAGGTCAGTGGGAGGGTGAAGAATGCCTCCATCACCGAAGGCCCTGTAGCTAGACACTCATCGACTTTGGAGGCTTCCCTTTGGTTGGGCGTGGTGGCGCACGCCTTTAATCCTAACACTCAGGATGCAGAGGCAGGTGAATCTCTGTGAGTTCAAGGCCAACCTTGTCTAGAAAGTGAGTTCCAGGACAGCCAGGGCTGTTGCACAGAGAAACCCTGACTGAAAAAACTGGAAGGGGAGGAAGCTTTCCTTCTGGACATGCCATGAGCTGACACAATGCCTTCCCTCTTCAAACAGTCAACCCAAGATCCAGGCTTTTAGAAAACAATCTACTTAGCCAAGCCTCAGAATATACTGAGCCAGGCCTATGATAGGGAAGGAGTCATTCATCAAAGGAGAAATGAGGCCACTATAAATAAACAAGACAATAAATAACAATGCCTTGAAAACCTATTGAGGATAGTAAATGTTTGTCAAGCACCTAACAGCTGGCTTCAAGCTGCTGCCTGTTCCTCTTCCAGCATAAGACCCAGCTGCTAGTACTTTACAGATGCTTCTTATCTAGTAACGCCTACAGAACTGAAGTTTTTAATGTTTTTTTTTTCTGAGAAACAATGTACAGTCCCTGTGGTACAAATATTTTTAAATGGTCTCTGCTCTCAAGTATCCTGAAATCTAGCTAGGAGGGCAGGTGCACAAATGAAACATGCCCTCTAAAATTTGTGCTATTGTGTGGTGAATAAGGCATAGTATGTCTGCTAGAGTTTCTGGAAATGTGGGGACAGCAGCATTTAGGAGAGGGGACTGACTGAAGGAGAGTCTTCCAATCAGTTTCATCATGAGCTAAAGCGTGAAAACCAGAACTCTCATGAAGGGATCGATGAGCACTGAGTAGACCAAGTTAGAAGTTCATGCAGAGAAAAGCAGCTCCCCAAATCATCAGCAGCTCAGTCCAAGAGATGGGGAAAGGCCTCCTCAGAGGCCTCTGTGTCCTCATCCCTAGGACCTGTGAAAATTACCTTACGTGCAAAAGAAGATCTTCAATTAAGTGCTACAGAGTAATCCTTTTATACACTGTGAAGATTTGTCACTGGGATTGGTTTAGTAAAAGCTGATTGATTATGATAAAAGATAAATTAGATAAGAAATTTTAGACAAAGATAGGATAGATACTAGAACATTTTTTTACTTTTACCAAATGCAAATATACTAAATGTTGTAACTATAATTCTTGCTTGATGACTGTTTTGTTATATGTAATTTTACTGTGGTAAAGCTAAAATTTTCCCTTTTTAATTAGACAGAAAATGGGGAAATGATGTGGGATGCCCTTCTGTATGCTGGGACTATGTTTTATTACCATTGGTTAATAAAGAAGCTGATTTGGCCAATAGCCAGGCAGAAGAGAGCCAGGTAGGAAATCCAAGAAAAAATGAAGAGAAAAAGACGACAGAGTCTGGGAAATTCCAGCATTCACTGGAGAAGTAAAACCCCCTTTAAATGAAAACAAACATTTATAAACAGTATTTTAGGAAATTTGAGTGTTGTTGTCTATACTACTTCCTGATGCTTGGGGATCCTCGTAATATTATGGGGATCCTGAGAAAATTCAGAATTATGGTAAAATCTTGGCTGCAGTAGTCTTGGCTGTAGTAGTTGCCTTGAAACTGTTCTGGATTTTAGATTACCTGGGCCATCACTCCCAACAGAGGCTTGTCAGGGTGTCTTGCTTGATCAAACCAATATTAGCCTGGGAAAAATCCACAGCTTCTCATCTTCTGTGGAAACAAAAGTAGAACTTCTTTTCCAAAGCAACATATCTTTAGACCCAAATTTTGAAGTCAAGATACCTTTATATTGGTTTAACTTAGCAGCTCCCACAATGAAATGCCTCTCTGCAATTAATTCAGTAACAGTTAAAAATGCAAACACAATAATATGCATAATCCAGAAAATCTCTGTGTATTTCCATCTTTATGTGGCTTATTATACTTTTTATTACTTTAATTTTTAAGGCCCTCACCTTATTATCTCTAAATTACTCTTTTAATCTATAGCTGTCTCTATTCCTTCTCTTCTTTCTCTCAAGCCTATGCACATTTTAAGAAACATATTATGACCCATTTAGAGGTTTGTTTTTGCCTGTATCTGTCTTTATTGTGTATCTGTAATTATTTTCTGACCAGGAGGGTTTTTTAAATGCTAAGTGGGCATTGCTAGGACCAAAGTCAAGACTTTGGCTACTGGCTCCACCCTGTTTGGCTTTGCAACATGGTGGAGGTTCATTCACTGCCTGCTCCGGGAGCCATGCTCACCCCCCAACTCTGGGAAGCAGCAGGTCCATGCTGCCACCAAGCAGCTTATAGCATGCTGCCCATAAACCCTTTTTGTCTGTATAAGTAAAAGCCAAATCATCCACACGGTGTCCAACTGATTGGCCCTCTCTGTACCGAGGCCTGTGGGAGACTGCAATCCACTTAGCTCATGGCAGCTGGTGGCAGGCTCCATCTTGCAGGCAACTGTGGGAGACATGTTTCTGCGCTGCTGGAGGTGTGAGCATAGATATTATTTTCTCTGAATTTGCCAATTGTTAATGGACTAGACATTGATGATATACTTATTGCCTGTGTATATGTATATAGTTATTGTATCTGTTGTATAAAGTTTTTCTTATATTAGTTATAACCTTCTTTTTTACTTTAGATCCAAAAGTAGAAATATAGTGATATTTTGTTTGTGTTCTAACAAATAAAGCTTCCCTAAAGAAGCTTAGGTGCAGAGCTAAGCCGTTAGAGGCCAGGGAACTGTGACACACATCTTTATATTAGGACTCAGGAGACAGAGGCAGACGAATCTCTGATAGTTCAAGGCTACCCTGGGCTACATGAAATTGATCCAGTCTAAAGGAGAAATAGAGGTCATGCAAAAGTGATCCCAGTACTTGGGATCCCATGCCTTAAATCCCAGTATAAGGAACTGGAGACACTGGTGGTATGGATGGGCAGACAGAGGAACATAGGGCAGGAGGAGACAGGATCTCAGTGCAGTCTGAGTTTCCGTGGAGATAGATGTAGTCTGAAGATGCATCTGAGGTACAGTCTGAAGTAGACAGTCTGAGGATACAGTCTGAGGAGGCAGTCTGAGGATGCAGTCTGAGGATACAGTCTGAGGATACAGTCTGAAGTAGACAGTCTGAGGATACAGTCTGAGGATACAGTCTGAAGTAGACAGTCTGAGGATACAGTCTGAGGAGGCAGTCTGAGGATACAGTCTGAGGAGGCAGTCTGAGGAGGCAGTCTGAGGAGGCAGTCTGAGGAGGCAGTCTGAGGAGGCAGTCTGAGGATACAGTCTGAGGATACAGTCTGAGGAGGCAGTCTGAGGATGCAGTCTGAGGATACAGTCTAAGGATGCAGTCTGAGGATACAGTCTGAGGACAGTCTGAGGATGCAGTCTGAGGAGGCAGTCTGAGGATACAGTCTGAGGATACAGTCTGAGGATGCAGTCTGAGGATGCAGTCTGAGGAGGCAGTCTGAGGATACTGTCTGAGGATGCAGTCTGAGGATGCAGTCTGAGGATACAGTCTGAGGATACAGTCTGAGGAGGCAGTCTGAGGATACAGTCTGAGGAGGCAGTCTGAGGATGCAGTCTGAGGATACAGTCTGAGGATACAGTCTGAGGAGGCAGTCTGAGGATACAGTCTGAGGAGGCAGTCTGAGGATACAGTCTGAGGATGCAGTCTGAGGATACAGTCTGAGGATACAGTCTGAGGATACAGTCTGAGGATACAGTCTGAGGAGGCAGTCTGAGGATACAGTCTGAGGATACAGTCTGAGGATACAGTCTGAGGATGCAGTCTGAGGAGGCAGTCTGAGGATACAGTCTGAAGAGATAGTCTGAGAATGCAGTCTGAGGATACAGTCTGAGGAGGCAGTCTGAGGATACAGTCT
Organism: Microtus oregoni; assembly: GCF_018167655.1. Classification (NCBI taxonomy): domain Eukaryota; kingdom Metazoa; phylum Chordata; class Mammalia; order Rodentia; family Cricetidae; genus Microtus; species Microtus oregoni. The sequence goes on along the minus strand of NW_024543069.1, from coordinate 39,892,491 downwards.
GAGGAGGCAGTCTGAGGATACAGTCTGAGGATACAGTCTGAGGAGGCAGTCTGAGGAGGCAGTCTGAGGATACAGTCTGAGGATGCAGTCTGAGGATACAGTCTGAGGATACAGTCTGAGGAGGCAGTCTGAGGATACAGTCTGAGGATACAGTCTGAGGAGGCAGTCTGAGGAGGCAGTCTGAGGACAGGATCACCCCTTGTCTGAGCATTGGTAGAGGTAAGAATTCTCTAGTGACTGGCCACTCTGCTTCTCTGATCTTCAGCATCTACCCCTGATATCTGAATCCAATATTTTATTTATTAATACCAATTAGAATTAGTGCTACAGCCTGGACAAATGGAACTCCAGTTGCACACTGCAGTGGCTTCATCCATAAGATGTTCATATAGAAAATAAGCCCTAGTGCCCAAGATGAGGTTCCCAGTTAGTTCCTTGGGCAGCTGAGGATTGGGAACCTGAAATGACCCTATCCTAGAGCAATACTGACGAATATCTTGCATATCATCATAGAATCTTCATCTGGTGATGGATAGAGATAGAGACAGAGACCCACACAGGAGCACTGGACTGAGCTCCCAAGGTCCCAAGGAGGAGCAGAAGGAGGGAGAACATGAGCAAAGAATTCGGGACCACGAGGCGTGCATCCACCCACTGAGACAGTGGAGCTGATCTACGGGGAGCTCACCAAGGCCAGCTGGACTGTGACCGAAAAAGCATGGGATAAAACCGGACTCTCTGAACATGGCGAACAATGAGGGCTGATGAGACACCAAGGACAATGGCAGGGGGTTCTGATCCTACTTAATGTGCTGGCTTTGTGGGAGCCTAGCCAGTTTGGATGTTCACCTTCCTAGATATGGACGGAGGGGGGAGGACCTAGGACTTACCACAGGGCAGGGAACCCGGACTGCTCTGTGGACTGGAGAGGAAGGGGGGGGGGGGGAAGAGGAGTGGGGGGAGGGGGAGAAGGGTGGGAGGAGGGGGAGAAGGGTGGGAGGAGGGGGAGAAGGGTGGGAGGAGGGGAAGGGAAATGGGAGGCTGGGAGGAGGTGGAAACTTGTTTTTTGTTTATGTTTTTTTTCTTCTTTTAGCAATAAAAAAAAATTAAAAAAAAAAAAAGAAAATAAGCCCTATGATAAAATCATTAAACACAGCTCTCCTTAGTTTGTCTCCTCCTCCGTTACTGGTCTAAACTCACACAGAGAGGAGCCTTCCTGAGAAGCTGAGCTTACAAAAGACCATAAGAGGAAGCCACAGCGGATTAACAGATTGCCAACATAATCATGAGACTCATTATATGAACTGCATTTGCTTCCAGTGTCTTGTGGACCGTCCCATCCAAAGCCAGTAGTTTGCAAGAACAATTTAGGCACTTGAACATCTCTCAAGGAAAATTTGTCCTCTGAGTGCAAGAAGAGAAGGAGGCAAAAAGATCAACAAGATGGCTTAGCAGGTAAAAGACTTGCTGCTCAAACATGGTGACCTGAGTTTGATCCTCAAAAGCCATATAAAGGAGGAAGTAGAGAACCAGTCTCAGTATTATCCTGTGACCTCCACACACAAGACATGTGTGGTTGTTGGAATGTGAATGTTCCCCAAAGGCTTATATGTTTGAATACTTGGTTCCCCATTGGTGAGACTGTGGGAGAAGGATTAGAGAGTATAACTTCCATGGAAGAGGGAAGTTAATGGGGTAGGCTTGCTCAAATATCAAGGAGTCTAGCCCTCTGGAAAGTAGGCTAATTAAATGTTTTTTATAAGTTGCTTTGGTAATGGTATCTATCACAGCAACAGAAAAATAACTAAGGCCCTATGGCATGTACACACACACAGGGAGGTGAAGAAAGAAGGCAATAAAGTAATAATGAATAAAATTAAATATACTTTTAAGAGATAATACAACTGTATAGCTCTGATTGGTCTGAAACTCATTATACAGGGCAAAGTGGCCTTGAATCACAGAGATCTACCTGTGTAAATGAAGGCAGAGCTTTTCCTTTATCCTGACTTCCCAGTCCCCTATAATCACACAAAAGCATACATTAATTACAAAATTTTCAGCCTATATCTTAGGCTTATTACTAACTAGCTCTTACAACTTAAATTAACTAAGGCCCAGCTAAAGTGCATTCTAAAGAAAAGAAAGAAGTAGTGGTGAATTAGGGAAGAGCATGAAAGGGGAATGTATTGTGCACCTCGGTGCTCAGAACTGACGGCTCTCAATTGTTCATACTACCATGCCTTTGGTCCATTATCATGGATGCTCATCCTCTGAAACTATACATTCAATTAAATACTTCCTTCCATAAGTTTCCTTGCTCGTGATCTTTTGTTACAGCAATAAAAAGTAACTAAGACAGGAATTTGTACCAGTGAGTGGGTTATTGCTGTGAAAGGATGGACCGTGGGGTGTGTACCAGGGAATGGGCTATTGCTGTGAGAGGATGAACCGTGGGGTTTTTTGTTTGTTTGTTTTGGGGGGAAAGTGGAAGACTTAAGGATTTTGAATTAGAAAAGTGGTTGGATGTTGTAACTGTTACATCTTCCTAGGAGTTTGAAAGACAGTAGTACTGAAAGAAAAGTAAGTCATAGAGGCCCAGCTCAAGGGCTTTGTGGGGGGGGGGGGGGGGGATTAACAACTGGACTAGAAACAATTCTTAGAATATTTTGACAAAGAATGTGCCTGCCTTTTGCCTGGTCTTACAAATTTTCCTGAGGCTAAGTTGAAAAGTACTAGAATTATTTCTTTTGTGAAGATTTCATGACAGCTTGATATTGACTCTGTCACATGATGGTTATTAATCATCCTTACACAAGCCTAGAATATGACAAGAAAAAGATCACCAGGCCAGGAAATTCAGTGTTAGAGCCAAGGCTTGTGCTGAAAAAGATTTTAAAAAAAGACCAAGATGAGATCTGACTTTTACTGAGTAGACAAGACCCCACCCAGCTAAGCGTTCAACTTGTGAAAGCAAAAAGTCCAAAGAATCATCTGCTCCCAAAAAGCAACAATAGAAACCTGCTGCAAATGTAAACCATTGGGACCAGACTCCTGACCAAGTGGGCAGCCTAACTTAGCATCCTTGTCCACACGGTTTTAGCTTTAGAGTCATGAGGGAAACTCAAAGCAATTTGGGGAAATTCTTCTCCAAGGTTAAGAAGAGCAGCTAATGCCAGACACATCCAGGGGAGGGAGTCTCTACGTGGAGGCCATGAGAGGACACTGGTGCCAGACACATCCAAGGGAGGGAGTCTCTACGTGGAGGCCATGAGAGGACATTGTCTGAAGCTGTGAAAGTGAAGCCTGGATTGAGCTGAAGAAGCCATGATGTTAGAGATACCAGAGCCATGAGATATTTGCCAAGGAGAGATGCAAACAGGGAGGGGAGTCAATGAAAGAGAAAGAAATATGTTGCAGCTGGCAAAGCCAGTGGGAGAGAGCCATCTAAAGCCTTGACATCAGACATGGAGCTACAGGACTTGGAGTTTATCCTGTTGTGATTTGGTCTCATTTTGGTCCAGTGTTTCCTCATTATGCCCTGTTCCTCCCTTTTTGAACGGTAATGTACGTTCTGGGCCATTGCATGTTGTAAGTATGTAATTCACATTCTGATTTTACAGGGGATTACAATTAAGAGATTACCTTGAAGCTCAGAAGAGGTTTTGGCTTTGGACGTTGAAACAGCATCAAGACTAATTGGAACACAAACTAAATGCATTTTGCATTATGATGTGGTCATGAACCTATGGTGTATAGTGTGGTGACCCCAGGCTAACGCGTTTGAAGATTTGGTCCCCTGATTGAGAAGGATTAGGAGGTGTGGCCCTGTTGAAGGTGTGTCAGTAGGAGTAGACACCATTCCAAGTTAGGTCTGTTTTCCTCTTACTTGCAGATCAAGATGTAAGTTCTCATCTCTGTTTCCAATCTCCTGGAATAACTCTGTTCCAAGTGGCCCATGTATCGGGGACCAGCCTCAACAAAAACACCTCTTGCCAGGGTAGGGTTGTGGGGGTTTAGAAATATAAGTAAAGAATATAGAGACACACGAAAAATAATAAAACAGAAACTATAGAATAGTATTGGGAGGGAGTTCCAGTGAACAATGAAATCATCTGTGTTTAATTTTCATGCGCTTTTATACACCAATATAAAAGGGGAAAGAAGGCAACAAAAGACTGCTTTAACATGATACAAAGGACAACTTAACAGTTAATTGCTTTAACACCTTGAGGCATCAAGTCATTAGCACTCTGTTGTTGAGGCAGTGAAGCCACTCTAGACCAAGTGTCCTGAAGACAGCCATTCCCCAGGTAACCTCATATTACAAAAGAGGGAACAAAAGTGTGCTTTGCATATCCTAACCATCCTTCAGGATGGAATGGATCTACCTATATGTGTCATCTTAATGACAAAAGAAACAAGTAACTATATCCTGATTGAGGATGTGTAAATCACTGTTGTCAACAGTTTTGAGCAACCTCCAAACTCTCTGACCATCAGACGAGGTTGAAATAGGCTCACATTTTTGGGCCTCTACACCCGTGCATTTAACATCTGCTTTACAAAAGGTGAATTCATGCCCTATGAAACTATTGCTCCCTTAAAAGTCTCTTCAAATCTAATATTTCTATAGGATCCCAGTTAACTTATGAATAGCTTCATAGGTGCCTATCATCTGGTGGTCATTCTTTTTTGTTTGTTTGTTTGGTTTTGGTTTTCAAGACAGAGTTTCTCCATGTAACAGCACCAGAACTCACTCTGTAGACCAGCTGGCCTCAAACTCCGAGATCTGCCCGACTCTGCTTCCCAAGTGCTGGGATTAAAGGTATGTGTCATCACAGCTTCACCATCACCCAGCCTGGTGGTCATTCTTGAGTGGTAACTGGATAAATTAAGGTTGGGTTTCTTTTTTTAATATTTATTTATTATTTATTATGTATACAATAGTCTATCTGTGTGTATGCTGAAGGCCAGAAGAGGGCACCAGACCTCATTACAGATGGTTGTGAGTCACCATGTGGTTGCTGGGAATTGAACTCAGGACCTTTGGAAGAGCAGGCAATGCTCTTAACCACTGAGCCATCTCTCCAGCCCCTAAGGTTGGGTTTCTAATGATCTTGGGTCACTCCTCTTCAGTTTCATAATGCAGTGGTGCAGATGGCTCTGCTCTAAACTCCTCTGTCTGTGTGTGAATTTTTTTTTGTTTCATTAGTAGGTCTTTCTAAGGCTTGTATCCTACCAGTCAGTGTCTCATATTTAGCACCAAACTGATAAAACTTGCCATTATATCAATTCCAGCTGAGTTGATTAACCCTTCATTTAGTTGTTCCATTTTTAAACCATCCATTGTGGAACCATACAGACACCTAACTCCCTGCATCATAATATTGTCTCCCTTTTTAATGTTGGGGGAACCTTTTTTAAAAACTAATTTCGCCCTTAAGAATTCCCAGGTGTCTCCCCAGATCTGCTGATGATGACAGTGAAGGATAAGGCTGGCTGTGAGAACACAGGCGGTGCACAGCCTGGCGAGGGCAGCTGCAGCTGCAACTGCTCACACGTAGTGGGGATTGAGAATGTGTGGTGGATGCAGAATCAATAAAAGCCTGAGCAGATATTGAGGTGGCTGACCTGGTGGCAGTAGCCTGAAGAGGGGGTCCAGGGAAAGCCTGCAATCCATGGGGAAAGGGAGCCACCTGCCTGAAAAGTGGACACAGGGGAACATGTGGGAAAATCATATTTTGGGAAGTAAGGGCACAGGGCTGACTGAAGGCAGAGCCATCCTGTGGTGGGTGGCTAATGCCAGTGGTGTTTGGAGCCCAGGCACCTGAGGAATTTGAGACCTGTGGAGTTTGGGGTCAGGAATGGATGGCAGCTGGAGGCTGTTGTAGAGAGGCTACAACAGAAAAATCCTACGCTCACTCAGAGGGCTTGGGGAGAGGGAAGAAAAGCCAGTCACAGGGGCAGGCAGCTCCACTTGATACAAAGCCTGGGGCAAGCAGCTACCTCATGATTTCATGCCCTGAGTTGAACACTAGATAAAGCATTTATCTATTTATTCTTTATCAATAAAAACTTGGAAGTCAGATAGCAAGGTAAGAACCTGAAGAATCAGAGAAGCAATCAGTGACCTACTCTTTCTCTCATTACTCAGATCAAAAAGGGCCAAGACTCTCTATGTCCTGCCCTTCTTCTGATCTCTTATTTTGGTCAGCTAGTAGCTAAGCTCCACCCTCTGATTCAAAACAAACTTTATTGGCAGTCTTCAGAGCATCAGTGTGCAATCAAAATATTCCACAACAGTCAAATATCATTGTTGCTCCCACACAGGTCTGTCAGTTAATCATTTTAAAAATTAAGTCTGTTGGTACCTTTGAAAGAACAGCAGTTTTTGTGTCCTGCTTATGAACAATGTGAGCAGTCTGTGATTGTTCTTGATAATATCTTTTAATATGTTTCTCAGAAGTATTATTTGTTTTATAGTTTGCTTCTGAGATTGGAGGAAATCAACCTGTGTTTTCCATTGCTGCAACAAGTCACGTCTCCATAAATTCATGTCTATGTTAGCTATATATGGCTTTAATTTTTCTATCTGTATTTCTTACTCTATACACTCAACCCCACGTTGTACATTGTTTACCTGAGATAAAATTCCAGCCCCTAGGTACTGAATATTTACCTCCTGAAGAGGCCAATCTGGATGTCAAGATTTTTGGTGAAAGTATTGTTACATCTATGTCTGTATCTACCAAACATTCTATTTCAATGCCATTTATTTGTATTTTTAGCTTTGGTCTCTGATTATTTATAGCAGTTTTCCAGAATACTTGATTTTTGGTCTCTCTGGAATGTTTTGCTTTATCTACCTGTTTGTCCTTGATCATATCAAGAGCAGTACTGTTTTAAACAAAAGGCATTGACCTTTTAATTGCTCTGTGGATGAGTTTCTCCAGTGTGGACAGGGAACGATTGAAACAAATTGACACTGGGGCCTGCAAAAGGGTCCCTATGGTTTTTTTCCAATGGCAAAGGGTTATCTTGACTGTCCCTTGTTGATCTGCACTCATTAGTCCAATGCTGGCCTTTGCCATACCATCTGCATACTCCAGAATGCTAAAGCCTTCTCTTTGGATTATCTCTATAAAAAATACTGTTTCTAGGAAAGCCTTACCTACAATCCCTTTTCAGATGACCTTGCTTATCACAAATAAAATATCTGACACTTTGATTTTTCTTAAAACTTTTAGAGGAAACAAGCTCCACTGGGAGCAGAAGCCAGGAGCAAATCCAGGCCCGGAAGCCAACCTAGTCCCGGGACACTGGCGGACCAGGATTGAGCCAGCGACCTGACTCAGAGTCAGCGATCTACACCAGAATCAGAATGGAACAGAACCAGCTACCTAGGACAGAGAGTGAACAAGCCACCAGGAGAAGACGCCAGGAGCAAATCCAGTCCCAGGAGCCACCCAGTCCTGGGACACTGGAGGATCAGGATTGAGCCAGTTACCAGATCCAGAGTCAGCAATCTCCATGGGAACAGATATGGGGAATAACCGTGAGCAAGTGAGCCAGAGCCAGAGACCGCTGAGGGTCCAGATGTGATCTAGGACCTTCAAGAGAGTAGACCTAAGCCAGGACCCCAGTGGTCTGGGAGTGAGTCTAGGACCTCCCAGGAACTAGGCCTGAGCCAGGACCTCTGCCAGTCAGGGTGTGAGTGAACATGGGACTTCTGAGAGAATATGTAGGAACCAGTCATCTCAGCAGGGCCAGGCCTGAGTCTGGGTCCTTAGAGGGAGTAGGCTGGAGCCAGGTTCTCTGTGGGTCTGGGCATTGGTCTGGGACATCAAAGGGAATAGGCAGGAACCTGGAACCTCTGTCGGTCTGAGCGTGAGTCTAGGACCTCTGAGGAAGTAAGCAGGTCCTCTGCAGCTGTGGGTGCACCCAAACCAGGGACCTCTGAGGCAGTAGACCAGAGCCAGAAACTTTTCCAGGTCCAACTCCAACCCAGGGACTTCTGCAGGAGGAAATCCAGACCAGGATTTACAGATACAGGTCAAAGCCGGTGACTTAGGCCACATTTGTCCTGAGATAAGGAACTCCACCTTGGGCAACAAATTCCACAGGACTGGTTCTGAAGGAGACTCCTAGGACAGAGAGGGCCTGAGGAAACCACCTTCACCTGGAACAGAAGAAGCCAGGAGCAAATCCAGTATGGAAAACCAACCCAGTCCCAGGACACTGGTGGACCAGGATTGAGCCAGCAACCTGACCCAGAGTCCAACTCCAAACAAGGGACATCTGCAGGAGGGGATACAGACCAGGATTTACAGAAACAGGGCAAAGCTGGCAACCTAGGCCAAAGTAGGCCTGAGACAGCAAACTCCAAGGGAGCAGAGCAAAGCACAGGAGCACTGAGCTATCTCCAGGGACACAGAGTAACCAATAGGGTAACTAAAATTATGACACTGACTGGACCACAAGGAACAACCATCTGAGCTTTGGATTAACTGGCACCTAGACAGCCCCAACCACACCTATTAGGGGAAAAGATGAATAGAAAAGGTAAAATCACAAGCTACACCACAAAGACCAACACAACACTAGTAAGCCTACAACAGCAAGATCTGAACAACCAAATATGGATGAACCAGAAGAAAATGACCTAAAAAATACTTCAAGAGAATGTTTGAAATTCTTAAAGATGAAATGAGAAATTCCCTTAAAGAAATTGAGGAAAAGACAAACAGAAAATTAAGAAACAACCTTCCTCAAGACCCAGTAATAACACTTTTGGGTATATATCCAAAGGATGCTCAATCGTGCCACAAGGACATGTGTTCAACTATGTTCATAGCAACTTTGTTTGTCATAGCCAGAACCTGGAAACAACCTAAATGCCCCTCGATCAAAGAATGGATAAGGAAAATGTGGTACATTTACACAATGGAGTATTACACAGCAGAAAAAAATAACGACATCTTGAATTTTGCAGGAAAAGGAATGGAGCTAAAAAACATTATTTTGAGTGAGGTAACCCAAACACAGAAAGACAATTATCACATGTACTCACTCATAGGTGGTTTTTAAACATAAAGCAAAGAGAGTCAGCCTACAAACCACAATCCCAGAGAACTTAGACAACAATGAGGACACGAAGAGAGACTTACATAGATCTAATCTACATGGGAAATAGAAAGTAGAAAAAGACAAGATCTCCTGAGTAAATTGGGAACATGGGGACCTTGGGGGAGGGTTGAAAGGGGAGGGGAGGGGCAGGGAGGGGAGCAGAGAAAAATGTAGAGCCCAATAAATATCAATAAAAAATGGAAAAACCTTTTAGAAATTACTTCTTTTATCAGAGTAGTATCATATGCATGAGATTCAATATCAGTTGTATCTATAGTCCATTCATCTACTGGTGCTGATCTTGCCTTGAAAGACCAAATCACCCTTTTGTATTCTGAGTTTTCAAAAGTCACAGATTCAAATAATATTTGTCTGACTTCTGGATCTGATGCTATTTTATTTACAGCTGAAGTTACTCTTTGCAAAAAAAAAAAAATCCGTGAAGGCTTCTTTGGGGTCTTGTATAATGTTAGTAAGTGACTTGGACATCTTTCTTGAAGAATCAGGAATCTTCAATCTTGTCCCAAGCATTTAAAGCTGCTAAAGGACAGTGTGCCCAAGGTGTGGTCATCAAATTCAAGCTGCCTTTGCAACTCAGCATGCTGGCCTTCACACACATAGTAACTGTTCTAGAGAAATATCAATAACTCACCCTATTTCGTTGGTCCTGACATCCTCTTTCCACCATGTTCACCATTGCAACTGAGGATGAGCTTCCAATATTGCTGTTGCCAGATCTTCCCAGTCTCGGAGGACAATTCTGCCCTGAGTTGACCGTGAATTTAACATCTCTTTCACATAGACTAAATACATACCATGGGAAATGATCACTTCCTTAAATCTCAAATCTAACATTTCTATAGGATTCCAGTGAACTTCTGCATAACCTTGGGGGTGTCTATCATCTGATGGTTGTTCTTCTGTAGTAACTAGACAAACCAAGGTTGGTTTCCTAATAACCTTGGGGGTGTCTATCATCTGATGGTTGTTCTTCTGTAGTAACTAGACAAACCAAGGTTGGTTTCCTAATAACCTTGGGGGTGTCTATCATCTGATGGTTGTTCTTCTGTAGTAACTAGACAAACCAAGGTTGGGTTCCTAATAACCTTGGGGGTGTCTATCATCTGATGGTTGTTCTTCTGTAGTAACTAGACAAACCAAGGTTGGGTTCCTAATAACCTTGGGGGTGTCTATCATCTGATGGTTGTTCTTCTGTAGTAACTAGACAAACCAAGGTTGGTTTCCTAATAACCTTGGGGGTGTCTATCATCTGATGGTTGTTCTTCTGTAGTAACTAGACAAACCAAGGTTGGTTTCCTAATAACTTTGGGTCTCCCCTCTTCAGTTTTCCCATGCAGTGGTGCAGTTGGTTCTTGTCTAAATTCCTCTATGTCTGAATATTCTTCTTATTTTCTTTAGTAGGTCATTATCTCTTTTCATTGATAAGTCTTTCTAAGGTTTGTTTCTTATCAGTCAATTTTTTCATATTTGGCACAGTAATCAAACCACTTTTTCAGGATAAAGTATGAATTACCAAACTGATAGTAATTACAACCGACATTATTTCAATCCCATCCCAGCAAAGTCCGTCAGCCCTTCATTATTTTTTTTACATTTTCAAGTCATCCAAAGTGGCACAATACAGAGTCCTACCTCCCTGCATTTTGATATTCCCCACTCTTAATGTAAGAAACATGCAGTATTACTTAACTCCCTCCTTAAGGAGGGCTTCCCAGGTGTCTCACCAGTTCTGCTGGCTTTCCAGTTTGTCAGCAGCAGAGGAGGCAGCGACAGTGAAGCTGTCTGGGCAGCAGGGCTCAGGGCTGTACAAGGGGCTCCTGGGGGTGCAGGAGACAGGGTCATGGCAAGAAGTGAGGGCATGTTTGTGAGTGGTTGCAGCGCCACCTAGGTGACAGCGCCCCCAGTGGGCAGCTGCAGCTCTGCAGGAGCATGCAGAAATCAAGTGTCCCTTGCGCACGTGTGGAGGACAAGTGGCAGGACAAGCCCCAGCAGGTGTTGTAGCGTGAAGGGATGCTGTGCAGTAGGTGTGCCCAGGGAGCAGACACAGGGACACCATGAAGGGAAAAGCCTGTGACCTGCGGGGAGGGCTTGGGGTGGCAGTAGAGAAGCTACCGGAGCATGTTCTATTATCTAAGTTGTTCTGTTTCCATAAAGACTCGGGAGTCCAATATTGGGGTGAAAACCTGATAGATCAAAGAAGCGAAGGAGGAGTGGCCAACTGACCTTCCTAGATTTTATTGAAGATCCAGCAAGCGCCTCTGTCTCCACATGTCCCAGATCGAAGAGACTATGAGATCTCTAATCCCCTCCCTTCTCCTGCCTATGTGTCTTACCTATCCATGTTCTTGACTTCTCTATAGCTAATTCTTGTCAGTTAGTCACTAGCTCTGCCCCCTGATTCAAAGTTAACTTCATAAACACAGTCTTGGGTGTCACAGTAAGATCAAATATCCCACAATAGTATATAACTCATATCAGATCCCGTACGGGTCTACCAGGCCCTCTAGCACCAGATAGGGTTTTTAAAAAATTGATCAGCTATTGGCAAGAAATGTGCTAGAAGCTAGAATTTCATAGGAAAAACCATGTTCATAGAAAAGGTTTGAAGGAAGAGTTTCCTGTCACTTGGCAACAAGACAAGGAAATGTCCTACAGGTTCCTTGTATAACCAAACTCCATTACCTGCAGAAATCAACCCAAAAGGTACCCAAAGAAATAAAATTTGGCAAATGGATGTGTTTCATTTTGTAGAGTTTGGAAATTTAAAGTCTGTTCACCATACCATAGATACATATTCAGGGTTTAATGGCCAACTGCTTTGAGTTATGAAAAGGCTGATCCTGTAATTACACATTTATTAAAAGTTGTTTCCATCATGAGAAGACCCCTCCCAATTAAGACTGACAATATTCTAGCATATGTCTCTAGTAAGGTCAAAGTTTCAGGCAGATTGCATGTTTACTACACCTCTACTTCCTGCCTGGTTGCCCCACCTCTACTTCCTGCCTAGCGACTGGCCAATCTGCATTTTATTAAAAATAACACAAGTGACAGGATAAAGGACCATTGTCCCATAGCAGAAATTGGTCTTTTTTTGTTGGATCCTTGTGTGGTTTAGGTATCTGAGCAATTGTGGCCTCATTAAAAGAATTAGGCAATGTTCCTCCCGTTTTGATTTTGTGGAATAATTTGAAGAGTATTGAAATTAATTCTCCTTTGAAGGTATGGAAGAATTCTGTACTGAATCCATCTGGCCTTGGACTTTTTTTGGTTTTGCTTTTTTGTTTGTTGTTTAGGTTTTGTGTGTGTGTGTGTGTGTGTGTGTGTGTGTGTGTGTATGTGTGTATGTGTGTGTGTGTGTGTGTTTTGGTTGGGAGGCTTTTAATTACTGCTTTTATTTCAATAGGAGGTTATAGGTTTGTTTAAATTGTTTTTTTCATCCTCATTTAATTTTAGTAGGTTGTATTTATCACGAAATTCATCCTTTTTTTAGGTTTTCAAGTTTAGTAGAATACAGATTTTTAAGTATGTCCATATGATTTTCTGAATTTTCTTGGTTTTCATTGTAATGTTTCCCCTATAATCTGTAATTTTATTAATCTGAATCTTCTTTCTATATCTTTTGGTTAATTTGGCTTAAGATTTATCAACCTTGTTCATTTGTTTCAGAGAATCAGCTCTTCATTGCATTAATTCTCTGTATTGTTCTTTGTTTCTATTTCATTGATTTCAGCCTCACCGTTGATTATTTCTTCCCATCTCTTCTTCTTGGCCATTGTTTCTCCTTGTTTTTCTGGGGCTTCTGGGTGTGTTGTTAAGTTGTTAATATAAGATATCTCCAGAGTTTTTTAATGTAACATGTAGCACTCTGAACTCGCCTCTTAGAACTGCTTCCACTGTGTCCTGCAGGTTAGAGTATGTGCGGTTTCATTTCCATTCAGTTCTTAAAAGATTGTATTTTCCTTCTTGACCCAATTTTCATTCAGTAGTGAATTGTTCAACTTCCATGGGTTTGTATACTTTCTGTTGATGTTCATATCCAGCTTTAATCCATGGTGGTCAGATAGAATGCAGGATGTTATTTCAATTTTCTTTTATCTGTTGAGATTTGTTTTGTGTCCTAATAAGTGGCCAAATTTGAAGAAAGTCCCAGGAGTTGCTGAGAATAAGGTATATTCTGTAGTGTTAGGTCAGAATGTTCTGTACAAGTCTGCTAGATTCATTTGAGTTATGACATTACTTGTCGCCAGCATTGCTCTGTTTAGTTTGACTGGGTGGCCTATCTATTGGCAAGAGTAGGGTATTCACGTCATCCACTATAAACTGTGTATGGTGGTTTAGATGATAATGGCTCCCAAGGCTCTTTTGGTTGAATGTTTGGTCCCCAGTTGATGGAACTGTTTGGGAGGGATTAGGAGGTGTGGGCTTATTGAAGAAGATGTGCCCCTGGGGTGAGATTTAAGGGTTCAAAAGCACACACTATTTTCAGCACCACATCTGCCTGAATGCTCCCCACCATAATAATGGATTGAACCTCTTCAACTGTAAGCCACCACCTTAATTAAATGTTTTATTTGTAAGAGTTGCCATGGATATGGTGTCTTTTCACAGCAATAAAAAACCTAAGACAATGAGTGACAATAATTATCTTAAAATCATCTTTTTATCATAGATTTAACCTCATTATTAAATTTGCCAGTTCTAAATTTGTTCATCACTTTTTACCAGTGCCCACACACCCCTTTTTTGTTTTGTTTTGTTTTGTTTGAGACAGGGTTGAGATCTTTGTGCAATCCTAGCTGTCCTGGAACTTTGCAGACCAGGCTGGAATCAGCAATCAGCCCCTATGAGTCACAGCTTTTGTAGAACCTGAAAGTGCCTGGTATTGCTGTCTATTTAACATCTCCCCCTTTATAGAAACACCATGTTAGCTTGAAGATAAGTTGGTCTTGGTCACAGTTATCCAGTTTTTTTTTTTTATTATGGTAACAAAGTACCTGAGACGATCAACTTAAGAAGACAGAGGTTTGTATTCACTCCTGGTAAGAGATTTCACAGTTGATTAGTTGCAGGGTCTCTGCAACATGCCCAGCAGACATGCTTGAGGGAAGCAAAAAGGCAGTTCACCCAACACGACTCAGCAGACAGTGTAGATTCAAGCTTCAGGAGTCAGGCCCTGAGTGGTCTGTTTTAGGCGTATTTAAGTTCAGCACAATGGGGTTGAAAACAATTCTTGTGATGACTATCTCAATCTTATGTGCACAACAAAACATACCTAAATCTCTTTGAGCAACAGAGTAAACGAATACAGATCAGCTGTGACTACACTGAAACTCTCTGGAAAGTATATGTGACGTCTTTCATAACGACAGGTGCTGTGGTCTGCAGAATTAGGCCACGAGATGTCAGCTGACAATTTAGAAGGCCAGCCCACCAGAACTATGCACTCTGCTGGAGACAAGCTCAGATGCAAGGCGTTGGGAATACTGCCTTTTGAAGAGTGTCTGTTCCTGCTGTAGATCCCACGTGAAATCACAGCACTACCCCTCTACAGTGGGACTCATCCCAAAAGCTTGAGCAGTGTACTAATCAATTATTGGGCCCAATTTTCCCATGCACAGGTATATTGGGTGACTCTTTCCACACTGTGTGACCCCTGGTGGGAAAAGTAAGCCACACAGGTAAACCCTTTGTTTCCATCGCTGCTCCATTCTCTGATATAAACTTAGAAGTCAGCTCCCCTCAGTTCTCTTTTATGATAGGACATGTGGCCAGAAGAATCTTGCTGAAAGATCACAATTGGGACCTCCACAGATGAAATTACAGCATGTCTGGGTTTGTTGATTCATATTCCTCACAGATAAGGGCGACTGGGTGCCCTGGATTCGCTCTCAGCCCCGATATGGGGAAGTGCAATCCCAGCTAACCCTGCTCTAACCTTAACAGGCTATTAATACTCTGTACTTATTTTCACCCCATTTTATGGATACAAGTCTAAGAGATTAACTGTTTGGGTCTTAACTCTGAGAGGTAACAGGAAAAGGCTACTGATCATTTGACAGGCTCTGGAGAAAGGTATTCCTTTTCATGCAGATGCCATGGGACTAAGCACCTCAGTTTGGCCTGGGTGGCTGGAAACTGTCAGGCTCAGATTTTATACTATGTAACTAAAGGCTTCCCCTTTGTTCTAACCACTTAGGTAAGAGATGTAATTCTTAAATCTGAGAGGTCCCCTTTAGCTAGCTAACATTTGGTGAACATGCTATTGTGGAACAAACACCACACGTTTTCCCCTACAATTTACACTGGTTACCATGGCTACCCTGATGCTGTTCCCAGAGCTACAGTTCCCGGAAGAGCAGCCAGGAGTGAGACAGCGTTGCTGCATCTGCCGCTTTTTCATTTATCAATTACAAACTTCTAGTTTAATTAGTCACACGTAGGAATGTAGTATCCCCTTTCCCCTCCTTAGAATTGAAAACTCCTTAGTTGACCCATTTGCCTCTTAGAGTTGCCAGGGCGTTTTACAAACCATGCCTCTCTTGAGCCATAAAATAAGCTGACAGTGATTGCTTTGTGCAGTTCTTATTTTATGACCCCGAGAAACCCAATCCTTGTAACCTTGCTATTGCCAGAGAATTGCTGATCGTGTGTGTATATATAAGCTGGAAACTTTGCAGAACGGCAGAAGAAGAAAGAGAGAATAAAGAGAACCATTCGAAAAAAGCACACGTGAAATCATTGGCCCTCAGATAACCTACGTTCTTACACTTGGTGTCGCATCTATTCTGAACCCTGAAGAATCTTGGGGCTGGACCCCAAAGGCTCTTGTTAGACAGGTTCCTCGCATTGGCTGAGGGTCTGGTGCCAGAAGTCTCCAGCCACACAGACTGTGCAAAGGCTACCAGGCTGGCAAGTACATCCACTCCAGCCCTCTAGGCAGAAAAGGATTTTGCATTCCTTCGTTTGAAGTAAAGCTCTGCATGCCTAACATTCCAGGCTCCCCTAGTATCGTCTGTGAGCACAAAGACTCCAGGCCCTCTACAATTAGTCCTGTTGCTTTTGGGCCCAGGGCAAGACAGTACATTGAGCACAGGATTGCCCGGTGGAAGCACTGGGTCCCCTTATGGCAGAGGAAAATGAAAAGGAGGAGTATCCAGGTCCCAGGAAGGTGAGCAAGCATAATAGCAAAGCGGCCTGGCACTCTGCTTGGGTTGGTATCTTATGTGCCCTTCTTCTAACAATGCACTTGCAAACCTAAGACCCTCACCCATATACACACACTCTTCTCATCTAGCTGCCTGTTAGCAACCCAGAAGCCCCACCTGCATCATGCTGCTATTACCTACTTAAAACAAGTAGGATAAACAATAGGTAAGTTGCCCCTCCCTCTACCAACCATCGGTTTCTATTCAAGTGTATTCCCAACACATCCATCTAAGAGGGCAGTGTCAGGGACCAGCTTCAACAAATACCTCTTGCCAGGGTAGAGGCGTGGGGATTTAGAAATATAGTAAAGAATACAGAGACGTGAATAAAAATAATAAAACAAAGAAACATATAGAATAGTATCAGAAGGGAGTTCCAGGGAGTACTGAAATTTCGCCTGCATTTAATTTCCAATTGTTTAAAATACGCGAGGGTTTATCTAGCCTGAACTGGTCTTGGGTGCTTTGCAAGAGGGCAAACTGTGTCCTCTAAGTGAGGTTTTAGGGAGAATCATCTATTTACCATCTCATGCCCATGCACAGTTAGATATGCTGTTGTGGAGTATTATTTTAACTATGTAAAGATGTATTACATTTGTTTGCGCTGCATTTGTTTAATGATGGAAGGATACGTATTTATGTAAAGATGTGCTGCATCTGTTTCACCTAGCCTGCCTAAGGCACCTGATTGGTAAGTGCTGGATAGTCAATAGCCAGGCAGAGAAAGGATGGACAGGACGGGCAGGCATAGAAAATATAAATAGGAGGAGAAATCAAGGTTTGAGAGAAAAATGAGAGACTAAGGGAAATGCCCCCAGGCCAGAAGCTAGGCAGTCAGTCGCCAGTCAGTCAACCAAAAGCAGAAAGTAAGATTTAGGGAAGAAAGGTAAAAAGCCCTGAGGAAAAATGTAGTTAAAGAGAAACAGATTAATTTAAAAAGAGCTAGTCAGAAATGAGCCCAAGGTAGGTCAAGCATTCATAACAAGTCTGTGTCATGATTTGGGAGCTGGTTGGAGGCCCAGAAGAAAGAGTCTGGTACAATGTGCACTAAAGGACTAAAATCAGATGCATAACGAGAAGGAACATAAACACTGATCACATTATTTACACTGTCCAAGTCTGCAGTCTAGATAGAGAACTACCCAAACTACCCCTAGTCACTGAAGTCCTGTCTCTGAACCCCGTAAGGGGTCACCACAGTGAGTGTCCTCACTCGTACGGCAGGCTGCCAGTCTCAGCAGTGCGTCTGACCTGAACTGTCCCCCTGTTTTGAATGAAGTCCCCTTGCTGCTTTTGAAACTGTATACCCTTACATCAATCCTTTGAATAAGAGGCCAAGAACCTGGACACAGGCAGCCCAGACCTGACCGCTGCTATGGTGTTTCACACGTCAGCCAGGAGGCGAGAAAACACATTCTTTCCTGTCTCACTAAGAAATACCCTCACTGTGGTCTAGTCCTTTTTCATGTCAATGTCTGTGGTGACAGTTGGCCCAACTAGTCAGCTTTGTCAGAGCTGTCAGTCCATTTAATTGACCCATGCCATTTCGCAGGAGTTGTTTTTTATCTTTATGTGTTGGGTCCTGAGAAGGAACTTCATGACAATCATTAATGCCCTAAAAATAAATAACCTATGTGCTGTTCTTGACATATGCCTAATTTCTCTCAGTGTGCGTGTGCATGTGTGTAAATATAAACACTTGAGGATGATTTTTTTAAAAAAATTACTATACGTGTTTGAGTGCCAGCCTGTGCATGACATGGCACTCACATAAAGGCCAGAAAACTTTCAGGAGCCAATCACCTCCTTCCATTGTGGGATCCAGGAGTCAAACACGGGTTGTTAGAATTACACAGCACTTTCCACTCTCTGAGTTGTCTTGACAAGAGCATTATCCCAAAACATCCAGGAATGATTTTTAATTTTTTTTACATTTGCTGTGTGTATGTGTATGTATGTCACAGCATGCATCTAGAGGTCAGAGGGCAATTTGCAGAAGTTTGTTTTCTTCAACCACAAGCCTGAGAATGCTCATAAGGAGGCCAGAGGCTGATTGATCAATTGATCTCTATCTATCTATCTATCTATCTATCTATCTATCTGTCTATCATCTGTCTATCTATCTATCTATCTATCTATCATCTGTCTATCTATCTATCTATCATCTGTCTATCTATCTATCTATCTATCATCTGTCTATCTATCTATCTATCTATCATCTGTCTATCTATCTATCTATCATCTGTCTATCTATCTATCATCTGTCTATCTATCTATCATCTGTCTATCTATCTATCATCTATCTATCTATCATCTGTCTATCTATCTATCTATCTATCTATCTATCAATCTATCATCTATCTATCAATCTATCATCTATCTATCTATCATCTATCTATCTATCATCTATCTATCTATCAATCTATCATCTATCTATCTATCATCTATCTATCTATCTATCATCTATCTATCAATCTATCATCTATCTATCTATCTATCTATCTATCAATCTATCTATCATCTATCTATCATCTATCTATCTATCATCTATCTATCTATCTATCTATCTATCTATCTATCATCTATCTATCTATCTATCTATCATCTATCTATCATCTATCTATCTATCTATCATCTATCTATCATCTATCTATCTATCTATCATCTATCTATCTATCTATCTATCATCTATCTATCTATCATCTATCTATCTATCTATCTATCTATCTATCATCTATCTATCTATCTATCATCTATCTATCTATCTATCTATCATCTATCTATCTATCTATCTATCTATCATCTATCTATCTATCATCTATCTATCTATCTATCTATCATCTATCTATCTATCATCTATCTATCTATCTATCTATCATCTATCTATCTATCTATCATCTATCTATCTATCTATCATCTATCTATCATCTATCTATCTATCATCTATCATCTATCTATCTATCTATCTATCTATCTATCTATCATCTATCTATCATCTATCATCTATCTATCATCTATCTATCTATCATCTATCTATCTATCATCTATCTATCTATCATCTATCTATCTATCATCTATCTATCTATCATCTATCTATCTATCATCTATCTATCTATCATCTATCTATCATCTATCTCTGCAGAGCTGAGAAGTAGATGTAGGGCTTTACTGTATCTTCTTTTTTTTAAAAAAAAGATTTATTTATTATGCATAGTGTTCAGCCTCCATGTCTGCCTGCAGGCCAGAAGAGGGCACCAGATCTCATTACAGATGGTTGTGAGCCACCGTGTGGTTGCTGGGAACTGAACTCAGGACCTCCGGAAGAGTAGTCAGTGCTCTTAACCTCTGAGCCATCTCTCCAGCCCCTGTATCTTATTTTTTCAAAGTCTAACACTGAACCTAGAATTTGATGATTGGCTAGAAGCTAGACTGTCTGACCAGTGAGCCACCAGGATCTTCTTATAATCCCACCACTCAGTGCTGGGATTACAGACATACTCCGCTACAAATGCATGCCAGTAGTTAGTTATAAAATAAAAGGCAAAATAAACGGAGAAAGGGCCTCATTGAACGAAGTTTGTACATCCAAGGGAAAGGGGCTTACAAGACAGATAGGTCCCAGGTGCAGAGAGGTGCTTCCTTCCTACGGCTGGTGTGTGAGCCCAGGGTCTTCAGTAGGCTAAACACACACTTCCTCTGAGCCATGTCTTCAGTCTCCAGCAAGTTCTTACTTTTAGAATACTTTTAGAAGGTTGATGTCGGGCTGAGGATTTGGGAAGGTGACAGAGTGCTGGCCCAGCACACATGAAGCCCTGGTTTGGTCTCCAGTACTACCACCAAAAAACACCCCGAAAGAATAACTTTTATATCCTTCAAAGGATATAACTTTCATCTTATGTGACTTATTCAACTTTTCAAAGCCCATTATCATAAATTTAAGTGAGGATAACGGCGTGTGTATTGTGTAAGCATGGTTGTTAAGAAGTTAAAATATGGTGAGTTCCTATTTGTTACAAAGTAGACTTAGTGACAGCTACTTCTAATAGGTTTGTATTCTTCCTGTGCCAAGCTTTCCTTGTATTAGTAGAATATAAGGAATGGCATACTCCTCATCATATTAGTAGGATGGCACAATGAAATCTGCTACTGAGGTTGGGAGGCAGCGCTGAGAGGAGTGGAGGGAGGGGAAACTGAGGTCAGGATGTGTTGTATGAAAGAATGATGGTGATGATTATGCCTCTAGATCCCACATGTCCTATTTCTCCTACGAAATGGTTTGCATGTGCGGGGCCTGGAGACCATACGTCCTCCTCTCAGCCAGTGTGAGATGGTAATCTGACAGCATAGGGAATCCTCACAACCAAACTTTGGGGTAATGGGGTGTGGCCACCTCTTCTGAGGAAACAAGGAACTACAAGCACACCAGAAGACCTTGGTGCAGGCAGCAGGGCAAGTGGGCCTAGGACTTTTCAGCTCCTCTGCTTACGTAGTAGTAAGACAGCTTCCTATTGGCCAAGGACAGCACCTGGAGAACCTTACTATACGAGTTCACTTCACTGTCATGAAGAATGATGACAAATGCGAAGAAAGCATGTCCTGAGTGTAAAGATAAAAACCCTGGGAAGGAAAAAGGAAACGCTGAGCATGTCTGAAGTCTCTACTCCTCGCCTGTGAAACAGAAGAGGACTCGACATGGCGATTCTGGAAAGAGGCAGAGCTTCGGTGCCATGGTCAGCAGGCAGGGAAGGCTTGGTGATCACAGCCCTGCAGGTTCACTCACACCTCATGAGTTCTGGAGACCACATCCAGGGCTTCACACGTGCAGCATTTACAGAACACAGTGCTAAGAAAGTCTAGTGACTGTGGTCGTGTGCATCTGCATCTGTGTCTGTGGTTCTAAAAAGAGTGGTCTACACCCCTAAAACAAAGCGAGATGTCACATCACACACTGTAAGACTAGTCTGCTAAAGTCTGTTTATTATGGCGCTAACATTTTTATGCGGTTGGTCCAGTATTTCTCACGAAAGTTAAAATCCAAGTAGTCCTGAATAACCACCATCTGCAGTGCAGTACACAGACAACTGCAGGTCCTGAACATTCCCAGGACCGCTGCACTCCACCTGCCAGACAACAGTGCCCCGGATCTCTAGTTCTTATTACCACCCCATAAATCTCAACAGATGAAGCTGAAAAGCCCACATGGAATACAACACCTGAACCACATGAAGAAACATCCAAGGAAGGCGGTGTGCACCAGAGCAAAAATACAGAATATTTATTCATTTCTTTCTACTAGAAAGAACATGCTGTTCTTAGACAAATGGATCAGTTGTCAGGAGTTGCTTTTGGAGAATGATCAATGAATTCCTTCTCAAGGGTTGGGTACTGAAACCAGGGCCCGTCACCCCGGGACCGCATCAGTCTTCGAACTTCCTGCTCCTTTAACCTGAAACAAAGGGAACAGGAAGAGTGAGCGTGAACACAGACACAGGCAGGTGCAGCCACTACTGCAGTCAGCACAAGGCTCACAAAACAAAACAGAACCGCCACAGCACACAGTTACACACAGCTGACCATCCATGCTCCTGTCCACAACAGCCAAGATATGGAAGCAGCCTAGCGGTCCATCGACAGATGAATGTGGCTCATGTGTACAATGGAGTCCTATTCAGTCACAAAGAAAAATGCAATCGTGCCATATGCAGAAAAACCCAGGAAGCAGTAGATCATCGTGTTAAATGGCAAAGCCAGATGAGCATACTGTGTTTGGATTCCTAGGTGGAATCCAGACTTCATACACACTGATGTATACAGATTATGCAGATATACACAGGTTATCAAAGCAGATGGAAAACTATTGGGGGCAAAATGGGGCCCGTGGGAGGGAGGAAGGAGGACAGGAAGAGATCAACAGGAAAGAGGAGAGCAGATAAGAAAAGGTAAATGGGAGGTGAAGATGATTAACATACAATGAAATGTGTTTATGAAGATGCCATCAGGGAAGCAATTATTTCATACACTAAAAAATTCATAAAAAAGAAAACGGTCCAACAATCCCAGCTACAGATTTAATCACTCATTGTACACGTGAGAGTCTGGCAGACATCCCCTACACCTCTACCAAGTCAGGCACTCCTGACTTTGCCCATGTGCCTCACTTACACTGATCAGGGCTCCCCACAGGCCCTGCCCCGTGGCTGTGTGACAATGCTTGTCTGTCTTCCCAGAATGCCTACCCATGTGAAAGTCCTGTGCTGTGGGTGATATGCCCCCCTCATGGAGGGCCTGCTGTCTCTGCTATCACTGTTAGGAAGTGGAGTCTCTCTCACCAGCATCTGAGTGGCCTACATGTGACATTCAGTTGTTAAATCAGAAGGGGAAAATCAGAGCCAAGAAAAATATCCTCAACTCAGCACCAAACTCAGCCTTCTTGAACTGGGTAACCTGAACTACACAAGAAACCTTCTCTACAATACATCCAAGGCCACCCCTTCACTATCAACCCTTGACCCTCCGAAATACACAAATTAATCTTTTTATGACCAGAAATGGGCAATTGCAAAATCACTTCCTAGGCATTATCTACCTTTCTAACCATGAGATTATAGACTCTGTGCCTGTGACCTGAAGAGCTTACTTACTTAACATTTTACAAACAACTATATTCAATCCTTCTTTTCCCTACTCTTCTAAATATAATTAAACAAATGGGTAACTATTGTAATTAAAGAAAGAGTTCATAAATTTGAGGAGGGGGAGAGTTTGAAGGACCAGAAATGATGCAAATATAGTACTCATGTAGAAAGTTCTTATAAAAATAAGAAAAATTAAGTAACAAAACAAAAAGTAAGATACAGCCAAAAACCAAAATAACAAAACCCCCAAGGCTGAGGAAATGGCTCAGTCAGTAAAGAGCTAACCTTGCAAGGATGTGATTTCAATCTCAAAACCTATATAAAATATCTGGCTCATATTCCAATGCTGAGGAGGCAGAAACAGATCCTGGAGGTGCTAGCCAACTGCACTGATGTAACCTAATATCAGACGAGCATTTCCTCTAGAGACAGCCCGAAAGGGTTGCATATGGCAGTTTCTAATCGCCGTATTACAGGGCAGTTTCTATGACTTCTATGACATGTGCAGAGGGTGCTATGTGCACAGAGTAGCTTATTCAGAGTCCTTTCCCGGGCTGGAGAGACAGATGCTGCCTCTCGTCTGCTGGCTCACAAAGGCCTGCAACTCCAGCTCCAGAAGATCTGGTGCCCTCTTATGGCCTCCCAGGGCCTGCACACACGTGATAAACACACACACAGACAGACGTATACCTATAACTATCCGAGAGAGAGAGAGAGAGAGAGAGAGAGAGAGAGAGAGAACATTCCTTTCTATATGAGCCAGCATCTCCCCAGTGGCCAACGCAGGACTCCCTCCCACCAGGCATGCCTTCTCCCCAGCCTCATGATCTAGTAATCCTTCCCAGCCCTTTCTCCTACCTCAATTCAGCCTTTTCAGACTCAATCTGGAGGATAGCCATGGTTTTTTCATAATTCTTTTCGGGACAATCATAGAAAGTTCGGGCAATCCATCTTGATATTGGGTGCTAAGGGAAAATTTCTTTAGAATCAATTACCTTCTGAAGGAAGTTTGCTTTTCTGGTTGACTGCTGTTTATGTCAACAACTTTCATACGTGTTAAATCATGTCCACCACTAGGTTCACACTCCTGCCCCACGTCTGAGATAAGCGCCAAGGTGGTAGCAATGCTATCATCAAATGATCAATCTGCTTCAGTTCTGAGCCATGCGCTCCCTTCACACTGCACTTGGGGCTGCCGCTTAAGAGCAGGGCAGGGCAGGGGGCAGACCAGAGGCTACTGATCCAAATGCAAACATCTTTCCACCAGACTGCAAAAATAAGCAGATTTAATTTAGCCTATAAGGCTTAACATAATTTTTTAGTGAAAAGGTACCAAGAATCTTTACTTATAAAAAAATTAAAAAATATTGTGGGCGAGGAAAGTGGCTCAACAGTTTAGATCACTTGCTGCTCTTGCAGAGGATCTGAGTTCAATTCCCATCATCCACAGAGTGGCTCATAGGCATCAGTAACTCCAGGTTACTCCTCGGGTACCAAGCACACATAGTGGCTCACAGCCATCAGTAACTCCGGGTTACCCCTCGGGTACCAAGCACACATAGTGGCTCACAGCCATCAGTAACTCCGGGTTACCCCTCGGGTACCAAGCACACATAGTGGCTCACAGCCATCAGTAACTCCGGGTTACCCCTCGGGTACCAAGCACACATAGTGGCTCACAGCCATCAGTAACTCCAGGTTACTCCTCGGGTACCAAGCACAAATGTGGAGCACATTCATATATTTAGGCAAAATACCCAATCATATAAAATAAATCTAAAAAAGAATTCTTAAGTTTAAAATGCACCATCTACTTGATGTAAAAAACTGAAAACCTATATCATAACTGCCTAATTAAGACATTTACCACAACATTAATAAGCTATCCAATAAGAATTCTAAAGAGCTATGCAAACCTTGTAATACTCCCAGTGTTCTGGGATGTAGCCTTCTGGGATTTCTGCAAGTTCAGCTTCACCTAGTGAGAGAAAATGATGATGACCCCAGGTTAGCACTGACGGCCACCAGTTCCACACCAGTTCTTCACACAGTCAGCAGCCAGCTTCTCATGGTTCCATGGGCTGCTTCCTCTAATGTGCTAATTCATGGGGAAGATCAGTCCCCTTGGGAGGGGCTTTTATCCATCTTCTAAGTGTAAGACGGGACCTCCAACACCTCAGCAGAGCCTCCCATTTTGTTCTTATATAACGAGACATAATAAAGGACACACTGTTTGTTTTTACTTTTTGCTCCTCTGTAAATTTACCAGACAGAATATTCTAAGATTCAAAATAATTCAGTGATGTGGGGTTCCCCTCTGTATGCTGTGAATACCATTGGTTAACAAAGAAGCTCCTTTGGGCCTATTGCAACACAGAATAGGGAAAGGGGGGAATTCCAAGCAGAAATAGAAGAGAAAAGAAGGCAAACTCAGAGAGAAGCCATGTAGCTGCTGCAGTAGACAGATGCCAGATAGAACCTTACCAGTAGGCCATAACCACATGGTGATACACAGATAAATAGAAATGGGTTAATTTAAGATATAAGAGCTAGCTAGAAATATGCTTAAACAATTGTCCAGACAGTATTGTAATTAATACAGTTTCTGTGTGACTATTTCAGGTCTGGGCAACTCGAAAACAAAAGAGCAGCCTCTTCCTACAATTCAGCACTTTAAGATACTGCTCAGAAGACCTTTAGTGTGTATTCGATGTCAGAGACTCAGTCAGTCAGTGCCTGTCTCTGTCTGTCTGTCTGTGTGTTTGTGTCTGTCTGTCTCTTTCACTCTCTTCCCCACTGTTACTCTATTTCCCTGATCCAGCTTGTCAAGGCTGATTCTGGAAAAGGAAAAGTAGCAGTTTGAATAAGAATGCCCCCCACCATGCCATCTATTTGAATGCTTCATCACCAGGGAGCAGAACTGTTGAAAGGATTAGGAGGATAAGGAGGTGTGGCCTTGTTAGAGGAAGTGTATCACGGAGGCTGGAGTCCACACCAGACACAGCTTCTCTTTCTGCTTATGGATCATGACGTAGCTCTCTCAACTACTGCTCCAGCAGCATGTATGCCCCCATGACCCCACCATGATAATGGGTTAAACCTCCAAAACTGTAAACAAGCCTTCAATTCAATGTTTCTTTTCTAGGAGTGGCCATGGTCTGCAGGGAGGTGGTGGCGCACGCCTTTAATCCCAGCACTCGGGAGGCAGAGGCAGGTGGATCTCTGGGAGTTCGAGGCCAGCCTGGTCTACAAGAGCTAGTTCCAGGACAGGCACCAAAAGCTACAGAGAAACCCTGTCTCGAAAAACCAAAAAAAAAAAAAGAGTGGCCATGGTCATGGTGTTGCTTCACAGCAACAGAACAGTAGCTGGACAAGGGAGAAGGAAGATGAGGCTTCAGAAGCCACCTCCTCTGTAGAAATGTGATGAGCGATTCCCCTTTGTATGCTGTGAATACCATTGGTTAATAAAAAAAATTGCTTTGAGCCTATAGCAGAGCAGGGCAGAACAGAGGTAGGTGGGGAAAACTAAACTGAATGCTGGGAGAAGGAAGGCAGAGTCAGAAGCCATGAGCCCCACCAGAGACAGATGCCAGAACTTAACCTGGTAAGCCACAGCCACGTGGCGATACACAGAGTAATAGAGATGGGTTAAATTAAAATATAAGAGTTAGCTAGAAATAAGCTTAAGGTATTGGCCAAACAGTATTGCAAATAATGTGATTTCTGTGTGGTTATTTCAGGTCTGAGCTGCCAGGCAGCTGGGAAACAAACAAGTGGCCTCCACACAACAGAAATGTCCCCACAGGCTCATGCACTATTTTAACGGTCCCAGAGCTGGAGAGATGAACTAGTGACTAAGAACAATCTCTAAAGGTCAAGACCGCCCTGGTCCCAGCAAGCTTCCCCTGCTTCCTGGTGCCTTCCCACTCCAGCATCCACCTCATGGCAGACCGGTGTCTCTCTGAAACCATGACAAAATGAACCTTCCTTCCTTACACTGTCTGTGACAAATGTAACTAATGGAAATGTTCATAATTTCCTTTTTAAAAACTTGTGTATATGTTTACAAATGTTATCAATTCGTGGAGTGAGCCTAGATGATGTACTTACCAATAAATATGTTCACCAGCGTTATGCCAATTAGAACTGGAACCCCAGTCAACATAAGGTAGAATTTCTATGAGGAAAAAGAAAATGGTTTCTCATGATCTTTGCTACTTCTCACACTGAAATTATCCTCATTCAATTTCCTTAATATCCCTACTAAAGAAACATGTCAATTTGAGAATCAGAATCACTGATTTCTGTTACTTTTCTCTCTCTGATTTAGTTATTAAACACAACTATTTAGTACAATATGTGAAATGACTTTTGACTTCTTGGTTAAAGCAATGCAATAAAGAACACTCTGTCTGAGCTGGGCGGTGATGGCGGCACACACCTTTAATCCCAGCACTTGGGAGCCAGAGGCAGGCGGATCTCTGGGAGTTCGAGGCCAGCCTGGTCTACACTCACTAGTTCCAGGACAGGTACAGAGAAACCCAGTCTTGAAAAAAAACAAACAAACAAAAAAAAAAAAAACCAAAAACATTCTGTATTGGGACGAAGTATGGAAACAGTAGCATTTCAGCCACTGAATGTCACTGGAGTCATGGTAAGAAGACACTCATGCCCATGATAGCACACACCTGGGGACCCAACATTGAGGTGGAGGCAGGAGGAACAGGAGTTGAGTCAGCCTTGGCTACATAGTGAGTTTGAGGCCAGTCTGGGATAACACAAGGTCCTGTGTCAATTTTTAAAAAGAGGACTAAGAAGAAGCAGTGAGAGCAGTGGGGAGGGGGAGTCTCGGGCAGTGGGAGTCCGTGGATGAGCATTTCGGGGCAGTGAGAGTCCAAACAAGCCTCCATTTGTAAGCCTCTGGTTGTTACTTCTTTAGACGATGAGATACACACAGTAGCATTCTGAATAAGCGGGATTATTTGCGCTACTGCTATATTAAGAATATTCCCTTAAAAATCAGTACTCAAATAGCATAAATTTCTTTTAAAAATCACATCCTAAAATGGAGGTGCTTCACTAGAAATCTTCCAGGGGCCTTGTGCAGATTTATTTTATACTTGAAGAGGAAACACACTTGGGACTTCAGACCCCATCCCCAGCAGCAGGAATGGCTGGCACTCGGTCTGCAGTCAACATGAATCCTTGCTTTGAAAAGGTTCTAATTAACTTTTAAAAATGTAGCAGCAAATCAAGACTTTACTACATAATCTCAGCATCCTGAGGGAAAATAGTGATTTTAAAATGAAAGACGTCTCCAAAATGGAACCCCCCCCCCCCACCAAACATTCTGTAGTTAAGAACATTTTCAACTTACCAGCAACCTCAAGAAGCGACTGTCATAGTATGAAGTAGGCTTGATGATGAACAGTCTCTTGCCATGGTCTCCACTGTGCCGCACAGGAGCTGGAAATGTGAGACTGTTTAACAGGGCTTGTGCAGGGGGTGGGCAGAGGAGACCCTGGACACTGTGAGTAAATGTGTTTTGCATGCACATCAGAATGTGTAGGGCACACTGCAAAGACTGACTGGCTGCTCCCAAAGACAGCTCCTGCTGCTGCTGCTATTTTCTTCTCGTTTCTAGCAGTAACCATGTGAAGCCTAGACAGGACTGGCAGTGTTTACTCCAATCTTCAGCAGAAACTTGATTATTACAGACTATACACTCTATCGTGTGTGTGTGTGTGTGTGTGTGTGTGTGTGTGTGTGTTTGTTGTGTGCACGTTAG
This sequence comes from Microtus oregoni, assembly GCF_018167655.1. Taxonomy (NCBI): domain Eukaryota; kingdom Metazoa; phylum Chordata; class Mammalia; order Rodentia; family Cricetidae; genus Microtus; species Microtus oregoni. The sequence continues at coordinate 39,863,710 of NW_024543069.1, read as the reverse complement.
GCTAAACTCAGGGTCTTGCATATGTCAGTCACGTATTTCTACCACCAAGCTATACCTCATCCATCATATCGTGACAAAATCCATTTGTAAGTCATCTCTGACTAAGAATATCCTCCTCCTCCTCAAATCAAAGATTTGGAAAGATTTCAGCCTTGGTGGAGATAAGTGGAGGCGGAGTGTGCCTCCTGAATTCCTTCCCTGTTCTTGTCCCATGGAGACTGACAAGACGCCATCAAGCCCAGAAGGACCACTGTTATTCAGAAGGGACAGCTATGCTTCTGCTCAGATTCCCACTGAAGCAACTGCACCCGTCACAAAAAAGGAAACCCAAAAATGAACCCACCTGAAATTCCAAGATGGCGATACTAAGAAGATGTAAGATGTAGGAAAGAACGGTACCCTTTATTCATGTTCAATGGCAAGAACTGCTCCCCCCACTCTCCCCCCACCCCCGTCCCCGCCCCTGCCTTTTAGGACCACAGAACATATCCTGCAGGAAGCTGATGCTGTTCCATCAGATGACATGCTCCCTTTGACACGCCATGTGCCCAGGGATGTGCACAATTGTCCTTTGATGTCAGCATCCATGAGGAACTAGTTCTGGGTACCATGGATACGAAAATCTCCAGATGATTAAGAACCTTAAATAAAATGGCATCGGCACAAGAACCCACACACATTCTCCTATATACTCTAATTTCTAGGTTTATAATACTGAGTACAGTGAATGACATGTAAACCATTGTTACATTGTATTGTCAGGGGAATAACAACAAGAAAAGGGGTTATAGGAGCAATTTATTTTTCTAAATATTTCAAACCATAATTGGCTAGATCTGTGAATGCTGACAAGTGAACACAGAGGGCTATAGTTAGCCTAAAAAAATGCAATCCATGCAAAGCATCTTTAAAGCCGCAGGATCTAGACTCCTGGGAATGACCACAGTGGGTACAGACAGTGTGGTGGCTTGAACAAGAATTCCCCCATAGATTCATATCTGAACGCTTAGGGAGTGGCCTTGGAGGAAGTGTCACTGGGAACGGGCCCTGGAGCTTCAGAGACCAAGTCAGGCCCCGTGTCTCACCCTTCCTGCTGCCTTCCTATCTAGTGGAGACCTCTGGGCTACTTTCCCAGTGCCCACCTTTCTCTTTCAACCAGAGAACAGAGGAAGGATTAAATTATATGCAGCTTCAGTAAACGATCATTACAGCTGTATAGCAAACACAAAACAAACAACGAGCACTCAGGAGGCAGAGACTGGAGGAGAGTTCTAAGTTCGAGCCAACCAGGGTACCCAGTGAGTGAGACCTGTATCAATGTTTCATGCCCCCAAAAAAGAACAATGGAAGAAAGCTTGGACTGGCTGCATTAGAAGAATATTAATGAGGTTAGCAAAGTGAACTGCTTTCTCTTTCTTAATACGATTACCCAACTGTTTAACAATCACATTTGGTTAAATACGCCTGATGACTGCTACTCCCACCAGCCGTCCTGAAATCTGCTTGAGAGTGGTCAACTTCCCACAGCCCTGAGGTCTCTGTTTGCTGAAGTGGGAGGGCCATATGCTCACATTCTGAAAACAGTAGAATGAGCACAGCTTACAGGACTAAGTCTTCAATAAATGATTTTTTAAATTGTTATTTTTTTTAAGTGTGTGTGGGTATATGCAGGTGAATGCAGCTGCCATAAGAGACATGGCGCCCTGTGGTGGGAATCTAGTGGGGTCATTCATTGTACCTAGGGTCAACCTTAGGATGTAACAACTGTTTCTCACTGTAGTTAGGGTAACAGTAGAATGTTTGTTTAAGGTACCTAGACCTTGAAGAAATAATGGTGGAGAACAGTGATTGTTTCCTATGATTTATAGGGTTGTTTGTCTGAGGAAGTTTTCCATCCATTGCATGACACTGGTCACAAGACTATCCAGGCACACTTGGATGTCTTGAATTACTGGGTACCACACACAGTACACAATAAGGACTAAGGTTGCAGGGGTGTGAGGATTTCCTTCAAAGAACATAAAGAATAGATCTAAGGGGCTTTGGTATGAGGAACTTGTTGTACCCCAAACACAACCTTTGTGTACAATCAATAAGTATGATTCTGAACTGAGGTTTGAGATTCAGTTCACAGAAACTGTTCCTCCTTGCTGCCAGAGAGCCTCAAGTTATATTCTGGGGGTGATTATCCTTCTTTGAATGGCCTGCACAACACAGAACACCAGACAGGGTCCCTCAGAAGCTACAGTTAAAGGCTATTGTAAGATATGCAATGTGCATACTGTACATGAACCTAGGTCTTCTAGAAGATCAGCACTGTTAACCACAGAGCCATCTCTCCAGCCCCCTCCAATAAATGGTTTTAAATATGTGAGTCACTCAGGAAAGCTATTTAGAGTTTGCTGACTACTATAAGTGATATCAAGATTAAGTAAGACAATGTAGCAACTTTCTGTCTGCATTTTAAACATCAAAAACTGCTCATTCATCGTCTTTCTCTGTATTCTCAGATAAAAGTACCATTTTAATTATCTGGTCTAAAAATCTAAGTCCTTGTCCTTATATCTGTCAGTCTTTCAGCACTTAATGACAAATTGATGATTCTAAGAAGGGCTAGCGAGGTGGCTCAGAAGGGAAGGACACTGCAGTCAAGCTTGATAACCTGAGTTTAGTCATCCGATCCCACACAGTGGAAGAACTGATCCCCTCAAGTTGCCCTCTGACCTCCACACATATAGGCACTTCAGCTTTGTGTCCAGGCCCTCCTCCACCCCAATTAGGTCCTCACCACCTTCGGTCCCACTCTCTCAACATCTAGGTCTCCCAAAAGTCCCACATCCAGACACCAGAAAACCCACCCACCACTTCTGCCAACTCTGCCTGTTAAAATGATTATCTTCATTTTACTACTCCTTGTCTTAGTTCACAGTTCTTTGTCCATATATCTGTTGGTCAGCTTTCCTCTACCTGAAAAATATCTGTGATACATTAGCTTTAGAATGGAGAGGGACTCAGAGTTTCCCATTCATAAGCTGGAAGTCTTGCTGGTTGAGCCTGTTGCAAAGCATGATGGGAGTATACAGCAGCACAAACTGCTCATCTTCTAGTGGCCAGGAAGCAGAGAAAGGAAGAGGAGGGGCTGATGCCCCAATATTCCCTTCAAGGGCACAGCTTCAATGGCAGGAAGACCTTAGACTGAAATTACACCTCTCAGATGCTTGATCCAGCTACTTGGAAGATTGGGTCAGGAGCATCACAGGTTCAACGCTGAGCAGCAATCTTTGTACGCTGTAAATACGTATTATTGTCCCTGGTTAATGAAGAGCTGACTGGCCTACAGCTGGGCAGGAAGAGACTGGGTGGGAGGGTCAGACTAGGAGGGCTCTAGGAAGAAGGGTGGAGTCTGAGAGTCAGCAGCCAGATGCAGAGGGAGCAGGATGTGTACAAATGAGGTGAACAAGCCATGAGCATGTGGTAGCACATGGATAAGTAAGAGTTAACTTGAGTTGTAAGAGCTAGTTAGTAACAAGCACAAGCTATCAGCCAAGTAAGAGTTAACTTGAGTTGTAAGAGCTAGTTAGTAACAAGCACAAGCTATCACCCAAGTAAGAGTTAACTGGAGTTGTAAGAGCTAATTATTAACAAGCACAAGCTATCAGCCAAGCTTCTATAATTAATAAGTCTCCGTGTCAGTTATTTGGGAACTGGCAAGTGAGAAAGAAAAGTCTGACTACAGACAGCCTGCAATGCAGAGTGTATTCAAGACCCGCCTGGGCAACTTAGTGAGGCTCTGTCTCAAAAATTTATAAAGAGAAAGGAAAAAGAGGGCTTACGGATGCAGCCCAGGGGAAAGAACTCAGCTGACTTGTATATGCAAAAGCTTGTATTTCATCAGCAGTACCCAAGAAAAAATAAAATAAAAGGGCAAATGTCACACTGTATTTTAGAATTTGTTTTGAAAAGACTAATGCATGGGTCCAGGCGCATGGTGCCAGAAATGTCTCCTACTCCATTTTTCACAGCTGCCCTGTAAGATCTTCCAGATGAGGAACGAAGAGCGCGACCAAGAGGTGTGCACTCAAGGTCAGAGTTCTAAATTCTGCAACCAGGATTTCAATCGAGTCAGTCTAGTGCCAGAGAAAAGAAGATGGGGGAGGGGCTTAACACCTTTCTGTGATTCTCAAGGAAATGGTGGAAGAGATGAAGACTTTCAGGAGACAAAGGCACAGGACGCCTGCGAAAGCAGTGATACGGTGAACAACCACGGTCGGAACGAGCAGCTACTAGGCATTCCCTGTTCTCATCAGAAAGATCATCGACCACAAGGGTAGGGAATAGTACAGAGGGAGGAACCTGGGAGACTTCAGTTTAGCTAGACTCCATCAAGCCCTCTTTGGGAGAGAATTTGAAGGTTCTCCACTTGGATATCTGAGGATATTTGTAATAACAAAAAATGGTTTGCAAAAAAATTTTGCCAAGTAGTGTTAGCACATGGAGTTTGCATTAAGCTTAAATTTTTGCTGGCAGTTTTGAAAGCACTGATCCTGTCCAGCATGATCCAGAAGGTCCCTATGCATACTGCCTCCTTCCATAATGGTGCCACTTAACTTGGGAGAGTAAAACGGGACAAGATGTTTAGAGACTGGAGAGAATGCTTTTGGTTTTAGGGTAAAATTTTCATTTTTCTGTACTGCACAAGGCAAACAGTGAATCTCTGACCAAGAGGATGAAATGAATTAACACTTAAAACAGTGCCTGACACTTAACAGATGCTCAATAAATATCACCACCATTATTGCCAACGTAGTAGAATGGCAAATTATTTTTAACGTTAGTTAAATCGGTTTCCTCTTTTGTAAAATGAGGGAATAACATTGCATTTACTTTTCAGAGTCTTTGGAGAGAGAAAACAGATCGAATACTAAATAAAGCAATGTTTACTCTTCTAGAAAGCACAGGGACCCGGGTCAGGTTCCTAGGCCCTCACTATGACTGTCCTGAGCCCTGAGCTCTTTAATCCTCTTAGGCTCCTTCCAATCGCTGCGACTTTTTAAGGCAGTTCCTCATGTTGTGGTGACCCCCAACCATAAAAAATAATTGTAATTTTGCTATTGTTATGAATCATAATGTATATATCTGTGTTTTTCAATGGTCTCAGGAAACCCCTGTGAAAAAGGTCGTAACCCACAGGTTGAGAAGCACTGCCAGAGAGTAAAGTTACCGATGCATTAACACACAACAGACACAATCTGGGCTCAACTTAGCATTTACACAGTCATTAACACTATAGTCTTTTAAAAAACAAAAAAAAAAAAGATATTTTTGTGGACTTCTAAAACGTCGTGAGCTCCACGGGAAGTTACTATTGTGCCTAAGGCAGCTGTCACCTGGTGGTGCCTTTCTACACCCGTGCCTATGAGCATCATCCCAGCCTTCACTTCAGTCTACCTGCTGGTTAGAACCAGCCACAGGTGCCACTTATCCAGATTCGGCCTTGAGCCTGGCGCTGCAGCGCAAGCCGGTAGTCCCAGCACTGGGGAACTAGAGGCGGAGGGTGGGAAGTTCGGACCTCCTCGTCAATAACAAATGTGTGTTGCCCTGGGAGACGTGGACAGCAGCTCCACGCCTGTCTGGCCTGGCCGCAAGTAAGCAGCAGCCGGCACGGTGAGTGACCTCGTGCCTCACGCACGCTAAAACAAGGCCATCGGATTTCTGCAGAAGCCCCTCACACAGCCAGTCTAGAAACCTCAGCCTCGTCTAGAAACCCCAGGCCAACTTCGTCCCTGCGTCCAGCTCCTCGGTCCCCAAGGTCACCTGGAAACAGCCCTCCCACCTCTCACCCGCGTCTCCGAGGCCTGCACCCACCGACAGTCTTCGGAAAGCTCCGTGTGAGAAAGCTTCCGACTCCGAGTCTAGCGCCAGCACGGCGGACAGACAGCGCTGTCAGCGCGGTGACCGAAGCCCGCTGCAGCAGGCTCATGGCCGCCATGGCTACTCCGGGCAGGGGAGGAAGTGGGGTGAGCAACGGGAGCCGGGAGGGACAATCCACCTGTGAGGGCGAATGCTAGTGGCGGCCATATTGAGTAAGGGCAGAGGCCGGTTCCTGTTCGCTTCACGTGTGGGCGCTCGCGAGCCGACCTGACGACGTCGTAGGTGGGGAGCGCGAAGAGAGCCGATAGAAGCACTATGGCGGATAAAGGGTTGGGGTGGGAGCAGTGAGGACAGCCATGTTTAGCAAGGGCAAAACCTGTTCGCGTTTGCTTCACTTGTCGGCAGGCAACACCGGAAGTGACATTTGGGCACCGGCACAGTGGGCCTGCTTTAGAAACATGGCTGCGCCCAGTATAGTGGGTATTTGTAGAAGAGTCTCGGCGTTCCTGAAGGCTGCGGGTTCCCTAGTAAGTCTCCAGGCGCCTGCTCGTCCCGGGTAAGTGAAGAAAGAAGGATGACTGCCCGCCTTCGGGTGCCTGTTGCTGAGTGCGCAGCGTGACCTTGGAGTCGCCCACCTTGGTGACCGGGCGCCGCGGGCGGCTGGTCCGCCGGCCTGGGGTTAGGGTGCTCTGTGCTGGGGATGGCTGGGTCGGGACAGACGCTTCCGAGGGGTCGAGCTGGCACGGAAGGCGTCGCCGGGTGTGAGACGAACGGATCTGCACCGTCGGCTTCGGACACAGATTGTCCGGCAGGTACTAAGTGACAGTGACGAGAGAAGTGAGGGGTTTCTGCAAGTGTGAGAACAGGCAGCTTGCTCGTCTTGGACATTTGCCTACATGAACCGAGTTTTATGCATAGTGTACCTCAGATTTAATTGAAGGAAGCAACCCGTGTTCGGCTCAACACGCAGCTGTCGAGCCTCTTTTGTGCTCGGTATTATTAACGCTAACTTCGGAAATTAGCTTTTTAAAATCTTTGCAGAGTTGTAACTTGATCTGGGTGACAAATTTGAATAGTTTCATCTTTCATTGTCTTTTTCTCCCCCTAACAATGAAATAAATTGTAGCTGGAGAGATAATAAAATAATTTGCGGTTCAGTGGTTAAGAGAACTTATACTTGCAGAGAACCCAAGTTCGGTTCCTAGCAGCCGTGTGGCTCAGCTTTAACTGGAGACCCAAAGGCATCAGCCACACACCATGGTGTACACATCTGAAGGAAGACATTCATATACATAAACCTTAAATGTTTAATGAAGTAATTGTTATGTGTTTTTTAATAAAATAAATACCTGTCACTCAGAGAGGCAAAGTATTTGAAAATGGTAAAGGCAGTTGTGCGCTCCCAAGATGACACATTGCCATTTCTTCTTTAATTTTGCAGGTGTACATGCTTTGTTTGCCGGTATTTTCCCCAGAACAACAGAAAAGTTATTAGAGTAAAATGGTAGCCGTGTGCCCTTCACCGAGTAATCAAGTCATTGGCATTTTGTCACGATTTCAAGAACCCTGTGTTTATACTCCTTTTCCTGCACTGTTTGACAGAAGTCAAACTTCAAACGTAGAACCAAGGACATTTCCTTACTAAGTTATCACCCCCAGGAATACACTGCTGTTAGTTAGCATACAATCAAAAAAATTGCACTAATAATTTTTTTCTTTATTCTTTCTCTTTCTGTTTCTTCGTCTCCATTCTTTTCTTCAGGATCCAATGAAGGATCATTTATTGACCTAGTTGCCATTAATCCCGTATGTTTCTTTTTCCCTTTGTCGTGATTACTGGCATTTTGGGTAGGATTAGGGTTTTTTTTTAATTTTTTAAGAATATGTCTCCATTTGATTATTTCATCATAATTAGATTCTAGTCAAGAGTTGGGGATGTTGCTCAGTGGTAGGGCACAAAAGCAGAGTCAAATTAAGTAAATACCCTAGGTTCAGAAGATAGCACTTGGGAAACAGTTCACATTTATTTTGTTTTTAGGTCATTTTACCAGGTCATTAAATATTTTTAGAAACATAACTTCTAAATTACTATGTAAGATTTTTGTGCAGTGGTATGACGATCAGCAATTCCCTAGTTGTACGTTTATGTAATTAACAGCTCTTTGATATCACATTTAATTCCTTTGTGGCTGTCTTAGTCTGTAAGTTCCCTTCCCTGATGTTGACAATCTCTAGATACAGAATTACTGGATTAAAGGAGAAAGCCTTGTGCCTCTCTAATGTTGCAGAGTTGACTTTCGCAATGGTTTTGATCCGTTGATGGATTCGGTTGCTACAATGGAGGAAGCACCTAAAAATGTTACTCTAAGATTGTGATGTAATTGTGGGGGCAGCGAGATGACTCAGGAGGTAAAGTGCTTGCCGTTCAAGCATGTTGACCTCAGCTTGACCCCGAGGTCTATGCAGCAGAAGCTGGATGCAGCAGCACCCGTCTGCCGTCCCAGCATTCCTGTGGCCAGACAGGAGGCAGAGAAAAGGGAAGCACCCAGGAGCTCTCATGCCTGCTGGCCTGGCGCACTCAGCCAAGCTGCAGAAAACAGAGCTTCAACAAGGCAGAAGAAGAGGACTGTCCTCTACATGTGTGTCCTGGCACATGAGTGTGTGTACTCCCACACACGTACATTAATAGTAAATAAAATAAAAAAGATATTGTGTAAAATATGTTGTCCCTGAAACTGTAGGGTAGCGATCTGTACAATAAAAGTACGTTCTAACGCATTTTAGAAGCTTACTGCTTTGGGGGCCAAATTACTGGGTAGAATTTTTGACATTGTAATAAGTGTTTCTTGCTTATAAAATCTGAACATTATAAACTCTAACCGTTACTTACTTGTGTTCTGTTGCAGGTTTCCCATTAGTTTGTTGCAGAAGAACACACACCATGTCACATCTTTTCTCCAGTGTAAATTACTTCATACCACGTTGTCAAGGAAAGGACTAGAAGAATTTTTTGATGATCCAAAGAACTGGGGGGAAGAAAAGGTCAAATCTGGTGAGCTATTTAGAATGGTCTGTAGTAATTGATTGAGCCCTCCATCATCCTAGGATTATCCAGTTTAGGACTTTTTGTTAGAATTTACTTTGGATTTTAAAGGTCTTTCTCATAACTGAATAAAATATTTCCTCAGTAGATTGGTGGAATGTTTAAAAGAAATGTACTTTGAAAATGTTAACTAATATGAGGTTTGGGTTTATTTTAGTTGACACTTTTTTAATAATAATTAAAAATAATTTGTAATGAATAATTAAAAATAATTTAAGGAATGGAATGCATTTGACACAAATATTAGCAGCCTTTGAATGCTGTTTGTTGCCTGTCATGTTGCTGATATTTTCATGTTACTTAATTGAACTCTAGTCATGTTAATATAATTCCGTTCCATATTTTACAGATACAGAAACAGATTTTGAGAGTGGATAATCAGCCAGGGGCATAGAGCTAGAAGCATCATTTAATGTTACACATTTCTTATTCTCATAGGAGCTTCATGGACCTGCCAGCAGCTACGGAACAAAAGCAATGAAGACTTACATAAACTTTGGTGGGTGTTCTGCATGCTGAAATGTTACAGTTTAACAGTGGGGTCAAAACTACACCTGTGTGATAAACAATTGGACAAAATGATTTGTTTCCTGGTGTAGTAGGTGAGCATAAGAGCTGTGTGTGTGCACGTGCGTGCATGCGTGTGAGTGTGTGTGTGTGTGACAGTTGCACGGTCATTTCGAGTGTGCTGTCAGAGTCAGACTGATACCATTAAACCAGTAGTGCTGAGAAACACACTCAGGAAAGACACAGGGACTGGTTGGTCAGTCACATTTACACTGCCTTCCGTTTTTCCTTTCTTTCTTAATTTATTATTTAATATAAATGCTGACAGAAATCAGATAAAGACCTTGTAGACACTTTCTTGTATTTACAGTTCAAAAGGTGACTCACCTCCTACTTTTTAAAATAAACCCTGTTATCTACAACTCCTAGGAGCCTTAAACCATAGTTAGGAGCAACAAGAAACTGAATAGGTTTCCAAAACAATAAACTATCAACCATTCAACAAGATCTGAAGTCTTTAATATAAACCACATGCACACAGAGAAGACAAAACTGAGAACGAAGGCCCTGTCCTCTAACACATCTCCAACAAGTGGAACCTGTACTTACTGAGATCCAGAGCTTTTGGCGTAAATACACTCCTGTTTCTTTTTTCCCACCCTGTCTGTTTGTAAGGCTTTTTAAAAACTGGAAATATTAAAACAACAGGAGTGTGCCATTTCAAACAGGGTTCTTTCTGTCTGTTCTAAAAGAACATTCAGAAGATAATGTCTCCAACTAAAGTCTCACCATGGGCCAGATCATTCAAACTTCTGCCTTCCTTTTTATTCCATTTCATGGCCTAGGGTTTTAGTCTGTTATCCCAGCAGGTTGTGTCAAAGGATAACATTAATTGGGACTGTAGGCCAATGGCTCCAGTAAATCTGAGAGGGTTAAGACAAGGTTACATTCTAGTATTTAGCCCATAGCTATTTTGTTTAAGCCATACTTGTTTGGGGGAAGTTTCACATCATATATGTGTGATTTTGACTTCTTGCGTCATTAGACCTCTGTGCCTTTGACTGCAGCGGTCAGTGCACAGCAGTGCCTACCCAGCGGTCAGTGCATAGCAGTGTCTACCCAGCGGTCAGTGCACAGCAGTGCCTACCCAGTGGTCAGTGCATAGCAGTGTCTACCCAGCGGTCAGTGCACAGCAGTGTCTACCCAGCAGTCAATGCGTAACAGTGCCTCCCCAGCGGTCAGTACCCAGCGGTCAGTGCACAGCAGTGCCTACCCAGCGGTCAGTGCACAGCAGTGCCTCCCCAGCGGTCAGTGCACAGTAGGCACGCCTACCCAGCGGTCAGTGCACAGCAGTGCCTCCCCAGCGGTCAGTGCACAGCAGTGCCTACCCAGCGGTCAGTGCACAGCAGTGCCTCCCCAGCGGTCAGTGCACAGCAGTGCCTACCCAGCGGTCAGTGCACAGCAGTGCCTACCCAGCGGTCAGTGCACAGCAGTGCCTACCCAGCGGTCAGTGCACAGCAGTGCCTACCCAGCGGTCAGTGCACAGCAGTGCCTACCCAGCAGTCAGTGCACAGCAGTGCCTACCCAGCGGTCAGTGCACAGCAGTGCCTACCCAGTGGTCAGTACCCAGCGGTCAGTACCCAGTGGTCAGTACCCAGCGGTCAGTGCACAGCAGTGCCTACCCAGCGGTCAGTGCACAGCAGTGCCTACGCAGCGGTCAGTGTGAAACAATGCTTACCCAGCGGCTGGTGCACAGCAATGCCTATCCAGTGGTCAGTGCAGCAATGGCTACCCAGCTCCTCATATTTCTGCTGTTACTCAGCCTGCTTCACTCATGATTGTTATCTATTGGGCATTCTGGCAGATATTTAATTTTTTATCCCAATTTGAAAGAATTACAAAGTGTTTACAAAAACTGCTCGTGCTGTGCTTATTAATTATAGAAAAGTGAGTTTTAGTTAAAGCACTGTTATGAGTTGTCAGTAAAGGTGAACCTAGGACTGTTTCAGCACTTGCCGTGCGAAAGCCAGTGTCTTCTGTCATTCCCTCCCCCGGGACTGTAGACCCTAGTGTAAAGTTCTGGGCTCCTTTGTCTCGCTCGCCCTGCCCTCCACAGTTACTGCTTTCATTCTGAAACTGGGGTGTTCACAAAGCCTCTTTCCCCAGCTCAGCCAGGTCAGTGCTTTAGAGTCTGGCTGGCTTGTCCCCTTCTATCTTAAATCCTGTCTCTAGGAAGCTGTTTCCAGTCCTTAGCTCTCGAGGAGATTTTGCATGCCCCCCTTAACTATTGTGATACATGTTGTCCCTTCCCCAGTAGGAATTGGCATGGCATTGCAGGCTAGAGGTAGAATTCATCCAGAGGATCTGAGATCGGAATCCAGACTTTGCTTTGTGACCCATGGTCGTAATTCCTGACTGTGCTGAGCTGTCTTCATTAGAGAGAGGATTTAGTAGTGCCAACTCCAAAGGCTGTGAAGAGATTGGAAGTGCTCAGCACTCAGTGTGAACTAGCCCCTCAGCAGATGTTTGTCCTCTTCCTCACCTGTGGAATGGTGGGCAATGGCTGGTGCATTAATAACCCTCCAGCATGCCTCACAAGGTGCAGTCCTGAGTAGGCCGGAGGGCAGCTCTTTGGGATGGTGCCTGTGTGAGGTTTCCAAAGGACTTCAAGACTTGGAGCTTTTGGGCTGGAGATGGCTCAGTGGTTAAGAGCACTGCCTGCTCCTCTAAAGGTTACAACCATCTGTAATGAGATCTGGTGCTCTCTTCTGGCCTGCAGGCATACATATAGGCAGTATACTGTATACAGAGTAAGTAAATAATTTTTTTTTTTAAAAAAAAAGACTTGGGGCTTTTAATTTTGATGTAAGAAATCACTATAGAATAGTATCATGGCTTTGTGTTTGGTACAGGTATGTCCTTCTGAAGGAAAGAAACATGCTTCTGACTCTAGAGCAGGAGGCCAAGCGACAGAGATTGCCAATGCCAAGTCCAGAGCGGTTAGAAAAGGTAGGCTGTGGGAGCTAAGACTCCTGGACAGGGTAAAAGCTAAAAGGAACGAGTATATGGTTCTTACATTCAAACCTTTTTCTATTTATGTGGTTCTTTAGTAAATTTACAGAGTTTTATATACCATTCCAGCAGTTTCTCTTGAGCATGCTTATCACCCTCATCCCCCACCTCTCACTCCCCCTCCCTGCAAAGCAAATGTCACACCCCCTGCTGTTTCCCCATTCCCCCCCCCCAGCAAGTGTCACGCCCCCTGCTGTCTCCTTTTTCTTAGTGGCAGCTTCCAGCCTGGAGATGGGTATTTATTTTGTTTATCTACCTGGGAGTAGAGTTGCCAGGCCGTGTGGTAAGTCTCTTGAACTGTGGCAGCCATGTGGTATGGCGCTGAGTTTGGTGTCCAGCTGCCCCATTGTACATTCTACCTCCAGTTTGGCCATTCACCAATAACTTGACCCATTTTTTAGTGTGCAGTTTTTTGTTGTGTTTGCTTTTCTGTGGTTTTACTACCCCCCCCCCCATCCCAGATTGTTATAAAGGTCAGCACTTGATTTTTCTGTCATCTGTAGTCAATGAGAGCAGAGCTGAGCCTTGTCACTGCCGCAGTGTAGAGCCTCGCCTCAGCTCCCCTCCCTCCCTTCCCACCATCATGCCCCGTTAGTCAGCGTTCTCACCACACTGCCCACAGGGGGCAGGACGTGGTGTCCCTGCAGGAGTCAGACACGAGAAACAAACTCTCGGTTATCATGACTTCGTGAGAATTGAGTTTGATTGTGAGTTTTCAAACTTGATTTCATGTAGTACTAGATGTGCAGAGAGTTGCATGGACAGTACCAAGACTTCTTGCAGCCTTCACCCTGATTACATGTGTTCCTATTCACGGTGTGTTATTCTATCCCCCCCTCCACCTCCCCACACAACGCTTTTCTTGACTGTTTGAAAGTAAATAGTCCATTTCTTGCCCCTTTGTCTACAAAATTATGCATTTCCAAATACCATTTCGTATATAATCATTTCACACTTTTAAAGTCAGGAAATGAACATTGATGTGATCGTATAATCCATAGGTCTTATTTCCCTCATATAGAGCATTCTAACAGTATCCTTTACAGCAAGAGATTCCCGGATCATGCCTTTTCTGTTTTTGTGATCCCCTTAATCCAGAGATTCAGTCTTTATATTTCACGACAGGGTTGTTCCCTTAGTTGGGGTTGTTTAATTATCATGGTGAGGCGGGTAGATTAGCTGGGCTGCATTCTTGGCCGAGTAAAGTTTATAAACTAAAAAGTCTCTTTGAAGGAGGCTTGCTTTGAGTGAGGTATACCTGTTTGGTATGTACTGATAAGTGTTCCTTTTGATAAACTTGGGCCAGTTTGGGGTTTTTTTTTTTTTTTGGTTTAGTTTGTTTTTGTTTTTAATTTAGGGATATCAGTTGATTATCCCTAGCCTGAAATCCAAAATGCTCCAAAGTCAAAACTTTGAACATCGAAGTGCGGCTCTGTTGATACACCATTGGTATAAACATGCAGTGCTGAGTCACACCATTGGTATAAACATGCAGTGCTGAGTCACACCATTGGTGTAAACATGTAGTGCTGAGTCACACCGTTGGTGTAAGCATGTGGTGCTGAGTCACACCATTGGTGTAAGCGTGTGGTGCTGAGTCACACCGTTGGTGTAAGCGTGTGGTGCTGAGTCACACCGTTGGTGTAAATGTGTGGTACTCTGTGGACTCAGCAGCTGTGGATGGCCAACCTCAGTAGAGTTCAGGTGGCCTGCCCTGGGTCCATTGTAGGCCATCAGCTGTCACATTACAGAAAGGTAGGACAGTCCAGCAGAATTCCCTGCTTCACAGGAAAGTCTGTAGACCAGAGTTGGATGCCCCAATGTTACATAGGAACTTTGGGTGACTGTCCAGGTCATTGGGTAACATTACTCCTTTCTGAAGTCTTTGATAGAGTTAAATAGTTAAACTTATAGTTTTTCTTAGTTGTGAAAGCAAATTAGGTATAAAACTTTAAGATAGATAATAAAGTATTTTCTCTAATTTTGCTAAATACAAATAGACTAGATATTGTAACTGTAATTCTTACTTAATAACTGTTTTATTATATATAATTTTACTATGTTAAGATTAAACCTTTCTTTTTAATTAGACAAAAAGGAGGAGATGCTGTGGAATAATCCTTCTATACACTGTGAATGTGTATTATTTTCATTGGTTAATAAAAAAGCTGATTGGTGCCGGGTGGTGGTGGCGCACGCCTTTAATCCCAGCACTTGGGAGGCAGAGGCAGGCGGATCTCTGTGAGTTCGAGACCAGCCTGGTCTACAAGAGCTAGTTCCAGGACAGGCTCCAAAACCACAGAGAAACCCTGTCTTGAAAAAAAAAAAAAAAAAAAAAGCTGATTGGCCTATAACAAGGCAGGATAAAGTTAGGCAGGACAATCAGACTGAGAATGCTGAGTGGAAGAAGGGCAGAGTTGGGGAGATGCCACCCGGCTACCAAGCCACTAGCCCACTACATGTAGAGAATGAGGTAACCTGCCATGAGCCACATGGCAAAGCATAGACAAAAAATACGGGTGAGTTTAAATGTAAGAGTTAGGTGGTTAGCAGGCCTGCGCTATCAGACGAGCAATTGTGATGAATATTAAGACTCTCAGTAGTTATTTGAGAGTGAGATGTACCATGTTTGGTTGATATCCCTGGAAGACCTGCCCTTTTCTGAAGGGAAACTGAGGAAGAGTGGGGAGAAAGACTGGGAGAAGAGGGAGGGGAAATTGCAGTCAGGATATAATATATGAAGGGAGAAGAAGAAAAGTATCTTCTTGCATCTTCATGAATCCTAACATTCTTCCCTGTGAGAACTAGAGTTGCCAAGCAGGCCAGCGTACCTGCTGAGCGTGAGGACAGCAGTGGTCCATCAGGGACAGATGCGTCTTTTGCTCTGACAAAGGGCAGCAGTGGTTATAGTCTCATTAGCTTATTGCATTCAAACGGCATTAGAGCTCTGTCTGCTCCAAACAGAGCTGGTACATGGCAAAGTTATTAAGAAATGAAATGGTAAAACTTCAGGGAAGTTACAGAAAGTCATACTGTAGACACCCGTGAGCATACACACACACACACACACACACACACACACACACACCTGTGCCAAAAGGGCTTTCTAGAAAGTACTAGAAAGAGCAGTTTCTAAATAAAATGTCATAAATTGCCTGCTTTGTAAATCTTGAGCTCTGGAATGCAGTCTTGGTGAGGATGGCTGAAGTTGGCTGTGTTGTTGTCGCCTCAGGTTGTTGATTCCATGGATGCCTTAGATAAAGTTGTCCAGGAGAGGGAGGATGCCCTGCGGCTTCTTCAGACCGGCCAGGAGAAAGCAAGACCTGGTGCCTGGAGAAGGGACATCTTCGGACGAATTATCTGGTACTTGATTACACTGTACTTCCAAGAGTAGAGATCGCTGCTTGAATTGGTATCCCTCTCTGTACCTTTAAAACTCCTCCCTGTGGCTAGGTGTCCGTAGCCTTTAATCCCAGCACTCAGGAGGCAGAGGCAGGCGGGTCTCTATGAGTCTGAGGCCAGTCTGGTTACAGAGTGAGTTCCAGGACAGGCAACAAAGCTACAGAGAAACCCTGTATGGGGGGGTGGGGGGATTCCTCCCTTTGGGTATTTTAGAGATTGTATGTAAGGAAGAGAAGTTCCCATCCCCTAGAACACAAACTATGCACTGACCACACAACTCGTCCCCATGTGTTCTTGTCTTTGCGAATTGTGGGTCCTTTCAAGAATTTCATAAAAGTTGTATACTTCTGACAGAAAAATCTGCCTATACACATGTAACTTCGGATAATAAAGCTCAAAGAGCTAATTTCAGATACTCCTCTGCCTACCTTACCCACTAAGAACCTGGGACTTGAAAGTTCTGAGTGCAATGTCAGTTTGCTTGTTTCATGGGCATTGGGATAAGCCCTGGGCCAAGTAGTGAACAGCATACCTCTTTCCAGGGAAGGATCTGGTTGTCAGCATCAACTCTGAGGAGCCAGTGTAAGCCAACTCACCCCAGAGGATCCAGGATAGCTAACTCATGGCCATGTAGTACCTTAAACGGGAATCAGCAAGTGTTGAGGCTTGAGGTATCTAGACAGTCCCCGAACCTTACACACAGCACCTTCTCTCTTGATGTGGAATTCCAGCCATCCAGTCAAGAACCATCTAATCCAACACAGAAAAAGAAATTGCCAAAACCTCTCTTAAAGCTCTTCCAAGGAGCTGGGCAGTGGGTCCACACTTGGGAAGCAGAGGCAGGCGGACCCCAAAGTTCAAGGCCAGCCTAGTCTAGATTGAGTTCCAGGACAGCCAGGGCTACACAGAGAAACCCTATCTCACAAAAACCAAATAAGAAAAAAAAAACAAAAACAACAAAAAACTCTTCCAAGGATTAAGGGATGTAGCAGTGTCTGCTGTACAAATCTTCAGCATGAATTTGAATTGTATTTTCTAATAACTGAAAACATTGATTACTTTACCTGTTTGTGTGTGTCCTTGTATGTGCTTATATGTGGCATGTGTGGAGGGCAGAGGGAACCTGCACGAGTCGGTTCTCTGCTCCTGTTCACACGTGTCCTAGGGACTAAACGCAGGTGGCAAGTACCTTCTTGTTTAGCTGTTTTACTGGCCCTGGCCCCATTTTCTAATATTTTTTATTTGGATTAATTTATTTGAGGCCAATTAGGAAACAATGAAAAGTGTAAGTAAAACTGTATTAAATATTTTGTGTAAAGCAGTAACTTTATTTTTTTGGCAGGCACAAATTCAAGCAGTGGCCTATCCCTTGGTACCTCAATAAAAGATACAACAGGAAACGGTTCTTCGCGATGCCCTATGTGGATCGCTTTGTCAGGTGAGCACAGCATCCACATGACAAAGCTGCCCCTTACACCAGGTGGCGCATGCCCTCAGCTCTTTCCACCTTGATTTCTATTGTATAAGTAATATGTTTTCATTACTTTAAAAAGAAAAAACCACTAGTTTAAAGAGAAAATTGAAGCCATATATTCGAAAATCTTAACCTCCATGAAGTCACTGTGCCAACGGTGTGTATCCCTTTAAAAGTTGTATGACTTCCATGTGTCTGAAATAAGAGTGAAATCCACTGATCCACTGCACCATGTGGACTGCAAGCTCTTATTTCAGGGCCCATGGGAAAAGGAGGAGCCTGAGATCCTGCCCTGCTGCGTTTCCCATGGCAGATTCCGCACTGAGCTTTCATGAGTCAGAGAACTTGGTGCTTCTGTTCCAGGATTCTACCTGCCCAAGCACCAGCAGCTGATACCTAAGGAACTAGACGAGGGTCTTCTGAAAGCTGTTTACAACATGGAATCCATCCCCAAAAGCAGACAAAAGACAGTTTAACCCCCCAGCCGCACTTAAAAGGGAGACAGGGAGATGCAAGATGGCAGACATGCCCACGATACAGAAGCATCCTGTAGCTGGATATACCTGGGACCCCAGCACTGAGGAGGCTGAGGCAGAAGGACTGGGTATAAGACCACTGGCTAATCTTATTGCAGATAAAACCTGCTAGGGATACTTTCTGTTCTCAGTAAAGTTCTTCACAAACTGATGTTTCTACCCCAAAACTTAACCCAGAGAAAAAGGAAAAGGAACTTAATTTTGTTTGCCCATATGTGTACACATACATACTGTCCTAGTATGGTCTGTGTGAAAGAGCACAGCCTGCAGGAGCAGCTCTCTGTAGTCTGGGTTCAGGGGATCAGGATCAAGTGGCTCCACCTGCTGATCCCTATCACCAGCTATTTGAGACTTACATTAACATGTTTAATAAACTTTAGAATCAATTTGAACTTTTTTATCTTCCTCTCCGAACCAGCTCCCTCTGTTCCTTTGATTGGGTCTGTACAGCCCTGGCATCTGCCACATCAGTGCATTCTAGGACAGAGATCTGCCTGCTGGAATTAAAGGAATGCATATCCAGAATCATCACTTAAGAGTGCACCGTGCAGTAGGGACCCTAAAACCACCTCTTATTTCAGTACCAGTCTTGTGGGTTCAAGCCATCCTATAGTTCTTCATGCACTTTTTCGAATCTGCCTTCTTCCAGTGTCTACTCCAGTATAGCCCCTTACTCTATACTATGCTTCATGATTTTTCAAGGCTTTTATTACATTGTTTCAAAACTATACACTAGCTCTGTGTCTCCAAAATACATACCTTCATCAGTGAGAACTTTACTGTCTGTCCCCTAACACCTTGCTCATTCCCAGCCTCTGGTGTTTATCCTAAGCTTTGAAGTCTGTCCATACTTATGACCTAGTTAAGATGCCAGGTGGTTGGAGAACTCTGCTGCATCACTTCCCTTCAGTTTCTGCGGGCACAGTACTGAGGTGGTTTCACCTCCACTATCTTGCATTTGTAGTGATGCTGTTAAAGCTTGATTTATACACGCCAAGAACTGCTGGCATGACTGGCTTTTATATAGTTGGCATGGGCACGCTTTGAGAAATGGGGGGGCGGTTTTGTCTAAGTTGCTGTTATATTTTTATTCTAGACTGAGAATTGAGAAACAAGCCCGCATTAAAGCAAGAAAGCAAAGTTTACAGAAAAAGAAAGAAAGAATTCTCCAGGCAAAGTTCCCACACCTCTCTCAAGACCAGAAGTCAAGTACTGTCTGAGATGAGACCCAGAAGTCAAGTACTGGCCAAGATGAGACCCAGAAGTCCGATTTCATTCTTGAAGCAGCCTGTGTCCTGATGTGAATATGTCTTTATAAAATGTTTTTGTTCAAATGATATCAGTTGTTCTTGTGGATAACATGGCATGTTAATTAACCCTAGAAGTACTGCTGCTTCTATCAAAACCAGGCAGAGTTCAGGTTCAGTTCCCATATCCTGATATCTAAGCAGGCTTAATAATACCTGATGTCTTGGTATAAATCTGATGCTAGCTACCAGAGTGATGCTAGAACCAAAGCCGGTTTGGGAATGCTGTTTCCACCACTACTGTTAAAAAGTGGCTGGTGGGGAGTGGGGTGGTGCACAGGACTGGAAAGATGGCTTAGTGGTTAAGAGCACAAGTTGCTCAGGACCCGGATTCGATTCCCAGCACAAACAAGGCTTATAACCATCTAAAGCTCCAGCTGTGAAAGCCAACACCCGGCTTCAACAAGCACAGGGCACTAGTATGGTGCAAGCGTACATGTGGATAAAATACCCATACACATAATTTCTTTTAAGCATGAAAGGGACATGGATACTGTTAGTCAAACAGTTGATTGCTTCCTGCCATCAAAACAGTGGAAAAGCAGTACTGACAACAGCAAGGCACAAGAGACAAGAATCCAAAAACCCTTCTAGGACGGGTGGTGATTTTTATTTAGTTTTGTAAGCCTAAGGTAAAAAGCATAGGCAGTGACTTTTACTAGTCAATAAAAAGTAACTCCACCAACCCACAGGAGAGCTGGAAAGTACTTACTGAAAGCAAAATATTTAGAGAAAATAGACATTCATACAAAATTATAAAATGCCTGTAATAAGAATAAGTGCATTTCAAGGAAAGCACAAACTCATTTTAATTTATAGAGCCAGTTAAAGCCTTAAAAAATTTAAGTGGACATTGAAATATGCAAACATGTATAAACATTCTACAAAAGATGGTCGTCTTTTCCTGAGTGTACTAAAGCTACAGACATGAGGTGGCGGCAGGCAGGGTGGAGCCCTCAAGGGCATTTTCGTTCTACACACTGCTTCCCTCCTTCTTCATACTCCTGTTTGGAAATCCACATCTGCTGAAAGGTGCCCTGTAAGACAGAAAGAAACATTCCATATGCCCACCTTTTATTAGAAGGTAGTGCTTTTACTCATAAATGCCTTTAACAACTACTGAACTATTAGAATTCCTCCTCCAAAATACTACTGTCCCCTATTCCTCTATCTTCTAGGAGGGGCCAGAGACTGCTTAGAAAACATGACAAAGCGCCCTAAGGCAATAATGGAACCTGTCATTAGGCCCAAGTCAGTTATCTCAGCTCTTAGGAGGAAGAAGGGAAAGCTCTAGTCTAGCCTGAAACACAATCTCCTGACTTACGGTGGCCTCCAGTCAAGACCCAACACAGTCATCTCCCTGGCCCACAGAGCCAGCTCTTGACAATCTCATCAGGACTTGGGTAACAACCAAACTTCCAAAAGGAATGGCTTACAACTAAATGCACTACACCCAGGCCTGCCGAGGGCCAAAAGAGGTATTACAGCTGCCCTCCCTAACAGGGAGAGTCCATGTAGACTGGCAAGTGTCCACTCATAAGGTGTCGAGTGTGACGGTGCACACCTGTAGTCCAGCACTCTGGAGGCTGAGGAAGAAGACTGCAGGTTGGAGGCCAGCCTGAAGTTAGTAAAGGGTGGGACGTTGTCATACATAATGTATTTAAGCATCTCCTCCACGCATCTGTCAGTTTTTAAATGTAAAAATCAATGAAGCACTGAACTCATTCTCACTATTATATTAAATTTAGCATTTAAAGGCATATTTAAATCAAATCATTTTGTAAAGAAAATTTCTGCTTATATATGGCTCAATGTTATCATAAACCATTACCAGAAAAACCACAGTGCTATTGTAGGAAAAAATGGGAATCATGGAAGGCTACTAATAGTGCCAAACAGATTTTTATCAGTACAGAATAAATATTAAAAGAAGTATTCTTGAGCCCCGACAAAAAGAGCCAGACGTAATAAAGAATTATTCAGGTAAAAAGATGGCGTGTTTTCAGATGATAACTAACACTCTTCATAAACTGCTGCACATCAATCAACCCCACTCCCACAGCTCCCCTCTCAAATCTATTCTTATAAAGCAGCTTGTCTACTAACCAAAGATGCCAAAATGGAGCCTCCAATCCATGAACTAAACCTCCGTTCCACCGTCGTGTTGTTTGCAATCAGTTTCAACCGCATGCTCTACAACAGAGGAAGCATTGGGATATTAGGACAGCCACGACAGCCAGCCTGGGACTTGGGTGCTGAGAAACCTCCATGGCCATGCTGGCACCAACACTTAATTCCAGCACTTAGGACTACAGCCAGGGCTAGCTAGCCTCCACATGGCACAGTCACCAACAGCCCTCCCTCCCTCCTCTCACATACATGCACACACACACAAAGGGAAAACCAGTCATTTTACACTGTTACTTTGTCATCTCATTTAGAGATATAAAGGCAGAATTTCTGAGTATGTAACTCCTTAACTGTTAAACATAACAAACTGACAAGGCAATAAAAACAACTATTAGCTAAGCTAATAGTTGACATAGGTTAGGCTACTTCACAGGAAAGGTCTTAATGAATACAAGGTGAGAAAATGAACTGTGTAACTCAGAACTGAGCAAATACAGGCATGCGGCACCTCGCCAGGTAGGAAAAACTGGACTGAACTGAAATCAGAGCTCTAACTCACTGTCCATAACTTGTCTGAATGCCCTTAGCATGTCACTTCCGCAGCAATGAAGGAGGAGATTAGGTAGAGCTTGGAGTCCTTCCCTTGAACAGCTCCACTAAAAATGTCTTACGATGCTCCTTTAAACACTGGCACTGTTACTTTGTCATCTCATTTAGAGATATAAAGGCAGAATTTCTGAGTATGTAACTCCTTAACTGTTAAACATAACAAACTGACAAGGCAATAAAAACAAAAACTTCATACACATACACACGCACACTTCAAAAGATACCATACCAGGTGTTATTCTCACTCACGGTCTCCCACCCACCCCGAGCACCCGTATCTCAATTCTCCCCATCAAAGTGACAGATTTACATTGCCTGTCTTCCAAATCAGTACTTCCGCCCAGCAGGGTGGCTCATAGCTGCAACCCCAGCATTCAGGCTGATGGGGGGGCAAAATGCTGAGTTAAGCAAGCATGCTCTTCAATAGGACAATGCTTGCCCCATCTCAAAAAACTAATAACTCAGTGCTTCTGTTCTGAACACAGCATAGCCATAACTCAGTGCTTCTGTTCTGAACACGGTATAGCCATAACTCAGTGCTTCTGTTCTGAACGCGGTACAGCCATGCCTCTGCCTCCCAGTGGCTATATCACCAGGCCTGGTTCAATCTGTATTTATCTCACTTCCTATAATAAAGGACTTTTCCCTCCTCCATAGAAATCTGCCTCTGGGGATAATTTCCATGCCAGACACGCGCCACACACAACATATATGTGGAGTATTTTCAGAGAAATAACTGCGGTGGAGTAGAGCATAGGACCACCTGTACCTGTGTTGGTACAAGTGTCTGTTCCAGAATCAAAATTTTTCTGACATTTCATTGATTTTAATACTTCCTAAAGGACAAAAGTATCTAAATTACTCTTTTTTTTTTTTTTTTTGGTTTTTTCGAGACAGGGTTTCTCTCTAAATTACTCTTAAAAAAGAAAAAATAACCCTCATTTTATTACTTTAATTGTGTGTATGCCTGTGTGAGGATATGTTCATGTGAGTACAGTTGCCTGAAGAGGCCAGAGAGGGTACTGGATGCCCTGGAACTGGAGTTACAGGTGTGAGCTTCTCAATGTCGGTTCTGAGAACTCAGCTCCCCTACAAAGAGTTTATGCAGGTGAGGCTGAACCATACCTGCAGTCCCTAAATTACTCTTTGGGAGACGTTGGATCATTCATGCCTATAGTTCTATGAAATCTAATGGTCAGAAAAACTACTGCTTGTTCCCCTAGACTAGTGGTTCTCAACCTAGTCAAGACCCCTTTGGGGTCAAATGACCATTTTACAGGGATCACACATCAGATAGCCTTCATATCAAATACTCATATTACAATTCAGAGCAGTGGCAAGATTACAGTTACGAAGTAGCAACAAAAATAATTTTATGGTTGGGGGTCAACACAACATGAGGGACTGTGTTAGGGTCGCATCATTAGGAAGGTTGAGAACCACAGCCCTAGAGCATCATCTCCCACAATGCAGTATGCTGAAGGCAGATGTCAACCACGGCAGTGCATCAACACCCAAAGAGCACTAACTAAACATACAGCACACGGAAAACATGAGCAGCCAAAGCCAGACATTTTCTACAGACACACCCAACACCCTTTAAGCATATTATACCTGGCATTATTAATGTGCTGTAAACTACCTCTCCAGATTCTCCTCTGAAAATGACCACCATGTGCCCTGTGAGTGTATGGAGTGCATGTTCATGTGCACACACCTGTATGTGGATGTATGTGTGTAAATAAGGTGGAGAGAAAGAAAATAACTAATTTGACCTGTGGTCTTCAGACATACATACAGGTGAATACACCCACACATGTGGTCTCCAGACATACATACAGGTGAATACACCCACACATGTGCACACAGCACACACAAACATTAAACAGATTCAAGTACTAGGAGAGGAACCAATGTAGGACATTTTGGTTAAATAGCTATTACTCATACTGTAAAGGCCCACAATTATCTATTAAATTCCTCTCAGTGAGAATGGACACAACTAAATAACACAAAGAACAGAAAAGCACTTACTGGGGGAGTTTTCTGAGAAAGCTCTCTATTTAGCCTGTCGGTGAAACTCTGTATTAGCGTGTTTCCTCCTGCTACAATCACACTGCCGTAGAGACCCTAGAAGAGAAACAATCATTTCCAAATGTTTCTAACAACCCCATAGTACTGTTTGTTGCTGGGAGTTGGACCCAGCTACTAACCTCATTGTTTTCCCATTTATTTGGGTGTGTGTGTGCAATTAGAGGACACTGTGGGAAGTGGTTCTTCTTCCGGCCAGTGGATTCTGGAGGTCAAGTTCAGGTCATCAGGCTTTGGTGGCAAGCACCTTTACACACTGACCCATCTTGCCAGCCCAGAGGTCCATTTTATACTAGCCCTCATCTTTGGTCATCTGAAGTCACGGCAGGATACTCTGCTCTTTCTCTTTGTAACAGGGATGTTACAACTGTTTTAGAACACAGGCTGAGCCTCCCAAGTAAAACAACTTCATATTCATAGGGATATATTTACTCCAAATTTGCATGTATTTATCAAAATGTAAATGTCAGCCTTCTCTTTTAACTGGCTATTTTCTTAGTTTTAGAACCTACTCAAAGCATCTAAATCATCTAAATTTTGAAACAGAAAAACAAAAATTGGGCCCCATCTGCTAACTTTAAGTAAACAGAAAACAATCTCAGTATAAACAGTCCCATTCTTGCAAATGTATTTAATTCCCCGTCCTGAAGTGACCTTCCACCAAAAAAAAAGAAATTCAAAACTTGGAGGAGAAAAACAGCTCAGTGGATTACAGGTACTTCTGTGCACATTTGGACACATGAGTTTGACTTCTGGAACCCATGTGACAGACATATATAACATACATGTGACACCACATATAACAAACAAAAAATAATTTTTTTTAATTCTGTACGTGTTAACACCCCCACTGTTCTAGAAGTGGTAGAGGTTGCTAGGTCACTTGAACGAAATTATTTTCATGGCCACTCACGGTATTCCGTGAGGATGTTGTGTATACACTCACATCTATGCACACCATACTTTAGATAGGATGTGGTGTAGATTAAGGAGATTATGAAATAAATCTAGAGCTTAATAAATTCTAACTAATCTAAATGAATATAGTATATAATCAAGTCAATATAGTATATCAGCAGTTTAACACCTGACATAGCAGAACAAATACAAAAATCATCTAATACAATCCATGTAAAACCATGTACTTTAAACCACACCTTTCTGAATAATACAAGCAGATGTCAAGAGAAATAACCAATTTATATGGACTTTGATTTACGACATTTTAGGAAATCTGGAGCAGCAATGTCCAAAGAAACTCTGTGAGGATGGCAATGTTCTAGGAATCTACCCTGTCCAGGACAGCAGCCAAACCACATTCACAGAAAGGTGAGTGCGATTCTGGAGCGGAGCGGAGCGGAGCTGAGTGTCAGCAGCACTGGACATTGCTGGTCCCACAATCCTTCCCAGTGTGCATCTTGTTAAACATAGTTATCATCAAAGCTGCAGACCTCATCTGGGGCATTTCATTGCCATAAGAGACAGGAACAGGAACCTGGCACTTACCGGTCTGATGTCAATGTCACACATTCCAACACTTGTAGTAACGACATGACTGACTCCCAGCATCGTGTTTCCAGATAATCCCTGGAACAAGAGTGCAAGTATTCACATGGGAATCCCCATTGTCGAATTTAGTCTACTGTAGGCTATAATCCCGTAAATTCTCCACAGAGGAAAAGCTGCATCTTTTATGAAAGGGTCATAAATATGTATCTATTTATATGAATTCAGGAAAGTCAGACAAAATTGACATTTTTGAGAAACTGGCCTCACACCTTTACATTGGAAGGGTCAAATAATCCTTCAGGAATTTTTAGCCGTTCTGCACCAAAATCACAGTTGTAACCGTTGGGGAATTCGTAGTGGACAGTTGGCATCTGCGCAGCCACTCTGCAAACAGCAAACAGCATTTCACAGAAAGCAGAACAACGCTGTTCAAATGATAAACCACCTATAAGGAGTTACCAATCTGTGCGAAGTCAGAGCAAACACCTAAGAGCAGAGTATCAGAATGTACTTTATGTTTTTAGGCTAAACCCACAAGAGCCCTATTTCTGAAGGACGGTCATTCCCACAGAAAACATACTGTTCGTCGTAGGTGGAGTCTGACACCTGAAGAACTGAAGCCTGAAAATCCTGGATGACGCACTGTGGACAGAGGTAAGAAACAAGGTTGGAATCTGCTGTGCGACCTGCTCTCTGAGTCTGCTCATGGCAGCAGACCAGCTTCACTCGGGTGAGCCATTGCAAGAGTGAAACTCTACCAAAGACGCATCAACAGTTACCTGGGATTTACAATTTATAGCACAAATTTAATTCATTTCTATAGTTGTAACTACACAATTGAAATACATATCAATTATAATTTTTATTTATGGAATAATGAAAAGATTAAAAACAAGCAGGAACCTGCACCACTGCCCCACCAACTAAACCAGCTTCAGAACATCATTCTTTTCCTTAAAAATTCCTTGAATTTTTAAAAATTTTCTCCCCTGCATTTGTGACATGCAAACACGTCACACTCACAGAAATTTCTCGTGACTGCTGTGAGATGAACATGGCCTACAGGCTGATATGGGAAAACCTTGTCTGACGTCAACACAGGATCCTTAGGACATGTACTAACACATACAACGTTGGGTGCAACATGCTCGCAGGATACACTTAGTCAATTATGTCTTTCATATTCTTTTGCTAGAAATTAGTATGTATCTATGGAACGGCAAAGGTACTAACCTCTCACCCACATAGGACCACACATTCAGACACTATATCAGTAAAAAATCTCACTGGCTCATTGTTGAAGCAGTGAGATATACTTCTGCATGTCTGATTAATGCTGGAGAAGAAATCATACCTAAAATAAACTAAGTTCTATGCAAACTAAAAGCATCTTTCCCTCCCCCCTTTTCTTCTATTTGGTTTTTTGAGACAAGGTTTTTCTGTGTAGTGCTGGCTGTTTTGGAACGCACTATATAGGCAAGGCTGGCCTTGAACTCACAGATTTGCCTGTCTCTGCCTCCTGAGTGCTGGGATTAAAGGCATGTGCCACCATTACCTTGCTAAAAGCACCTTAACAACAAAAACTATATAAAATAGTGTGCTGGATTTTACCCTAAAACCAAAAACCTCTTCCATGCCTTCAAACTGCTAAGCAGTAGTCTGTAGGGACTGCTTCGAAAATATGAAAAGTGCTCCCCACCCCAAACTACTTATGTTTTCAGATATTAAAAACACAGAGTTTAGAATCAGCACTTTATTTATAAGGACAATATGGGTTACTTACATTGCACATGTAATTGTGCCAAGACCTTGTAACCTGGGGCAACTTCTCTTTTCTTTTCCAGTTTGCTGGAGAACCTTCCCGAACAGCCTCCTGAGAACACCAAGAACACACGCGAATTAAGAGACTCACGACAGCAGCGGAAGTGGAAGGCAGGTCTCACTAAGAAACTTCACGTGCTGCTTACTTTTGATGCAATCATATACGGAGGAATAAGTTCTATATTCATCTCCTGGAAGAGTTCTCTGCACTGCATGGTAATGAAGTCTCCAGCAAGAGGGGATTTCACAATGCCTGAGAATCAGATCAAACAAGGTTGAAGATGCCAAAAGTATGAATTCCTACTGTGAATATATTTACATATGAATAGGTTTCTTTTAGTAGAATTTACCAAACTATTCTTTCAAAGAATAGTCATGCATTCATTTAAAATATTTCTTGGGAATGAATGGGCTCCAACAGAATTCCTAGCCTGTCTTCATTATCTGTGTCCTCACAGGGAAGGTCATCTCGTGCATTCATTAAGTAGTTACCTTGTTGAAGGACGTAGCCGTCGTGGACAGGAATTGCTGTGGTGTGGGTGGCTCCACTGTCCAAAATCAGCCCAGTAGAACGACCATTAGCAAATCTAGTTTAAAGCATCAAGGCTCCAAGGATAGTGATGATTATAAAAGGCTGGCTCTTGTAATGTAAATCAGCTCTTTAAACAGACATTATCATTTACACTGTGGTTATTTTGGGGCTGAGCAGCCAGCAACTAGCAGCCTCCAACAACAGGGATGTCCTGGAAGAATAAAGGAGAGTCCACCCAACCTATCCTGGGGCTCCAATAGTAACCTGGGGAGGATGTAGATGGAGTAGGAACAAGTAGAAAGTACAAGATGAAAGAGAACAGGGCAGGTGCAGAACTACGTAAGTTCAGCAGTCTCATAGCAGAGAAGAGAAGGAACTCACAAAGCCATCCTGACTCAACAATGATTTCAGAGAGTCCAGAAGGGCACAACAGCCTACAGAAACTGCACTCCGCTGCTACACATCAGACAAAGGACTACTATCTAGAACACATACCTAACTCAAAACACTAGACCAAAGACAAGCAACCTAATCAATAATGGCCTAATGAAATGAATACATAGCTCTTGAAGATGGATTACCAACAGCCAATACACATGAGAAAATGCTCAACACCCTTAAAGCAAAATACAAAAATACAAATTAAAACCACAATGAGATTTCATTTCACCCTCAAAATGGTTACCAGCAAAAGAACAGACAACAGAGGCTGATAAGGGTGTGGGAAAGGAGAATTCATTGCTAGTGGTAATGTAAATTAGTTCAGCCACTATGAAAATCAGTAAAGAGGGTCCTCAAAAAAATTAAAAAGTTACTTAGTATCCATTTAAACCTACTAGGTCTATGCCAAAAGAACTAAGTCAACACAGAGAGAAACCTGCATGCCCCCGCTCATCACAGAACTACTTGCAACAGCCAGGTCATAAAGTCAGACTAGGTGTCCATTAACATGAAGAAAATGTAGTCTACACACACTCAAGCTTTGTTTAGCCGGAAGGAATGAAATAATCCTGCTTGCTTGAAAACTGGAGATCAAATTACGTGAGACAAGACAAGAATACTGCATGTTCAATGTTAATTTGCAAGTCTAAGATTTCTTCACAGATACATTAAAAACACATGCATTTGAGCACATACATACACACACGTGCACGCACATACTCTCTGTCTCTGTCTCTCTCTCTCTCACACACACACCTGGAAGGCAGAGTGGAAAAGGAAAGAGGGGAGACTATTAGAGCAGGCAGGGGAGTCTAAGAAGCCAAGGCAGGTAAAAATGGTTCAGTACATAATATATTTGAAGGAGATTGTGTACAATGTACAATGACTATATATCAAGAACAGGGAAAAAAGTTTAAAAATACTCAGAGGTAAAAAGCTAAAAAGGAGGAAAACACTTCCTCACTAGTGTCTTGCACAGACAGAGAAATCCCACACGGAAGGATACGCCGTCAAAACCGCAGTCTTGCACAGGAAGAACGCAGGGATGCCATAGTGCTCGAACATCAGCTCTGTCAGCTTCTCCCTCTTGGCCCTGGTGTTCCACTGCGGAAGGGAGGGACCCAGTTATTCCCTGTGCAGTCATTACAGCACAGACCACTCCATGCCATAATGGCAAGAAACAATGTTAAAAACTGCCTTTTTTAATAAATCACAAACTGAACTCTATTATTAAACAGGTAAAACTGTCAGCTGCTATGAGTTCTAGAAATAAAGACTTTTCAAATCACAGGAAAATCAAGATTCTAAAAACAAAAGTATTATGAGATATTAAATCTGGTAACCAACATCCTAAGTATGAATTTTAAAACACCCAATCATTCCTCTTGTAACTAGTATTCACAAATAA
Organism: Microtus oregoni; assembly: GCF_018167655.1. Classification (NCBI taxonomy): domain Eukaryota; kingdom Metazoa; phylum Chordata; class Mammalia; order Rodentia; family Cricetidae; genus Microtus; species Microtus oregoni. The sequence goes on along the minus strand of NW_024543069.1, from coordinate 39,833,897 downwards.
AGCCAATTATTTCATTTGCTGAAATGTTTTAATCATAATAAAAATAAAGCTTTCCCCAAATTCCAAATGTGAATTTCGTTGGCTCTTTAAAAGCAGGACCAGCAAGATGGCTCAGCAGGCGTCAGCCACCACGCCTGGTGACCCTCGTTAGATCCTGGGGTCCACTGGTGGAGAGAACTATGCCGTCGACATGTGTGCTGGCACATGAGCACCTACGTATGTGCTCATGATAAATTAATCAATTCGTTTTTGAAAAGAAAGAAAAAGAAAATCTTCAAGTGAGTGGGAAGTAAAAGAAGAAAAAGGACAGTGGGTCTCACCGGTGCTTCCGACATGAGAACAGGATGCAGGCTGGCTTCGGATTTGACATGCATCTTGTAAGTATGATCCAGAATGGCCTGGAAACTATCCCATTCTTCAACTAGAACAGAAACGTCACAGTCTGAACCAAAGCTTAGCTGGTAATGAGCGAATGAGCCTGTTTCTGTGATGTATAAATCAATGCCTGAATACAGAATCTACTTTACAGAAGAGGCCGCTACCATTTCCTACATAGAAAATCTCTTTTTGGTTCTTCCAGGTGGGCCTCTGATCTGCCCCAAATATAAATGGGGTGCTTAATAGACACTTAACAATTCTTGCTACAGGCCAAGGGGGTGATCAGAAGAGAATGAGGACAAAAAAAAAAAAAAAAGCGGCTGGTCACACTCAGAAGGCTACCTCCTTTGTGGGAACCAGCATAAACTCTCGCCTCCTCTCTAATACCATTGTCTCCTGACCACACCTACACAGCTCTTACCCAGGATACAGTATACAGTTTTCTGTGCATCACCAAACTCTCCTGACCAAGCTTAAGGAAAAGAACACTTTTTATACACCTTTGTATTCTCAGTACCCAAAATATTTCTTTGTGGAATTAAAACAAAAACACCTGATACCCATCAGTTACTGTTTTATATCTAAAAGGACCGTGAACACTATTTACAATCAAATTCATACCCATGCCATTCTTGAGTGGTGAGATGGCTTCCATGTTCTCCCTGGGCACGCGGAGGGCATTGGTGTCTATGTAGTAGGTGGGGCCGCCCTGTTTGCCTTTGTCACCATCTATTTCCATCATGGTGCTTCCATCATCTCTCTCCAACACCACACCAATGGCCGTGGGGAAATCAACCTAGAGAATTAAACGCGGCATGAATAATCACCTGCTTTCATGTGGTTGGTGGGGTTCCTAGTGTCTACTGTCATTTTTGCTTCGAGTTTCTGCTTGAATTTAATTTTGCACGGATGATTCTTGCCTATCTAAGTAATTCTTATGGCTGTTCTTACCTTGGGGCAGTCCTCGCCAGCATAGCCAGCCCTCACTGTATATGATCCAATGTCGAAAACAAGGGCGCCAACTTCATCTGAAGAGATTAAAAGAGAATTGCTGAAGAGACTAAAAGACAATTACACATACCTTTAATCTCACCGAGGGAGGCAGAAGTAGAGGAAGACAGATCTCTGAGTTCCAGGCCACCTAGAGTGTCTACAGAACTAGTTCCAGGCAGTCAGAGCTACACAGAGAAACTCTATCTCAACAAAGCAAACAAAAGGAAAGACAGAGAGAGAGAAAAAATTACCTCTTCTAACTTCTAAGTGTCCTATGAAAGTTAAGGATATATTTTATATACATAAAATGAGAATATTTAAAACTCTGCAAACATTTATTACATTCATCATTAGCTAGAACCTAGTTTTTGCTGCTGCTTTGAAGCAGGATCTCTCTATGACATCCTAGTTGTCCTGGAACTCACCAAGATCCACCTGTCTCTTTCTGACTCCCAAGTGCTGGGATTAAAACCATGTGCTACTATGTCTGGCTTGAACCTAGTTTTAAATTACCACCAAGATTTATTTAATTAATTAAAATATGGCAAGTACTGTACTGTTTATCAGTAGAGGTTTAACCAGGAAAGACACGGTACATGAACAGGTAGTAAGTTCCCTTACTAAAGTAACTGTTTATAAACCTCTATAGTCACAGCATAAAAGGACAAACAGAAAAAAATAAAAACAGGACAAACAGAAGGGACTGTCCATTGCCCTGGTAATCATTCGAGCTGGGGAAACAAGAGGGAACTGTTACCAGAACCTAAGAGAGAAGACTGTGGGGAGAGCATCCGGGGCTGTGACACTGCAGAGCTATGGCTGCCTGCTCAGACTCCAACCTCCAGGGAGACAGAACCCAGCATCTGAACTGAACACTTTTAACTTGGGGGGGGGGGGGGGCGCGGCGGGCACCAGCTTTTAATGATTACACTAGAACAAGGCACGGGCAAGAGGTACGGTTACCCTACCATCACCAAATCAAAGCTAAAACCCGAGGCTGAGACAGCCCACAGAGGCCATTTATTCAGGCACAGGGAGGGTACAAATGGCAGCAACGACAACAAACCAAATGCACACACACAAGCACACTAACTGCCTAGTAAATCAGAGGACCATTTAATCAATTATAAGAAATTATCTTTCACGTAATCAAGAAATTCAGCAAAACATGAAAACGAGAAAAGCATGGAGAATCAGAACTTAAAAGTTTAATTATACAGGCCAAATAAAAAGCATTAAATGAAGGTCTCACTGAAGTTACACATTCTAGATATTAGGAAATAGTTTAATGCTGAATAAGAAAGCTGGCAAACTTTTTCAGTCAAATTCGGAGAAAAAGCTCCATTTACATTTTCCAAGTGCTTCACCACAAACAGCAGGCATCCTAGAATAATGCATTTGGTTTTTCAGTGCTCATTAGTCAAAGTGTTCATTTCCCCAACATTGAAAACACTAATCCTATTTACCATCATTCAATTGCTAAGGCCATTGAGAAGCTCTTCTATAACGCTAGTAGCTAAAGCCATAAACCACAACAGCCAGTTTAGTGCTAGCTACAAAGAGGCACCCAAAGAGAAACCCCATAGCTTTTTAGACCTCCAGTTTAGAGCAACTCATATTTTACAAGGAAACACACATGCAATTGTTTCAATGAAAACTGTCTCCTATGAGCTCTGATATTTGAACATCTGGTCGTTAAATCTAAATCTATTTGAGGGAGTTTTAGAAGATGTGGGTCTTGATGTAGCAAGGAGTCACTGGGGACAGGCTTTAAGTTTAAAAGTCCAGTCATTCCCGGTTAGCCAGTTTGCTTTCTCTGTTTCGTGCCTGAGTTTGAGTATGTGAGCTCACAGATTTTGGCTCCTACCACCATGCCTGCCATAACGGACTCTTCTCCCTCTGGACTAAGCTGAAGCACTTTCTTCCTTCTAGAAATTGCCCTGGTCATGGGGCTTGGTTACTTTGTTTAATCACAGGAACAGGAAAGTGACCAATAGACTGGGTAGTTTAATAACGTCTCTGCCTCAGTTTCCTAATTTGTAAACTGTACTTAATATTTCCTATCTCATAGGACTCTATAATGAGTAAATGTCTTCAATGTTTTAATGCATAAAAATGCTTCGAAGAGTTCTGACAAACAAGCAGCACAATAAATATTAGCTAACTGTAATTATTACTGCCACACTTCTAGGCAGGGAAAAGACATAAACCTTAACAGTTTCTAGAGAAACAGCTACGGTTCACTCATACAAATCCTACACGCCAGTTAAAACGAGTGGACACGCTGATCTACTGACTCGATACAGACAAATCTGTAGTGTGTGTGCCGATACTCTTGGGTGTATGCTACCAGCACATAGCAGAGAAAGAAACGCCCGCTCTGAAATGCCTTTTCCTCATCCCACAAACTATTTGCTCCCAACCTACAAAGGAAGTCTTTTAATTTTTGGCTTGTTGTTTAACTTTTCCAATGCTTTCTTCATTAGCGCGGGGAATAGCAGCCCCATCTCCTGTCAGCGTCCACGCAGAGAAGCGTCCTTAATCAGTTACACGTGAAAGGACAAGTACGTGGGAGCCCCGACTTCGTTATCGCCAGGCTAGAAAAGGCTCCTGCCCAGCTGGAGGGGAACAGCAGCGTGTACCTCAGCGCTCCGATCATCTAGGCACGGGACACACCAGCAGCGAGGTCTAGTCTGCAGCAGCTGCAGCAGGATCGGGAGCAGCAGCCGCTACACCGAGTACGACTCGCACCCAGTGCCCAACCCGAGGGCCCGGAAGCTCAGCGAGCTGCCGGGGACGAACGCGCGGCGGAACCGGTACGGCAAGGGACCCTACGTGCCCGGTGACTGCCATCAGAGCCCGCCGGTACCGAAGTTCCGGGGGCAAGAAGCGACAAGACCCTCCCTCGAGGCCGTCTCCGTGAGCCCAGCGCGCGCGAGCTCCGGGTCCGAAGGGACTGGGAGGCCGTGGCCCGTACGGGGACCGGAAGGACCGGCAGAAGACCGGAAGGGCCCGCCGGGGACCGGAGGGAAACGGAAGCGGCCAAAGACCCGGGCCGGTCGTTCCGGCCCGCAAGCCCCGAGGCGCCGCCGCGCTCACTCACCTCCGCCGTATACGCCACCGCTCATGGCTGCTGTCGGGCGGGGACTGGCCAAAGACTACCGGGGGGACGATAGCAGCGGCCGCGACCCCACTCCCCGCGAACGCTGGCCCCGCAAGCCTGCAACTTCCAACGCCGCCCCCCTCCGGCAACAAAGCAGCGGCCGCACGCCCGCTGCACAGCCACTCTTGCTGGTTTCTCGTATCAGCCAATGACAAAGGGCCCGGCTTAGCCTCTAGCCAATCAGAGTGCGGCTCTGCTGCATCCTCGCGCGGTTTTGCCTTTTTAGCCAATGAAAGGCAGCTGTGGGGGCGGGGAGAGGTAGAAGCGACGGAAGAAGGGAAGGAGCAGGGGTGCAGGCAGGAGGGGGCGGAGCTGTGCGGGCGGGTAAAGTGGGCGGAGCCCCGGGGAGCGGGCGGCAGAATGGGCGGAGCTTCCACAAGAGTGGGAAGAGTGGGTGGGGCTGCTTCTCGGGAGGGTTCCTCGCGCGCGGATTGAGTGGGCGGGCGATGGGAGGAGCTTCGTGGGGGAGTGGGCGGGGCTTCGTGGGGGGCGCTAACAAGGTACTGGGAGTTGCAGAGTCAGGTTGGGCCCGCAACCGCGCTAGTCCTGGAGAGTGGCTGCCCCGGAAGCCAATGGGAACTCAGGCGCAGAAAGGCGGGTGTCTGCTAGGAGTCTGGCCTTAGGAGTTAGAGTTACCTCATCTCGAGATCCCTGGCCTTGGATTGTAATAAATTCGGATTTTTTTTTTTTAAATCAGAATAAACTTCAATAAACATTATACTTGAAAAGTAAAAGTGTGCTATAATTTGTGAAGTAATCAGCAAACAGATATAATAGATTCCAGCATTTTTGTTTTGTTTTGTTTTGTTTTGTTTTTTCGAGACAGGGTTTCTCTGTGGCTTTGGAGCCTGTCCTGGAACTAGCTCTGTAGACCAGGCTGGTCTCGAACTCACAGAGATCCGCCTGCCTCTGCCTCCCGAGTGCTGGGATTAAAGGCGTGTGCCACCACCGCCCGGCCCTCCAGCATTTTTTTTTTAAAAAATGGCTATCTATAATAAGAGATAGTATATTATTCCAGCTAGATTCAGATAGTACTTTAAAATCCATGACATCAATTTCTTTCATTCAGTGAAAGCCATTCACCAAGCAAAAATGGAGCGCCATTCAAGGAAGCACCCGGTTCTAAATATATCTCCAATCTGTGTCTACTTTTTTAGTCTCCATTTCTACCAGTGTCGTCCAGAACACTCTTTTCTTCCCCGGATTACTTCCTCTTCACAGTCTTTTCAAACAGCTTGATCTATAAATATGCCCAAACTTGTAGTGCCGTTCCAATGCTCAACGATTAGAATCGCATGTAACTAAAAGCAGTGCTTAAATTAAAGTGTCAAGGGTCTAAGGCTCGTAGGGGCTACTCATGACCTTGGGAAGGTTGAATAAAACCCCATCTGTCTAGGCGCCAGCAAGGTGGCAAAAATTGACCTGTCACTGTCACAGCATGGGAAATACAGCCAGGAGATAACACTTTCCTGTTCACCTGACCCTACGAGCTGTGAGCTAACAATGATGGCTTGGGTTTGGGTTTTTTCAAACAAGGTTTCACTGTGTAAACCAGACCAGTCTCCAAACTGTAATCCTCCTGCCTCTGCCTCCTGAGTGCTGGAGTCATGGGTGTGTGCCATCATGTATATCATTACATTTTAAGTGGCTCAAAAACTTTTTAAGAACGCTATGATACATGTCAGTAAACAGCTCCCCTAAAGATCAGTTTTATCAGGGCACAGCCAAGATTGTTCTCTGCTTTGGTTCTCTAACAGCAGACGTATGTAGCACAAATAATAAAAACCCAGAGTTTAACCTGAAGATCAGAAAAGCAAAGCAGCCAAACCACTAGAGAGCTTTCACCTCTAAGAAACCCTCAAACTGAGAGAGAGCTAGTTCCTGTTTCATTCCAGTTTATATTCCTCTCTAGTGCTGGGATTAAAGGTGAGAGCCTTTTACCACCGCCTGAATCTATTTATGCATTGATCCTGAGTAGCCCAGACCTTGTGACTTTGAACTCACAGAGAGCCATCTGCCTCTGTTGCCCAAATCCTGGGATTAAAGGTGTGTAACACCACTGCCTGGCCTCTTAGTGGCAAAATTTTACCTTCTGGTTTTTAGGCAAGCTTTATTTATAAAACATAAATTTAAAGTATCACTATAGAGCTAGTACCTGTAACTGAGGCTATGTACCTGTTTACGCTGTAGATTAAGAATGTTTACTGCCAAGAGACCTACTGGAAGGGTTTGCTTACTTCTCAGACAACGCATAAGACACCTAACATAGCTTGCTGTGTGCTGTGGTCCCGATGATCACGGTTCTCCCTGGAGATCGGCACCCCAAAATAGTTCTATTTCCAGTTCGATGTTTGCATGTTTGACTAAAGAAAGCTGATGAGTAATGAGGGACTGTGAGTCCAAGTCAGGTGTGATACCACATACTTTTAATCCCAAAATTTGAGAGGCAGAGGCAGATGCATTTCTGTGAGTTTGAAGTTAGCCTGGTCTCCATGGTGAGTTCCAGGCCCGTCAGGGCTGCATAGTGAGACCCTGTCCCCCATTTCTAAACAAGTGCTATGGCTCCAATAATGAAATATTGAAAAGACATTATTTTTCGTTTATAATATATAGCATAGCATTTAAACCATTACAATTTAAAGGCCTAGCAACTCATTTACACGTTTGATGGATTTACACATTGATATCCCTCACCAATAGTATATGTAACATCTCCCATGAATGTCAGGGAACATACGCTGCAACTATATACCTCTGTGGGCTGAAGAAGGATGAACTATTTGTCCCATTAGTCCAGAGTTCAACAGAAGTCATAACTGATCAGCAGGGCTGATGGTGGCATCCTGCGCTTGCTACACATAACCCAGGGGAACCCGAAGCCTGAGAGTAGGGTAAAGAGGTGAAAGAACACCCTGCTCCTGAGACCAGAGCCGAGGAAACACACCTTGCCCCTAACCAACTCAGAACTTGAAATCTAACCAATACCTGAGCACAAAATCCAACCAATCTCTGAACTTGTCCCAAGCTCAGGACTTGAAAGTCTACCAATCCCTACCCTGAGAGTCTTCACCCTGGAAAGCTCTGCCCCTAAGAAACCCTCTATAAACCCTGGGCCTGTTCAGTTTGGGGCTGCCTTTTTCCACCTTGGCAGAGCCGCCACTCTCCTGGATTCCTCCCTCCCAATAAATCTCTTAGCTGAGATTTATCGTCACGACTTTATTTCAACAAGAGGCGTGGAGCAGAGCAGAGCTGTAACAACCTTCACCTGAGTGAGCTGACCTGGAGCAGATCTGTAGTAGGAGGCCGCTTGTTTGTTCCCCACTGCTCAGCCCCGAAATAATCACACAGAAGCCATATTATTTGCAATACTGTTTGGCCAATAGCTTAAGTGTATTTCTGGCTAATAATAAAGTGTAAATTTTAAATTAATCCATCTCCATTAATCTGTGTATCACCACAAGGCTGTGGCTTACCGGGTAAAGTTCTGGCATCTGTTTCTGGCAGGGCTACATGGCTTCTCACTACTCCGCCTTCTTTCTCCCGGCATTCAGTTTCGCTTTCCCCACCTAGTTCTATTCTGTCACAGGCCAAGACAGCTTCTTTATTCATTAACCAATAAAAACAATACATACATATATATACATACATATATATATATATATATATATATATATACACACACACACAGAGAAGGACTTCCCACATCAGTCTGTAACACTTCCCCTCGCTGGAGCAGAAGTGTTACACTCCAGCAGAGCTGAGCAGATACCTTCCCTTCTGAGCTGTAGATATTCTTTGGCTTCCAACTGTCAGGATACCTTTATATCAGAGTTGTAACACTTACAACAGAGCAAAGAAGACAGCTTGCAAAAATCCTGGGAAAATTGTGCCTAGATGTCTTTGACAGAGCAAAAGATAATGAGAAAGCAGATCACTCATTTATAATTTCAGTTCAGCTGTCTCTTGATCTATCACTGGAATAGTGACTTCTTTTAATGAACCAAGTTGGTGAATGTTGAATTAACTTCTTCACACTAGCCCGATGTGTTAGGACTAGCAACATGTTAAATACATGAAAGTACAATTTAATCCTTTGATAATTCATTTTTGAGACAAGATCTATTTTGTTTGTGTTTTTGTTTGTTTGTTTGTTTGTTTCAGACAAGGTTTCTCAGTGTAGCCTTGGCTGTCCTGGAACTCGCTCTGTGTAGATCAGGCTGGCCTTGAACTCACAGAGATCCACCTGCCTCTGCCTCCTGAGTGCTGGGATTAAAGGCATATGCCACTACTGCCCTGCTGAGACAAACCTCTTACATCCAGGCTTATCTTGAACTCACTCTGTGGCTAAAGATGGCCTTGAATTTCTGATCCTCCTACCTTCACTTCCAGTATTATATGTATGCACCACCATACTTGGCTTCAGATTGTGCAGGGGATCAACCTAGGGCCAAGCACTCTGCCACCTCAGCGAATTATTAAATAAAGAAACAAAACCCTAAAATTATTGACCCTGAAGTTTTGAATTGCTAGAAGAATCTATTGAGAAGGAAAAACTAAGAAGCAGCCTAAGAGAACTCAGTAATCATAGCATTGCTTCCTTTGATATGATATAGTATGGCAGCTTCTCTCTCTCTCTCTCTCTCTCTCTCTCTCTCTCTCTGTGTGTGTGTGTGTGTGTGTTTGTGTGTGTGTGTGTGTGTGTGTGTGTGTGTGTGTGTGTGTGTTTGGCTGGTTGTTTGGTTTGGGGGTTTGGGTTTTGGAGACAGGGTTTCTCAGTGTAGCCTTGGCTGTCCTGGAACTCACTCTATAGACCAGGCTGGTATCAAACTCAGAGATTCACCTTGCTCTGATCCTGAGTGCTGGGATTACAGGCGTGCACCACCATGCCCAGCTGTAGCTTGTGTGTGTGTGTGTGTGTGTGTGTGTGTGTGTGTGTGTGTGGTTTTTTAAATTCTTAAATGGTAGGAAACCTGGAGCTGTAGAGATGACTCAGTGATTAAGAGCACTTGTTGCTCTTGCAGACAACCTGAGTACAATTCCCAGCCCCCATATGACAGTTCACAATCATCTATCTAACCCCAGATTTCTGGAGATCTGACTCCCTCTTCTGACCTTCCCAGACACTGCACACAGAAATACATGCAGACAGAACATCTATACATATAAAACATGTCTTTAAAAAACTAGAAAACTGCCAGCCTGTGGTGGCTCATGTTGTGAACTCCAGCACTCAGAAGGCAGAGGCAGGCAGACCTCTGAGTTTAAGGCAAGCCCCACAGCACCTTCTACACTGGCCTACAGAGTGAATTACAGGACAGTTAGGGCTACACAGAGAAACCCTGTAGTGGGAATCTTGTAGAGACATTGTATCTAGGATAATGTTAGAAAGAAAAGTTGTTTCTTACTGTATCTGAGGTAGCAGTAGAATGAATTAGTGATTGTACTAATATGAAGGTACCTAGAGGATGGAGGAAGGTCATTGGTTAAATAAAAAGAAACTGCTTGGCCCTCATTGGTTAGAAGATAGGTGGGAGGAGTAAACAGAACAGAACGCTGGGAGGAAGAGGAAGTGAGCTCAGACTCCACAGCTCTCCTCTCGGGAGCAGACGCCTCAGAGAGACGCCATTCTCCCGGCTCCTGGGCAGACGCGATGAAGCTCCAACCCAGGATGGACGTGGGCTAGAATCTTCCCGGTAAGCGCACCTAGCTGTGCTACATAGAATATTAGAAATGGGCTAGTCCAGGTGTGAGAGTTAGCCTAGAAGAGGCTAGATAGAAATGGGCCAAGCAGTGATTAAATGAATACAGTTTGTGTGTTGTTATTTCGGGCATAAGCTAGCCAGGCAGCCGGGGTGTTGGGGACGCAGCCCCGCCACCCTTATTACTACACCTAGACCTTGAAGAAATCATAGTAGAAACCAGTGGTTGTTTTCTATGATTTATGGGGTTGTTTGTCTGAGGAATTTTTCCATCCATTGCATGACTTTGGTCATAAGACTATCCAGGCACACTTGGAGGTCTTGAATTACTGGGTACTGCATACAGTACACAATAAGGACTAAGGTTGCAGGGGTGTGATGATTTCCTTCAGAGAACATATAGGATAGATCAAAGGGGCTTTGGTATGAGGAACTTATTGTACCCCAAGCACAACCTTTGTGTACAATCAATGAATATGCTTCTGAGTGGAGATTTGAGTTTCAGTTCACAGAAACTGTTCCTCCCTGCTTCCAGAGACCCTAAAATTTCATTCTAGGGTGACTCTCCTTTTTTGAATGGTCCACACAACACAGAACACCCAACAAAACCCTGTCTTGAACAACCAAAAACAATAAACAGAGAAAGAAACAAATAAAAGAAAAAGAAAAAGGGAGAGGAATTAGAAAACTAATATACAGTACATTAAAAAGAAAAATCCTGGGGCCTGATCCTCAGTACACCACAGAACACCAGAGACGCACTGTATGGTAGATACAGTATCTGAGAGCTGTACAGAACACCAGCGACTGTGCTGTGTGGTAGATACAGTATTTGACAGCTGTGAGATGCTTCTGCATGACTCTTTCTCCCCTGTAGCCTCTTGTCTACAGTCTTCGTTGGTCCTTAGTCAGTGTTACTGATAACTAGTCAGATTAAAGAGCAAAAACAACTCCAGACTACTGGCTGTTTCTTTACTTCTCACAGGTACACCATATCAAAGCTGGAAGGGCATGGCATAGGGGAGTAGCCCAATGCCGGTATGCATTGCTAGCATGTGCAGGGCTCTGGGATGGAGTCCTCAGAACTGCAAAAGAAAGCAATCCAGTTGTCTCTACTCATCCTTGGAGCACTTCTTCCTAAACCTGGACACTAGGTACACCAACCCAAAGGCAATAGACAGTAGAGTCCGGCGTAAGCAAAGTCATCTGGCCAAACAGTTGATGCTCAGTGAGGTAGCAATCGGCCCTCATGAGCTCAAAGGAACAGGCACTATTAGAAGGTGTGGAGGTTGGAGTAGGTACGGCCTTGTTAGGGAAAGCGTGTAACTGTGGGAACAAGTTTTGAGGTTTTCTATGCCCAAGATACCACCCAGTGTTTGAGTTCATTTACTGTTGCTTTCTGATCAAAATATAGCCAGCACCATGTCTGCCTGTACTTCTCCCGCCATATTCCCAGCCCCCATGCTCCCCACCATGGTAAGAATGGATTAAATCTCTGAAACTGTAGGGCACCACCTCAAATCAATGTTTTCCTCTATAAGAGTTGCTGTGGTCATGGTGTCTCTTCACAGCTGTAAAAACCCTAAGACACTCAGAGGCTGACTCGGAGTCCAAAGCAATAGGCATTGCACTTTCAAAAGCCTTGGGACTTAACAACCCAAGCATGAAGAATTTCCTGGGTTCCTGGGTGCAACTTCTAGCCTCACCTCATGGTGGCGCTGGTCTTCTATCCTTGTAGAACCACGCCAGTCCTCATCAGGCCCAGCCTATTCGCGCGCAGCAGTTGCTACATAACCTCAAAGATCTCTTCCTTAGTCTTTATTAAATTCTCTGTTGAAAAAGCTACAAGGGCCAGACACACATGCTAGGAAGCAAATTTGGAAGACTCTCTCTGTCAAAAACAAATAAGAATCTTTTAAAAAATAAAACAGGTGTGCCCAGATTTTTTTCATTCTGCAAAATATACAAAATAAGCAAGTGAATTTCAGCACAGACATTTTTTGTGTGGTTACATGTATATTTGAGGAGGCATAGAAAGCACCATCTTGTTTACTGACGTTTCGTGCAAGCCCTGCTGAGATAACAGGTGTCTGGGATCTAGGCTTCTCACCACAGACACGTGGTGATTTGAATAGGAATAGCCCCATAGGCTCTCATATTTGGACGTTTGATCGGTAGGAAGTGGAGCTACTTGACAAGGGTTAGGAGGTGTGGCCTTGTCGGAACAGGCGTGGCCTTGTTGGAGGAAGTGTGCCACTGAGGAAGGGCTTTGGGGTCTCCAGTGCTCAAGCCAGGCTCATGGGCTCTACCTGCGGCCTTCGGATCCAGGCCTGCCTGTGTGCCGCCAGGTTCTCTACCCTGAAGATAAGGAACTAAACCTCTGAAACTGTAAGCAAGCCTCAGTTAAATGCTTTCTTTATAAGAGTTGCCGTAGTCATGGTGTCTCTTCACAGCAATAGAACACCAACTAAGACTGGGTCAGAAGCGCATGCTTGTTTGCCGTTAGTCTAAGAAGACCCCTGCTAACCGGTTCACTAATATACCAGAGATTACAAAAGAGCATAATATTTGAAAATGGTGGGTTCCTTCATAATACCCCAGTTGTGTGCTACAGTGGTCCTGCAGAGACAGCAAAAGCACTGAGAAAGACTAGGGAGGTAACCTGTATCTCATCACCAAAACAGAAATCCCAAAACTTCGATCATTTGCTGCAGCTCCTGTGAGACGTCACAGGATGAGTGCGGGCTGAGCAAGGTCAGCATTTAACCAATGGATGCTGCAAAGTGACCCCTTGGGCCACACTGGTGTGGGTCAGTGGCAGCATCAAGTTACGGAGCTGTTTCATGGCACAGAGAGCCTCCCCAGCCAAGCTCAGAATCTAGCCTAAACTCCTTGCTTGGCATCCAGGACCCCAGGAATCAGCTCCAATGTGCCCGGCTCAGGATTCTGAGAGAGCCTTTACAGAGGACTGCATATGGGGACTTTCAGCTGAAAAGACTGATCATAGTTCTGGACCCTGGCTGTCCTAGCTACTTATGTTGTTGTTGTTATTATTTGTTAGTTTGTTTTCAACTTGACACAAGCTAGAGTTACTGAGAAGAGGGAATCCCAACTAAGAAAATGTCTATCAGATTGGCCTGTAGGTGTGCCTGTGTGAGGGTTTTCTTAAAGATTAATGCGGACAGTCCCCGCCCACTGTGGGTGATGCTACACCTCGACAAGTGGTCCTAAGTGGTTTAAGAACGCAGGCTAAGCAAGTGATGAGGACCAGTAACCAGCATTTCTCCATAGTCTCTGCTTCAGTTCCTGCCTCAAGGTTCCTGCCACAAGGTTCCTGCCCTGCTTGAGTTCCTAGCTGATTTCCTAAAGGCAGATTTGTCTGTGTCCCTGAAGCCTCTCCCAAATAACCACACAGAGACTTATTAGTAATTAGTAAAGCCGGCTAATAGCTCAGGCTTGTAGGTAGATAACTTACATTTTAAATTAGCCCATATTATCTACACTCTGTCACATGGCAGTACCTTCTTTCAGCATGACACATTCATTTTGCTTCTCTCCTTGCCTCCTCAAGAATCCCATGACTCCGCTCTTCTTCACAGAATCCTCCTAGTCTGGCTCTCCACCCAATCTCTTCCTGCACAGTTATAGGCCAGTCAGCTTTTTACTAACCAATGAGAGCAATACAGATTTACAGTGAGCAACAACTAAGCCACAGCAACTTCCCTCAGTGATGGACTAGAATTGCAAATTTTGTAAAAGAAAACATTTAATGAGGACTTGGTTAGTGTTTTGGAGGGTTAATCCATTATCATCATGGGGAGAAGGAGGCAGGCATGGTGCCAGAGCAATAGCTGAGAGCTTTACATCCTAACCTCAAATCAGCAGGCAGAGGGAGAGAGACACTAGACCTGGAATGGGCTTTTGAAACCTTAAAGCTCACCCCCAGTGACATACTCCCTCGAAAATGGCCACGCCTCCTCCAACAAGAACACATCTCCTAACTCTTCTCAGTGTCACTAAGTGGGGACCAAACATTCAAATACATGAGCTTTTGGGAGCCATCCTCATTCAAACCTCCACATTATTAAAATATGCACAGCATACATATTTTATCACAGCAATACAAAGCCGAACTATGACACCAACAGCCTGGTATCAAGCTGTTGATATGCTTCATTTCTTCTGAGGCCTCTCTTGAATTGTCATTGGCTGCTTCCGCTGGGTGTTCTTACATGTCTTTGCCCAAACTTCCTCTTCTACAGTATTGGATTAGGTATTACCCTGAAGACCCCATAGGAACTTCACTTAAAGACATTATCTTCATATATGGTCTCATCTGAGGTACTGGGATTATGTCTTGAACATAAGGGGACAATTCAGATGATACCATCATCCCTATGTATGTCCTGGTCTCTCACGTTAATGCTTTTTTTTAAATTAATTTTATTTTGTCTTTACATTCCAACCAAAATTTCCCTTCCCTCCTCTCCTCCACTTCTCCTCTGCCGCCCCCCCCCCACATCTACTCTTCCATTTCTATTTAGAAAAGGGCAGGCCTCTCATGGATATTGACAAAACATGGCATGTCAAGTTACCATAGGATTAAGCACCTCCCCTCATATCAAGGCTGGATGAGGTGACCCAGTAGGAGGAAAGGTTACCACCTATCCAACTCGACACCTTCTTTCTCTTCAGAAAACAAACAGGCAATAAACAACAAAACAAATTGTGGTGGGAACTTTTCTTTGGAACTGCCCACTCTACAGAGACTTATTATTAATTATACAAGCTCAGCTGATAGCTAGACTTGTTCCTACTTCATTCTTATAACTTAAATGAACCCATATCTTTTACTCTACATCCTTTTATGTGGCTCAGTTACCTTTACTTTGTACTCCCCATGCTGACAACTCTACCTTTCTTCTTCCCAGTGTGCTCTGTGTCTGACTGTCTTACCTACACCTCCAGCCTAGCTAATGACTGCTCAGCTTTTTATTAAACCAATAAGAAGGCACCTTGGCAAAGACACATCTTCACAGCGTACAGAAAGATTATTCTGCAATAGCAAGACAAAACAAAAAAAGGAAACTGCAAATTTAAACAGAAAACACACACACACACACACACACAACCATAAAAACACAAAATTAGAAACCATAATATACAAGCAAAAGACTGGTAAGATAAAAAATTCTCAAACAAAGCAATGTGAAATTTTTAAAAGTCTACAAAAATATCATTGAGTTCATTTCATTTTGTGTTGGCCATCTCCTACTGGGCATGGGTCCTAACCTTAAGTGTGGTTTGTATCCCCAGTGAGACTCCATTAGAGAAAACTAACTTCTCCTTTGCAAGTAGGTAGCAATTGAGATAACTTTTGGTTAGGAAGTGGAACTCATGTCCATTCCTCTCTCTCGAAGCTGGGACCCACCTGGGCAGATGCCTGCTGCCTTAGTATCTGAGAGTTCATATATGCATCAATCCTGTTGCATCTGGGAGACACTGTTTTCTTGGTGTTATTCAGTCCCTCTGGCTTTTACAATCTTTCCCCATCTTCTTCCCCATAGCTCCCTAATCCCTGACATGAAGGTTTGATGAAGACATTCCATTTAGGACTGAGAATTCCACAGCTTCTCACTCTCCGCACGTTGCTCAGCTGTGGGTCTCTGAATTGTCTCCATCAGCTACAAGAGGAAGTTTCTCTGATGATGCTGAGCGAAGCACTGATCTGTGGGTATAGTAGAATGTTGTCAGGAGTCATTTTATCCTTATGGTCTATAACAGAACATAGTCTTTGGTTTCCCCCTGGGCCCATGGCCTATCTGGTCTCTAGTTCTTGGCTCCCCAAGAAGCATCAGGCATGGGTTCTATCTTGTGTAGTGAGCCTGAAATCCAAGCAAAGAATGGTTGGTTAGTCCCACAATGTACGATTGCAATAGTATCTGATAGTATTGCACCAGTGTGTCGTGTGGACAGTTGACCTGTTTCTCAGTCATTTGTGTTTCATCTTTTGAGAACTCTCTTTTTAGTTCTGCACCTTTTTAAAATTTGAGATATTTGATTGCTCGATGCCCAGGGTTTTTTTTTTTTAGTTCTTTATGTATTTTAGATATTAACCCTCTGCCAGATGTGTCAAGCTCTTTTTACACTCTGTAGACCCTTTCTCTGCCTGAATGATGCCGTCCTTTACCTTACAAGAGCTTTTCAGTTTCTGAGACCCTGCTTATTAATTGTTGCTCTTTGTGCCTGTGTTATCAGTGTCCGACCAGTTTTCTTAAGGGTGGACCTCAGAAAAATCTTTCTCAGTCACCATGGCAACCAGCCCATTCCCCTAGAAGGCATTGCCCCGTCCCCCCCCCCTTTCTTGTCTAAAGCCTTCTTACTAATGAATTCTATTTGTACTCAGAGTCCCCCACACTTCAGTCTCTAAACAAAAGCTCTGGTAAGTTCTAACAAATGTCATAGAATTGACAAGAAAAAAATAGGAAAAGGGCAATGTTGAAATATGGTTAAATAAACTATATTGAGGTCTTCCTTTCTTCATAAGCAAAAACCCAGAGTTCTTACATTCTTATATCTGTTGAATATTAAGAAAGGAGTATTTTGGCTGTCTTCCATTCAACATTTAGGACTGCCCAATAAACTCCCAAGGGATGTTGGCAGTTTAAAATAGATGCCCATGAATCCAAATAAAATGAATCTCTATTTGGTTAGAATATGAAGGAATCATTCTTTTTTATTTTCGATTTTAATTTATATTTTATACATATACATATATTATAATTATACATTGATAATACTCTCATATCATACATGTTGGAGTTTAGACCAATTAATTTTTGACTCAGCTCCTAAACTTCCAGTTTTCCATCAGAAGTCATTTTCTCTGGTTGTCACGGCGTTGAGGGCTTAAGTCAACAGGAATACATTGTTTTGCAGTTTTAGTCTACAGACTCGCAGCCCTAGTGTTGAAAATAGGCCAGATATCATCCGCTGAGTAGAACTCCGTTGTGTAAATGGACCACACTTTCCTTGTCAATTCTTCAGGTGAGGGGAGTCTAGGTTGGTTCCATGTTCTGCTTATGACAAATAATACTGCTATGGACAAATGTCCTGTGGTATGATTGAGCATCTTTTGGGTATACAACCAAGAGTGGTATTATTGCCTCTTGAGGTAAACTGATTCCCAATTTTCTGAGAAACTACCATACTGATTTCCAAAGTGGCTGTACAAGTTTGCACTCATACCAGCAGTGGAGGAGTGTTCCCCTTACTCCACATCATCTCCAGCATAAGCTGTCATCAGTGCTTTTGATCTTAGCCATTCTGACAGGTGTAAGATAGTGTCTCAAAGTCATTTTGATTTGCATTTTCCTGATGGCTAAGGATTTTGAACAATTCCTTAAATGTCTTTCAGCCATTTGAGTTTCTTCTGTTGAGGATTCTCTGTTTATATCTGTACTCCATTTTTTAATTGGATTATTTGGTATTTTGATGCCTAGTGTCTTGAGTTCTTTATATATTTTGGAGATCAGCTCTCTGTCAGATGTGGGGTTGGCAAAAATCTTTTTGTAGCTTGAGTTCTAATTGATCTTAATAAGTAAACCTGGAGCCAGATATTGGGGTGAAATTTGAAGGATCAGAGAAACAGTGTGGCTAGCCACTAGAGAGACCTTTTACCTCTACCAGTGCTCACACTGAAGGGGCAATCCTATTCTCAGACTGCATCCTCAGACCATAGGGACAATTCTCAGTTTTCATTGAGCTTTTGCCTCCTCCTGCCTTATATTCCTCTCTCTGCCCAACCATATTACTGCTGTCTTCATCTCCCTAGTGCTGGGATTAAAGTCGTGGAATTCCAAGTGCTGGGATCACCTTTATGTGAGCTCTGTTTCTCTTTTAGACAGATTCAATCTCATGTTGTCCAGGGTGGTTTTGAACTAACAGAGATCCCTCTGTCTCCCGAGTCCTGGGATTAAAGGTGTGTGCCACCACTTCCCTGGTCTCTAGAGGTTTGGCTCTGCCTTCTGATCTTCAGGCAAGCTTTATTTATTAGAACACAAACAAAATATCACTTCCCATCTTTTTCCCATTCGTTTTGTCTTATTTACCCTGTCATTTGCCTTACAGAATCTTTTCAGTTTCAGGAGGTCTATTTATTAATTGTTACTCTCAATGTCTGTGTTACTGGTATTATATTTAGGAAGTGGTCTTCTGTGCCAATATGTTCAAGGTTACTTTATTTGCAGGCAAATTGATGAAACTAGAAAAAGCCATCCTGAGTGAGGTACCCCAGACCCAGAAAGTCAAACACAGTATGTATTCACTCATAAGTGGATATTAGATATAAAGCAAAGGATAACCAGGCTACAGTGCACAACCCCTGAGAAGCTAGGTAACAAGGAGGACCCTAAGAGACACATGTATGGATGGCTGTGGGGAAGGGAAATAAAAAAATCTCCTGAATAAATTGGGAGGGGGAAGGAGGGGTGAAGAGGGGAGGGGAGGTAATAGGATGGTTGAGTTGGAGAAGGGACAGAGAGGGAGAGCAAGGAAAGAGATATCTTGATAGAGAGAGCCATTATAGGGTTAGGAAGAAGTCTGGTGCTAGGGAAATTCCCAGGAATCTACAAGGATGACCCCAGCAAAGACCCCTAGCAATAGCGGAAAGGGTGCCTGAACTGGCCTTGCCCTGTAATCAGATTGGTGACTACCGTAATTGTCATCATAGAACCTTCATCCAGTAACTGATGGAAGCAGATACAGAGATCCACAGCCAGGCACTGGGCAGAGCTCCCACAGTCTAGTCAAAGAGAGGGACGAGGCATTATATGAGCTTAGGGGTCAAGATTATGAAGGGGAAACCCTCGAAGAGCTGACCCAAGCTAGTGGGAGCTCACTGATTCTAGACTGATAGCTAAGAACCTGCATAAGACCAAACTAGACCCTCTGAATGTGGGTGACAGTCGTGTGACTTCGGCAGTCTGTGGAACCACAGGCAATGGGAGCAGAGGATTTTTCCCCCAGT
The DNA here is from genome assembly GCF_018167655.1 of Microtus oregoni. Lineage (NCBI taxonomy): Eukaryota > Metazoa > Chordata > Mammalia > Rodentia > Cricetidae > Microtus > Microtus oregoni. The sequence goes on along the minus strand of NW_024543069.1, from coordinate 39,814,636 downwards.
GCATGAATTGGCCTTTTATAACCCATTCCCTATGGAGGGATAACTTGCTCAGTCATGATACAGAGAAGAGAAGCTTGGTCCTGCCTCAACTTGATATGCAGACTTTGTAGATTACCCATGGGAGGGAGGCCTTACCCTTTCTGAGGAGTAGATGGGGGACTAGGTGGGGGGAATGTAGAAGGGCAGCAGGAGGGGAGGGAGGGTTAACTGTGTTTGGTATGTAAAATGGAAAAAAAAAACTTTTAAATAAAAAAAAAATAGTGAGAAAAAAGAAATGAAAACATATCATCCCTCTGGAAGTCACTAGAGGGGGATCTTTCCTCAACTCTGCCAGCAGCTAGGTCGGCTTCTGGTGGCCACCCCAGACTCCCAGCTTGTTCCAATCCTCAGGAGGCCTTTCTCCTTTGTTGCTGTACCGTCTTCCCTATCTTCCCCTGTGAGAAGATGTCTTTGTCCAGGTTTCCTGAACTCCAGTGACGCTGAGTGAGTCTGCCCTTAAATCCGTGTGTACAGACCACATCTCTGCACAGACTCACAGCCTCAGGCAGAACGGGTTAGGTCTTTGCGATATCTCTTTCGAAGGGAAATGGGGCCTACAGCTCAATCCCTTCTGCCCCAACGCCGCGTGTTCCTTTTGTTGACTTGGAGCTCAGCAGCTCCTCACTGGCTCTCCTAAGTCACCACACCTGCAGGGAGTGTCTCTATTTCCCCTCATTTCCTGTCCATTTCACCAACATGATGGACTGAGCTGCCTAGAAACCCACTTGAGTGGTTGCTGCCCTTGGCCGCAGCATCACAAGATTGCAGCAAGGGCAGCAATCGCAGCACACACACGTTTGACGTGGACTCTTTGTTCACCCCGTGGCTCCAAGAACCATGGGTACGAGAAAACCAGAAAGGACCAGGCGTGTGTGGATACTGGAGGTCAGTGTTGGGTGTTTTTAATCACTTTCCTGCTTGTTTTAAATTTACACTTGTTTGTTGGTTGGTTTGCCTGCTTGTTGTGTAGCGAAGGGGAGTACATGGTGCAGACAGTGCCAGGGTAGAGGTCAGAAGGAAGTTTACAGGCCTCCACCATGTGGGTCCTGGGATCTAATTCAGTCTTGGTCGGAAGTGCCCATCCTCCTGAGCTGTCTTTCATGCCCTCTACCTTACGTTTTGAGACCAGGTCTTTCACTGGAGCTGGAGACCAGTGTTTCACTCAGTTGGCTGGCCAGTGAGCCTCCTTTCGTGCCCCTCAGAGCTAGGCTTGCAGGTCTTCCAGCATTTTCTGATGTTCTCACAGGGAAAGCTTTCAAGCTGTTTACCCGGAGAGCCATCTCCAGTGGGAGCCATCTCCAGCTAAGATCTGTTCATTTTGATGAAAAAATACATTTCTCTTGCACTCTGACTTGGGTTTGATATTTGCTCCCCTTCTGGAACCCTCTCCCAACCTCTGCCTTGATGTTTGGATTGCCTTCAACAGTGTGGCTGCATCTTGATCGTGGGCAGATAGGATTCTTACACACTAGCCCACTCCACCCCCAACCCCCACCCGATGTTTGGGCTCCATCCTCCATTGCATGCTGCACCTGGACTGGGGTTCTTACAGATGTCTCTGAATGCACTCATATCCTGTGTTTTCATGAGAGGCACTGACAGGCGCACATGGTATTTTGGAAAAGGGAAGTTTAATAACTAAAACACACCACACACATGCACACACACACACACACACACACAACCAACAACAACAAAAAAACAAAAACAAAAACAAACAGTAAACTTTTCCTATCTGCCAAACTCCCCTAAATGCAGATGCCAATCCTTTCGAGACACTCGCAGTTGGGGGTCAGCCTGAGTCCAAGGTCACTTATAGTTGAGGAGTTCAGCAGGTCAGGACCCTTTCCACCAGAGCAAACAGCTGCACTGAGCCTTACAGCTGGGCTCTAGCCTGTCTGCCCCAAACTTGCCCTCCTGTTCCTGGGAGAGCTGCAGGGAGAGATCCTCACCCCTGCATCAGGCAGGTGAGCAGAGCAGACTGTCCAGAGTCCCTCTTCAGACTTCTCCAGACTGTCCCCTTGGTAGGACCCTGGGGCAGTCCTGAGCCTTTCAACCAACACAGCTTCCCAAGAAAGAGTTCAGGGCAGGGAATTCCAACAGTTCTCACTTCCTGCCTCCTAGAGTCCCTGGGGGCCCCACTGGGGGCCCGCCCCTTCCTCTGGCAGTTGTAAACCAAAAATTCCCATCTCCCTTTTTCTATTTTGGGTTAGATTTCTGTCATCAACAACTGAGATTCCTCGTGAGGAATGTCCAGTCATCCCATGCCCTCAGTCAGTCAGCGAAAGGCCGTCGTAGGCTGTGGCTTCCTCTGTCTCCACAGCCTTGTGCCTCTGCTTGCTCCTCTGCATCCCTATGTGATACTGAGGCTGAGACTCAAGAGCTTGTGTGTAACCCTGGCAGACATGTGTGACAGCTGCTTGGATTAAATACCTTTCACTTGCCACAATCTCATGTAGCCCAGGCTGACCTCGGTCTCGTGATGCAGTTAAGGATGATCTTGAACTTCTGACCCTCCTGCCTTCACCTCCCAGTGTACCGTTATGCAGGTGTGTATCATCACTACACCTGGTTTATGTGGTTCTGAAATGGAACCCAAGGCCTCAGGCATGCCAGGCAAACACTCCACCACCCAAGCTATCTCTCCAGAGAGAGAAATGAAAACATAAATTCCCATTTCAAAATGTATATCAAAATTATAAAACTCTGCCGAAGAGGGAGCCGTTTTACCTAAGCTGATGTAAGAGAGTAAACGCTGAAGAAAGCAATCGAGTGACCTACCACGAAGACTGTGACATAGGCGGCTTTTGTGTTCACTTGTTGCCTCTGCAGGCCGCTTTCTGAGAACGCACAAGGACGTTACAAGTGATGTCACACTGTGAGACAAAGAACGCTGTTGTGAGGTGCACAGAGATGACGCATTTCCTCAGCAGCTCAGCGCCCAAGGAGCCTAAATCCACGGTTTTCGTTTCCACGTTTATCTTGTCATCTTCTTAATATGATACCGTTGTTGTCTTTTTAAATGGCATTCACACGCAGGCATTTATGTACTGTGCAGAATCCTAACAGGCCATGCGGGCCAATAGGGAAATTCAAGGAATGATGTCAGGTCTGGAAAAGGACTTTCGTAAATATAGCTATATTACAGTAGATTTGTATTTTTATTTTACATTTTTTTATTTTTACATTATACGCATAGGCGAGGGTGTGTGTGAGAGATGAGAATCACATGACACTACTGTGGGGGACAGAAGACAACTGGCGAGGTTTCCTCCTCCCATCCTGTGTGTGCCAGGGATAAAACTTGAGTCTTGGCAGCAAGCACCTTTATCCACGGAGCCATCTTGATGGCTCACAGTAAACCATTTTTAAAAACCGTCTACTCATAAAAGATTCATGGAGCTGCCACTATATAGTGGATACTTACTTGTGTAGTTTTTGCTTATGGACAGAGACTAGTTCCGGCCTCGGCCACGGTCTCAGACCAGGATATGAGAGAGGTTAAAGCTAACATGATCACGTGTGTCCCTGTGCATGTTCCCCAGGGCTTCCGCTTGCTTCTGTTCTTCCCTCATATCTGACATATCTGCGGACACACTCAGCTGTTGAGCTGGCCCCATCCCTCATTTCCGGAGGGTGTGATACACAGCATCATCTGATACAGACGTGACAGAAGTCAAGTCGTGAAGTAGTCTCCTGGCTCCTGAGGGAAGGAAAGGTCAGGAGTGATGATCAGGGCGGCAAGAGGTCCTGGGGGCCCAGGGATGTGGTAGCTTGGGGCCTTCGAGAGAAGTACTTGCTGGATCATCTCCTCTGAGCTGTGAACTAGACACTGAACAGCACACATTCCTGTCTTTTCTCCTCTGTTGACTCCCCCGCCCCAGTGAAACTGAACTTTTATCCTCCACTTCTCTTCTGTCTGGGATGAGTCTCGAAGCTATGTTTTCCAGTCTCATCTAATCAGGAGTGGTTGCTGCTGGAAAGGGTCCACTAAATGGGGCCCACGCTGTGGTTTGTCTCCTCCCAAATTCATATTAAAAGCTGATGGTCATTTTAGTGATATTAAGAGGCCTTTAAGGAATCAGTAGGTCCTCTTGACAAACCAACACTTTTCTCACTGCAAGAGGGAGGGAGGTAAGGAGAAAGGGAAGAAGGGAGGAAGGGAGGAAGGAAACATTTGCCTTTGCAAAACATACTATCTGAGAAAGAACTGTTAACCAATACCCAAAAAATCCCCTCATACAACGGAAAAAGTAATGGGATAATCTTTTTGTATATCGTGTAAAGATGTGTCTCTGTTTTACGTCACTTGCCTAAAGCACCTTCTGTTTGGCTTAATAAAATGCTGAATGGACAAAGCTAGGCAGGAGAGAATAAGCAAGACTTGCGGGCAAAGATAGGAACTCTGGGAAAGAATGTGGTGCAGGAGATTGCAGAGGAAGTCAGACATGTGGTACCAAGGAGAAGTAATGAGCCACAAGACAGAACACAGATTAATATAAACAGGTTAATTTAAGATTTAAGGGCTAGTTGGAAACAAACCAAAGCTAAAGCTGAGGTTTCATAGTTAATAAAAAGTCTCGGTGTCATTATTCAGGAGGTGGCAGGCCAAAGAAAGACCTGTTAGAGAAAAAGTAGAGCAAATTCTAATGCTGCAAGCATGAGGTAGGCCTAGAGTGTGTGATGGCCCATTACGGTGACACCAGAAGCCAGTCTTAACCCAACACCCTGTGGTCAGGAAGCCTGGAGTCCAGGGTTGGGGGATGGGTCTGGAAGCAGCCCCTCCTTCCCAGACAGCTAGCTCTGTGTGAGGAATCAGCTGCACAAGTCGCCATCTCCAGTTCTAAGACCAGGAGCCATTGTGAAGGGTTTCTATGCCAGGCATGGTGACTCATCACCAGGGAGGATGGGGCAAATGGATTGCTCTGAGTTTGAGGCCAGCCTAATCAGAACACTTGCTCTCTGGGGACAGAGTGGGATAGGGTTCTTCTTAGGTGGTAACAAAGTTCCACCTTTTTATTTTTACTTTTTATTTTTGAGACTGTGTAGCCCTGGCAGGCCTAAAACTTACTGTGTAGACCAGACTGGCCTCAAACTCATAGAGATCGCCTGCTGCTGCCTCCTGAGTGATGAGGTTCAAGGCATGCCAAACTTGGTGTCCTTTTGAAGAAAAGATCTACGTATATTTTATAAGTGTGTGTGTGTGTGTGTGTGTGTGTGTGTACCATGTCTATGCAGTGCCTGGGGAGGCCTGAAGAGGGCATCAGATCCTCTGGAACCTGGGTTACAGGTGGTTGTGAGGAAATACCCGTAACCATCAAGTCATCTCTCCAGCCCAAGTCTTAAACCTTGATGGAGTGTGATCATCAAACAGATGTATTCATTTGTCAAAACTCAGCAATTTATATTTAATATTTTTGATTTTTTTGTGGCTTTTCAAGACAGGGTTTTGCTGTAGTTTTTTAGAACCTGTCCTGGAACTAGCTTTTGTAGACCAAGCTGGCCTCGAACTCACAGAGATCTGCCTGTCTCTGTCTCCCGAGTGCTGGGATTAAAAGCATGTGCCACCACTGCCCGGCCTTATTTTTGCATTTTTATATGTGTATATCACATATATAAGAAATATTGAATTCTAGTTAATGGTAAGTAAGCTGAAACTACAAAGGGGGACATACATCCATGGTGGAAACTTATTTTGCAATGCATCAAAATCAGAAATATTTCTATATAAATGAGAGCTTAAGTGGATGGATGAGAAAATGGATGTATGGATGAATGTACAGATGGATAGAAGGATGATGGATGATGGATGGGTATGTGAGTAGAAGGACAGATAAATGCATGGTTGGATGAAGGAAGGATGGTGAATGACAGGTGGGTAAAGAAATGCATGGGATGATGGGTAGACTCATGATTGGATGCATGAACAAATGGACAGACAGACACATCAGGTAAGGTTTCTAAGGGATATTGACAATGAAAGAATCTGACAATAAGTACACGAATGTCCACATTAATCTTGTTTCAGCTTGCTACATCTGAGGTTTTTCCCTAATAAAATGTTGGAGAAAACTACTTTTGGGAAAAAAGGGAAGCTTTCAGCTATTTGAGGTCTTACTGGTATTCCTTGGCAGTTGTGTAGGACAGAACACCTAAGCTAATAAACGAACAAATTCTCATTTGTCAACATCGAAACTCAGCTGCCTTCTGGATTTCCAAGGCCTTGGGAAGTTTATGAAAAATGTCCATAAAACAGAACACTGCGGTGCTCATTCTCCAGCCTCTGGCGACCGTGCGAGTCTGTGGGGTCATCTAGAATGCAGGGAGCGCAGACCCCAGCATTGCTGTCCCTCCCTCTTGACGTCACGTTCCGATTGTAGGGGTTGCCAGGGTAATGACCGGAGCCAAGACTTCAAGAAAGGACAACATACTTATTTTCCCTCTTTTGGAATCAGATACACAATATTTAAAATTCACGACACATGCCGCTTGATGAAATTCCCAGAAACCCAGACCTCACAGTGCAGGAATGAGCTCCCATCTCCGCGTCTGCAGCTCTGTGTTCCTTGGCAGCGAACAGTCTTTTCTATACACACTAACCCCCACCACCCGCCAAGGAAATACATGAAATACATGTAGTTCATACAAATTTATTTGGTAAAGTCAATAGAAAGACCTAATTACCTTAAAGACAGGCATGGGGGAAAATCGTATCTGGTGGTTTTGTTTTGTGTTTTTCAAGACAAGGTTCCTCTGTGTAGCTTTGAAGCCTGTCCTAGAACTCACTCTATAGACCAGGCTGACCTTGAACTCACAGAGATCCACCTGCCTCTTCCTCCCCTGTGCTGGGGTTAAAGGCATGCGCCACCACCACCCAGCTCATACCTGTTTTGAAAAAAGAAACCAGCTATCACTGGGTGTCTATGAGAGGACTGTACCAGTACTGAGTGAAGTTACCAAAACGAAGGTTCGGGTGCCCCATAGAGAATGGTTGTATTTGTCCATAAGGTTCTCACATCCTCCTACATGCATTTAAACCATCTCTAGTTACTTAAAATGCTTAACATATTTAGATGGTATGTAAATTGTTGTTAAAATAACTGTTTAGAAAATAATGACAACAAAAATTTGTATATGTTCAGTGCAGGCATAATTTTTTGGGGAATTTTTAAAAAGTTTCTTGTTAGTATATGTTAATTATACAAAATAATAGATTTCATAATGATATCTTTATATAATGTGTAAATATATATATTATATATATATATTATCGCATTTCATCCCCTTTACCCTATCTAACCCCTTCTCTCTTGTTGATTCTCTTCTTCTTTCTGGATAGTTCTCCTCCTACTTTCTTGTCTGTCGTCTGTCTGTCTGTCTGTCTGTCTGTCTGTGTGAACAGAAATTGGTACCAGAGAGTGAACTAGTGCTGTGATAGACATAGCTGTATTGTTTGGGGGAGAGTGGTTGCAGAAGCATGTGGAGCTTTGGGTTAGGAGGGCTTAGAACTTGAAGCCCAACCAGTGTGAAGACTGGATGATGGTAAGAGCAGCACAGACCACGTAGGCTTGGCTCATGAAGTTTCAGTGTCCTTCAAAACTCTGTTGGGGCCATTGGTGTGATATTCCGAGTTAAGAATCTAAGGTTTCTGTTCAGCTTGGGTTTGAGAGGATGCTGCGATTAGGAAGACACCAGCAGCACTTAAATGAAGCTCATGCATCACTAGGGCAATTGATGTTGGTCAGCTGGAGCTGAAACAGCATGATTAAGATGAGACCTGACTAAGTGAGGTAAAATCTTCTGGGATGTGTATCCTCAGGATTCACACACACGAAAGCTGTGACCCCAGGGTGTCAGGACCGCACTAAGATGGTAGCTGAATTTGATAATATTTAAGAGTCTCTGTCTTAGTTAGGGTTCCTTTTGCTGGGATAAAAAGTAACTTGGAGCTGGTCAGTGGTGGCACACGCCTTTATCCCCAGCACTCTGGAAGCAGAGGCAGACAGATGTCTGTGAATTCAAGGCCAGCCTTGAACAGATTGAGTTCCAGTACAGGCTCCAAAGCTACACAGAGAAACCCTGTCTTGAAAAACTAATAATAATAATAATAAATATCTTCCCCCCTCTTCACAGCTTATAAGTGTATCACTGAGGGAAGCCAGGGCAATAACTTAGGAACCCGGAGGCAGGAGGCCATAAAAGGGAGCAGCTTACTGGCTTGCTTAGCAGTCCGCTTTCTTTCACCACCAAGGACCACCAGCCCAGATGTGGCACTGCCCGCAGTGAGCCTGACCCTCCCACATCTGTCTCAATCAAGAAGATGCCCTGCAGGCTTTCTCCCAGGCCAATCTGGTGGGAGCACTTTTCTCAGTTGAGTCTCCCTCTTCCCCAGTGACTCTAGCTTGTGTCAAGCTGACATAAAAACTAGCCAGTACCATTGACCCCTTATTAACATGACACACAAACGCATTATAGTTAAACCATACCTTCCCTTTCCTGTTCATTGCCAAGATCACATATTAATATTAATATCACAATATAAAACATCCCAACTTTTAAAAGTCATAGTCTTTACAAATTCAAACACTTTAAATGTTAAATCTCTTTAAAACTTCCAAAGTCTCTTTCAAAGTTCAAGGCCCTCTAAAATAGCCAAAGGCTTTAAAATATTCTGAATCTCTCTAACACTCCAAAATATCTCCCAAACTCCAAACTCCATCAACCGTGATCTCCTGCAAAGTCAAAATAAGTGAAATATTTTCTTACTCCAAGAAGTCACAGCCACAATCAAGTAGACCCAAAGTCTCACAACGTAAAGCTCTGTGTCTGACTTCTGGGAGTCATTTGTAATCTTCTAGGCTCCTCCAAAGAGCTCAGAAAGCCACCTACAGTACTTAACCTCCTACCCAGCGCAGGTGGCACTGTTCCGGAAAGCATGAAGGGGTCATTGAGAGCAGCTGAGGCTTGGCACAATAAGGCGGGGTCGGAGTCCCTGAAGAGAGCCTAAGAGACCGGCTATTGGTGAAGAAGGTGCAGCCCCTGCTGCAGTGGAGACCCTAGGATTGAGGGAGGTCATGTAGAGAAACTGAGGTTTGGCACTGGGAGAGGCCTGGAGAGGTCGTTGGTGATGGGGCAACCTCGGTTGCAGTGGAGACCCCCCATCATATCAGAGTTGCCCGGACTCTAGTTCTTGGCGGATGACCACCAAGTAAGCCAGTAGCTGTGGAGTGGAGCCACCAGAGCCCATGAGATGGGTTGTGCGTACTGCAGGTGGCAGAACCAGAGTAGATCTGCTCAAGCCCTTCGGAGCTCGGGAGATTGTAAGCCCCAGATGCTGGACACTGAGCCTAGGATTCCATTACACTCCTGGATGCTGATTTTTCTTTGCTCTTCCTGTAGTTGTGCCCTGGTTCTTCCCTCTGAGAACAGGAAAGCATGGAAAGTTGTTTTTAATTTGCAAAAGCCCACAGTTAAGAGATTTGGGGCTTTACAGGAGATCTGGAATGTTGACAGGATGGAAAGCTTAAAGACCGTGGAAATTGTAAAGTTATACCATGCTTTATATTGTGATGTTCATATGAGCTCTTTGGGATGAACAAGAAAAATTACCATCATTTTTCTCACGTGGGGGACTGCAGGGCCTCACACCTGCTGGGCAAGCCCAGCTCCAGTAAATGATATCCGGCCTCTCTAGCTCTGCTCCACTGACTGACACCCTTCCACTCCACACTGCACCCCTGACTGACACCCGCCACCCCAGCTTTGCCCCCCTGACTGACACCCCTCCACTCCACACTGCACCCCTGACTGACACCCACCACCCCAGCTCTGCACCCCTGAAAGACACCCGCCACCCCAGCTCTGCACCCCTGAATGACGCCCCTCCACTCCACACTGCACTCTAGAATGACACCCGCCACCCCAGCTCTGCACCCCTGACTGACACCTGCCACCCCAGCTCTGCACCCCTGACTAACACCTGTCACCCCAGCTCTGCACCCCTGACTGACACCCGCCACCCGAGCTCTGCACCACTGACTGACACCCACCACCCCAGCTCTGCACCCCTGAATGACACCCCTCCACTCGACACTGCACCCCTGACTGACACCTGCCACCCCAGCTCTGCACCCCTGAATGACACCCCTCCACTCGACACTGCACCCCTGACTGACACCCGCCACCCCAGCTCTGCACCCCTGAATGACACCCCTCCACTCCACACTGCACCCCTGAATGACACCCGCCACCCCAGCTCTGCACCGCTGACTGACACCCCACTACCCCAGCACTGCACCCCTGACTGACACCCCACCACTTCAGACATTCCATTTCTGACAGCGTCTTTTTAGTTTTTAAGTTCTTAGCATTTTGTACTTTAAAAAAAATGTTTTGTTTTGTTTCCAGACAGGGTTTCTATGTAGTCCTGGCTGTCCTGGAACTTACTCTGTGGCCCCGGCTGGTCTTGAACTCAGATCCTGCCTCTGCCTCTCCAGTGCTGGGATTAAAGTGCCCATTGTTTTGTACTCTTATATATGTCTGTTACGGCATTAGCAAACTCTTGGTGACATCCCTGAGGAACAAAAGTTAAGAATTGTCATGTGACTTGTCCACGGTTACATGTTTTTTTTTTTTTTTCAAGGCAGGGTTTCTCTTTCTCTGTAGCTTTGGAGCCTGTCCTGGAACTAGCTCTTGTAGACCAGGCTGACCTCAAACTCACAGAGATCCTCCTGCCTCTGCCTCCCAAGTGCTGGGATTAAAGGCGTGCGCCACCACCGCCCGGCATGTTACATGTTCTTTTTAAAAAAATGTTTATTTGCTTTTTTTAACTATGTGTATGCATATGTGTCTATATGGGCACATGAATGCAGGAGCCTGCAGAAACCAGAGACACTGGATCCCCTGGAACTGTAATTGCAGGTCCTCTGGAAGAGCAAACATACCTGTAACTGCTAAGCCATCTCTCCAGCCCCCTCGGTTCCACATTCGTTATCACCCGCAGGCTGCTTTGGGAGCTCTTCTCAGCATTTCGCCTGTGTAGAAATGTCATTATGGATCATCTTTTCCTCTGGTGAGGAAGCTGAAAATGGAGGAGGAAAGTGAACCAGAGGGGGCTCTGAGACTAGCAATGTGGACGCTTTTCAAGGGAGCAGCCTGCCAGAACCAAACGTTCAAAAAGGTGGGTACGTAGAGTGAGCCACAGAAGGGCAAAGACGGCATTAAAGCCAGCAAGGGGGTTCGGGCCGGTCACTGCTAGGATTCAGAGTGCTGAACACAGAGCTCACATGCCCATGAAGGAGAAGAGTTTAGGGTAAGTCAGATTGTATCGCTATTAGAGTGCCACGCCGGCTTTCACAGGCTGTACGGAGACCGACGTTTCAGAGTACAGGAATAGCCCTGGGCAGCTCCCGGCTTGCACCAAAGGGGCATCTGCCGATAGTTAATCACTGGCTAACTGACCTAAGTGATGAATGAAGGATTCAGCGAGACGTGCCTCTTACATTCAAAATCCAACAAAGAAGGTTCGGAAGATGTGAAAAGGGAACCCAACCCAGCGGTTATTTCCAAGTGTGGTTAGTTCTCTCCTCCTCCTTTTCTTGCTCCGGCACTTCTGCCTCCCGGGAAGAGGCTAGTGCACAATAACCCACTCATTTGTTTAAAGAATTAAATTGAAACTCATTTGCACACTTGAGTGTAATACTGGGCTATTCTCTGTCTCAATTACTGTTCTATCACTGTAAAGCGATACCATGATCCAGGAAACTTATAAAGGAAAGCGTGCAATTGGGGGGTTGCTTACAGTTTCAGAGGGTTAGTCCATTATCGTTGTGGTGGGGAGCATGCAGCAGGCAGGCAGACATGGTGCTGGAGAAGTCGTTAAGAGCCCACATCTTATCCACAAATTGCAAATAAAAGACAATAGGCCTGGCATAGACGTTTGAAACCTTAAGACAATGATGTACCTCCTCCAACAAGGCCACACCTCCCAATCCTTCCTAAACAGTTCCACTAACTGGGACCCAGCATTTGAATATATAATCCTATGGGAACCATTCTCATTCAGACCAACACTTTATGAGATCTGATGAAGAAGCTAACAAGTAGTAATTTGTGTGTGTGGTATAGGTAGTATATGCATGCTTTGTGCATTCACTCAGATAAGCACAGGAGTGTGTGCTCGTATGTGTGCATGTGTGTCTATGGAGGTCAGAGGTCAACATCTTGTGCTTTTCTCAGTTTCTGTCCACCTTATCTTTTTGAGACAGAGTCTCTCACTGAACACCGCTCCCTAATTGACTAGACTGACTGGCCAGTGAGCTCTGAGGATCTGCGTGTGCCCTCCTCCACTCTCCCAGGGCTTGGGTTACAAATGGTAGGGGCATACATGGCTTCTATGTGTGAACTGGTTCTCATGCTTGTGCCACAGGCTCTTTACCCATTGAGCTGTGTCCACAACCTCCCAAAGCAAAAATTCTGCAGTAATAGAATGAAAGATGACACTCCTGGGCTGTGTTATACAGGACATCCTCTTAGCCAAACCACCATTTTCCAGAGCTCAGCGGGGCCTGCTTCCAAAAGATAACCACAGCTGATATGTTGCCTGTTGACATTGCCTCACAGTAGGAGGGGCAGGAGGGTCATAAGGACCCTTGCCTGAGTTTCTGGCCACCCCTCCTAATAAATTGTAGGTAATTCTGCCCTCATTTGAACATGGTCCCGCGGTCAGAAAGAGGCTACCACATATGGACTGGGAAAGACTACAGGAGGGGGAATCCCTCTCCAAAACCAGAGGCAAGTCATCATCCGCACTGCAGGGTCCTGGGTCACCCACGGTCTTGGCTGTCCTCCTCACCATTGCCTCCGAAACTCTTCAGCTCCTCCAGGTGAACGTTGGTGTAATAAAACCTCGGCTTGTCTTTAGGAATGTCATGAGAAGCAATGGGGAGAGATGTTGCTTAGCCATCCCCAGAATGAAAAGTTCCCGGAAGCTGTTGCTCAAGTTTGTGTGACATTCCTTGAACAGCTCAAGGGGCAGAATGCTCTTAGCTCATTGTTCCTGAGGTTCCAGTATGCAGTTTAATGGGGTCAGGGCTCTGTTGATCTGGAGTCATGGGGATGAGAACCTGGGGCAGGAGCCACTCACCTCATGACAGACAGAAAGCAGAAATAAAAAAGAATCCAGGACCACCCCCTATCAACCTGCTTCCTCTGGTGAGGCTCTGCCTTCTGAAGTTTCCCTCACCTTTCAAAATAGAGCCATAGTCCCAAGTATATGACCTTTGGGCCTATGGGAGATAATTTCATATTGAACCGTCACAAGTGGTTTGGTTTTTAAACTCTGAGATGACATTCTCAGTAAGTAATATTGTGGGAAAGTGTAGATTGGAAGGGCTCATTCTGAAATGTGTCTTCATGCCACTCACAGCAAAATCACTCATAACTGTGTTCCTCCAAGGTTCCTGCACACGTGGCTCACGTGGGTGTTCTGTAGACCATGCTCTTCCAAAGCAATGGGCCACAAGATGAACTTAGTAGCTGTATTAGGCAGGGTTCTCTAAAGGAGCAGAACTGATAGAGTGTTCAAGCACACACACACACACACACACACACACACACACACACACACACACACTAAAAGGGGTTTTATTAGACTGGCAAACAGAATGTGGTCCGGGTAATCCAACAATGACCAACTCAGGACAAAGAGGCCGAGGATCTGGTATTGCCGCTCAGCAGGCTGGATCGCTCAGCAGTCCTCATCTGGTGCCAGAGTCCTGGGAGACTCCTGCAGAGCTGCTGCTCTTCAGTCTACATTGATTCAAATCCTGCCACAGTGCAGGGTAGTGAGAGTGAAGATAGGCAGACCAAAATCAGTTTCCTTCTTCCACGTCCTTTATGTGGTTCATAACATACATCATAAACACATATACACTAATAAATTATATATATATATATATATATTTGTCGAATGTATAATGTTGAAAATCTTTGTATCGAGATGAAACTCAGACTAGTGGTGCAATTGGTCTGTCTAGGTAGAAATACATCAATGCTAACTGAAAAACTCAAATATTATTTCTGAGTGCTTATTTTAAGTCATTTACTGTGCACTTTAAGAAATATTGTATTTTTAGCTTTTTGAAATTGCACTTTGGCATGAGAAAACTATTTAAATTTCTGCCTTGGCAAACTCTTTAGCCTTCAAAGCCCATATATGTGTTTGTAAAAAGAGGAACAGTTTGTAAAGCTCCAACTGTCCTCACATGGTTCTTGAGAATCACACGCGATAGTGGCTATAAACCTCATGCCACTCCTGTGTAAAAATGTTAAATAAATGTTAAGTATTTTTATCGTTATTATGTAAGAAGACTTTACCAACTGGGTTCCTAGACGTCTGGCCATCCCAGTTCCCACTTTTGTGCTGCTCCAGTCAAATGGTAAGGTTCTGACAGTGTTCTGGGCACAGTGCCTATGTCTCTCAACTTTAGCGTCACCCTGCACTCATTTTAAGCTTTTCTGGAGCCATGGGAGAAGTTCTCTGGCCAATGCCTTGCTTCCAATGGTGAAAGAAAGCGTTCCAGGCAGAGAAAAGCTAAGAATCTTCCCTCTGGCATCCTGTCCCTTCCCCCTCCTTTTGGGCCCCCTTCCTGCCAGGGCAAGTCATTGACTTTACACTTCCTGTCTCCCAGCATAAACATTCCCTCCAGATGCAGCCAGGCCTCGCTTCCCTTTAACTATTTCACTGCTAAAGACCCCTTTTCCAAAGCAGTGCTTAAATGTCAGCTTTCTTTCCCCATCTTGTAGAGCTGTTCGCTGTGCTCCTGACTCGCTTAAGCCTGTGCACCTATAAAGTCCATCCATACTAGTCAAACAGAAAACTGCTTTTGTTTTGTTTTGTTTTTTGTTTTTCGAGATAAGAGTTTCTCTGTGTAGCCCTGACTGTCCTGGAACTCGCTCTGTAAACAAGGCTGACTTTGAACTCACAGAGATCCCCACCTACCTCTGCCTCCCAAAATTAAAGACATGAGCCACCACCGCCCAGCTTTTTTTTCCCCTTCCAGCTCAGAGCTGTTTCTTGGGGCTCTTCTATATGTAATATTGAAAGTATCACCAAAATATCTAATGGACGAGAAAGAGGAAGTCTGCTTTTTGGAGTTTATATATCTCTAGAGTGTAACCACAGTCTTGGCACAGGCGCACGGTTCTGACTTCTTCAATAAAGATACCAAAGACACATTGAATTAGTGAGAGAATGAAGAGACGTCTGGAAGAGAGGGGTGTGGCAGCAGGATCCAGGGTGGCCTTTGCTTTCTCTCACCTAGAAACTGTTGTTGCTATAACCGTGTGAGGGACACTTGGCCACACACGCAATTGGAGTCCAAAGGAAAGAGGCCGAGAACCTGGAGTCTGGAGAGAGTTGGAGGCCAAATGCTCATGACGTCACATGAAGCTGAGATGTCATCAAGACATTCATTTTCCACTGAGATTGTGAGTCAGGTCTAAAAATAAAGTGCACGACAAGTGGCCAGAGGGTTTTACTTCCTCTTAGTGGCTGAATAATAAGGTCAAATGTCTAAGGAGATTAAGTGGATTCCCAGCTTAGTTTTGAGTTTAGTGTGGCGGCTTTTATCTGTGTGATGGTTGTTTCTCCTCCCTGCCCAGTCTCCTCCTCTGCACAGTGGGTGATGATAATAGTAACTAATCTAGGGTGGTTTCAGAATTCAATGATTAGACCACAAGTAATGCTAGGGACCCCGAGGGATGCATTGTAAACATGGTCTTAAGAAACTCATTTCATTGTGGGGGTTTTGTAGTAAGAAGCTGCTTGTTGGTTCCTGGCTAGCTTAGACCCGAAATAACCACACAGAAACCATATTAATTAAAACACTGCTTGGCCCATTAGCTCAAGCTTTTTATTGACTAACTCTTACATATTAATTTAACCCATTTCTATTAATCTGTGTATCGCCACATGGCAGTGGCTTACCAGGTAATGTTCCCAGCATCTGTCTCAGGCGGAGGATCCATGGCTTCTCCCTGACTCTGCCCTTCTTTCTTCTAGCACACAACCTAGCTTTCCCTGCCTACCTAAATTCTGCCTTGCTATAGGTCCAAGCTTGCTGTGGAATATTTCTTTACACTGTGTGAATATATGTTGCTGTGACTAGTTTAATAAACAAGCTGAATGGTCAATAACTGAACAGGATAAAGTAGGCAGGAAAGCCAAACTGAGAACGATGGGATGAGAAGGGGCTGAGTTGGAGGAAATGCCAAAGAACAGCTAAGAAAGCAGGATGTATAGAAAATGAGATAAGCCAAAAGCCCTGGGGCAAAGCATAGATAAGAAATATGGGTTACTTTAAATGTAAGAGCTAGTTAGTAACAAGCTTGAGCTATCAGCCAAGTATTTATAATTTATATTAAGTCTCTGAGTCAGTTATTTGGGAAGTGGCTGCTGGCTCATGAAAGCTCCAACTACACAAGCTGGCTCCAAACTTCTGAGCTCCAATGATTCTTCTGCCTCAGCTTTCTGAGTAGTGGGGCTGCTGGAGCACATGGGAGTTGGGATGCATAACTTTTTAAATGAAAAAGAACATTAAGGTTTGGAGATGTAGCTCCACTGGCAGAGTTCTTACAGAGCATGCACGAAACCCTGGCTCCTTCCTATCCACAGCCCTGTACAAGTGAGATGTGGTAGGGAGCCTGTAATCACAGAATATGGGAGATGGAGACAGAAGAGTCAGACATTAAATGTTATCCTCAGCCAGTCTGGGGAAGTCCGAGCTGGATGGGATCCTGTCTGAAAAAGAATAAAAATATAAAACAAAACACCTGGATTTCGAGACGAGGTAGATGAAGACAACTGGTTAACCTTAAAATGCATTGTTCGTGTGGACAAGAAGGGGGGGTGGGGAGAGTTGCGGAGGAACTGGTAAAGACATAAACAGAAGTGCTCATCTGAAAAACATAACAATAAGGTTTGTAAACTTGTTTTAACATTGTGTGTGTGTGTGTGTGTGTGTGTGTATTTAGTCCAGAAGTCAATGTTGGATGTCTTTCCTAATCTCTCTTATTTGTTGAGATAGGATTCCCCCATGGAGCCTGTAGCTGGTCAATTGCCTCATCTGGCTGCCCAGCAAGTCCCAGGGATCACTGCCCTGAGACTACAGGTGTGCACAGCTGAATTGGGCTTTTATGTGGGTGTAGGGTGAATGGGTGGGGGATCAAACTCAGGTCCTCATTCTTCAGTAACAAGCACTTTACTGACTGAGCTACCTCGCTGGTCCCTTCTTTGATCCTTCAAACCACATGCCCATAAAGCAGATGAAAACAAAGACTTTACTCATTCATTTTCTTACATATTTATTTATCAAGGCAGTGTCTCGCTATGTAGATGAGGCTGGCCTTGAACTCACAGAAGTCTGCCTGCCTCTGCCTTCTGAGTGCTGGGATTAAAGGCTTGTGCTACCAAATAAAAGCTTTAAAAGAGACTGTTGTAAATGACAAATGCCTATTACTTTCCTTAGTATTGAAAGGAACATATATGGAACACAGACCATTTTTAAAAGTGAATTTTACTACAAGCTTGTGATTTACCATCTCTTATTTTCATCTTTTGGTCTTTACCACCAGATAGAAAGTTATCCCAGAATTCAGGAGATGTGGAGAAAGAGCAGGGATTGTTTTTTAAAAAATAATTTTAAAAAACACATGTACTCTTTCAGTTATAACTAAGTGAAGATAAATATTAGCAGAGAAAAATGACAACATGGTTGAAAAAAGAAGAAAATAAAATCTATTTCAGACCATGTCTCAGTCAAGAAAAAGTCTCAGTCTCTTTTGCGTACACAGAATTTATCCACACAACGTTGAATTCGCACACACAGACACACACAACACATGTACTGCAAGTAAGAAACACGCTTATGTTCACTTTACTTGATATTTATGTGCAGAACCTAAAGTATCGCCAGTTCCCCTCACTATGCTTTGAACCCAGCAAACACTAGAATCCTGGGAAGGCTTGGGACTGGCTTACCAAGAGTCCTCTCCTGCCTCAGAACACAGGGACTGTTGTCCTCTGGGAGAGAAGAAGCCATTTAAATTCAGGGGAAAGATTCTCAACACTGGCAAGCTATTTTTAGCTAAAACTGTGGTTTAATTTGGAAACCGAGCAGTTAAGGTCTTGCCTTTCTCTTGGATTGCCTTTTTAGATGGTGGTAGATAGTTCTGCATGGGGAAAAGTCAGGTTCCAAATGGAGCGTCTGAAACATTTTGGAAGAATCTAAAATTCGAAAGCCGGTCAAAGCAAAGTTCAAGCGAGGGCTTTAGAAGTTTTGTTTATCTTCAGCCTGTTGTTTTTAAATTCATGGTGCACGGTCCTAAAACAACTAATAAAGAGGAAGGCACTCGCACTGGGCTGACTGAAGTGCAGCCTGGGGCCTGGCCAGCCTGGGCAACTGCTGGATAGAACAGCGAACTGACGTCAGGCTGCCTGGGAGTTCTGGTCAGAATGAAAAGGAAGGGAATCTCATGACTTTCCAGACCCCATGATGCTCTGTTTAGAAGTGTTCCCAGAATTTTGGCACCACTGCAGTGATTTTTAACTCCAGACTGTCCTTCACAGTAACCTAAATTCAAACTTAATTAAGATAAGCTAACTCATTTCTCTGGTAATGCCAGCTAATCTGCAAGAGTCGAGCAGAATGAGGCATGAGGCTTCGGGGTTGGACAAGACATGGTCCTCCTATGCCACAGCAGCTCTGCTGAGCAGCCCTGATGTTTATGAGTAAGAAGATACCACTAGCGCCACCCCCTCCCCTTTTTGTTTTGAGACAGAGTTTCTCTGTATAACAGTCCTGGCTGTACTGGAACTCACTTTGTAGACCAGCATGGCCTTGAACTCACAGAGATCTGCCTGCCTTTACCTTGAGAATGCTGAGATTACATGTGTGTGTGATCATACCCAGTTTGTACAGGGCTGGGGACCAAACCCAGGTTTTCCGGCAAACAGTCTAATACAGAGCCTCATTCCCAGTCTACTTCCTCTTCCCCACTTCTCTCTCTTGTTAGTGCAATGTAGTGCTCACTGTGTACTCAGTGCCACCTGAAACGTAAAGTACAATCAGTATGAACTATTATAATTTCCCCCAGTTTTTACATAGGCAACTAAAGTATAGATATGTAAAATAATTTACCAAATGGGTAAATTATGTAGGAAGACATAGATATATCCTACCTTGAGCATCAAGGGTCTTAACTTCTCTGCAGTGCTGTCTCTCTGAAAACCTGTGTGCTCTGAGAAAAAGTCTTCAGCATCAATATTCACCTGTCATAACCAAGTGGCCGTCATCCCAGAAGAGCCACGGTTGGTTCGATAAATATAATACATTATGTACAGACACTTAAGGATAGAAACATGACAATCTAGATACAGATGCTGGAAAGGCATCTAACAAAATTCAAGATGACTTCTTGATAAAAGTCCTGAAGCTATTAACTGTAGTTGGAACATACCTCAAAATAATAAAGGCCATATACAACAATCCCATGGCCAGAATTACAATAAATAAGGGGAAACTGAGAGCATTTCCTCTAAACTAGGGAAAGAGTTGGTGATGTTTTAGCTATGGCACTAAGATAAAAGAAAAAAATAAAAGTGATAAAAACAGGAAAGGAAAATGTATCCCTATTTATAGCAGATAACATGATTTATGTCTTTACTTTAAAAAACCCATTAGACTCTAACCAGAAAACACTTAGGTCTAATAAACTTTCATCACAGTTACAGGATATTAAATCAATACACAAAAATCAGTAGCCTTCATGTATGTCGACAATGAACTTTGAGGGAAAGGCATTAGGAAAAATATCTCCACGAGAGAGAGAGAGAGAGAGAGAGAGAGAGAGAGAGAGAGAGAACCTAGGAATAGAGCTAACCACGTATGGTGGTTTGAATGAGATGACCCCATTGGCTCATATGTTGGAGAACTTAGTTCCCAGTTGGTGGAACTGTTTGGGAAGGATTAAAAGGTGTGGTCTTATTAGAGGAAGTGTGTCACTGGGGTGGGCTCTGAGGCTTCAAAATACTTGTACCATTTGCAGCCTCTCCTCCACAACCCCCCTCTGACTCATGGTGTGGATCAAGATGTGAGCTCTCAATTGCTTCTCCAGCCATGCCTTTGCTCTGTCATCATGGACTCTGACACTCTGAGACCAGAAACCCCAATTAAACACTTTCTAAGTTGACTTGATCATGGACAGTTTTACAATAGAAAAGTAACTAAGACACCAAGGAAGTGAAAGATCTCTGCATTAAAAATGTCCAGACTATGAAAAAGGAAAGCAAAGAAGAAGCCAGGGGATTTAAAGATGCTCCTCCGCTGGCCAGATTAATATTGTGAAAAATGGCTATTTACTGAAAGTCATCTACAGACTCACCGCAATCCCCACAAAAATCCCACTGTCACTCTCCAAAGAACTCTACTGTAAGAGCAAGATGGCTCACTTGCCACCAACCTGAGGACCTGAGCTCAATCCTTGAGACCCACGTGATAGGAGAAGAGAACTGACTCCTGCAAACTATCCTCTGATCTCCACATAAGTGCCGAGGCTCATGAACACATGTACATGTACCATACATGCACACACACACATACACAGACACACACACACACACACACACACACACACACAATGCAGTCTAGAAATCATTTTAAGGGGCTGCCCTGCCAGAGGACCAGGGCAGTTCACAACTGTCTGTAACACCAGGTCCAGGGAATCTGACACTCTCACACAGACATACACACAAGCAAAAACCCCGATCCACATAGAATAAAAATAAATAACTTCAGTCAAACAAATCTATTAATGTGGATCGAAGACCTCATTTCAAGCTTGACACATTGAAACTGATAGAGGAAAGTGTGGGGTTAATATTCAATATCCTCATGTGGGCAAGAATTTTCTGAACAGAACTTCAATAGGAACCAGCCCAGAAACCAACAATGGGACCACCTGAAGCTAAAATCATTCTGCACAGCAAAAGAAACCTTGAGCAGCTCAAACAGCCTACAGAATGGGAGAAAACCTTTGCCAATACCTACAGCTTACAAATAATTTCAAAAGACAAACACACACAACTGCCAATCCACAAATGGGCTACTAAAGAAGAAACAAATGACCAATGAATTATTTAAAAATTGTTCAACAGCTGAGCTTTGAGGAGCAAGCTTTTAATCTTTCCACCCAGGAATCAGTGGCAGTGAGTTCAAAGCCAGCTTGACTTACAAAGCAAGTTTCAGGACAGCCAGGGATACATAGAGAAATCACAGAGAGAGAGAGAGAGAGAGAGAGAGAGAGAGAGAGAGAGAGAGGAGGGGGAGAGGGAGAGGGAGAGGGAGAGGGAGAGGGAGAGGGAGAGGGAGAAGGAGAAGGAGAAGAAGAAGAAGAAGAAGAAGAAGAAGAAGAAGAAGAAGAAGAAGAAAAGTGAAAGGATTTCTCAGTAGTTAAGGGCATGAACTGTTCTTCTAAAGGACCTCAGTTCAATTCCAAGTACCTCTATCAGGAAGCTCATAACCACCACCTGTAAATCCAGCTCTTAGGGGACCCAACACACACACACACACACACACACACACACACACACACGAGAGAGAGAGAGAGAGAGAGAGAGAGAGAGAGAGGGAGGGGGAGAGAGAGAGAGAAATGTCTGGTAACTCTAGTCACAAAAAAATTTAAACTGCTCTGAGATACTGTCTTACCCCATCAGAATGGTATCCATCAAGAAATCTGACAACGAATGTTGTCAGGATAGTGGGGGAAGAGGAACCAGCAATGAGACTAGTGGTAGGCAATCTATTATAGCCATTACACAAACCAGCCTGGAGAGTCTTCAGAAAATTAATATATAATTGCTAGATGAACATGCTAGGCCACTCCTGTGCATATGCTGGCCTTGAACTCACAGAGAACCTCCGCCTCTGCCTCCCAAGTGTTGGGATTAAAGGTTTGTGCCACCACCACCTGACTAGGGCTCCATGTCTTAGCACAGAGACATATCTGTGTTTATTGATGCTCTGTCCACAATAGCAAGGGAACGGAGCCAGCCTGAATAACCTGGCAACAGATAGATGTATAAAGAAAATGTGGTACATAAATACAAAGGATTTTTTTGATCTTTAAGAAAAATTAAATTATGAAATTTGCCAGGAAAATGAATGGATCTGTAAAGTGTAGTAAAGGAAAACAAAACAAAAGCTATGTTCTCTCTCCCATGCAGATCCAAGCGTGTAATGCATACACGTATGAATGGGTGCAAATGTCAGGTAAATAAAGAGAGGGCAAAAGGATTCCTGTGACATGAAGGTGGAAAAGGGGGCAGGCAGTACAAGGGGAGCTTAGGGGGCAGAGGAGTGGGGGAGGGGAGGGATGGGAAAGGAGAATCTACTAAAATTCTGGGTTTGAAAATTCGCTGTTGAATAGTAAAAATGGCAATCTATAGATTCAATGCAATCCCCATCAAAATCCCAACACAATTCTTCACAGACCTTGAAAGAACAATAATCAACTTCATACGGAAAAAAAAAACAGGATAGCCTAAACAATCCTATACAATAAAAGAACTTACAGAGGCATCACCATCCCTGACATCAAATTCTATTACAGAGCTACAGTCCTGAAAACAACCTGGTATTGGTATAAAAGCAGACAGGAGGACCAATGGAATCGAATCAAAGACCCAGATATTAATCCACACACCTATGAACACCTGATTTTTGACAAAGAAGCTAAAATTATACAATGGAAAAAAGAAACTATATTTAGCAAATGATGCTGGCATAACTGGATGTCAACATGTAGAAGAAAGAAAATAGAATCATATCTATCACCATGCACCAAACTCAAGTCCAAATAGATTAAAGACATCAATATAAATCGGACCACACTGAACCTAATAAAAGAGAAAGTGGGAAGTAGTCTTCAATGCATGGGCACAGGAAACCACTTCCTAAATATAACCCAGTAGCACAGGCACTGAGAGAAACAAATAAATGGGACCTCCTGAAACTGAGAAGCTTCTGTAAAGCAAAGGACACAGTCAATAAGACAAAAAGGCAGCCTACTAAATAGGAAAATATCTTCACCAACCCCCCATCAAAAAAAGACTGACCTTCAAAATATATAAAGAACTCAAGAAATTAGACATTAAAATTCTAAATAACCCAATTTAAAAATGGGGTACTGAACTAAACAGAGAATTCTCAATAGAAAAATATCAAATGGCCAAAAGATACTTAAAGAAATGTTCAGAGTTTCTGACCCTGTGGCGCCAGCCCCAGACAGGGAACTCAGAAGTTCCTCAACCCCCTATCCTTCTTGGGCTCTCTGCAGGGCCTCTACTCCCTGCATACTGCCTCTTTCTTCCTATCCCACCCAGCTTGCATCCAGAACCCTCCCCACTTAGGTCCCACTGCCCTCTTTCGACACATAACATCACCCAGCTCAGCCTGTCTGGGCACTCAATCCGAATCCTCAGGGCACCCAAGCGGGCGGGAGTTCCTCTGTTTCCATAGCCTGCCTGCACCAATCAAGGTAGGCGCTTTGTTTGCGAGCTACCCAACCAGCACAGAGACCTGATCTCGGTGCCAGGAGAGCCAGCATTGGGAGAGCCATTACTGGTCACGGAGATCTGATCTCGGCAATAGGAGAGCCATCACTGAGGAGAGCCATCACTGGGAAGGTACATCAGTAGGCAAGGAGACCTGATCCGGTAAAAGAAGATCCATAAAAGAGCATTTGGAAGAAGAGATGGGCAGACGCCAATGCAAGAATTCACCCAACAAGCTGAAAAGCAACATGAAGCCACCAGAAACCAGCGACCTCACAACGGGAGGACATGAACACCTTAATCAAGAAGAAGTAGAAAAGATTGACTTCATGAAAGTGATTGATGCCCTTAAACAGCATGTAAAAAACGCCCATATAGAAATGGATGAGAAATATAACAGAAAGTTTGAAGGATTGAATAAATCAGTGAATGATACCCTAGAAAACCAAGGAAAAACAATCAAACAGATAATGGAAACAGTTCAAGACCTGAAAACTGAAATGGAGGCAAGGAAGAAAACACAAACAGAGGGCCGGCTGGACATGGAAAATTTAAGTAAACAAACAGAGTCTACAGAAACAAGCATAACCAACAGAATACAAGAGTTAGAAGAAAGAATCTCAGATTCTGAAGATACCATAGAGAAAATAAACACACTGATCTAAGAAAACAGCAAGTCCAACAAACTCTCATCACAAAACATTCAGGAAATCTGGGACACAATAAAAAGACCAAACCTAAGAATAATAGGAGTAGAAGAAGGAGAAGAAGTGCATCTTAATGGTTCAGAAAATATATTTAATAAAATTATAGAAGAAAACTTTCCCAACCTAAAGAAAGATATACCTATGAAGGTTCAAGAAGCATACAGAACACCGAATAGGCTGGATCAAAAAAAAAGCATCCCCTCGCCATATAATAACCAAAACACAAAGCATACAGAATAAGGAAAGAATTTTGAGAGCTGCAAAGGAAAAAGGCCAAGTCACTTATAAAGGTAAACCTATCAGACTCACACCTGACTTCTCCATGGAAACCATGAAAGCCAGAAGGTCCTGGATATATGTACTGCAGAAACTGAGAGACCATGGATGCAAGCCCAGACTACTATACCCAGCCAAGCTTTCGTTCACTATAAATGGAGAAAATAAAATTTCCCAGGATAAAAACAAATTTAAATAATACGCAGCCACAAATCCAGCCTTACAGAAAGTAATAGAAGGAAAATCACTAACCAAGGAGTCCAACAATGCCCACAATAACTCAGACATCTAGAGACCCTTCACAAACACAAATCAAAGAAGGGAAACACACAAACTCTACGACTAAAAAAAGTGACTGGAGTTAACAACCACTGGTCATTAATATCACTTACTGTCAATGGACTCAACTCACCTATTAAAAGGCACAGATTAAGAGACTGGATACGAAAACAGGATCCAACATTCTGCTGTTTACAAGAAACACACCTCAACCACAAAAACAGACACCTACTCAGAGTAAAGGGCTGGGAAAAGGCTTATCAAGCAAATGGACCTAAGAAACAAGCAGGTGTGGCCATACTAATTTCTAATAAAGTTGACTTCAAACTTAAATCAATCAGAAGAGATGGAGAGGGGCATTTTATACTCATAACAGGAACAGTTCATCAGGATGAAGTCTCAATCCTGAACATCTATGCCCCTAATATAAAAGCACCCACGTACATAAAAGAAACATTGCTAAAACTCAAGGCAGCCATCAAACTGCACACACTAATAGTAGGAGACTTCAACACTCCTCTCTCACCAATGGATAGGTCAATCAGACAGAAACCTAACAGAGAAACAAGAGAATTAATGGAGGTAATGAAGCAAATGGACTTAACAGACATCTATAGAACATTCCACCCAAATAGGAAAGAATATACCTTCTTCTCTGCAGCTCATGGAACCTTCTCAAAAATCGACCACATAGTCGGTAACAAAGAAAACATCCACAGTTACAAAAAAATATTAGTAACCACCTGTGTCTTATCAGATCACCATGGCTTAAAGTTAGAATTCAACAACAATGCTACCCCCAGAAAGCCTACAAATTCATGGAAACTGAACAGTCAACTACTGAACCATACCTGGATTAAGGAAGAAATAAAGAAAGAAATTAAAGTCTTCCTGGAATTCAATGAAAATAAAGAAACAACATACTCAAACTTATGGGACACTATGAAAGCAGTCCTAAGAGGAAAGTTCATAGCACTAAGTGCCCACTTAAAGAAAACAGAGAAAGCTCACATTGGAGACTTAATAGCCCACCTGAAAGCTCTAGAAAAAAAAAGAAGCAGACTCACCTAGGAGGAGTAGAAGACTGGAAATAATCAAACTGAGGGCTGAAATCAACAAAATAGAAACACAGAAAACAATCCAAAGAATCAATGAAACAAAAAGCTGGTTCCTGGAGAAAATCAACAAGATTGACAAACCCCTATCCAAACTAGTCAAACAGCAGAGAGAGAATTTGCAAATTAATAAGATCAGAAATGAAAAGGGGGACATAACCACAGACACAGAGGAAATTCAGAAAATCATTAGATGTTACTACAAAAGCCTATATGCCACAAAACTGGAAAATGTAAAGGAAATGGACACTTTTTTTTAGATAAATACCATATACCAAAGTTAAACCAGGACCAGGTGAACAATCTAAATAGACCTGTTAGTCGCAAAGAACTAGAAGCAGTTATCAAAAACCTCCCTACCAAAAAAAGCCCAGGACCAGATGGTTTCAATGCGGAATTCTACCAGAACTTCCAAGAAGACCTAATACCTATACTCCTTAATGTATTTCACAATATAGAAACAGAAGAGGCATTGCCAAATTCCTTTTATGAAGCTACAGTTACTCTGATACCAAAACCACACAAAGACTCAACCAAGAAAGAGAATTACAGGCCAATCTCACTCACGAACATCGACGCAAAAATCCTCAACAAAATACTGGTAAACTGAATCCAAGAACACATTAGAAAAATTATCCATTATGATCAAGTAGGCTTCATCCCAGAGATGCAGTGCTGGTTCAACATACGAAAATCTATCAATGTAATCCATCATATAAATAAACTGAAAGAAAAAAACCATATGATCATTTCATTAGATGCTGAAAAAGCATTTGACAAAATTCAACATCCCTTTATGATAAAAGTATTGGAGAGATTAGGGATACAAGGATCATACCTAAATATAATAAAAGCTATATACAGCAAGCCGACAGATAACATCAAATTAAACGGAGAGAAACTCAAAGCCATCCCACTAAACTCAGGAACACGACAAGGCTGTCCACTCTCACCATACCTCTTCAATATAGTGCTTGAAGTTCTAGCAATAGCAGTAAGACAACATAAGGGGATCAAGGGGATTCGAATTGGAAAGGAAGAAGTGAAACTTTCGTTATTTGCAGATGATATGATAGTGTACTTAAGCGACCCCCAAAACTCCACCAAAGAACTTTTACAGCTGATAAACACCTTTAGTAATGTGGCAGGATACAAGATCAACTCCAAAAAATCAGTCGCCCTCTTATACACAAAGGATATGGAAGCAGAGAGGGAAATCAGAGAAGCTTCACCTTTCACGATAGCCACAAACAGCATAAAATATCTTGGGGTAACTCTAACCAAGGAAGTGAAAGATCTATTTGACAAAAACTTTAAGGCATTGAAGAAAGAAATTGAGGAGGATACCAGAAAATGGAAGGACCTCCCTTGCTCTTGGATTGGGAGGATCAACATAGTAAAAATGGCAATTCTACCAAAGGCAATTTATAGATTCAATGCAATCCCCATCAAGGTCCCATCAAAATTCTTCACAGATCTTGAGAGGACAATAATCAACTTTATATAGAAAAACAAAAACCCCAGGATATCCAACACAATCCTATACAATAAAGGATCTTCTGGAGGCATTACCATCCCTGCCTTCAAACTCTATTACAGAGCTACAGTGATGAAAACAGTGTGGTACTGGCATAAAAACAGAGAAGTCGACCAATGGAATCGTATAGAAGACCCGAATTTTAACCCACAAACCTATGAACACCTCATGTTTGATAAAGGAGCTAAAAGTATACAATGGAAGAAAGAAAGTGCTGGCATAACTGGATGTCAACCTGTAGAAGAATGAAAATAGACCCATGCCTATCACTATGCACAAAACTCAAGTCCAAATGGATTAAAGACCTCAATATCAGTCAGAACACATTGAACCTGATAGAAGAGAAAGTGGGAAGTACCCTACAACAGATGGGCACAGGAGATCGCTTCCTATGTGTAACCCCAGCAGCACAGACATTAAGGGCAATATTGAATAAATGGGACCTACTAAAATTGAGAAGCTTCTGTAAAGCAAAGGACACTGTCACTAAGACAAAAAGGCAACCTACTGACTGGGAGAAGATCTTCACCAACCCCGCAACAGACAAAGGTCTGATCTCCAAAATATATAGAGAACTCAGGAAACTAGACTTTAAAATGCTAATTAACCCAAATAAAAAATGGGGCACTGAACTGAACAGAGAATTCTCAACAGAAGAAGTTCAAATGGCCAAAAGACACTTAAGGTCATGCTCAACCTCCTTAGCGATCAGGGAAATGCAAATCAAAACAACTTTGAGATATCATCTTACACCTGTGAGAATGGCTAAAATCAAAAACTCCAATGATAGCCTTTGCTGGGGAGGCTGTGGAGGAAGGGGTACCCTCATCCATTGCTGGTGGGAATGCAATCTTGTGCAACCACTTTGGAAATCAGTGTTTCGGTTTCTCAGGAAATTCGGGATCAACCTACCCCTGGACCCAGCAATACCACTCTTGGTATTATACCCAAGAGATGCCCTATCATATGACAAGAGCATTTGTTCAACTATGTTCATAGCAGTATTATTTGTAATAGCCAGAACCTGGAAACAACCTAGATGCCCTTCAATGGAAGAATGGATGAAGAATGTGTGGAATATATACACATTAGAGTACTACGCTGCGGTAAAAAACAATGACTTCTTGAATTTTGCATGCAAATCGATGGAAATAGAAAACACTATACTGAGTGCGGTAACCCAGACCCAAAAAGATGAACATGGGATGTACTCACTCATAATTGGTTTCTAGCCATAAATAAGGGTCACGGAGTCTACAATTGGTGAACCTAAAAAAGCTAAGTAAGAAGGTGAACCCAAGGAAAAACATATAGTTATCCTCTTGGCTATGGGAAGTAGACAAAATGGCCGGGGAGAAAATTGGGATCTTGGGGGTGGGATGGGATGGGGGTAAGGGGAGATGGGGAGAGAAAAGGGAGAAGGGGAGGATGGGGGGAACTTGGGGAAAAAGGAGGATTGGGATAAAGGAAGGTTGGATAGGGGAGCACGGAAGCACAATTCTTAGTTAAGGGAGCCACCCTGGGGTTGGCAAGAGACTTGAACCTAGAGTGGCTCCCAGGAGCCCAAGGCAATGCCCCCAGTTAGTTCCTTGGGCAGCTGAGGATAGGGAACCTGAAATGACCCTATGGTAACCTTTAAAGGCACGTTCCCAGTTCCCACTTCCTCCAGCCGACCCCACCTCTCAACACCAGCGACCAGGAACTAAGTATCTAAACAGAAGCCTGTGGGGGACAAACCATAGCAAGCGCCTACTCAAGGAAGGAAACTCTATTTGCTATGTTCTCATTTGTGTGAGCAAATACCTGATAAGAGTCAACTGGAAGGAAGGAGCGGGAAAGGAGAGAGGGAGGAAAGAAAGAAAAAAGGGAGGGAGGGAAGAAGGAAGCACGCAAATAAGTGGTTATTTTGGGGACAGTGTGAGGGCACAGTTTTTCCTAGGGTGAAGGCATGGTGGCGAGAGCCTGATAGCAGGCAAGGTCACACCCCCTGAGACGCACTTCCTCCAGCTACCCTCCCCCACCTCTGAAAGGCTCTAACCTTCCAAAGCAGCGCCTCCAGCTGGAGACCAAGTATTCAAACACTAGCATCCATGGAGGCACAGGTCTTGGTCAAAGGCAGACAGTCCCTACCCTTTTATCCACACAGAGAGATCTTAACCGAGCACTGGACTACATCGAAAATTGCAGCAGGGAACAGTGCGACCTGGGATAAGCTGGGGCACCTAGAATACTCAGTGAGACTCGACCCTGTCAGGGAGGCCTGAGTTGGCTCCTTTGAGTATGTGGAGCCTAAGAAGAGACCAGGTCACTAACGGGACCCCTGCTGGCCCAGATGCTGCCGCCCAGGAAGGGACCAGTTGTACCCTCTTGCCTCTGTGACAATAAAGTTGAAAGCTGTGAGTGAGCAGGACAACAAAGAAACAAAATTCACCGCCCCTAGGCCACCCTTCTCTAGGTGCCCAGATTCTTATCTCCTGGGCAACCAGTGACGTCAGAGTTAAAAATGGAACGCAGGCTAACATCTGTAGCAGTGATAAAAAATAACTCGGTTTCAGCCTGTGCAAAGCTCTTACGAGGGGCACATGGGCATGCCCTGTCAGTAACTTCAGTGAACAGCAAGGAAAATGTGTGCAGAGTCATATAGGACACCAGGTGGAAATGGTTACCTTAGAGATGGCCTCATGGCATTTGGTTTTTAAGGACCTTTCTCCAGAGAGGCCAGTTCTCAATCGTATAAAGGAGAAAGGCATTTTTACAAAACTGGGGTGGGGGATCTGGAGAGATGGCTCAGCAGTTAAGAGCACTGGCTGTTCTTCCAGAGGTCCTGAGTTCAATTCCCAGCAACCTCACGGTGGCTCATAGTCATTTGTATGTAATAGAATCTGATTCCCTCTTCTGGTGTGCATGAAGCAGAACACACATCTGCATAAAATAAATAAATACATCTTAAAAGAATTTATTTTCAAAAGCTGGGTTGGGGATGTGGCTCAGTGGCTGGAGAGCTTGCCTAACTTGCACGAAGTCCTAGGCTTGACCTCCAGCAGCCTGTGATCAGGGCTTAGCACACCTGCTGAGGCAGAAGTTCAAGGTCATCCTTGGCTCGACAGCAAATTCAAGGCCATCTTAGGCCACTTCAGACTCTTTCAAAAAAAGAGGGAGGGAGGAAGGGAAGGAGGAAGAGAGGAAGGGAAGGAGGAAGGGAGGGAGGGAAGGAGGGAGGAGGGAAGGAAGGAAGGAAGGAAGGAAGGGGGAAATGGAGTAAACAGGCCAGAAATGGAAGCACATACCTTTAATCCCATCACTCAGCAGGCTAAGGTAGATACTGTGGGATAATACTTTTGTACCCTGTAAAGATTTGTCACTCATATTGGTTTAATAAAATGCTGATTGGCCAGTAGCCAGGGAGAAAATATAGGTGGGGTGACCAGACTAGGAGGATTCTGGGAAGAGGAAAGGCAGAGATGCAGTTTCAAGTCAGATACAGAGAAAGCAAGATGAGAATGCATCACTGAGAAAAGGTACCAAGCCACGTGAGTAAACATAGACAAGAACTATATCCTGTGTTCAAGGAGATAAATAGATTTAATAAAGGACTATGATACATGGAATAAAGACAGTGTGACCTCCATGCAAATGGCTAAACTTCCAACTTGTGAAAAGGAATTAAAGAAAAGTTTAGGAGCAGGCATGGTGGCACATGCCTTTAGTCCCAGCCCTGGGGCAGCAGAGG
Organism: Microtus oregoni; assembly: GCF_018167655.1. Lineage (NCBI taxonomy): Eukaryota > Metazoa > Chordata > Mammalia > Rodentia > Cricetidae > Microtus > Microtus oregoni. The sequence continues at coordinate 39,783,342 of NW_024543069.1, read as the reverse complement.
CAGGCGGATTTCAGAGTCCAAGGCCAACCTAGTCTACAGAGCAAGTTCCAGGACAGCTGAGCTAAGGTTGGGAATGAAATCATTGAAAACAGAAAACTGTGAAAATGTAGTTGAGCTAGGGGGCCATATCCAGACCCAGGAAGCAGTAGAACCTGGCAACTTTGCCCACGTGATTCTGATTGTAGAGTCAAAGATCTAAGAAAGGGTTTATGGAATCTCCCTCCGAGACTAAGGAAAGCCACTGAGGTCAGGTATATGCCTTGTTAGAAGAGGTGTGGTTTTTTTTGGAGGAAGTGTGTCACTGGGGATGAGCTTTGAAGTCTCAGATTCTCAAGCCAAGCCCAGTCTCTCTTTTTCTGCCACCTGTGGATCAAGATGTAGATCTCTCAGCTACCTCTCCAGCACCATGTCTACCTGCATACCTCCATACATCCTGCCATGATGAAAATGGACTAAACCTCTGAACCGCAAGCCAGCCCAATTAAATGTTTTCCTTTGTAAGAATTGCGCATGCCTTTAATCCCAGCACTCGGGAGGCAGAGGCAGGCGGATCTCTGTGAGTTCGAGACCAGCCTGGTCTACAAGAGCTAGTTCCAGGACAGGCTCCAAAACCACAGAGAAACCCTGTCTCGAAAAACCAAAAAAAAAAAAAAAAAAAAAAAAGAATTGCCACTGTCATGGTGTCTCTTCACACCAATAGAAACCCTGACCAAGACAGAGTTCTTGCCTGAAAGAATTAGAAATTTTTTTTTTAATGAACTGAAGAGGAAACCCACTCTGACAGGGCCTCCTTCGCCAGTCCATCAGTAAGTCAAGAGGCCAAGAGGGAGATACTCTACTCTGGCCTGGATCTGCTGGATCTGGCTGGTACTGGACAGATGTACCTCTTGAAGCTGATGGCTGGGTGCCTCACCGGAATCCAGTTGGCACTTCACTTCTAAGCCAGGCCTGTAAACTCAGCTCTTACAAAGCAGCCAGGCCGGTGACAGAAATGAGTGCCGCAGGGGGCAGAAGGCTCATAGTGCTCCGGGGTGTCCTGCTATCTTTTCCCTCCCTGATGCTTCTCTTACCTGCTCTTCCATTTCGGTGGCTTCCATTTAAAGTGTATTTTCACGTGAAATGTGGGTAGCAGTGTTGTGAGTTAGCACTTCTGAGAAGACGGATTTGATCTTTTGCTGTCTGAGATGTCTAGTCTTAAAGCTAAAGAGAGAGGCTGTGACGTGAAGGCGGGTGACCAACAGAAACGCACAGCGGAAGGAGAACCTGCAGAGAACAGAGTGGGTACCACGGGAGACCGCGCAAGCATCCTCTGCCGTAGCAACTGTCCCCTGAGGCCTGGTGTGGAGCGACAGCTCACCTAGAAGCTGTGCCTGGGCTTGGTGCGCGCCAAGCTACTTCGGCCTTCAGCTCCCCTAGGTCTGTCCACAGACATTGAAGCAGATATAAATATCCAGTTTGTTTGGTAGGTTTACTTCTTCTAAACTAACAAACGGGTGTTCAGATTTTAAAGAGTGGTTGCTTTTCAAAATAAACTTTATTATTTAAAGAAATCTGCGAATAAATAAAGCATTAAACACCCACATTTGCTACAAACTCCCCCATTCGTTGCTTTTGCGTCGCTCTCCGTCCTCGCCAGCAGCCATGATGACGACTTGGGTTTGATGTAGCGGTCTTTCTGACCTCACTGGGGATGCGCAGCGCTGTTTGTTTATGTTTATAGACCTAAAACCACTCCCGTCTCCAAGGAGCTTTAGTGGGAAGTGGCACTTACAGGCCACAACTGTGCTGTTGCTATGTTCGGCCTTTTCAGTGGACGAATGGAGGAAATACAGATTACTGGAACCTTTTAAAATCACAAGCTCATACTGATACTTCCAATTCAGAGTCAACATTAAAGGGTGTGTGTGAGTGTGTGTATGTGAGAGCGTGTGTATGTGTGAGTGTGTGTGTGTATATACATATGTGTGAGTGTGTGTGTATGTATGTGGGGCCAGAGGACCATCTCCAGTGTTCCTTAGCAACCTCCTATATTTTGAGGCAAGGTCTGTCTTAGGGTTTCTGTTGCCTACCAAGTGAGTTCTGGGACAGCCAGGACTATTAAACAGAGAAACTCAGTCTCGAAAAACAAAAAAACAGCGTGAACATGTCATGTCTTCCATTGGGATCCTGTCAGTTAAGGTTCACTCAGGATAATGGAAGTACCAGCCTCCTCAAATGTCCTGTTTGCAGTACTTCAGTCCTCCTAACTACCCAGTAACAAAACCCCTTCATCTTTTTTAGTCTCCATATCCTGCCAATAGCCAGAGCATGTGGGCGGCCATTCAGACAACACAACAATCTCTGGGCATCAACTGTGTGCCAAGCCCAGGGTAAGTGAGACATGATCTGAGGTCCCCGCCACATACACGGCTGTGGGAAAGACACAAGGACATATCAATGACACCAGCGCAGGGTTAGGGCTGTGGCTGAGATAGGCGGGAGAACAAAAGTATTAGAGCCCCGTAGAGTCCAGACTCAAAGATGGCGTCTTGGCTGTGCTGGGGTGGCGGGGAATTCAGAATCCGAGGAAAACAGGACAAGAACAGAAGGAAGATGGGAAAGAGCACGCCAGGCAGGGGAAAGCAGACGTTAATGAAGTACTCCAGGGAGCATAGCCATTTCAGTGTGTGTGGACTGCCTCGGCCTGGCGGAAGAAGAAAGTTGATTAGAGACCTGGAGATGGAGAACTGGGTCTACGCACCATGGATAGATGATTTATTTTGCTTTAATTAATTAATTAATTAATTGTGTAGGCATGCATGCATACATGCCACAGCACACTTGTAGTTGTGTGTTTATTGTGTGTGCACACATGCATGCCACAGCACACTTATAATTGTGTATTTATTGTGTGTGTGCATGCATACATGCCATGACACACTTGTAATTGTGTATTTATTGTGTGTGCATGCATACATACCACAGCACACTTGTAATTGTGTATTTATTGTGTGTGAATGCATACATGCCACAGCACACTTGTAATTGTGTATTTATTGTGTGTGTGCATGCATACATACCACAGCACACTTGTAATTGTGTATTTATTGTGTGTGAATGCATACATGCCACATCACACTTGTAATTGTGTGTTTATTGTGTGTGCACACATGCATGCCACAGCACACTTATAATTGTGTATTTATTGTGTGTGTGCATGCATACATGCCATGACACACTTGTAATTGTGTATTTATTGTGTGTGCATGCATACATACCACAGCACACTTGTAATTGTGTATTTATTGTGTGTGCATGCATACATGCCACAGCACACTTGTAATTGTGTATTTATTGTGTGTGTGCATGCATACATACCACAGCACACTTGTAATTGTGTATTTATTGTGTGTGAATGCATACATGCCACATCACACTTGTAATTGTGTATTTATTGTGTGTGAATGCATACATACCACAGCACACTTGTAATTGTGTATTTATTGTGTGTGCATGTATGCATGCCATGGCACACTTGTAGTTGTGTATTTATTGTGTGTTCATGCATGCATACCACAGCACACTTGTAATTGTGTATTTATTGTGTGTTCATGTATGCATGCCATGGCACACTTGTAATTGTGTGTTTATTGTGTGTGCATGTATACATACCACAGCACACATGTAGAGGTCAGAGAACAACTTGGAGCAGATCTCCCTTCCACCGCGTGGGACCCAGGGATCAAACTCAGGTCATCAGGCTTGGTAGCAGGTACTATTATCTACTGAGAAATCTCACTGACCCCTTTCTTTTTCTTCTTTTCCTTTTTCTCCCTCTTTCTTTCCCTCCCTTGATTGGTTCCTTCGTTCCTTCATTCTCTCCTTCCTTTCCTTCTTGAGCTCCCAGGGAAGCCATAAAAGGATCTAAGACAGTGAAGGGATACCGTGAGGGTGTGTTTTCAGAAGCGGATGCTGGGACTGGGCGTGCAGCTTGGGGATAGAGCACTTGCCAAGAATAAAGCCTTGGAAGCTGATCAAAGGGCAAAGATTAGCTGGGCATGATGTCTGTCACACATCTTTAGTCCCAACACTTGGGAGGCAGAGGTAGTCAGATCTCTGAGTTTGAGGCTAAGCCTGGTCTACATAGTGATTTCCAGGCCAGTCAGGGCTACAGAGTAAGACCCTGTCTCAAGAAAGAAAAAAAATAAAGATAGAGGATTGAAAATGGAAAGGGGCATAACTAGAAGAGGAGCAGTGCCATAGTTCAGAGAAGAAATGAAGATGCCTAAACTGGAACAGAGAGAGATGGGGTGGGAGTGGGGCAGTTCCCCGAGAGGCTTGAAGGAAAGAGAGCTGAGACTTGGCAGGCAGACAGGGACTGCAGGATGCACTCAGAATGCTAGTTTGGACTATTTAATGGGTTGTAACACCACTCATAATGGGAGTGAAGAGATAGCAGTCGGTTGAAGGATGAGACGCTAGGAGGATAGTGTGCAGCTCATGACACAGCGAAGCCCTATGCCTGTGATGTAGGAAGCTCTGTATTCTCTAGGGTGGGGCACACACAGCAGATCATAGGGCAAGGGTGTGCAGACAGGATGGGGGGGGGGCTGTGTAGAGAGGGCCAGAAAGCATAGCAAAAACATGAGCATTAATAGTAATGGAAGCATGTGTTTGGGAGGTGTACTGCCCACCTGTACTACGTGACAGTACGGTACTACTCTTGTATTGCGGCATCTGCACTACATGACCATTAGCGAGTCTCGGGCAAGGGCCTGGAGATTTAAACACACAAAGACACACAGACAGAGTGTGTCATCCTTGAAACAGTAATGCCCCCTTTATTGTGTCTAGGAACAGTTTATATAGGGATCCTTAACTGATAGCCACGCCCCAGCCAAACCCACCAGAAACCAGTCCCCTGCCATCAGGAACTCCTGAGGGTCTCGCTCAGAGCAGCTGCAAGCATAATACATTGTTTACAAGAAATTCACCATCTGGGGTTCACAGCTCCCAACAAGGAGGCATGGGTAAAGTCATTCACTTCAAGAACCAATACTCAGACCTTAAATTGCTGCGGTATAAGCGAAGGCTGCAGCCCAGAGAGCCTGTTGATCTCCCTCACAAAGATTCCTTTACCTACTCTTCTTTCCGTTCTCAGCAAGATCACCAGGCCTTTCCCTAGGGCCCTTTACTTGAATATCATTCTCTTCCTTTTAAAAACTTATTTAGCATGTATATGTATGTGTCTGTGTGAGTGCAGGAGCATTTGTGTGCAGGCGTGCACACCTGTGTGTGCAAGAAAGCCCAGAAGAGGGTACCTGGTGTGCTGTTCCACCATTCTTTGCCTATTCCTCTGAACCAGGGTTTCTTCCTGAACCTGGGCTTCATCTCAGCTGAACTAGAAACCAGAAAGCTCCAATAACACTTCTGCTTCAACCCCTCAGAGCTAGGGCTATGGACTTTGAATGGGCCCCTACCTTGTTATGAGGGTCCTGGGATCAAAATGCCTGTACTCATACTTTTAGAGCAAGCGTTCTTAATGATGGAGTCCCCTCTTTTGCCTACTGCACACTGGAGGCCAGAAGAGGTCCTCTAGTCACCACGTGGGTGCTGGGAACAGAACCAAGGTCCTCTACAAAAGTAGCAAGTACTCTTAACCTCTGAGCCATCTCTCTGGTCCCTAATTTTAATTTTTAAACAGTATGCGATGATCCCTTTCTGTGCCTTGAAACTCTCTATACTATCATTTTTATTGACCTAACAGTAGTCTGCCATATTTTATTAATTAGCTTACAGTTTTTGGTGTTAAACACAATGTAAATCACCTGACAATGGTGGCACACACCTTTAATCCCAGCTCTTGGAGGCAGAGGCAGGCAGATCTCTGTGAGTTCAAGGCCAGCCTGGTCTATAGAGCATGTTCCAGGACAGCCAGGGCCACAAAAAGAAATCATGTCTTGAAGATCAAAAACAAAACAAAAAACCAAAAAACAGAAAATCATGTCACATTTGCCTTCTCCAAATTTATAACACTGTTTTCAGTGCTGGGTACTTTACCTCTCATCACAAAAATATAACACACAAAAATATAAACAATAAACATATAAAACTGTTATTTGACTTCCTACACCCATGCACATTAGTTTTGCTAAATACTGTTTGTATCAGTCAGTGGAGGTCAGTTATGCAGCAATAGCAAGCAAACCCCTCATCTCAAAACCATAGAGTGTGGGGAGCAAAGATTCTCACCCCATATGCAAGCACTGGAGACTTGGAGCAGTAAACACGAGGCAGTTTATTTTATGGCTTTGCAAAGTTGGATGCTAGCCCAGAACAGCAAGCATGACGACCAAGCACAGGGACATTTGTCTGTCTCCTAACGAAGATGAGTGCAGGGGTTCGTCTCTAAGATTTACACCTTGTTTATTTTAGAGTTTATCATGCCCTTGTCAGGATATTGGGAAACTGGAGCTGGAAGTTGATCCGCGGATTCTAGCAGGGCTCCTGTGATTTCTGTTCACCTGTAGCTGAGCCTGCATAGACTCGAGGCACTTCTGGAAATGGACCATACTTTTTATTTCTTAGAACAGCAACAATGAAAGATTTGTTTCTCAGTTATGTTTCCTCTTGGTTGTGGGCTAGCAGTGACTCGCCTTCATGAGTTCTTTCTTTCCTTTCTGGGTTAAACAATCAACCTTGATCTTAGACACATTCTTCTTCAGTAGAGGGGTCAGTGGAGATGTCTTGGGATGGTTCTTGCGAAGCTATTTCTTGGAAGGGTTGTCCCTTGATCCTTACTTGACTGGTTTGTCTTTGTCTTTCTTTTTTTTTCTTTTCTTTTCTTTTTCTTTCTTTTTTGTCAAAGCAAGGAATATGCTTCTGTCTGATGCCTTTGAGCTAAGCACGACATGTTCACATGGAGATCAAACCACTTTAAGCTCCATGGAGTCCTCCTTGCCATTCCTGTAGTTGTATGTATTCCCCTTTTCTTTATGAAGGAGTTGGGTTTTGTAGAGCAAAATCATGAAGACCCCCCATCCCTTTTAAATCTTCCTTAACTTTTGACTCTGGATATGATCCCAAGCAGATCTGAAAGCTTTTCTTAGCATTTTGAGGAATTCTCACTCAGTCTCACCTTCATGACATAAAATGTTCTATCTGATCCAAGCAATAACTTTAATCTCTGAGTCAGAGATTAAAAATATCTACTACAGGGATGGAGAGATGGCTCACTGGTTAAGAGCACAGGCTGCTCTTAACCTGAGTTCAATTCCAACAACCATATGGTGGCTCACAACCATCTATAGTGACATCTGTGATCCTCTTCTGGCATTCAGGCATACATGCAGACAGAGCACTCATCCCTTAAAAAAATCCTAAAGTAAATAAAATTTTGAAAAAGTTATCTACTACAGCTCTCAGGAAGGCTTGGGTTCCGACCTTTGTAAATGTGATGCTTAGAACCTGGGGGAAAGAGGATCCCAAGTTCAAAGTCATCCTCAGCTAGGCCAACCTGAGCTACGTGCTTCAAAAAAAATCCCTATTATGAAGGCACCAATGATGGAGGAAGGTCATTGGTTAAAAAACAAAGAAACTGCCTTGGCCCATTTTATTGGTTAGAACATAGGTGGGTGGAGTAAACAGAACAGAATGCTGGGAGGAAGAGGAAGTGAGCTCAGAGACACCATGCTCCCCTCTCCCAGGCAGACGTGATAGCTCTGCTCTCTGAGGCAAACAATATCAAGCTCCGGCCCAGGATGGACGTAGGCTAGAATCTTTCCCGGTAAGACTGATGCTACTCAGATTATTAGAGATGGGTTGATCGGGATATGAGAATTAGCCTGTAAGGGCTAGAGTAAACGGGCCAAAGAGTGTTTAAAAGAATACAATTTGTGTGTTGTTATTTCAGGGCATAAGCTAGCAGGCGGCCGGGGTGCTGGGGACGTAGCCCTGCCGCTCCTATTACAACACACCAACCTCTGAAAAGGACAACACTAGCAAGTCCAAGTTTGGTTTCTGCTTTCCCCCAAACTCACTGTTACTGCCCTTCGATGCAACCGTATTGTCTGAGACCTGTCCCTGGTTAACCCGGAGCTGCATGACAACACACTCCCAATAGGATTCATTATAAGGGTGGAAGAGTAGAAATAAGCAGACCAAACATAAAACAAAAAATCCTCCTCATTTACCAGTAGTGAGTGAAGACCCAGTGTCTTAGCTAGGGTTTGTATTGCTGTGAAGAGACACCATGACCATGGCAACTCTTCTAAAGGAAAACATTTCATTGGGGGGGGGGCAGCTTTCAGTTTCAGAGGTTTACTCCATTATCATCATGGCATGACATGGTGGCGTGCAGGCAGACATGGCGCTAGAGAAGGAATTGAGTGTGGAGAAGGAACATCTTGATCCTGCAGGCACCAGGATGTGAACTGTCACATTGGGTGTGGCTTGAGCATATATGAGACCTCAAAGCCCAGCTCCACAGGGACACACTTCCTCCAACAAGACCACACCTACTCCAGCAAGGCCACACCTCCTAACTCCAGTTGGGGGCCATTTTCTTTCAAACCACCAGATCCACAGGGCCTGAGCATAGCAAGGCATTTTATTAGGAATAAAGCCACTGAGATGTCAACCCTCATGAAGAACAGGGTAATTAAATGGGCTAGGGACCTAATAACATAAAATGATTCCCAGCATTTTCTTATAAATATTACAAATATATAAAACTTGATTTTGAAAAATGTCATGCTCGCTTACATGTTCATCACACTTAGTCTGTTGAACATTTTATATTGCCTGCTTTATTACATGTCTTCATACCCTTAGCTTTCTACCACATAGCAATCCATTTTTGTTTATTTTAGGTAGGGTGTCCTGTGTCCCAGGCTACCCTTAAACTTCCTATGTAGCAGAGGATGACCCATACTCTCATCCCTCCTGTTTCCACCTTCTGAATGCTGGGGTGATGGAAGACCCCCGGAGTAGGGAGACGGGATAACACGACCGCCCAGTAACTCACGAGAGACCGTCCTTGCTGCAATCACAAGAGGTTTATTGACAGGACAGGAACCAGTGCACAGGGGCTGAAACTCATTTCCCACGCAGGGGTAGAGAGTTCGACCCCAAGTAGCTGGGAGAAGGAGTATTTAAGAGAAGAAACCATAACTCAATAACCCAAAGTGGGTAGGGAGGGCGTCATTGGAAAATTCCAAAAATACCAGTGATCATTGGAAAATTCCAAAAATACCAGTGATAATCACAAGGGGGTAACTCCCTGTTTCTCAAGATTATAATCTAACTTTATGGTCAGCTAATTCCCGGAACAGAGTCACTGAACTGGCTAACCTAGATTTTTGGTTCTTCTCTCCCTGCTAGATTTTTCTTTTCTTTCTTTTTTTTTTCTTTTTCTTTTTTTCTCTACTCTTTCTGCTAGATGGGTCTGAAGTTATCTGGGTTTTTCAGTGGCAGGTGTGTACATCACACCTGGTAACCTGGGATTTAATGTGAGCTAGGCAGGTACCCACCTAAGTGAGCTTCATCCTTTATGCTTTTTCTGTGTGTTTTATCTGCATGTGTACCTATGAACCACAGGTGTGCAGTACCTATGGACTCCGGAAGAGGGCACTGAATTCCCTGATTGGAGTTACTGATGGTTGTGAGCCACCCTGTGGGTTCTGGGAATTGGATCAAGGTATTCTAGAAGAGCAATCAGTGTTCTTAACTGCTGAGCCCTCTCTCCAGCCCCCCATTAAATTTTTTTATACACTTAATAAAGTAAGTGGCCAGGCCAGCAAGATAGCTCAACCCGTGAGGTAGCTCAGCAGGCAAATACACTGTTTCCAACCTGACGACCTGAATCCAGTCCTGGCACTCACACGGTAGAAGGAAAGGACTCTTGGAAGTTGTCATTGCAAGTTGTCCTACGACTGCTGTAAACATGCTGAGGCGCACAAGTGCACACACATAAACAAACTAATACATGCAATAAACATCCTTTGGATGTAAGAATCCTTGCTTTGTTATTTCAAATCTGACAAAAATATCAACATTGTAGATTATATTATTTTGAGATAAGGGGCTAATTGAACCTTTTAAAAAACTCTACTAGGCCGGGCGGTGGTGGCTCACGCCTTTAATCCCAGCACTCGGGAGGCAGAGGCAGGCGGATCTCTGTGAGTTCGAGACCAGCCTAGTCTACAAGAGCTAGTTCCAGGACAGGCTCCAAAACCACAGAGAAACCCTGTCTCGAAAAAACCAAAAAAAAAAAAAAAAACTCTACTAATCTTGTTATTCTGTTTACTTTGTATTTACTTTTTAAAAATAAAATTTGTTTAATTCTTGAGAATTTCAGATATGTGTTTTAATTGTGTTCACCCCCAGTTCTCCTAGATCTACCCTCACCTCCGCTTGTCCTCCAACTTCATGTCCTCTTTTTCTAAGACGACTTTTTTTTTTTTTTTTTTTTTTTGGTTTAAGGAGACCTGGTTTCTCTGTGTAGCCCTGGCTGTCCTGGAACTCACTCTCTAGACCAGGCTGACCTTGAACTCAGAGATCCACCTGCCTCTGCCTCCCAACTGCTGGGATTAAAGGCTTGCATCACCACTGACTGACATTTTTTATGACCTATGTTTAAGTATGTGTATTCAGGTGGCAATGTGGTATATGCCACCTCATCAGACAACTTCACTGAAGTTCAGAGCCTTTTCAAAAGCAGAATTTCAAAGGCCACACCGAAGGCTGCCATCACTGAGTCGGTTATCACTACGTTCATTCAATAACTATACTAGTAAGCTAAGTGTAGTCGGAAGAAGGAAGGGAGAAAAGACGGAGAGGGACCCTGCAGGTGGACAATTCACCAGTAATAGAATATCAGAAAGACGACGGCAAGGGCAATGTGGCTCAAGATAGGAATTAGTGTTCTGCTACTGTGCGGTTTCCCTCACGGAGGGACGTCCTAGCTGATGTGATCTTTTCTGGGTGTGCATCTCCCATACAACCCCATAGAAAGCCACAGCAGTGCTGAGTTTGGACACAGACTAAGGTGGGGCTGGGAACCAAGAAGCAGGTGAGGCTGATTTGGTACTCGGGTCGAGGCACAGAAAGACTCATTGCATGTTGATGTCCCGTGTGGCTGGCTTCCAGGTTTGAGGAATACCATTGCTCCTCGGGTTCTGAAGTGTGTGGTACAGAAGCAGCTCGGGACCCGGGGGATGGCATAGGGCAGAACAGTAGCTGACATTGTAGGAATCTCAGTGCTAAGCTCAGGCCTGGTGCGTGTCTTGGAATATTATTTAACTAGGCAAAGATGTGTTACATTTGTTTGCGCCGTGTTTGTTTAATTACGTAAAGACATTGCATTTGTTTCACCTTGCCTGCCTAATTGATCTAATAAAGACCTGAACAACTAATAGGTAGGCAGAGAAAGGATAGGTGGGGCTGGTGGGTGGGGAGAATAACTAGGGGGAGAAATCTAGGCTCAAGAGAGAAGAGGGAAGAGAGAAGGAGGAGGAGGAATGAGGGAGATGCCTGAGGCTAGAAGCCAGGCAGATGCCAGTCCAGTCAGCTGTAGAGACAGCAAGAAAGCAAAAAGGAAAAAAAGCCCCGAGGCAAAAAGCAGATGAAGAAAAACAGGTTAAGTAGTAAGAGCTAGCAAGAAAAGAGCAATCCAAGCCAAGTATTCATAACTAATAATAAGTCTCTGTGTTATGATTTGGGAGCTGGTTGTTGGCCCCAAAGATAAAAGCCTGGTGCAGGTGTGGCCTCTTTCTGCAGGAGTGGGACCACTGGCCCTCTGCTTTTCCTTTGCCGAGCCCCCAGTTTGCAGGTTTGTGCCCCTTCGTTGTTCATTCAGCCATTGTTTTGTTATTTCTGTAGGGGAATAAGTATGGAGACGCCCTGTCTTCAGTCTTTCTATTGTTTCTCTGAAACTCCCAGGCTTTTGATGTATACCTGGTTGTCCACGATGAAGAAGCAGATTGTCTTAAGATCAAATATGGGGCGGTAACTATGTACTGGCCAAGACAACACCAGAAGCCTCTTCAGGGAAAATCTCCACTTAAAACAAACAGCCAAGGGACTGGAGTGATGTCCCTACCAGCTAAGGAGTTTGCTGCTTTTGCTGAGGATCAGAGTTCAGTTCCTAGCAGATCAAGTCCAGTAACTCCCAAGCACCTGCCATTCCAGTTCCAGAGGATCCTCAGGCAGCTGCAAACACACGCACACACCTACTCACACAAACACATATAAGTAAAAGAAGCCTCTTTAAAAATCAGTCAAGTATAACTTGCCCTCTCCTGTTCCCTCCTGGCTGCTTAGGGCCTGACCAGAGAGCTTCCATCATCCTGGAGCCCAGCTCTTCAGTGCTTGCAAGAACCATGGACCTGTCATGGTTTTGTGTGTCTGCCATTAGCGGCTGGCGCGGTGCTGTGGTGGAGCTATGGTGATCCTTGGCTCTCCGAGTTGGCCACTCCCACCTTCTGCTTCTTGCCCCTCTGCCACAGGCTTCCCTAACCCATTGCTGTGACTTTTGTTTTTAGTGGGTGCTCCAAGTTTGACGACATCCATGCCCGGATTCCAGTCTGCTAATGCTAACGTGGGTCTTTGTTCTCTTACGAATTGTGCCAGTTTTCAGTTTCTTCTTTTGATTGGGTCGGAAGCTCTTTGAACATAGTGACCTTTTTTTATTTGTCTTTATAGGATTTTGTTCAATTCTTCCTTTTCCACTTTTTTTCTTTCTAAAATCGGTGTTGTTTTGCCTACATGTATGTCTATGTGAGGGTTTTTTGGTCTCCTGAGTGGAGATACAGACAGTTGTGAGCTGCCATGCGGTTGTTGGGAACCGAAACCTGAGTCCTCTGGAAGAACAGCCAGTGCTCTTGTCATCTCTTCAGCACCCCTCCCCCACTTTTAAAATCTCATTTGCTTCATTGTTTAAAATCTCATCATAATTTCTTATTTTGATTTCATTTGTGTTTTGGGTTCCTCATGTGGCCTAGGTTAGTTTCCAACTCAATACATAGACGAAGACAACCTTGAACTTCTCATCCTCCCAAAGGCTTGGATTTTAGGTGTGCACCATCGCTTATGGTTTATCCCATCCTGCTGATCACAAACCCAGGTCTTTGTAAGGCCAGACAAGCCCTGTACTAACTGACTAACTTATTCCTAGACCTTATCTAGTTCCTTACTGAACATTTCTCTCTGGTTTTTTTTTTAATTTTGTTTCAAGAATGTTTACCCTTCCTTCTTAGGGCATCTTTGTAGCAGCTGTGGTAAAGACTTTACCAGTTAAAGCTAATGTATGTGTCATTTTCATGTTGGCATTTGCTGAATGTCTTTTTCTACAAGAGTTGAGATTTTGCCTGTTATTCCAATGCTGTTATTTTGGATTATGCTTTGACATTTTGTTAGAAGGCTCTGGGCTATTCTGAGATCCCATGAAGAGTGTTGAATATTCTTCTTTGAGTAGTGTGTTAGTCAGGGTTCTCTAAAGAAACAGAATTGATAAAATGAATATAGATAGATAGGTAGCCAAATAGATGATAGATAGATAGATAGATAGATAGATAGATAGATAGATAGATAGATAGCAAAATGAACACACACACATGCATTAGTTACTTTTCTATTGTGGTAAAGAGACACCATGACCAAGGCAACTTATTGAAGAAAGAGTTTATCTTTCTTACAATTCAGTTCCAGGGGTTAGAATCACATTGGTGAGCATGACAAAATAGGCAGGGATGGTGCTGGAGCAGTAGCTGAGGGCTTACATCCCAATCCACAACAGAAAGCAGAGAGAGAGAAAGAGAGAGAGAGAGGAATAGTAAAACACCTCCTTCAATAAAACCATATCTCCTAATCTTTCCCAAACAGTTCTACCAACTAGAGGCCAAGTATTCAAACATAGGAACATATAGAAGGCATTCTCATTTAAACCATACACATGTACACACACATACACACATTGGGGGGATTCTGTTAGAGTGGATTATAGGCTGTGGTCGGGATAGACCTACAATGGCTATCTCCTGATAGAAAGGCCAAGGATCCAGTAGCTGTTTAGTCCACAAATGCAACATGAAGGCTGGCTTGTTGGGGTTTCTGTCCCGCCTGGTACCCCACAGCCGGCAAGTCCCAAAGAAAATCACACAGAGATCTCCATAAGTTATAAAACTGATTGGCCCATTAGCTCAGGCTACTTATTAGCTCTTGTAGCTTATATTAACCCATTATTCTTATCTATGTTAGCCACATGGCTCGGTACCTTTCTCAGCGGGTTAGGTCACATCCTGCTTCTTAAGTGGTCTGGGCAGGAGTGGAAGGAATGGGTTTCCTCCTTCCTAGAATTCTCCTGTTCTCATCACCCCACCTCTACTTCCTGTCTGGTTTTCCCACCTATACTTCCGGCCTGGCAAATCAGCATTTATTTAAAATATGATTGACAGAATACAGACAATTCTCCCGCACCACACAAGACTAGATGTTTTAGCAGTCTCGATCTGGTACTAGAGTACTGTGAATTCCTAGAGAGCTACTGCTTTCTTTAGTCTACATTTGGAATCCTGAGGACAGATGTTCTAATGCTAGCAAAGGGTTTCCTTATCAGCAGGATAGATGAACTTGCCAGTGAGAGTGATGGCAAGCAGGCAAAAAACAAAAGTTTTCTTCTATATCCTTTTATGACAGCTGCCCACAGAAGGAGCAATCCAGATTTAAGGCGGGTCTTTCTACCTTAAAGGATCCAGGTAAGAAAATCCCTCACAGGCATCCCAGCTGCTGCATCTTATTTGATTCTACACATAATCAAACTGACAACCAAGACTATTACAAACAGACAACTGACCTGGCTGACATCAGGATGCAAGCTTTGATCATGAGGTTAGCAGGTATTGGGGAAGGAAAAATCCAGTAGTGACTGCCAGGAATGTGGCTGTTTCCTCCATATTGAAACACTCCTGCTAACATCATCTCTCAAGATTCACGGAAGTCACAAGAAACTCAGAAGGCTCAGGTGGTTCAAGAAACTTACAAGCCCCCTATTAATTCCTTGAGTCACACAGGCACTAAACATCTTCTGGGGAAAGGAGAGGCTCCAGTGGAGCCACTTGTGAGTTGTTCAGAGACCCCAAGGGATGCAACTTCTGTGAGATGTTGTCCACTCAGGGGTGGGCTCTCTTCTCAGCCTTCCCTGTTCCTATAAGCAAGCCTTCATCCGCCTTCCTTGAAAGACTCCTGACTTAACTCACAGAGCTGCTGTGGGGTGCAATTGTTTCTCTGTTCTGTTTTTGCCCTGCTTTCTTTCCTTGGAAAAAGCCATGCAACAAATGATGACTCAAATTCAGGTCTTCATCAACGACATCCAGAGTCCTAAATGAGCTGTTTGATGAATCCTGTCTCGGTTTCAGAGTTACATCGGGTGGGTGAAACATACTGAATTGTGCTTTCTTCACTGTACTCAAGATGGAAATGTACTAACTCAAGTTTTCAATGTCTACCTTTCATAAGACACAATCCCAGAAGTAGTGGGCTGTCTAGTAATCTGTAGGTTAACATGCCCATACAAAGCAGTTGTAAATATGGAAATGGTTTAGTACTGTGGGTCAGGCAGTCCTAGATCAGAACCCACATTTCATTAAATAGAAAATGGTTTGACATTATGCTCACTGAAGGAACAATGTGTGCAAATTCACGTGCAAGCTCATATGTAAATTCCCCCAGCATATATACATTAGGAAATAAGTGTTCCTTCTACCTCCTTTCAGAAGTCACTATCGGGAAAGGTCATGTGCAGAAATAGACTGCTAGTATTAGTCTTAGGATGAGAATTCTTTCACTTCTTTTCTCTTTACACTTTGGTTACCAGGAACTTCTTACCTAGGTGGAAAGAAAAACCAGTATATTTATCTGTTGAATTCATAATTTATACATTTTTCTATGTAATGTTTTTGTAACATAAGTTGACATTGTACTTACTTTGTAGCCCAGATTGGCCTTAAATTTTCAATTCTCCTGCCTTTGCCTCCCAAGTACTAGAAGTTTAGGCATATACCACCATCTCTGGCTTTATTTTTTATTAAAAATTTTATTGTACTTGCTTATTTATTTTGTTCTGGGTGAGGATGTGTATGTCACAGCACCCATGGAGGTCAGAGGACAACTTTGGATGTTCTCTTCAGTTCCTGCTTCCAGGTTTCTGCCTGAGTTCCTGCCTAAGTTCCCCTAGTGATGGACTGTAAATTGTGAGATGAAATAAGCCCTCTGGAGCTGACTTTTCCTTTGGGCCACCAGCCCACAAATGGCAATACAAAGACTTATTATTAATTATGAAAGTTTGGCCTTAGCTTCTCACACTAGCCCTTATAATTTAAATTAACCCATTTATTTTAATCTGTGTTCTGTCACATGGCTCATTACTCCCTACTGCCCATGCTGCTTCCTCCACATCTGGTGGGCGACTCCACCTTCTCCTTCTCAGAATTCTGTCTCTCTCAGGAAGTCCTGCCTATATCTCTCTGCATAGCTATTGGCCATTCAGCTTTTTATTACACCAATCATAGCAATACTTCTTCACACAGCACACAAATCCCACAACACCCTTCTTTTTCCGATTTGCTTTTGGTCATAGTCTTTATCACTGTACCAGAAAAGCAAATTAGAATAATAAATAAAGTAGTTATTAATGTTATCACAGTTAAAAAGCACAGAAAATGCCAGACATCATGGTGCATGCCTTTAATCTCAGCACTTGGGTAGAAGCAGTTTCTTTTGTAGCATATGGGTCTTGGGGATCAAATGTGAGTCATCAGGCTTAGCTGTAAGCACCCTACCTGCTGAACCATCCTGTTGACCCTCCATTTTAGCTTTGCGTGACTTTTACAGTAAAATGTTTTCAACTTTTTGGACATAGATATAACAGAGCCACTAAAAGATCATTTCATATTATGCCATTTTTTTGTTTGTTTGTTTTTGAGGCAGGGTCTCTCTGCATAGCCCTGATTGTCCTGGAACTTACTGTATGGAGCAGGCTGATCCTACCTCTGCCTCTCGAGTGCTAGGGTTAACTGCAAGCATCATCATTTCCCAGCTTATACTGTGCCTTTCAGTTGAAGTAGTATTAACTGAGGGAGGTCAGAACAGGCACTGAGGCAGAAGCCATGGAGGAGTGCTGCTTACTGGCTCGCTCTCCACGGTTTACCCATACTTTCCTTTTATACAACCCAACATCACCTACCAAGGGGGTGACACCACCCATGGTGTACTTGGCCCTCCTACATTCATCACTAACAAGGAAATTCCCCCACAGAGTTGCCTACAGCCAATCTAAAGGATTCATTTTAAGAAAAGAAAAACCACCAAAACAAAATAGTACATTTATTTTCACTAAAAATTTTCTGCTATTTTTGGATCAATCTTTTCAAATTAAAGTGAAAGCAAATCTTTCAGATTCATAGAATTATATCTGTGTTGCTCTTCTACAGCCCACCGAAGAGCAATATTGGATGTTTGTGCTTATGTTACCAGAGATTTCCCTAGCAAAGCCGGTTTAAATACTAAGATTGTGGTTTGGGTGATCCTCCTTCAGCTGTTAGCATCATCTTCATAGTCAACAGTTGCCTTTCTTTGTTAAATGCTGTAGAAACTGGCCTACTAAATATTCTGCATTTTGCTTTCCAAGTCTAAAGGCATTCATAGTGGGCACATGTTGGCATTAAATGACTCTTATTTAAAATAGCTTTGGTTAGATTTTGAGATAATGAGGTATCTCATGCTTGGATGAAAGCTTTTTCTGTCTTTCAAATTTTCCTTAGAAAGAGCTGTTTTTAAATAGATGTGTTTTCTAACCACAGGTCCAATTTCTCCAGCTTGATTTGTGCCAAGATGTTTTTAAATGAGCTTCATGGTTATTTGTGAAGCCAGACATTATTTACAGTGCCTCCTCCTCCTCCTCCTCCTCCTCCTCCTCCTCCTCCTCCTCCTCCTCTTCCTCAACCTTCTTCTTCTGAAGACACGAGCTTACCTGTCATAGTGTAAGACCACTCCCTACTAATGGATTGAAACACACATTGAGCCTTAGTGTTTCCCTACTGGACCAGCCTGGGACACAGCAGCATTTGTCCCAGCCTGTGCTCCTGACTCAGAGGGAACCCCTGATGCTTTCAGAGGGAAGCTGGAGTCAACCTACTCAGATACTCCAGTCTGGGGCTTCAGTGTGATTCTCAGTCTTGGCTTCACTAACAAAAGCAGCAGAAACAAACGGGACACACCTTTACATAGTTAAAATAATATTCCACATCACGTGTGTGTCAGAAGTTCAAGGTTATCCTCAACTATGTGGTGAGGTTGAGGTGAGCTTGGGCTGCAGGAGGCCCTGTGTCCAAAAAAAAATGTAAATAGAAATTAAAAAGGAAAAAAAAAGTCTTCTAAGGTTAATAATAACAGCTGGGAATTGGAAAGGCCAGATTGAGAACTCTGAATGTTACAGTTTTAATGTGGAAAACCAGCACAATGTTTTGATGCTCATTAAAGAGAGGAGAAATTGATTCCTTGTTCAGAGAGGGTTGTGCCTACAGCCTGATGCAGATGGGTGCCCTGGGTGGCTTACAGGATGCTAGGTGTATCGTAAGGCAAGCAGGTATAGTTTTGTCTTGGTTATTTTTCTATCGCTGTGAAGAGACCATGACCAAAGCAACTTATAAAAGAAAGCATTAAATGCGGACTTGCTTAGCTTTAGAGGGTGAGGCCATGACTATCACGGTGGAAGTGGGGCAAAGGTGGGCAGGCACAGCACTGAAGCAATGGTGGAGAGTTTGCAAGTTGAGAGAACAACCACAAGGCAGAGAGAGAGAGAGAGAGAGAGAACTAACTGGATATTGTGGGGGTTTTGAAACCTCAAATTCACACACTTCTAGTGAGATACCTTCTCCAACAAGGCCACACCTCCTCATCCTTCCCCAACAGTCCCGCCAAGTGGGTACCAGGCAGTCAAACCTATGAGCCTATAGGGGTCATTTTCTTTCAAACCCCCTACACGGTTTCTGGCTGCTAAGAGCATTATTAGGCATTTTGCCTTGTCTGGTGTGAGTAACCATCTAAGAAAAGGAATGTATACAAAACTTAGCAAAACATTACTAAGTTCTCCTCTACTTGAAAATTGGGTAGAGAATCAGCAAGGAAAGGATGAATGGTAGATGTACGGTATTTGAGAAGTTGTTTCATTGATGAATATTTTCTTATAACAATAAACTTTATTTCCTTAAACATTTGTATTGTTTGGTCCTTTGGTAGGCTCTCTGTAACTCAGGTTGGCCTTGAACTTGATGTATGGTTGAGGATGATCTAGATCTCGT
This sequence comes from Microtus oregoni, assembly GCF_018167655.1. Lineage (NCBI taxonomy): Eukaryota > Metazoa > Chordata > Mammalia > Rodentia > Cricetidae > Microtus > Microtus oregoni. The sequence goes on along the minus strand of NW_024543069.1, from coordinate 39,764,008 downwards.
GTTTTTTTTTTTTTTTTAATCTCCTCAGTGCTAGGATTTCAGGTATGTGCCACATTGCCCAGCAGTTCTGCTTCTTTACAAAATCTCTTGTCTCTGGGGACCTTGCAGGTGAAGCAGATGGCTCTCTTTAGCTGATAATAGCATCCAATAGTTGTGGAAACCCATGTGCTATGATGTAAGGTCACACAAGAGAGAAATTTGTTACGTGTAGTGAGCCAGACAGGATTGCCATTACAAGATGGCGCCGACATCTTGTCTTGTTGGAAATTAACAACTCCATATTTGGCTATGGCTTTGAGAGCTGTGCGTCCCCGCTTCCCGCATGCGCAGTGGATGAGGATCCTTGAGCCTATCCCGATGCGGTCTGGTGTCAGCTGTTGGTGGCAGCCAATCACAGGGTGACCCGTGTGCCAATTCCCTATTTAAGCAACTGCCTAAGCGCCCCCCCCCTCCCTTCGCTTCCTGCTGCCTCTCCCCTCGCTCCCTGCCCCTCTGCTCCCTGTTCCTCGTTTTCCCGCCCTCTCGTTCCCTGCTCCCCATCAATCAAGGGCACTCCAGTAAAGCGTGTTCTGAGTGGAATCCTGGTATGGTGGTTGTTCTTTCTCGCCGGTCGAGAGGTCCGCCACAGTTACGGGATATTTTATCCCTGTGTGAAGATATGTCACTGTTTTATCTTGCCTGCCCAAGGTACCTGATGGGTTTAATAAAGAGCTGAATGGCCAATGGCAAGGCAGAAGAGGTTAGGCAGGACTTCCGAGCAGAGATAGGAACTCTGGGAAGAAGAGAGGTGGCTTCACCATTGAGACATAGAGGATGGAGAAGATGTAAAAAGTCACTTGGAAGAATGACACATTCTATTCATTCACAGATGACTAGAAATGGGTTAACTTAAGTTATAAGAGCGAGTGGGGAAAGCCTAAGCTAAGGCCGAGCATTTGTAATTAATAAGAAGTCTCCATATCATTATTTGGAAACTGCCATGCCGAAGAAAAACCCATAGACTCCCTAGTGGAAGGCAGAATTCTGGAAATGACATAAACTGGTTTAGGAAGGATTAAAGAAGTGTGCACAGAAAGTATGAAAGAGGGGACACATGAAGTGTGTTTGGAGCTATGCACCTATACACCCCCGTTGCTGTGTGCTGTGTGCACAGAGCATCTGGCCTCAGCTTCCCAATGTACCCAACACCTTTTCTCAAGCCCTTCCCTAGAGATGCAATCCTTCATAAGGTAAGGGATTGGCCTGCATAATTCTTAGGATGTCTTGTGTTGCAAATTCTGTGAGTCTGTGACTTGAGATGATCCATCTGAAATCTGTGGAGTGCTTAGGAGTGTTTGAGAACTCTAACAGTCCTGATGTTCACTCTGGAAAATGTTTCCTAGCTGTCAGGGCAGCTTCTGTACAGATTCATATGTTTTTCACTTACTATGTCTTTGAGAAATCACATTTATATAAATTAGAAAAATTCTTCTCCCTACCTTGGAAAAATGATGTGGGTTTGGGTTCTCATTTGTCTGTGTTTTTCTAATCAAGTTGCTTCCATCGAAGAGACAGAGCTGAATGTCTCTATGTCATTCTTGTCCTGATAAGAGAGGTCTTCCGGTATATTAATGACACTTGATATTCTCCCAAACAGAAGAATTATAGTGCAGAACAGGCTTGGATTTCTTGTCAAACATCTGTGATTCAGGGTGACCACAAGAAGTTAGAAAAAAAAAAGAATTTCCGTGTTTTCAAAATAAAGAAACAGAAGGGGCAGTGGAATTGCACTTAGAATAAACTGCTTCCCGCCATTAGTATCTAGGGGCGCGAAGGCCGTGATAGATTTACACATAAAGGTCCTCCCAAGAGGAAATGGTGTCCAGCGCAAAGGACATTTCTATATTATCTTTGAAACTTCCTGTGTCTCTGTAATTATTACAAAATAAAAAGTGCGCTGTTTGGTTTGATCTGGTTTGGTTTTAGTTCCTTCAGTGGGGGGGGTGGGGGATGAACTTCTGACTTTGGAGAGAATGGCTTCTGTAGTCTAGAATCTCCAGAGGGCAGGAAGTGATGCCTGTGGTCAGACTTCAGTTATTTCCAGAATAGACTGTGTGGACAGAGGTACCGTTCTTCCAAATCAGCAGCAGCAGGCAGAAAAAGTGATAGAATGTTCCATCAAAAGCGTGTTCCCTGCTGGTCACTGTAGCACATGCCTTTAATGTAACTCGGGGGTGCAGACAGTGGATTTCTGAGAGGTCTGGGCCAGCCTGGTCTCCATAGTGAGTGCTAGAACAGCCAGGGCTATGTAGAGAGACCCTAGCTCACAGAGCCCCCCCACACACACACACAAAGAAAAGAAGTAAAAAGTATGCTTCCAGGGTCTGAGGAGTTAGCTCAGTCCTAAAAGCACTGCTGATTTGCAGAGGGCTGAGGTTTGGTTCCCAGCACCCATGTGGTGGCTCACACTTATTCATAACTTTTTGGGGGATCCAACGTCCTCTTCTGACCTCCACAAACACCAGGTACCCATTTGGTGCAAATACATGCAGTTGAAATACTTATACACGTAAAATAAAATAACTAAATGTTAAAAAGTTTAAGTATGTTCATAGCAATGGGATGTGGCTTACTGGTAGAGAGAGAAAGGAAGGAAGGAGGGAGGGAAGGAGGGAGGGAGGGAGGGAAGGAGGTTCCAGACAAATACAAAGCACAATAGTACAAGCCTATAATCCCAGCTACTTGGAAGGCTGAGTTGGAAAGATCTTTTAAATTTAAGACAAGCCTGGGCTACAGGGTGACTTAGGCTAGCCTGCTCTACATAAGGGGACTCTTTGTCGTTTTATTTTTTATAAAGGGGTGCACTTCTCTCCGAGCTCAATACTTGAAATCAGATGCAGTAATCAGGATTAACAACTATTTACTTGATTTTTTTTTAAATTCTCAATGATAGAAATAGTGGAAAGTTCACTATAAAAATTCAGGGAATATTCAAAGCCATGAATAATTTTCCCCACAACATACAACTGAGTAATATCTACTTTTAACATTTTACTGAATCTTTTCTGTAGTTTCTGTGTATAATCGGGGTCATACTTCACTTTTATCTGGTGACGTCACCTTTATATTTATCACATTGTGTGCTCTGCCAAAATCAAACAAAAACAAGGTTTACATGTCTCCATATGATTTAGCTATGTGGCCATGCCACAATCTAGTTAACCATTTCATTATTGTAATTATAATTTTCACTTATCTAATTAAATACTGGCGCATGTCAAATGTGTATTCATCAGTCTTTGAGTGAATATCCAGTCATTGATTAAGAATAGGTTCTTAGAGCCAGGCGGTGGTGGCGCACGCCTTTAATCCCAGCACTCGGGAGGCAAAGGCAGGTGGATCTCTGTGAGTTCGAGGCCAGCCTGGTCTACAAGAGCTAGTTCCAGGACAGGAACCAAAAGCTACAGAGAAACCCTGCTCGAAAAATAGAAAAATTTAAAAAAAGAATAGGTTCTTAGGAGATGGAGGGATGGCTCCAGAGAACCCAAACTTGACTTCCCAGTATGCATGAGAGGCCGCAGACAACTACCTGTCACTCCAGCTGACCACCAAGGACACCCATACACATGTGGCATTTACTTACACAGACATATACACATACATATAAAATAAAGATTTAAGATGTTCTTAGCATGGTGCCACCAAGTCTTTTGGGAGTAGGGTGGAATAGGGTAGTGTGCATGCATACATGTTTACATGTATGGAGCTCATGTGTACATGTATGTGTGCTTATATGTGTGAGCAAGCATGAATATTTGCATGTGTGGGCACATATGAGTGCATTCATGTGTGTGTGTGTGTGTGTGCATGTGTGTGTGCGTGTGTGTGTGTGCATGCGTATGCCTATGGTGGCCTGAATCGGATGCTGAGTGTCTTCTTAATATCTTCTTGGTTGCTCCATTTTCATTTACTAAGGCAAGATTTCTTGCTGAAACCCAAGTTTGCCAATTCCTGCTAGTTTAGCTACCCAGCTTACTCCTTGGGTCTCTTGCTCCTTGAACACTGGGATTGCAGGCAGCTGCCACAGCTGTCTGGAGTTCTTGTTATTCCTCAGGCCTAGGATATAAGGATCATTGTAATTCCGACTAAAGCAGACAGTAGTGCCATCTGCTCTCGGCTGGGAGAAGAGACACTCTGCAGAGACGTGTGTCTCCCTTAAGCCCTCAAAGTTTTGAAACAATAGAAAGAATTAAAATTTTCCCAGAAACACCATGCTAGAGGAAGGAAATGATGGAGGAGGGTGATCTGTCTATGTGCGACTCTCATTGGTTAATAAAGAAACTGCCTTGGCTTTTTGATAGGGCAGTATTTAGATAGGTGGAATAGACAGAACAGAATGCTGGGAGAAAGAAAGCATCATTGGCCAGACACCATGGAACCAGCCACCAGGTCAGACATGCTGAATCTTTCCCAGTAAGCCACCACATTGTGGTGCTACACAGATTACTAAATATGGGTTAAAGCAAGATGTGAGAATTAGCTAATAAGGGGCTACAGATAACAGGCCAGGCAGTGTTTAAAAGAATACAGTTTGTGTGTTGTTATTTCGGGTGTAAAGCTAGCCGTGCAGAAGCCGGGCGGGACGAAAAGCAGGCCTGCTCGCCTCATCTCTACAAGGAAAAGGCTGAAGCCTGGTGCCAGTCATGGAGGAGCTTGCCTCCCAAGAAGAGACTTCACACGGTTCTGAGAAACACTTCACAGGGGCTGAGGATGGGTGGCTGACAGGTGAGACCATGTCTTGATTGGGACTCAAAGTGCATAACCTCTTAGGCATCATTTCACACCTAAACCTCATGTCGGTGACCAAAGATGGCTCTGGGGTGGTGGGGGTGTCACTGGGCCCCTACATTTGCTCCTCTTCCCTATGTGGACACACTGAATAAATCCCTTCTCCTTGCTTTTCACTATTTCTTTTCTCTTTAGTTGATATGTTGGGAATGGGTGGGCAGACGTTGCTTGTGAGAGCTAGTAGGGCTAAAACTCAAGGAACAGTGACATCAGTGTAGACAAGACAGAGCAAAATGCTACCATGATCAGAAACAAGATGTGATGTCTTTGTGGACCAAACAAAAACGAATGGGAAACCCAGGACAGCTTCCCAAAGGTAGCAGAGAAGACTTCAATGAAATACACTGTTGTACTGAAGTGAGTTCCAGGTGGTGCAGAAAGGTGGGAATCAGGAACCGCTTCAGAAGACTATGGGTTCTTCCTAGTGCAGCTGAAGCTCCAAGGTTCTCTGAGGTTGACCTTAACAAGGACCCGTAGTAATAGAGGGTATGGAGCCTGAACCAGGTAAGGCTTCTAGTGGTGGGACTGGAACACAAAATCTTTGACCTGCAATCTATCCTGCCTGCAAGATAGATGATCTGGGGTAATAGAGGTGCAGAACGTGTGGGTATGCCAGCCAATGATTGGTCTAATTTGAGACCCATGCCATGCCTCTCTGAGTGGGAGTCCATGCCCAATACTCCCTGGATGACCAGGAACCAGAGGCTGAATAGCCCAGGGACACAGGATAGGAAAAAAAAATAATCAATGATTCCTAATGATAGTCTGCTATACTCAAAGATCGGTGATTAACCCAGTCATCACCAGAGAGGCTTCCTCTGGCAACTGATGGGAGCAGGTGCAGAGACCCACAGTCAGACAACAGGCGAAGAGAGAGAGAGAGAGAGATCCCAAATTGGAGATCTCCATTCGGTTCCTCCTTTTAAAATTGGGGAACCATGCAGAAGAGGCAGAAGAAAGATAGTAGGAGCCAGAGGAGTCAAGGGCATTAGAAAAACATGGCCCACAGAATCAACTAAGCTGGGTTACAGGGACTCACAGAGCAGCAATCACAGAGCCTGCACGGGTCTGTGCTAGGTCCTCTGAAAATACATTATGGTTGTTACCGTGGTGTTTTTGTGGGACTCCTAACAATAGGAGTAGGACTATCTCTCTGACTCTCACCTGCTTTTAGAACCCTTTTCCTCTTACTGGGTCACCTCCCCCAAGCCTTGACATAAGGGTTTGTGCCTAGTCTTATTGTATCTTGTTATGTCAAGTTCAGTTAATATCCTTGGGAGGCCTGTTCTTTTCTGAAGGAAAATGGAAGAGAAGTAGATCTTGGGGAGAGGGGTGGTGGAGAGGGACTGGGAGGAATGGAGGGAGGGGCAACTGTGGTCATGATGTATTGTATGAGAAAAGAATAAAAGAAAGAGAGCCATGATTACACCAAATGATTGTTACAAGTCATGAAAGATGCTTATTCATCTCATAAATGATGACCTGTTAAATGATAAGCTCTAAGCATTAGAGCCCCCTTCCCAAAAAGTCATAGTTTCTTAGCCCAGGAGTGACTTCATCAAAACTGAATAGTAGAAAAATAATTTTAACCACAGTGTGTCATATGGACTGGGGCGGGGAAAGTCTGAGAATTTGCTGGAAGCCAGAAAGACACAAAGATGGTCCAGCAAAGCCTGTATCTTCCCCCTTATCACACAAGGAATTATTTTTAATATATACTTGTGCAAATAACTTCAACAGGAGGAAGAATTTGATGTCATCAAAATGTACAAAATGGGCAAAGCAACTGAAGATTTAGATTTAAAAAAATCTGTTTTATTTGGTATAAGATAGATGTATTAGGCAACCAATGTCAATGTGAAAAATGAAAGCTAAGGCCAATTTAATAGAAAATAACTAAATCTGAAACATTAAAATTCCCTTGAAATTTGTATTTCAACACATGCGAGCTCCAAGAATGAGCTCTCCGTTCTTCACGAAAGCTGTTCCTTACAAATAAGAGCATCTAAAGCCATTTACAAAACAATCCATCATGTTACCAAGTGTGATGGTGCATGCACGTAATGCCAGCGCAGGGCAGCAGAGGCAGGTGGATGTCTGTGAGTTCCAGGCTAGCCAGGGCTATGCAGTGAGAACCTGTCTGAAATAATGGTGAGAGTAATACATGCAGGAATGCAAAAGGCAAGTTCAAGAGTTTGGGTTTTTAAATGAAAGAAAGAAGAACAATCTACAGTAAGTTTTATTTTTAGAGTTACTGCATGTTCAGCCAAACAGAGATGAGGCAGTTACTCATTACATGACAAGGGCTTTTTGTTTCCTCCTGCAAGTCTCTTCTGAGTTAATCCATCTCTGACTCAGTGTCGCTTAAACCAGAACCTGCAAGCAGGGACTCGTGCAGCTGCCCCAGGTTCAGTCTCCGTGGGATCCTTATCCCTGCGCGCTGCAAGGGTAAAAATGTAAAGGCTAGTTAATTGAATTCTGGGTTTAATTACAAATAAGTCAGATTTTATTAAGATTGCTAAGGGCCAGACATGTCTTGGGGAAAAATACAATTTAAAGAAGCGAGGTGATCTGCTTGTTGTTTGAAAAATTACAAATTTCAGAAAAACGGATTCATTTGCAATGTAGTACATGCAATCCTCAGAGAAGATGAAGCACAGCAGGCCCGTGAAGGAGCAGCACAGTGTGGAACACAGGACGAACCATTCCTAATTCAAAGCTTCTAGGCTAGGAAATCCATCCACAGAAGGGGCAAGGGCTCAGGATTGTTCCAGAGAAAGCTAAACAAGAGAACTGAATAAGAGATAGCTAGAGAGTGGGGTGAGTGAGAGGTTGAGATAGGGGGAGACCGGGAGACCATAGGGAAAATCGTGGTGTTACTACTGGGGTGTAGACTCCAGAAAGTTCAGCAGCTCCGTCATTGGTCAGATGGCTGGTATGGGTAGGATGGTCTGGTGTGCTGTGTGGTTGCTAAGGAGTGTAGCATATCAAACACACTCCTCCTAGGTTACACAGTTAACTTGGGAAGGTTGAATAAATATGTGTGGTTAGGAAGGGATAAGGGGGTGAAGAAGCCCCAGGTATATTGCAGGACCTTGACCAGGGTGCTCAGTTCTGTGTGCCAGTCTCTCTCTCTCTCTCTCTCTCTCTCTCTCTGTGTGTGTGTGTGTGTACTAGGGATAATAAAATCCCCTGATGAAGACCATAACTGAGGTGATAGCGCAGGTGCTTGCTTTTGTGTGCTTTTATAAAAGTATTTTAAATGTCAAATTAAAGGAGGAATTCCAAAGCAAGAACTTTGTTTAATATTCGTCTGTTGTAGAATATTATTTTAACTAGGCAAAGGTGTTTTATATTTGTTTTTGCTGCAAAATATTGCTTTAACTGTGTAAAGATGCGTTACTTTTGTTTATGCTGCATTTGTTTAATGATGTAAGGATTTGTTTAATTTGTTTAATTATGTAAAGATTTATCGCATCTGTTTTACCTTGCCTGCCTAAGGCACCTGATTAGTCTGATAAGAAGCTGAATGGCCAATAGCTAGGCAGGAGAAAGGATAAGTGAGGCTGGAGGGCAGGAAGAATAAATAGGTGGAGAAAACTAGGCTTGAGAAAGAAGGATAGAATAAGAGAAGGACAGAACCAGGGAGATGCCCAGAAGCAAGAAGACAGGCAGCCTTTAATCCCAGCACTTGGGAGGCAGAGGCAGGCGGATCTCTGTGAGTTCGAGACCAGCCTGGTCTACAAGAGCTAGTTCCAGGACAGGCTCCAAAACCACAGAGAAACCTTGTCTCGAAAAACCAAAAAAAAAAAAAAAAAAAAAAGACAGGCAGATGTCAAACAGGCGGACTGATGTATAGAAGCAGAGAAACAAGATATACAGAAGTAAGAAAGGTAATAAGCCCTGGGACAATAGGTAGATAAAGATAAACAAGCTAATTTAAGTTAAAAGAGCTAACCAGACATGTGCCTAAGCTAGGCTGAGTATTCAAATTAGTAAGTCTTTGTGTCTTAATTGGGGAACTGGTTGGTGGCTTGTACATTAGACCTGATCAGAGCCTCCCTTTGCAGCGGACAGTGGATAACACAAAAACTCATAACTGATCAAGTGCAGAGAATAAGCAACCACAGTGTGCTGTTACGTGACAAAGCTTTTCCCAGGACAGTCTACTCACCCCAGAGGGAGCCCAAGACAGACCAGATATGGATACCACCAAAAATCATTGGTGACCTAACTGAGTTTTATTTGGGCTACTTACAGGAGTATGGGTGTGGAGTTACTCACAGGAGCAGAAATAACTCAAGATCAGCTGGATTGCAAAGCCCACCCCAGCATGGGTGACAGCTCACAAAATCTGGTAACCTGGAGCACAGGGCACAGCCTGAAGGCAGCTCAACGGGTTGGAAGGTGTCATTTCCAGGTGCCTCAGTTGGTCTAACCCTCTTCCAAGCAGCTAGACATGTCCTAGAGGTTTTTTTGTTGTTTGTTTATTTTCTTTTTTTTTTTTTTAGCTTAACTTGTCTGACAATAACAGCAGCCTTTATTGATTTCTCTGGGAGGGCGAGGCCTAGTACATTTTTGCTATTTTTGGGTCATTTACTTTCTGTCTTAAGGATCTTTTGCTGGGAGATGGAATGTTTCAGTTCTTAAGGAAACCACTACCCTAGTGTTCAGCCTCAAATGGAAAACCTATACCATATTCTCTCCACCAAGATTTAAGGACTGTTACTGTGGAATAATCCTTCTGTACACTGCGTGAGCATAGGTCACTATGATTGGTTCAATAAACAAGCTGACTAGCCAATAGCTGAAAAGATAAAGCTAGGCTGGGAAGCCAAACTGAGAATGATGGGATGAATAGGGGTGGAGTCAGAAAAGTCACTATCCAGACACAGAGGGAGCAGGAGGTGAATGTGCCATACTAATAAAGTTACTGCCATGTGGCAGAGTGTAAAGAAGGCATATGGGTTAACTTAAAATATAAGACCTAGTTAGTAATAGACCTGAGCTATTGGATGAACATTTAAAAGTAATATTGTCTCAGTGTGTTTATTTGGGGTTGCTGGTGGGACAGAAACTTCTGCCTACAGACTGTCATGAAAGAGGGTCCAAAGAGTCAGCAATCTCCACCAGAACTGAGTGGGACAGAACCAGCTACCTAGGACATAAGTGATCCCAAAAATTCTACCAAGGAATTTCTACAACTCATAAACACTTTCAGCAATGTAGCAGGATACAAGATTAACTCAAAAAAATCAGCAGCCCCCCTTTACACAGATGATAAAAGGGCCAGGGAAGAAATCAGAGAATCAACACCCTTCACAATAGCCAAATAGCATAAACTATCTTGGAGTAACTCTAACCAAACAAGTGGAAGACTTTTATGACAAGAATGTTAAATCTTTGAAGAAAGACATTGAAGAAGACACCAGAAAGTGGAAAGATCTCCCATGCTCTCGGGTAGGCAGAATTAACATAATAAAAATGGCAATCTTACCAAAAGCAATCTACAGATTCAACACAATGCCCATCAAAATCCCAGCAAAATTCTTCAAAGACCTCAAAAGAACAGTACTCAACTTCATATGGAAAAGCAAAAAACCCAGGATAGCCAAAGCAATCCTGGGCAATAAAAGAACTTCTGGAGGCATCACAATCCCTGACTTCAAACTCTACTACAGAGCTACAGTACTGAAAACAGCCTGGTATTGGCATAAGAACAGACTAGAGGACCAATGGAACTGAATAGACAACCCGGATATCAATCCACACATCTTCGAACACCTGATCTTTGATAAAGAAGCAAAAAAAATATCAAGTGGAAAAAAGAAAGCATATTTAACAAGTGGTGCTGGCATAACTGGATATCAACATGTAGAGAATGAAAATAGACCCATATCTATCACCATGCACAAAACTCAAGTCCACATGGATCAAAGACCTCAACATAAAGCCAACCACACTAAACCTTATAGAAGAGAAAGCAGGAAGTACACTTGAACGCACTGGCACAGGGAACCACTTCCTAAATATAACCCTAGCCGCACAGACACTGAGAAAAACAATAAATGGAACCTCCTGAAACTGAAAAGCTTCTGTAAAGCAAAAGACATGGTCAACAAGAAAAAATGACAGCCTACAGAATGGGAAAATATCTTCACTAACCCCACATCAGACAGAGGTCTGATCTCCAAAATATACAAAGAACTCAAGAAATTGGACACCAAAAGAACACATAATCAAATAAAAACAAAATGGAGTACAGACCTCAACAGAGAACTCTCAACAGATGAATCTAAAATGACTGAAAGACACTTAAGGAAATGTTCCACATCCTTAGTCATCAGAGAAATGCAAATCAAAACAACTCTGAGATTCCATCTTACACCTGTAAGAAAGGCCAAGATCAAAAACACTGATGACAACTTATGCTGGAGAGGTTGTGGGGGAAAGGGCACACTTCTGCATTGCTGTGGGAATGCAAGCTGGTACAGCCCCTTCAGATGTCAGTGTGGTGATTTCTTAGAAAATTAGGAAACAACCTCCCTCAAGACCCAGTAATACCACTTTGCGGTATATATCCAAAGGATGCTCAATCATGCCACAAGGACATGGGCTCAACTATGTTCATAGCAGCTTTGTTTGTCATAGACAGAACCTGGAAACAACCTAAATGCCCCTTGACTGAAGAATGGATAAGGAAAATGTGGTGCATTTACACAATGGAGTATTAAACAGCAGAAAAAAAAATAACAACATCTTGAATTTTGCGGGAAAATGGATGGAGCTAGAAAACATTATTTTGAGTGAGGTAACCCAGACACAGAAAGACAATTATCACATGTACTCACTCATAGGTGGTTTTTAAACATAAAGCAAAGAAAACCATCCTACAAATCACAATCCCAGAGAACCTAGACAACAACGAGGACCCTAAGAGAGACAGGCATAGATCTAATCTACATGGGAAGTAGAAAAAGGCAAAATTTCCTGAGTAAATTGGGAGCATGGGGCCCTTGGGGGAGGGTTGAAGGGGAGGGGAGAGGCAGGGAGGGGAACAGAGAAAAATGTAGGGCTCAATAAAAATCAATAAAATTTAAAAAAGAAAGAGAAAGAAAGAAAGAGAAAGAGAGGAAGGAAGGAAGGAAGGAAGGAAGGAAGGAAGGAAGGAAGGGCGAGCAGAGAATAAGATTGGGAAAGACTGAACTGAAACTGTCTTCTGGACATGACAGGACCCTTGTCCTCAGGAACTCACAGATGCTATGGCTATCTGCATGAGACTTGCAGGAGAGCAAGTGATGCCAAGCTCTAGCATAGAGAGGGAACAGACTCAACCCTGTTCAGTTCGTCACCATCCCTAACTGAGGGGCTGTTGGCAGTTAATGGTTTCTGGAGGGAGGAGAGTCCATTTTCTTTAAGAGTATGGCCCCTAGGAGGTCAACCATGCTCCAGGATATGGACCCCATTCCCATGTGTATATAGACAGTACTAATTGGACACAATTGGCTATTTAAAAAGAAAGCTGTGAAGTGGTGGGATGGGAAGATGGATCTGGGTAGAGATGAGGGAGGAGTGGGGGTGATATAATGAAAATACATTGTATGCATCTGCTAAATTCTCAAAGAATTAACAAAGTAGTCTATTTAAAAATAATAAATTTCCAAAAAGAACTCTTCTTAAAAGAAGATTGCTTCTTAATTCTTTCCTGTTCTAGAGTATTTTAGATACTTTCTTTCTGGTATTTGGCTTTAATAATTGATTCCCCCACACACACTTTTAAAGAAAAGAGAAAGCAATTATCATTTAATCCATCATTACCTTGTTAATAGTTTGAATCAGAGTCTCCAGGGCTTGACTTCCCAAGGAGCACTTAGGAGCAGGAGACACCACCACCCATTAAAGCACTCTGGATACATGAGAACAAGGACCACTGCTCCTGGGGAGAATGAATTCTGTCAAAGACTTCTTTAGCTACTGTCATTTAGATGGGCTAGCTGCCACTCGCCCCATCATATAATAGACTGAAAGCATCGAAGGTAGACCAGTTGTCTGTGTTAGCTCAGAGTGATGTAATACATAAAAATGATGCTAAGTCTTTCCACTTATGCCCTACTTTTACCCCTGCTTTTACATCACCAGCTGGGATAAGATCCTGTTCCTAGAGCATTCAGACAAAACCAAGAGTTCTTTTATTTTTCATCTTCATTGTCCCTAAATAGCTGTGAGGTTACATTTCTGTCTGTGAACACGTTAAATACTTATAAATGAATGAATGTTTGAGTGTACTCCTGGAGACATACCCTTAGACTTCACTCATTCACTGACTTACTTATCAAGAAAATCTGAAGCTAAGAGAGGAGTAAGCCCCCAATACTGCAATTTTGACAGCAAAGAATCACACAATCACAATGTAGGTCATACAAGAATATTATGCCCAGGTGCTAAAAGGGGCATGAAGTGGTGGAAAGTCTTTCAGGGTGTGCTTTTCAGACAACATACACTTGTCCCACGTGGAATTAATTGTCTCTAATCATGTCACTTGGATTTTTTTTTACAGTTTAAATGGACTTTTGGAAGCATAATTTAAATGTTGTGTTAGTTACTTTTCTGTTACTCTGATGGAATAGACCAGGAAAAAGGAACTTAGCAGTGAAGGGGCTAATTTTGGCTAATTTTGTATCCAAAGGGATACATTCGTCATGGAGGGAAGATATGGCAGAAGCAGCAGGTTGCCTCTACATGCAGAAAGCAGGGAGAAGTGGGCTCAGGCTGTAAACTTGGTGGACTTCCTCTATCAAGACAGACTTAACCTCATAAAGGTTCTACAGTCTCCCAAACAGCACAACCAGCTGGGACCAAACACTCAAACACTGCAGCTTGGGGAAACATTTTATATTCAAAACATAATAGATCTATCTCCTGGTCCATCTAGAGAGGTGGACAAGAAAGCCTGAATTCATTGCCTCTTCTGTTAAATACCTTTTAGAGGCAAAATAGAACACTCAAAATCCTTCTTTAAGTCTGGCTGTCTTATTTACTTGTGTGTGTGTGTGTGTGTGTGTGTGTTCACATGTACAAGTGAACTCCTTTTTAAGTTCATGTATACAATATATATGTAGCCTTTGGAGGCCCCAAGAGAGCCTCCAAGGAACTAGAATTGCAGGTTGTTGTGAAACACCATATAGGCGCTGGGAATCAACCCCAGGGCCCTCTGCGAGAGCAGCCAGTACTATTAACCGTTTAAGCCTTTTTTCCAGTCCTCAATTCAATATTTTAATTTTAGAGTTGTGTTCTAAAGAACATGTTAGTAATTTTTGTTGTCTGATAGGGAGAATGGTGTTTCTACCAACAAATAAAAGCGGCTATTCCACAGGGCCCCTTTGTATCCTGTCTTGCAGAGTTTCCATTCGGAAACTGTTCCTGTTATTTGATTGTGCCTTCTCGGCTTTCATTGCTGGAGGGAAGTGACATGTTGATGACAGCTATCAGAGCTCTTTCTGCTTTATTGGAAAATTACTTGAAAAATTACCATATCATTAAGTTCTTAAAAAGTTTCAAAACCCTCTCACAGAACTGCTAAGACAGGCACAAAAGAACTTTCCCCAGAGTTTCACTCTGTTCGGTAACTGGATAAAACAGGTTGGCTAGGAAGTGTGTCCGTGTCGTGTGTCCATCAGTCGTCCCCCCCCTCCCCCCGCCCCAGTGGATGAGGAGCTGAAGGGCAAGTGGAACCCTCCCTTGTAGTGTCCTCATTCCAAGAAAGGTGTCCAGGAGAATCCCTGGGAACCCATGTCAATTTCTGCTAGCAAAGCTGACATGTTTCCCAGCCGGCTACTACCTGGTATAGCGCTTGCTACCTGCTTAGGGGAGCATACTCACAGCCTGGGGACAAACATCTACAACAAAAGGGGTGTTTCACAGTGGCCTTCTTGGTACCCTGGGGCAGGAAGAGTGCTAAGTTTTTCATTCTTCTGAGTGCCTGGCAGAATGACATAGGAGCCAGGTTGGGGAGGAAGCGGCAAAGGCACTAGGTGGAGCAGGAAACAGAGTGTGGCAAGGATCTAGAAAGAGCGTTGGAGAGTGCTGCTACAGCCTTTGCAAAGCACACACACTGAGGTAAAGCGCCTCATCTGCTCTACAGTCTATGGTATGCGTGAGCCAGGAGCTAGGCTGGAGGTTTCAAAACATACACACAAAAACACACAGACAGAGACATGAGGACACAGGTCATCCTTGAAACAAGAATGGCAACTTTATTGTGCTCCAGGGAAGCTTATATAGAGATCCTTAACTGATAGCCATGCCCCAGCTCTTGGGATTTCTAGCTATAAAACCCAGCGGAATTCACTCCCCTGCCATCAGGAATTCATGAGGGTCTGGTACTCAGAGCAGCTTCAAACACAGGAAACAAGTTGTTTTGTTCAGTTCACTCTAGTCGGCAAAGGGTCTGAGGCAGGCAAAGAAAGTCAAGGGGCCAAGGGTCTGCAGCCCCCAACACACTGAGTTTAGCAGACGTTTGGGAAACATTTGTTGTATTTGAATATGAATTATCCCCCTAGGCTCATGTGTCTGAACACTTGCCCTTGGCTAACTGTGCTGTTTTAGAAAACTGTGGAATATTTACTTAAGAGGTAGAGACTCGCTGGAGTCCGCCTTGAGGTTTTATAGTTGGGGTCCATTTCCTGTCCACTCTCTGCTTCCTGACTGTAAACAGACTGATCTGTGTCTCCTCCAACTGTCAGCCACAGCACTCATCTCCCCCTTAAGTAGCTACCTGGTAGATATTTTATCATATCACAGCATAGATGTGAAGTAGGGAGACCAGGCTCTTATCCCTATCGGAGGAACGTTGACAGCTGAAGACTGTTGAGGGAGGGAACATCACTCACCTCTAGGGACATGATAGGTTGCCGCTGGTCCAATTGATGGCTCCATCCCTATGTGCACACGGGCAGTACTAACTGGACTCAGGGTTTTTAATAACAATAGAAAAAGAAGTCATGGTTGGGGCTGGAGAGATGGCTCAGTGGTTAAGAGCAAACACTACTCTCCCAGAGGACCCAAGTTCAGTTTCCAGCATCCACATCAGGTGGCTCACACCTACCTGTAACTCCAATTCCGGAGGATCTAATGCCTGTGGCTTCCATAGAAATTTGCACTCAAGTGCACATATGCATATACACACCTACACATGCTTAAAAATAAAATAAAAACTATAAAAAAGAAAAGGAGGACTTGAAGTTGAGAGGGACACAGGACATGACACTAAGGGAAATTGGAAGGACGTAATGGTGGATGGACAGGATCAAAATATATAAATATATGGAATTTTCTAGGAATAAAAATATTATTTTTACATGGATGAACATTCTATGTTGAATGAATGAAGCTAGTCTCACAGTTTATGTTCCATGAGTGTCTACTTATATAATGTTCTCAGGAAGTCACAACCTCATTGGGCAGGGTGGTGGTACATGCCTGTAATCCCAGCACTCAATAGGCTGAGGTAGCGGGGCCGTTATTTCTAGGCCAGCCTTGGTTACATACAGAGATGCATATGTTGTGGAAAAAAAATAAAACAAGACAGAACTGTAGGGAATGAAGATAATCAATGGTTACTGGGGATGAGAGGACAAGGAAAGGGAATATAAGAGAATTTACTCAGGGGATAGCACTGTATTTATCATAGTTATAACAGCAGTCCCTTGAATCTGTG
Source organism: Microtus oregoni (assembly GCF_018167655.1). NCBI lineage: Eukaryota > Metazoa > Chordata > Mammalia > Rodentia > Cricetidae > Microtus > Microtus oregoni. The sequence continues at coordinate 39,747,465 of NW_024543069.1, read as the reverse complement.
CAAGAATTTAAACTCATAGTACTATATACCAAAAGGTCACTTTTATAATATAATTTTAAAATGCAAATTAAAGAAGCAGTCAGCCAAGTGTGACTATACAGGCCTGTAAACTTAGAACTCTAGAGGCAGGGGTAGTTATCTGTGAGTTCAAGGCCAGCCTAGTCTACGTAGTGAGCCACTACCTTAAAAAATAACATTAGTAACTGGACATGCCTCATGGCTCATGCCTGTAACCTCGGCATTTGTGAGGCTGAAGGAGGAAGACTACCGTGGGCTTGATGCTTGCCTGAGCTACAGGATGAGATCCTATCTGTCCTGCTTTCTGCTGCTGTGACAAAAGACCTGACTGCCTTGGTCACTGTCCTATTGCTGTGATGAGATACAGTGACCAAGGCCGCTTACAGAAGGGTGTACCTGGGACTCATGGCGCCAGAGGGATAAGAGTCCATCACTGTATGGCTGGGAAGTGTGGCAGCTAGAGCAGCAGCCAAGGGCTCACATCTCTTGGTTTTGTTGTTGTTTTGTTTTGTTTTTCAAGACAGAGTTTCTCTGTAGCTATGGAGCCAGTTCTGGAACTTGCTCTATAGACCAGGCTGGCCTCGAACTCACAGAAATCCACTTCCTGCCTCTGCTTCTCGAGTGCTGGGACTAAAGGCATGCGCCACCACTGCCCAGCTGAAAGCATACATCTCAAACCCACAAACAGGAAGCAGAGGGCGTGAACTGCAAATGTCACGTGACCTTTGAAATTTCAAAGTCCACCCCAATGACATACTTTCTTCAACAAGGCCATTTCTCCTAAGCCTCCCCAAAGAGCACCACAAACTGGGGACCAAGTAATACTCAAATGAAGATGGGGGACATCTCGTTCAAACCACCACAATGACCAAAAGCAACTTGGGGAAGAGAGAGTTTATTTTATTTTTTTATTTTTTTATTTTTATTTTATTTTTATTTATTTTTATTGAGAAAAGGAGAAAAAAACAAAAAAAAACAAAAAAACAAGTTTCCACCTCCTCCCAGCCTCCCATTTCCCTCCCCCTCCTCCCACCCTACGCCCCCTCCTCCCACCTTTCTCCCCCTCCCCCCACTCCTTTCCCCCTCCCTCTCCAGTCCAAAGAGCAGTCAGGGTTTTCTGCCCTGTGGTAAGACCTAGGTCCTCCCCCCTCCGTCCATATCTAGGAAGGTGAACACCCAAACTGGCTAGGCTCCCACAAAGCCAGCACATTAAGTAGGATCAAACCCCCGTGCCATAGTCCTTTGCGTCTCATCAGCCCTCATTGTTCGCCATGTTCAGAGAGTCCAGTTTTATCCCATGCTTTTTCAGTCACAGTCCAGCTGGTCTTGGTGAGCTCTCAATAGATCAGCTCCACTGTCTCAGTGGGTGGGTGCATCCCTCGTGGTCCCGACTTCTTTGCGAGAGAGTTTATTTTAGCTTACAGTTGTAGTTCATCATGAAGGCAAGTCAGGGCAGGAAGTGAAGCAGAGGCCATGGAGGAATGCTGCTTACTGGCTTGCTCCCCATGGCTTGATTGACTGCTCCCTTATCCAAGTATGTACCACCCGCCTATGAGTGGCACTGATGGCAGTGAGCTGGGCCCTCTCACATCAATCGTTAATCAAGAAAATGTCCTCAGACTTGTCTACAGGCAAGCTGATGGAAACATCATGTCAACTGAGGAAGCTCTTCCCAGATAACTCTAGCTGGGCCGGGTTGACAAAACCCCCATAGCAGGAGATCCCACAGAGCATTGCATCTGCTTGGATTCCGGAGTGTTAGTACCTAGGATGTGAGCTGCCTTTTGTGATGTTCTCTTTGTTACTGATACCTTTTGTTTGAAGTGTTCGATTTTTATATGGGTTCTTCCTGAAGAGTCTAAGACCTCTGCAAAACTTAGCTATGAGAGGACTTGGAAAATCAACAGTTCTAGTGACTGAGAATTGCTTGGGCATTTGGTTCCTTCAAGTGACTCCAGATTAGAGGTGCTGGTATCCAGAAATTGACTTGCTAAGGTATAAATTGTACAACAATTAAAAAAAAAAACCCTTTGTGAAGCAATGGCAGTCAGTTCACCAGAAACTGGCTCCCTGCTGCTCTGCTAAGTCAAACTTCACCCTGGAGTGACCCTAATTCTTCCAGACAAACCCTACCAGGACACCAATCCAAACCTAATCCTTCCAGACAAACCCTATAACGACATGGACCCAAAACCAACTTCGGGAGGAAAGAGTTTACTTCATCTTACAACTTCTCGGTGATAATTTATCGCTGAGGGAATTCGGGGCAGGAACCAAAGCAGAGGCCATGGAGGAAGCTACTTACAGTTTCACTCCCCATGGCTTGCTTCCTTTGTTTTCTTCTCTGCCACAGGACCACCTTGCCCAGGCATGGCACTGCCCACAGTGGGCTGGGTACGCCCACAGCAGTCATTAATCAAGCAGTTGCCTTCTGGCCATCTCCACGGCCAACCTGTTAGATTCCTCATGGAGGCTTTCTCTCCTCAGGTGTCTCTAGTCTTTGTTAAATGAGTAGGAAAGATGAGACATTTTCTACTGTTTGAAATGTATGACTGAACATATTATCATAAATAAAGCTTTCCCTATGAGGAAGAAAGGAAAGGAAAAATAAAACCTTAGGTTATGAAATTGAGAGTTGGTGGGTAGGTCTGTGTAGTTTGTACTTTTACTGCTGATGGTAGCAGTCTGGTAGGGGTTTTTGTTGATTTTAAAGCACTGTTCAGCCTACACTGAGTTTTTGTGAAACACACACACACACACACACACATCCTTAAGTTTACAATCCTTCTGCCTCAGCCTCTAGTGTGCTGGGATCGAAGAGTGCATGGCCATGCCTGGGCCAGAAGAATGTACTTCTGAAGATGTCTGTAAGGGTACTTAGCCTTCCAGCTCTCCTGGCATGAGTCACTATTTCACGAAGTGGTCTGGGCTCCTATCACTCGACCGACCCAGAGCACATGGGGAGTCACAGCTGTGCTGCGTGCTGTCAACAAGGCAACTTCCTTCTTGTTCTCTGGAACACCTGCTCCTGGAACTCAACCACTGTGGGGAATTTGCAATTCATGGAAAGGCCCACGAGAAGAGAAACTGAGTTCATTGCCCACAGACCTGGCTGATCGCCCAGCCAACAGGTAGCTCTGATCTGGAAGCCGCGTGAGAGAGTCGCGGCTAACAGTGTGGCCGACAATGCAAAGAGTAAATAAAAGATGCTTCTGGCAAGCCACCAAGCCCCGTATGCAAAGGTGTTTAGGAGCAAAAGAGATAGCTCCTGTTGTGCCTAGCATGCTGTGTGACACTGCCACTACAACACACACACACACGCTCGCATGCACGCACGCACGCATGCACGCACGCACGCACACACTGCTTGTCTAACTCCATTGGTTCAGGGTTGCTTACATGGAGCAAGAGAGAATGAATCAGATGTTTTTACCCACCAGTAGAGTGACTTCCTAAAACAAGCTGTTCAAAAGTCTTCTCAGGACAGGGTGAGGGAATTAGTGAGTATTTAACTGACCAACAATGTTAGAAGTATTTGTCAACTATGTTAGAATTCAGTACTCTTATTTTCCATGATAAGGTAGACCCAGACTATATGACCCAAGGGAGCTCTCTCTCTCTCTCTCTCTCTCTCTCTCTCTCTCTCTCTCACACACACACACACACACACACACACACACACACGCTGCCCCTGCCCCCACCCCCACCACCGCCCCCCACCGCCCCTCCACCGCTCCCACCACCCCCACCATACCACCACCACCACCACCACCACGTGAGTCCTATAGTGGGTCTTTGACATAATTTGGAGTTTGCGTCCTTTCCACTGTGCCAAGTCCCTTTCCAACAGGATTCTAGGAACAGTAACTACAAGAAACAGACCAGGTAACACATGGCTGCATGCTTCTACTCCGTTCCCGTGCCTGGGACGGACATCATTAGCTCAGTGCAGCATACTCTCCTAAATTCTCTGAGATGCCTAAGGAAGATGGGTTTCAAACTGTTCTTGCTGAGTGTCTGAGTGAAATGATTCTATGGCAGAAGTGTGTGAGGGGCCCAACAGCAGGAGTGTGTGAGGGGCTGGGTACCGCACAGTGGGAGTGTGTGAGGGGCCCAGTACCGCACAGCGGGAGTGTGTGAGGGGCCCAACAGCGGGAGTGTGTGAGGGGCCGGTATGGCACAGCACCCTGCTGATGGGAGCTCAGCACATACACGGTAGTAGGGCTGATAGGAAAATGCTGACTGAGCAACAGGGATGGTTCCAGAACGATTGCTCTGTTGAGAATGCCTGGCAGAAATAACACACAAACTCCCTTCTGACCGAATCTAAGGAGTCACACTTCTCATTTGCTTGAGGAGTCTTAAGGTCCTGGGATACAATTTCTTTCAGAGCCTTATCTGTTCTGTCTTTTAAATTGTGTTTATGTGTGTACACACGTGTGGATGCAGCACCTTCAGAGGCCAGGAGAGGGCACTGGATAGCCCAGAGCTGGAGATACTGGTGTTTGTGAACCATGTGATGTGGGTGCTGTACAAATTTGACCTCATAATTCTAAACCATTCAACTCTGGGGAGGGGGGGGGAGGGATTCAGTATTAAAATCATCCACTCTGTTGGTTCTACTATTCATAGCACACTTAGCTATGTAACAAAAAAGTTGAGTGTTTTTAGAGTATGATTACAAACCTGTGGCACTGTAAATGTGAGGGCCACTCACTATGAAGAGAATTCAAATTCACACAATCACAGATCAAGAATGGAAAGTCTCTGAACTTGACCAAGGGAACACATATCTCTGTAAATAACTGTCACTTAATCCCTAGGAACCAATTCCTTTCCTCTGAGCTGAATTCAAGGGTTTCTGAATAGGAATGAAAACCAAAACAAGCAACCATGAGTTCATTTGTTTCTTTGTCCTTCCAGTACCTAGCAGAAGCTCTCCTGCTGAATGAGGCCCTAGAGATGAGGGTAAAAGGCACCAGAATTCTGTCTCTGAGGGTCTCCGTATGTTCTGCTAATAGTGCAGGGTTTGAGACTATGGATGGACCTAGTGAGGTAGTGAGTCAGAGATCTAAATGTCACTGTGGCACCTCAAAGGATCACCAGGCTCAATTCTGACAGCCAATTTTCTACACAGCCAGTAGCACCAGCAATGAGCTGTGTGTGTGTGTTTCTGTGTCTCAGTGCCTGTCTCTCTGTTTCTGTCTCTTGCCTTCTGTATCTGTGTCTCTCTGTCTCTCCTCCTTCCCCACGGGGATGTCTCTGTGTCTCTATCTGTTTCCCTTCCCTCTCTCTCTTCTCTGCCCCTCCCCCACGTCTCTGTATCTCGGAGTCTTTCTCTTCCTTCCCTCTTTCTTTACTCCGTCACCCCCCACCCCCACCACACACATGGGTTTCCTCATCTACGGAAGCATCAGGAGCTGTGGGTGTGAGCGCATCCACACACTGCTCTTGGTGATGAAAATCTCACGGACTCTACCTTCTCAAGTACAGTATAGGCTTTGTCTTAAAGGTAAGCCTTCTTTTCAGAAAACTAAGCACCAAGTGTCACAAAACAGAAATATAGTTAAGGGGTGGGTTTATTCGGACAACAAATATTTCTTTTTAGTACTCGAACTATTTGACAAGGTTTCTGTCCACATCAAACTTTCACAAATCACCAAAGATCATTAAATTTTTTTTTCAGGCTTCGTAGCTTGTATTCTGGAGCTGTTGATGTCCGTTTCTCCTCTATTCTCTAGAACACAATCAACACCCCAGTGCTTTCCACTAAGTTTCCCCAGATGCTTGTTTTTCAACATACAGTAAAACCCTTTACAGAGTCCTACACTCTGGTAAGTGCTAGTGCGCAGGCTTAGGAAAGAACCAATGACAAGAAAGGAAAACGGGCTTTTTGGCGTTGTTCTAGTCAGGTGCCACATCCAGCAGGACTCCACGTAACATACTGAATCTTTAGGGGCCTCGGTTTGCTTATCTGTGAAACGGGAATAAAATACAAAGAGGCAGGCTGAGGTGGGAGCTGTAGACATATAGGCACTCCCTAAGTACCAGCTTCCCTTTGCTTCCAACGATATAGTTTAGGATTTGTTACTAAAACACACCATCAGAGACTAGACAACTCAGGCTGCAACCACCCCTTCCTGACGTTTTGATATGTAGGTCTGGCACTTCTTCATTTTCTTCTTAAAGGAGAAAAAGCACCAAGGGTTAGGGAAAGCAAAACTTTGCGGGGAGGGGGGGAGGGAGCAAACATTTCATCATCCTGGTACCTCCCTTTTCCACATCTGTGGTGGTGTGGCTTTTACACACAGGCCACATTTTCTTCCCAGTCCCACGCAGGGCGCCGAGTTTGGCCTCCTTGTCTGCTGGTGTGAGTAGATAGTATTCCAGGTGATTTTAGGGAGCAGCTGACAAGGAGGGAATGGAAGGCTGTGGGCTGTCAAAGCTCTCCAGATAATCCTCAAACCCTTCTCCGGTGCTGCAGTCCTGTTACCCTGTGCTGTTTCTTTAAATTGTTTGACGTCAGAGAGGGAACGCTATAGCAACCGTCTGTCAAAGTGGAATTAACTCCGAAGAAAGATGGGGGTGGGGGCAGGAGCAATACCCCTGCAGAAGCAGCAAATTGCTAGGAGACATTTATTTTATGACATTTTCGGTATTAAACACCCAGAGAAATGTGAACAAAGTCGCTTGAGGTGCACGTGGTGTTTAAGGGTGCTGCGGAAGGCCTTCCAGGCATCAGTGACAACACAGACTAACTTCCAAGAGCTGTGAGCACTGGTTTGTTCATAAATGTTTTCAGCACCTTTGGGGGGTGAGGGGGCCGGTACCACTAGCTTTATGTTCCCAGTGAACCTCGGGCCTCCACCGACGGGTAAGTCGGGCGGCTAGGCTGGACTGATTTCGGATTTCACTGCTCTATAAGCGCAGAAGGCATCTGTGGCTCTCCTGGCTCAAGCCTGCAGCCCGCCCGAGCAGAGCACTCCTGGCCAGGCCCCGCAGCGAAGAAATCCAGCACATTCTTTAGACGGCGCGTCCAGAGGCACACAGATAAATCGAAACTGCCTGGGATGAGCTTTCCGCTTGGCAAACCCAGCAGAAGCAGCACGCCGTGCCCGCGCCCACCCGGTGCACCCCAGCCCAGGCCACGCGCCCCCACCAGCCCCTCCCCACTAAGCCACAGGCACCCTTGGTCCTGCGCGCACCAAGCAGCCTCCACCCAGGCCAATCGCGCTCTGGGTTCTACGATCCCCTCGAGCGCCCCCCGCTCGCCCGCCCCGACCGCGCTCGCTCCCGCCAGCTCCCACCCAAGCCCCGCGCGCTGCAGCCTCGGCGCGTTCCCAGACCCTTTCCCCGGCCTCGCGCGCCCCCGCCCCCGCCCCGCGCGCCGCGCCCCGGTCCCCGCCCCGTCCGGCGTGCAGGGCTCTGGGTGTGGCCGCCGTCTCGTGTGGCGGAGCCTGCTCACGGTTCGCTCCCCGCAGCCGAACACCCAGCAGCAGCTCGGTGGTGGCAGCCCGGCTCCAGGTAGGTAGACTACCGTGTGGACGCGGGCGGCGCTTTGCGGGTCTCCGTGTAGACGCGGGCTCCTAGGCGCTCGACGAGGCCCGGGACAGCTCGTGGGTGCGGCCGCCCGGAGAGCTCAGATGGTGATGGCAGCAGGGCGCGGAGCCCCCCAAGTACTCCACGGGCTGCTGGATCCTTGTTGGATTTTGTTTTGTCTTGGGGGGCTTTTTGGTTTTTTGGGACCGATACGATGCTCTCGGCTTAGTTATTTTTAAAGGGGGGAGGAACGATAACGGATTTTGGTTATTTGCAAGTTCAGAACAGGAAAAAGCATTTCCTTGTCTTCTCCCAGCGTCTCCTTCTGCTTCAGAACGCAGATGATTGCCGTGTACTGTGTGTGGCATGCGTGTATTGCTCTCCACTAAGGAAAGACTGCATTTTCAAAGTTGAGAGACGGCTTCGTAGCAGTGCTGGGCGATTTTGTTTTCTCTGCTCCTCTCTCTTTCCCTCTTTCCATAAAGGGCAGAAATGTAGCCTGGTGTGGACCCGCACCCTACCAGGGAGTTGTCTTAAGACTTCGAAATTTATTAGGCCCTTTCAATATCGCGAAGTGAGACGGTGACCTGTATTTTCCAGTTTATCTGGATATGATGTCTGACACATGCTCCTGGAAGAAGGTCTCTTGCAGGGGTGGAGCAAACTGTATAACATTTGGTCTCTGCCAGTGTTCGTTGCTGTCTCTGAAAGTTTACTGTTGTATTTTAATATTTTGATTAAGAGCATTTAAGGGGTTTTCATTTTGCATTTGGGTTTGCTGAAACCGAAATAGAAACTTAAAAAATGTCATATAGTGAATATTGCCAGGTCCCCTTGTGTCTGCAGGTTCTTAGACGTTGATCCTGTGTGCTGTGCTTCGCTTGACGGCGTGCCTTAAGCCTGTGATCCGCGTGCCTTAAGCCTGTGATCATTAGACAGGAAGCAATTTTGAGTTGTTGGTCTTTTATGAATAAGCATATCAGTGTATATTTTTACACTTTAAAAATAGATCCTGGGACACTTTCAAAACTAAGAATGGAAGCCGAGTATTGGAGATCTTTATGCCATTACGACAAAATGCTGGAGATTGGATGAATTCCCTGTTTCCTTTCAGGCATGTTATTTAAGTTGGGTGACTTGGTTATTAGTTTCTTTACCTCGCTGACTAGTTTAATCTAGTTTATTGATGGAATTATTCCCCAAAGCTCTGTCCTGGCCCAGGGGCAGTGAACTGTGCTATTCTGTCATCTCTCGGTCACTTCTGAAAGGACACATTGCACCTTCCACAGGCAAGGAGATGTTCAATAACTCGCTGAAATCTTGAAACTGTTAACTCTGGTTGGATTCAGGGCAAGAGCCCTCTGACCGCAGAGCGCCTGCTTTTCTCTCTAGAATGCATTCATTTAGTTCTAGGCTCAACGAGCGAACCTCAGCTACTCATTAATGTATACGTAAATTTCCTAGACATGTCAGAAACCTGTGCTGTTTTTCTCTGGTGTGATTGGTACCACTTAGCAGTGTGACTTTGTACAGCCAACCATCAGCCATTTCCTCCCTGGCATCCCTGGATCCGTGTCCGCCTTCCTAGGGCAAAGTTACTCTGTTGGCATTTAAAACATAGTGTTGACTTAACTGTCCTTCCAAACTAATGCCTTTTTTAACTTGGGCTGGGAGAAGCAACTGTAACAACTTTGGGAAGGTGGAAACAGGATAGCAAGCAACTCCAGGCTTTGTGGGGCTCCCCTGTAATCCCCCTTTATAGCAGCTGAGGCAGGAGGGTGGTAAGAGGGGATCTTTCTGGGCTGCATAGCAAGCCTTGTCTCCCAACATCAAAACTGGATGGCAGCCTGCTTCCTAAGGTGGGAGTTGGTTGCTGTCCCTTATGCGGTAAGCCAGGAGCCGTTCTCATAGCTGTTTTTTTTTTTTTTTTTTTTTGCCACCATCCCGTTTCCCTGAAGCTTCTACGTGTCCAGTTTCTGTTGGTCCCTTAGTCTGTTATGTTCTGTTGCATCTACTTAAAACACATTTTTCCCCCTCGATGTTGTGTCCTACCAAAGTTACTGACCTATTTCTTTTTAAAAGTATTTTTTTAATCATTTTAAATTACATGTGTTTCTGGGCACTTGAGTGCCAGGACCTAGGGGGTCTGAAGCTTCAGATACCCCTGGAGGTGGAATTATTACAAGCCTTTGTGAGCCACTTGGGTGTTGGGCACTGTGTCTGTGTCTTGGAGAGCAGTGTGCTCTCTTCAGAAAGAACCGTCTCTCCAGGCACTGCGGTCTTACTTTGCTCTTCATTGAGAAAGAGTAATCTTCCTTGTCAACTGGTGGAACCTGGGTAGAGGAACCGAAAGAATTTTCCTCATCAGTTTGGCCTTTGGGCATGTCTGTGGGACATTTTCTTGATTGCTAATTGGTGACGCTAATTGCTTCAGGTGGCTCTGGAATCTGCCCGCCCACTGTGGGCACCATCCATAGGCAAATGAGCCTGCGCTGTGTAAGAAAGGTTGCTGAAGTCATGGGAGCAAGCTGCCAGTCTCTGGGGTTTCTGCTTCAGTTCCAGCCTGAGCTCCTGCCCTGACTTCCCTCAGCGATGGACTGTGACCTGGAAGTGTAGTCAAATAAACCCTCTCTTCTCGTGGTTACTCAGGGGAAGTGTTTTAGCAACAGATAAGCAAAGTGGGATAGTTTTGTCAAAAAAAACAAACAAATCCAAACAAACAAAAAAAAAAACCTTTTATTACTCTGTGTGCGTGTGCGTGAGCACGCATGTGTGTGTGTGTGTGTGTGTTTGCTCACAAAGATGTGCATGCATGTAAGCAAGTGAACGCACGCCTGTGCCTGTCACAGGACAACTTGCAGGAGTCATTCCCTTTGGTCCTGGAGTTTGAACTCTGATCTTCAGGCTTGTTGACAAGTGTTTTCCCTGCTGAGTTATCTCATTGGCCCTGAGACTGGCCTTTTTGGAGAAAACAAAAATAAATACAAGGCAGACAGCCCCCTTGGAGCGGGGTAAGAACTGAGTAGCCTGGATGGGTAGGAGATTGGCACTGTTCTGAACAGACCTTTCCTAAGTGTTTCTGTTTACAGAAACAAATGTGTTAGTCTTGTTTATGTTCACCCCATAATGAGTTAATGACGGTGGGGAGGGGCTCTTGCAGAGGACCTGGATTTGACTCCCAGCACCCACATGGTGGTTCGTAACCATCCATAACTCCAGTTCCAGGAGATACAACACCTTCAGCCTCCTCGGGCTCCAGACACACGTTTGCATACCTATACACAGACATGAACATATACACATAAACAAGTGGGGGGGGCCTGTAGGATATGTTTCTTTTTTTTTTTTTTAGACTCCATAACTGAGTACACACAGCGAATAACCTAACATCAGAAGGAAAACATTTAACCCAGGTAGGGTTTGAACACAGGACCAACCACTGGGGAAGGAAAGCTTGAACTCTGCAGGTAGCTCTTACTAGCATGGCAGCAGTACAGCTGTCCTGAAGCCATCGTGTGTATACAGTCACAGCAAGAAGATGACAGTGGTGGTGTGAATGAGAAAGGCCACCATAGGCTCAGAGGCTTGTGTGTTTGAGTGCTTGGGCCCCAGTTGGTGGAACTGTTGGGGAAGGATTAGGAGGTGTGGCCTTGTTGGAGGAGGTGTGGCCTTGTCGGAGGAGGTGTGGCCTTGTTGGAGGAGGTGGTGGGAGTAGGCTTTGAGGTTTCAAAAGCCTATGCCAGGCCCACTGTCTGTCACCTACCTCCCTCCCTCCCTCTCTTCCTCCCTCCCTCCCTCCCTCCTTCCTTCCTGCTGGTCAGGATGTAAAGCTCGCAGCTACTGCTCCAGCACCATGCCTCTCTGTTTCCAACCATGATAACCATGGACTGATCCTTAAACTGTAAGCAAGCTCCTAAATGAATGTTTTCTTTTCTCAGAGTTGCCTTGGTCATGGTGTCTCTTCATGGCAGTAGAACAGTAACAAAGACAATGAATGAGCTTGATATTTTAGGAGCTAGACTTTTTACTCTGAGAGACAGAAAATAAGAAATAAGGGCTGGGTATGGAGTTCAGTTGGTAGAGTGCTTGCCTAGCATGCCAGAGCCCTGGCTTCCACCCCTAGCACCCTATAATCAGGTGTGGTGGCACATGTCTGTGATCCTAGCACTTGAGAGGTAGAACAGAGGGTCGGAAGCTCTAGATCACCCTTGGCTGCATAGCATGTTTTAGGTTAGAAAGGAAGGGCGGAAGGAGATAAGGAAGAGGCAGTGAAAAAGTATCTGGCATTCGATTGAGACTAATGGCATCAGTATGAACCTATGATTAAAAGATGTAAACACACTTGTATACATGAATATGTACACACTTGCAGTGTACGTACTGCATTCATACAACACACACACTCACTCACACAAACATATTCTCTCTCTCACATACACACACTGTCTCCCCCCCTTACACACACACATATTCTCTCTCTCTCTCTCTCTCTCTCTCTCTCTCTCTCTCACACACACACACATACACACACACACTCTCTCTCTCCCCCCCTCACACACACATATCCTCTCTCTCTCTCTCACACACACACACACTGTGTCCTCTGTCTCTCCCTCTCTCTTTCACACACACACACACACTCTGTCTCCTCTCTTTCTCTCACACACACAGACTCTCTCTCATACACACTGTCTCTCTGTCTCTGTCTGTCTCTCTCACACACACACTGTCTTCTCTGTCTCACACATACACACTCTGTCTCCTCTCTCTCACACACACAGACTCTCACACACACACACACTCTGTCTCTCTGTCTCTGTCTCTCTCTCTGTCTCTCTCTCTGTCTCTCTCTCTCTCTCTCTCTCTCTCTCACACACACACACACACACACACACACACACACACTCCTTAGCTCTGGCTGGTGAAAGCCGGGAAGCATGACACTGAAGTGGCCGTGAGCATGGCCAGTCCCTTTTCTAAATGACTCTGGAGCTGGGACGGGGAAGCTATAGGGTAAGCCTTGAACTTTGTGCTACGAAGTACAGAGTGTTGCAAGCAGTGCTGGGGAATTTCAGAAGGATGTAGCATGGAAGTCTCCCCATAGCCCAGTCTGGAGGAACTCAAGCACCAAAATGAATAATGTCAGCCCATTAAAAGAAAAAATCCCCAGGTACACGAGAAGCGTACATGATCCCAAAGCAGGCCTACCGGCCACTGACACCCCCCCCTCCACTTCCTACCCTCCCTCCCCTCTCCCTCTCCTTCAGCATCACATTGCCTGTTGATCCAGGTTGGTTGCCTTTGAGGCTCTGTTTTTCCTGTTCTGCCTAGGGCCTCATGCCTGGGACCAGCATCCTGCCATCCCCAGCTACACCCCCAGCTCTATTATAGTTTCTTTTGAAACTGTCTCCTTGTGTATGCAGGCTGGCTTCTTACTTGTAGCAAGTGTTCTGACTCAGTGCTAGCGTTATAGGTGTGTGCTTCCATGCCTGGCTTGCTTTTCATTTGAAAGACTTGGCTCATTTCCTGATAGCATTCAACTTTACTTAAATTGATTTACTTTAAAACAGCCTCCCTAATCACCCGTGATCTAGCTTTGGGTGTTTTCCTACATGGTTTTTGACTGTAATTAAAGTTGGGTCGTGTTACTTTGGGTTCATTTCCTAAACAGACGAGAATAGAGGACCTGGCTTAGTGGCTGCCCTGTTTGTTATGATGAAATATCCTAACAAAAGCAAGTTGGAGGTCAGGGTTTTATTTCAGCTCACAGTTCGAGCTGCAGCCCGTTGCTGTCTGAGAAACCGCAGCAGCGGATGCTTGAGGTGGTTAGTCACTGTACAGGCTGCAGAGAAGCATAGAGCAATGGATGGAGAGCGTCCGTGCTACTGCTCAGCTTGCTTCCCATCTTTATAGTCCAGGACCCAGCGATGGTGCCACCCACAGTGAGTGGACCTGCCCACTTCAGTTGACACAATCAGAATAATCCCCACAGGCATGCCTAGACGCTCATCTTCAGGTGGCTCACACTATCCATTATAGTACCACAGCAATAAGAATCTTGGTTCTTGATTATTGTAACTCCAGAGCCGGGAATATTCCTGGTTCATGGTTGACACAGGTACTGGATGGATGGATGGATGGATGGATGGATGGATAAGGATGTGGTTGGCCGGATGAGTGTAAGCACTCATATTTCCAGCTCTTGTGTTTGACAAATGCTATTTGACATGTACCAGACGCTGTACAGAGACTCCCTCAGCACTGTGGATTGATGCTGTACAGCTTCTCTGGAAGCCGGTGACTTTCCAGTGCTCTACACAGCTACCTTTCTCTTGGCTGCCCTCTGCTTGGGTAATTCTTTTGTTGTTTTTGTTTCTCTGTGTAGTGTTGACTGTCCTGGAACTCATTCTGTAGACCAGGCTGTCCTAGAACTCACAGAGATCTGCCTACCTCTGCCTCCCAGTGCTGAGAATACAGGCGTGTGCCACCACTGCCTGGCAGGTGGAGGTAGTTCTAACAAGCATGTGTGAGTGCATAGTTCACCAGAGAGAAACAAAAATTGGAAAGCTCAGGTCACAAACTGGATGGTTGGTTCCCTTAAAGAAATCATTGAACTGGGAACTCATCTGGTAGAGTGCTTGCCTAGTGTGCAGAGAGCCTTGGGTTTGGTCCTCGCTGCTGCAGAAAACGAGGTGCGGTGGGTCGTGCTGTAGTGCTGGTACTCAGAAGGGTGAGGCAGGAGAACCAGAAATTCAAATCATCCTTGACTACACAGTAAGCATGAGACCAGCCAGGGCCATATAAGACCTTTGTTCAAAAGGAGTCAGTTTGGAATTTCTAATTTTATGGGTCAGATGTGGCGTCACACACCTTTAACCCCAGCACTCAGGAAGCAGAGGTGGCTGGATCTCTGAGTGTCAGGCCATCCTGGGTTTCATAGTGAGACCCTATCAAGAAGGAAATATATATATTTATATTTAATTTTAGGCAAGTGGTCAAATTAGTCCTAATCTGACACAAAGGATGAAAAGAGATGATCAGCCGGTAGAGGCTGATAACTTGGGGTGGGGAGACGCAGTGAGGGTGGCGTGCCCAGACACTACTGGAGGCCATGCGCTTCACCGAGATGCACCTGCGTTTTCATGCCGATGTTCTGGGGCAGGGGTCATGGGTGCCAGACGGTTTCCTTTGGTACCCTGCTTATGAGTAAGCAATAGTTGGTAGGCTTCCAGCAAGTGTCCCCAGTGCCATTTCCTAGTGTTCTCTATTTCCTCAGTGTGCACCATTCCCCTGTATTCACGATTCCCCGGTGTGCACCATTCCCCCGGTGTGCTCTATTTCCTCAGTGTGCACCATTCCCCTTTATTCACCATCCCCCAGTGTCAGTGTGCTCCATTCCCCTGTATTCACCATCCCCCGGTGTCAGTGTGCTCCATTCCCCTGTATTCACCATTCCCTAGTGTGCTCCATTCCCCCTTTATTCACCATCCCCCGGTGTCAGTGTGCACCATTCCCCTGTATTCACCATTCCCCCGGTGTGCACCATTCCCCCGGTGTGCACCAATTTCCAGTGTGCATTCTGGAGACCTTTCCTCCCAGATGTTCACAGAACGTGCCCCTCATTTACTTTGGAGTAGTACTGACATAAAATGAAATTTCCCCCGTTACTGGGCATTGAACCCAGGAGCTAGAACAGGGTCGTGCTTTCAGGTATAGAGAAATCAACAGAATTCTATCTATTCTGTACACAAGGAGACTGATCCCTATGGTCAGAGAGCAAATCATGACTGGGTCTTGGGATTTTTATAAATATTTAAATTTTTAATTGCATTTATTTTGTGTATCTACATGTTTGGATGGAGGTGTGTACGTACCACTATTCAGACAACTACTTAGGCTTCTTCTACCATGTGGGTCCCAGGGATCAAATAAATTCAGTGCGTTTGCTCCCTGTGCCATCTTTCCAGACGGACAGATGGAACACACACACAGACACACACCCGTGTGGTCTTGAACTCATAGAAATCTTCCTGTTTCTGTCTCTTGAGTGCTGGAATTAAATATCACCATGCCTGGCAATTTCTAGTATTTTAAGTGGGAATTTAATAGTGAATGGCTTGATTTAGGACTTGTTCTTTCCTAACTTTTACAAAGATGGTTTATTCGTGTGGTGTCGTGTGTGCCCTCGTAGTTCCTGAGCCATCCCCCAGCCCTTCCCTAATTTCTGTGAGTCCCTCACCAGAACACTTTGCCTGGGACTTGGTGTAGATACTGGACTTTCCCAGTTCTGACCTAGAGTTGGGTGAGGCTCTGTTCCCTAGCTGGCATGTGCGGTAGTATTAATGAGGGCAATTAAGGTGTAGAGTGGGCATTTTTATTCTAGAATTCTGTGAACTAAAGCCATGCCTATGAACTCAGTACTCACAAGGCTTAAGCTAGCCTGGGCTACATAGTAAGCCCTCTCCTTAAATAAATGAATGGAATGTGCTTGACAGTTATCTCAGGAAACTGAAATTTGTCAACAGAGGGCTCTAGTGTGCACTGCCCAGCGTGGCATTGCACAGAGGGATCTAGTGTGCACTGCCCAGCGTGGCGTTGCACAGAGGGATCTAGTGTGCACTGCCCAGTGTGGCGTCGCACAGAGGGATCTGGTGTGCACTGCCCAGTGTGGCATCGCACAGAGGGCTGTAGTGTGCACTGCCCAGCATGGAGTCACACAGAGGGCTGTAGTGTGCACTGCCCAGCATGGAGTCACACAGAGGGCTGTAGTGTGCACTGCCCAGCATGGAGTCACACAGAGGGCTGTAGTGTGCACTGCCCACTGTGGCGTCGCACAGAGGGATCTAGTGTGCACTGCCCAGCGTGGCGTTGCACAGAGGGATCTAGTGTGCACTGCCCAGCATGGAGTCACACAGAGGGCTGTAGTGTGCACTGCCCAGCGTGGTGTTGCTCTGAGGATTGCCTACTGTGTATTCCCTTGCATTCTACTACAGAAGTGTTCGTTCCTACCTATGTGGGTTGCTGTCCCAGGTCCATCTATGGTCCGTAACAGTATGTTGAGGCAGTGTAGTCCCAGTGGTGGGGAGGAGACAGGAGGATCCCTTGGGCTCACCAGCTAGATAGCTTAACTGAATAGGCAAGCTCCAGATTCAGGGAGGGACCCTGTCTCAAAAAAAAAAGGTGGAGAGTGATTGAGGAAGACACCTGATGTTAACCTGGGGCCTGCACACCCACATATACATGCACAGCACACATGCATACATGAGTACACCAACACTTGTTGTCAACTGCCTGTACCCCCACAAATACATGCACTGCACACATACGTGTGTGAGAACATCGACACACCCGTACCGCACACATGATAACTAGTGTCTTTCATGCCTCATGTGAGCTTTTGCAGTCTGTGTGGAGATCCTCAGTAGCTAAGAGCTTGCAGGTCCTCATGTCCGAGAGACAGAAAGGCCCTTGACTGCCGCAGCAGCAGCGTTGTGCAGACGGCAGAATGCCTCACTGTGGTAAAAGTTGTGTGGATGTTGTAAGACATGCTGTGAGGAGGCCATTGTATTGCACAGCTGCCTTGCTTTCTCTTACTAATAAATCTGTGTGGCTGCAATGGCTTATTGGCGTCTTCTGGTCCGTGTTACTGGCACAGCCGGGCTTTTCAGAGGTACCTGATAGGAGGCTCTGCAGCGCTCTCAGTCTGTGACAGGTGTCTAAAATTTCTGGAGGAACCAGATACTCAGTGCCGAGACACTTAGTCAAGCTGCAGCAATCTGAAGAGCACCACGGCTATCAAATGCTTTTGTAAAAAATTAGTAATTTCAGCTCGCCGCATTGACGTCAGTTCCACCTCTACAGTTAATTGTCAGGCACAGCTCCAGTTCGAGCTGAGCAAATTCACCACTGGGGAAAATCTTTGCAGATTACACTTGGCATTTCTGCTTCTCAGAAGGGATGTGTGAGGGCTGCAGAGAGAGCTCAGAGTTTTTAAAATGCTTGCCAAATAGGCATGATGTCAAATCCCCAGACCCTACATATCCAGGGTGGGCAAGGCATTGCCAGGGGACCATCAGAACGACCTGGCTACCAGGATCAGCCCTATCAACAAACTCTGGGTTTGATTGAGAGACCCTGTGTCAGTGAATCAGATCAAAAAGCGCATCGGGATGATTCCTGCACACTTAAAAACATGCAGAAATACACCCTACACGTGGAAAGTGGGGGGCAGAGAGGAAGCATGAATGTCTTTTATGTACATTGTGAGCACATGGGTTTGTGTTTATATGTGTGTAGATACAAGTGTATATGTACATAAGTGTGGGGTGTGTGCACGTGTGTGTGTGTGCGCGCGCACGCGCACAGAATACAGCCTCCGGTGTCATCCCTCAAGCACCTTTATTTTTTGAGACCTGGTCTCTCACTGGTCTGGGGCTTAATGATCAGTCTAGGCAGGTTGGCTCATAAGCCTCAGAAACCGCCTGGCTCCAGCTCTCTAGTGTTTGAATAGCGAAATACACCTTAGCCCACTGACTTTTGTTCGTGGGTTTTGAGGGCTGGAACCCAGCTCCTTAAGCTTGCATGGCGAGCACTCTACCAACGGAGTCATCTCCAAGCTCCCAGGTGTCTCATATGTATCTCAGATTCCTTTTCATCTTTCCTTCTTCCCGGGAGGGGAGTTTCTTAATTAGCTGTGTGAACCTAGAATCTTGAGAAAAACAAGTATCTGAGAAATGAATGAAGCAAGGGGCTACCAAGAAACAGCGAATGAACAGTCAAGTCCAAGACAGTGCGAGAGGCTGGATATTGTGACGGTCACAGATATAGAGTTTAAGGGAAGGAGGTGGGATTCGTACTCCAGCAGACTGAAGGAGACGCCCTTTGGAAAGGGACATCGTGGAGGATAGGTGTTGCCTGGTGCCAGGTGTGTGTGGACTGCAATCCCAGCCTTCCCCCGCTGTCAAACAACTTGTCTCAGCCTCACGTTCTGTTCTCCTTGTGTTTTGTTTCATTGCATTTAACTCGTTCCCAGGGAGTCTCGGGAGCTGGACGGAGTTTGCTTGGTTATGAGTAGCGTTCAGTCTGTAATCACTGCACAGCGGAGGAATCAGACTGTGAGCTACTGCCTGCGACAAGTTGTGTTCCTTCCCTTAAAGAAGTTAAAGTGCATATTTATACTTGTTCTTCCTTTGGGTTTTTTGAGCTAGGGGGACTCCTTTGGCTCAGACTGACATTGAGACTCAAGATGCAAGCAAGGCTGACCTTGAATTTCTGATCCTCCTGCCTCCACCTCCCCAGACAGAGATCACAGTTGTGCACCTGGCAATGTTCATACATCTTAATTCACTGTTTGGTTTTCATTGCTTTTCTTAAAATTCTGTAAGCGACGTTGTGCCGGGCTTTTCTCTTTGACTTGTCTATGTCGTGTCTAATCGGAACACTGGCTTTTGTTGCTGTGTCCTAACACTGTGTGGCACTGCCCTCACCCACTCTGCCAGAGGCAGGTCTGTTGTGATTGATTTACATTTTGACATCTTCTGAACAGTGGCACCCTGTTCTGGGGTGTAGGCACTAGAGTATCTGCATTTGGGGCTTCTGCATCCAGAAATGGAAACAGATTGTCGGATTGAAAGATACCCATGCCACCCACGACATAGTAGAGGCCAGGAGCTGGCCGCCAGGGTCCGAGTGGAGGTTTGTAATCAGCTTTACCAGCTCCTGACAGATTACAGGGGTGAAACTTTACCTCACTTTAGTTTGCATTCCCCTCTTTTTGGAAGAGTTTCATTTGGGTATTGGTCGCTGCAGTGCCCCTCTCTGTGCACGTGCCCTGTTCATCGGTGATTGGTTGTAGCATGGGATTTAAGGAGTTGCTTTTTAAAAGTGTAGACGTGAGACTGGAGAGATGGCTTAGTGGTTAAGCACTTGCTTGCCTTACAGAAGGCTCAGGTTCAGTTCCCAGCATTGACATGACGGCTCTCAGCCATCTGTAGCTCCAGTTCCAGAGACGCACCCAGGCACGCATGTGGTGCATAAACCTAAACGCAGGCAATCATATGCATGGTACAAAAAATAAAAATCCTTGATGCTGTCTTTTCCTTTCTTTGCTTGTTTTCCCTCCCCTCCTCTCGCCCCCTCCTTCCTCCTGCTCTCCCTCTCTCCCTCTTTCCCCCTCTCATGTAGCCCAGGCTGACTTGGGCTTACTGGGTAGCTGAGGATGACTTTGAATTTATAATCCTCCTCCCTCTATCTCTCAAATCCTCCTTGAGACTTCTAGGCTCATACCATCTTGATGGGCTCAAATCAGCGATTTTCTCGTTTTCCCTGGTGAGCCTCTGGGATTGCCCAGGTATGCCTTACAGTCTGTCTAGGTGTTCATGCTAAGTTCTTTTGTTATAGAAGCTGTCCAGAATGCAATGTTTGTTGAATAAGAAGAAAAGATTAACATGAATGTGTGTGTGTGTAATATGTAATATGTTCTTCTGAATTGATTTTTTTTAGAAGTAAAGTTAGAGGGCTTGGATTGTGACGTGGCTCAAGGGTCACGTGTTTGCCTGTCATTGGATTGTGACGTGGCTCCCACGTGTTTGCCCGTCATGTTCAAGGCCCTGGAGTCAATCCCTGGGACCGGAACAGGGAGGGGGAGGGATGTAAAAAGCCAGTTTCTCTTTTTTAACAGCAGAGCGGTAAGGTGTGGAAGGGGTCAACTTTGGTGTCGTCTACAGTGAGTTTGTGGTTGTCCTGTCTGTCTGGGTTCACAGCATAGGAAACTTCAGATGGCTTCTCGTAACTCCTGTCCCCTTTCCAGCTGGAGCTGGCTAAATGAGTGAGGCCAGGTCCTCTGATTTCTCATGATGAACTGGGATCCTGCTCGCTTCCCCTTGTTAGAAGTTCTAAAGGGAGCTCAGAACTGTGTTCAGGTGAAGAAGAGTCGTCTTGCAAAAGGCTTTACTTTGGTTCCTGGTTAGGGAGCTTGTGGTCCATGAGGAACCTTCCCAGTTTCTTTGACCTGTAACAAGACTGTAGCAGAGCAAAACACTCAGCTCCTCAGGCATCAGACAAAGGCAAGAAAGAAGGTGCCTGCCCCATGGACTGCAGACTTTTCAACAGTCTTCCCTCTCCATAGCAACATCCGGGAATGAAGCTCTTCATATACAGACCCATCCCATAGTCCTCTACCATCCTCAAAGACTCCCATCTGTCTCACAATGCAAATGTCAAGAGCCCCCCAAAGTTTTAATTGCTCCAGCATCATTCAAAAGGCCAACTACAAAGTGTCCTCCAAGACTCAAGCAAACACAGTCTGTGGATGAGGTTCAGGGTTGACCTTCTTATTTCGAAAGAGAGGAGGAGGATAGTAAGGAACAATCAGCCCGGAGCAAGGCCAAATCCCAGTGGGGCTGACATAAATCCTCATGCTCCCTGTATGTCATCCTGGGCACACCATGGCTGTGGAGGGCTTTCTGCAGCTTTGCTGGTGGCAGCCTGCATGGCTTCCATACCATGCTGGCTATGCCTGATGTCGGTAGCTTTCCTTGCGTATTACACCTTGTCTGGATCTCCTGTCTCCCTTGCAGCATCGGCCTCACTCTCTCATCTCCATCACACGTCACCCTACAAGGGGCTACATGATGGGACTGACCCCACAGCGTGCTGCATGCCCACCAGGCTCTCCTCTGTAGTCTCGTGGCAGTCATCGTGACCCATAATACTTGGGATTCTGCATGCCTGCAAAATCAGCTTCGTGCGAACAATGCCAAGGTCAAGAGAGTCCAAGATGTACCTGTGGTCATGTGAGGGAAGGCTATAGTACATCTCTCCCTCTCTCTCCTCTCCCCTCTTTCTCTCTCCCCTCTCCCCTCTCCCTCCCACCAGGGAAAAAACTTGGTTAGCCATTGATGGTATGGATCCAGTGAGTAAATTCGAAAGCTAAGCTGTTGGTTGAAAGTGGGGACTTACTTGGTAGATTACATTGCTAACATCTGGCTCCTCTTCGTGAACTCCAGTAAATCATTCTGACTTACTCAGCATCACCAACAAGGCTTCTTGGCCAGTATGGATATTGAACCTGAATATACTGTAGTCTACAGATCTCATTTTTAATATATGGGAAGTGTAGAAAATAAGAAAATATGATAAGCACCATAAGAGGTGGATAGGATAAGGGCATCGGGTATTTTTTTTCTTTTTTTTTAATTAAGATTTTTAAATGCACTTTTCTCATTTTACATAGATATCCCCGTTCCCACTCCCTCCCTTCCTCCTATTCCAACCTTCCCTCCACCCCATCCCCCCCATCCACTCCTCAGAAAGGACAAGGCTTCCCATGGGGAGTCAACAAAGTCTGACACTTCACTTTGAGGCAAGACCAAGATCCTCTCCCCTGTATCTAGGCTGAGCAAAGTATCCCTCCAAAGAGAATGTGCTCCTAGACACCAGTTCAAGCCCTAGGGATAAATCCTGGTCCCACTGCCAGTGGCCCCACAGACTGCCCAAGCCTCACAACTGTCTCCCACATTCAGTGGGTCTAGTTTGGTCCTCTGCAGGGTCCCCCACTATCAGTCCAGAGTCAGTGAGCTCCCACTAGCTCAGGTCAACTGTTTCTGTGGGTTTCACCATCATGGTCTTAACCCCTTTGCTCATATTATTGCTCCTTCCTCTCTTGGACTAGTCTTCAGTAGCCTCTTGGATTGGTCTCTGAGATCTCTGTATCTGCTTCCATCAGTTGCTGGATGAAGGTTCTATGATGACAATTAAGGTAGTTATCAATTTGATTACAGGGGAAGGGCAGTTTAGGCGTCCTCTCCACTGCTGCTGAGAATCTTAGTTGGGGTCATCCTTGTGGATTCCCGGTAATTTCCTTAGTGGCATGTTTCTCGCTAGTCCCTTAATAACTCCCTCAATCAAGATATCTCTTTCCTTTCCCTCACTGTCCTTCCTCCTTCTTAAGCATCCTGTTCCCTCAAGTTCTTCTCCTCCCCCTTCCTCCCCTCCCCCTCCTCTTCCACCCTCCCTCCTAATTTTCTCAGGAGGTCTTGTCTGCTTCCCTTTCTCGGCGGTATTGATGTATGTCTTCTTGTTACCTAGCGTCTCTGGGTTCGTGGGCATGGGGTATTGTAAAGTTACAGTTTCTCTTCCTGACATAGTAATCTCGCCTTTAGCCACGGTGACTTCTCTAACTCTTAAGAGTGAATTTTCTTTATTTCTTACTCTGTTTCAAATTGGTTTGTTTACTGGAGACCAAAGTGTCTTAGGTGCTGATGCAGAGAGAGAAAAGCCCCACTTCGAGTCAGCGCATTGTATTGAGCAGAAACAGACCACAAATAAGTAAATACATGCTGAGAAGTGTTGGAAATAAGGCGAGGCAAGAGGTCTTGCAAGTGAAAGTGGTGTGTGCCATGGGCGAGGGGAGCCTGCAAAGAAAACATCCGGAGCAGGAGCATCCCAGAGAGAGAAGCGGTCGGGTCGGAAAGCACCAGGGCTCACTGGGGGTCTTCAGGAGCAGCAAGAGATTTTCAGAAGCTGGGGAAGGAGGTCAGGGGTATATGTAGGGTGTCTGTGTGGAGGTGAGAGAGAGATTGAGCACTGCTGCCTAGCCTCTGAAGGTCAAGGTCAAGAGTTCAGTGTTAGGGGCTGGGAGAAAGCTGCATTGGGAGAAGTGCTTGCCTTGTAAACATGAGATCTGAGTTAATTTCCAGAACCTATTTTTTTTGCCTGGCCTGGTAGTGGACTTGAAATCCCAGTGCTGGAATGGAGTGTCAGACTTTCTTTGGACCACCAGCTCTGCAGAGACTTCTTACTAATTATGAAAGCTGGGCCTTAGCTTAGGCTTGTTCCCAACTAGCTCTTAAAACTTCAATTAGCCAGGCGGTGGTGGCGCACGCCTTTAATCCCAGCACTTGGGAGCCAGAGGCAGGCAGATCTCTGTGAGTTCGAGGCCAGCCTGATCTACAGAGCGAGTTCCAGGACAGCCAAGGCTACACAGAGAAACCCTATCTTAAAAAACAAACAATAACTTAGATGAACCCATTTTTGTTGCTGTATTGATCTGCATTCTGCCGTGTGGCTCATTATCTCTCCTCACTCAGTACAGTATGTCCCACTTCCTCCATGTCTGAATGGCAAATCCCGCCTCTCTTCTTCCCAGAGTTTCTAGATCTCCCCGGAAGTCCCGTCTAGCCTCTCCTGCCTAGCTACTGGCCATTCAGCTCTTTATTAAGCCAATAAGAAGGTGCCTTGGCAGAGACACATCTTCACAGTGTACAAAAAGCTTATCCCACAACACTGGGAAGGCAGAGGCATGCAGACCTCTGGTGCTGAGAGGCTGCCAGTCTGGCCAGCTTGGTGAGCTCCAGGCTCGGATGAGAAACCCTGTCTCAAAAGATGGTGGACAGGGCATAGGAAATGATACCCCAGTGTGCTGGATAGGTTTATGTCAATTTGACACCAGCTAAAGTCACCTGAGAGGAGGGATCCTAAATTGAGAAGATGCCTCCATAAGATCTGACTGTAAGTGAGCTTGTAGGGCATTTTCTTGATTGGTGATTGATTAAGGAGGACACAGCCCATTGTGGGTGGAGCCTTCCCTCGGTTCTATAAGAAAGCACATTGAACAAGCCATGAGGAGCAATACAGTACACAGCACCCTTCCATGGCCTCTGCATCAGTTCCTGCCTCCAGGTTTCTGCCCTGTTTGAGTTCCTTCCATGATGAAAAGTGATGTGGGGGTGTAAGCCAAGTTAGCCTCCCCTCCCTGTAGGTTGCTTTGGTATCACAGGCTGTCCTCTGGCTTTCACAAGAGCTGTGTGTGTGTGTGTGTGTGTGTGTGTGTGTGTGTGTGTTCGCATGCACACATGCATGTATGCATGGGGAGAGAGAATTCAGCTTTGAGAGTGGAAGACACACTGCAAGATTTAACACAGAAGGAGAGTGTGTGCTGTAGACATGGGTAGGGAAAAGTCAAGAAGCAGGAAAACAGGTCAGGTGAGAGAAGATGATGACTTGACCAGATTAATAGCAGTAGAGGCCCGCAGACTGCATCAGCTCCTGGGAGAGTGGACAGGATCGCTAATGGAATAGACAGGAAGTTCAGAGGCAAGTGGAAATGAATGAGTCCCAGGATTTTTTTTAAGCTCAAATAATTATAGCAATAGAATACCATTGACTGAAATACAGGGGAATCAGGGTATGTTGGAGATCAGCTTTGAAATATTAAGTTTGAGTTGCATGTAAAGCCATCCAAGTTGGCTATGGTGGCCCACACCTTTTCTATTGCTGTGAAGAGACACCATGACCAAGGCAACTTATAAAAGAAAGCATTTAATTGGGGGCTTGCTTACTGTTTGAGAGGGTGAACCCATGACCATCATGGTGGGAACTGTGGCAGCAGGCAGGCTGGCCTGGAGCTGGAGTGGTAGCTGGGAGCTCAGATCCTGACCCATTAACTGGAGGTAGAGAACAGAGACGTGGGCTTTTTGAAACCTCAAAGTCCACCACCAGTGACACAGCTCCTCCAACAAAGCCACACCTACTCCAATAAGGCCACACCTCCTAGTCCTTCCTAAGGGTTCCACCAACTGAGGACCAAGCATTCAGATATATGAGCCATGGGGCCATTCTCATCCCAGCCACCACGTCTGTTATTCTAGCTCTTGGGAGGTGGAAGCAGAAGGATCCATTCAAACCAGCTTCAGGCTGGCCCTGGTGTATGCCTTTATCTTAGGGGGTGGCAGAGTCAGGTGATTCTCTGAGCTGGAGGCCAACCTGATCAACATAGTGAGACCCTGTCTCAAAAACAAACAAGGACAGGACAACATCACAAGGCAGCCTCTCCATGGACCTGTCTGTTATCAGTTCCTGTGGTTTGGTCTTAAGTACACTATCTTAAGATCTCTTCCTCATCTTCTGATCATCATTGACCTAAAATAACTGATATAAAGACCAACTCTCTGTATATGGTGGGGTTTGGGGGCACCGGGTGTATAAGATGGGGACTGGCTGCTCTGAGGTGTGGTCGAGGAGAAGGTTTCTATTGTAGACATGAAGAAGAGCACAGCCAGAGGCGCCCGAAAGAGTCCAGAGCAGGGAGAGAAAGTAGAGCACTGAACGTGACCAGTAGACTGAACTGAGAGAGGAGAGAGGTGTGGAGGGAGCGAGAGAGGAAGAAAAGAGAAAGGAAGAGGAGAAGGCCAAGAGAGAAGGGCCGAAGGACCAAAGTTATATAGGATGGAGGAGCTGGGGGAAGGGAAGCCGGTGCACTGGTGAAGTTTAGGGTAGGGGCAGAGTGAGGAGCTGAGAGGAGCCATGGATAGTTGTGATACTGAAAAAGGCCCGAGGCCAGCATGTCTGCATCTGAGCATGCTGGGAACGAAAAGGGAAAGGGGAAAAGAAAAGAGGAGACAGGAAAGAGGAATGTCTATCCAAGCTGGAAACAGAGCATTGCTCACTCTGCTGTGTCTGGAGCTGGTGTGGGCTCTTGGGGGAGCTGGCTACGTTAGAATCGCTTATGTGGGATATTCCTTTGCAGGAATTCCTGACTATTCTGTTGTGGGCACATATGTATGCAGGTTCCCCTTCATAAAGAGTTTATTTCTGAACATTCCTTTATCGGTATGCATGTGTGTGGACAAGCGCCTCCTTCAGGGAAGGTTTGGCAGAAAGGACTCCATGTTGGTTGTGACATCTTTCATGTCGTACTCCTGCATAAAATCGCTTTGTAAATGATCTGGTTGCTTATTTATTAAGCAGTTTTAAGTTCCAGTAATAGTGCTTGTCTCGTTTACTTTTGGAAGGAATAAAAAGTTGTGTTTTCGTGCTTTCCATGTAGATTAAAATAGACATTAATTGACACCCCCTCCTTAGCTCTTCACGTAGGACGCCTGAGGAAAACGGTCAGGAAGGATGAGCGAACTGGAACAGTTGAGGCAGGAAGCTGAGCAGCTGCGGAATCAGATCCAGGTAGGAAGTGCCCCACATTGAAGCCTCACCGCTTAGCTTCGTTTCTGCTGTTTAGTTTACCATCAGCACATACTAAATCATTCCCAAGGCTAGAAGTGGCTGGCCTGAGCTAGCTGTGATATCCTACACCTCCAACCTCAGCACTCAGGAGGTAGAGGTGGGGGGGTCTGGAGTTCAAGGTCAGCCTTTGTTACTTGGCGACCCTGTCTTGTGGAAACATTATGGAAATGGTTAAGGTGTTTTCATCCTGTTTCTAGAGAATTCTTCCCCAAATCATCCCAAGCAACTACCCATGCTAGCAAATGACACCTGCCACTGAAAAATGAATAGAAAAATGGGAAACAGACCTCTGGCAGGTAAGATGGCTCAGTGGGTAAAGGTGCTCGGTGCCAAGCCTGGTGACCTGAATTCTGTCACTGGGACCCACACAATGGAAGGAAAGAACAGGCTCCTGACATCTGTCCTCTGACCTGCACATAAATGCTGTGGCGAACATGGCCCACACACAAAGTAAAATTTTAAAATTAATGAAAAGTAGACTGTCGAATCTAGCTGAGAGACAAGTGTAATGATGAGTTCTCATCCAGGAAGGCATCTGTGTGAGAGAAGAAGGCTTACGGGGAACAGTGTGACCGAAACCAGTCTCCACACAGATGAAAATATAGTGAAACCCATAGTTATTATATGCCAATGGGAAGCACTTAACAAGCCTCTTCTTCACACACGGAGATTTTGAGTGGGATATGTGGGACAGATCTTACCATATAACTTGAAGCGATTTTATCTCGACAGTATTCTGTTACAAAACAAGCCTAAAGGACAGATGTGACACCTCTCTGTCTTAGAAAGCAACTGCAAAGCACAGCAAAGAAGGAACAGATGATAAACTGAAGGACACCTAGAACACTGGTCACCGCGCTACTTAGGCTAGGGCAGGAGACTTGAGTTCAAGGCTAGCCAGGTCCACCCACCTTAAAAACAAACAAAAGATACTGAGATGTTTAGAGCCTTCTGTGAGGAAGAGCTGCCACGGGCTGTGGGTGGGCAAGCACCAGGGGTGGAGTCTGTAAGTGAGTCTCAGGAAGTAAGTGCCCCAAGGGGCATCAGTGAAACAGACACTTAACTTTTGGGAAGAAGGGCAAAGCAGGAGAAACCATGCTGACCTGGGATGTAGTGGGGGCCTGGCCAGCATGGATGATTGGCTAGTTCAAGACCAGTGGTTCTCAACCTGTGGTCGCGACCCCCTGGGGAGTCAAACAACTCTTTCACAGGGGTCTCCTAAGACCATCAGAAAACACAGATATTACATTATGATTCATAACTGTAGAAAAATTACAGCAATGAAATAGCAATGAAAATAATTTTATGTTTGGGGTCAGCGCAACATGAGGAACTAGGTTAAAGGGTCACAGCATTAGGAAGGTTTAGCATTATACACTGCTCAGGACAGTGTAAAAGTCTGCAGAGATGTTGTGAGGAAGAAGGGGGCGAGAAGACAAAAGGATGAAGAACAGCCAACAGAAAGTGCTATCCAGGGAGAGACTCTCTGCCTTTAACAGAAAAGGTGGTTTTCCTGCACCTGGGGTGTAGTTCAGCAGTGGAGCCGGTATTTAGGACGTGGAAAGCTCTGAGTTTCATCCCAGCACCAAATATAAAAAATAAAGGTAGAAAAATCCCAAGCTGCATCCCTGCACACTGGACTCATACGCCGAAAGTGCTTACTAATGGTGACCGTGACAGTGTTTGAAATTTAAGCTGGGTGTGGTGGCGCACGTCTATAATGCCAGTGCTTGGGAGGCAGAGGCAGGCAGATCTCTGTGAGTTCGAGGCCAGGCTGGTCTATAGAGTGAGTTACAGGACAGCCAGGGCTACCAGAGGAACTTTGTTTAGAAAAACACAAAAGAAAACAAAATACACACACAAAAAAATTTTATACAAATTTATGATGTAAAATTCTTGGAAGTAAACCTGGTAGATCTTCTCATACCCTTTGATTAGGAAATAGCTGTCATGACCCACACGGCCTGGGGATTGCCCTAACTGGGTGACAGAAATGAAAAACATGACAGGAATACTCACAGAAACCCTGGATCGGGTGGGCCACGCGCTCTTCTGGAGGCACAGCACAGCGGCCTGTTCGTTCAGTCAGTGACTCAGCCAGCAAACGGTGGGTAGTTAAGAAAGCTCCTTCAGGGAGCCCTCTCGGGCTACAGTCATCCAGGAGGGGGAAACTGGGGTTGGTAGTGTTTGCACACACTGGTTTTAGATAAAGGTCAGTCATTTGTCAACAGCCACACCCAGGCCAAGAGAAAGACTGTACCAGTCCTGTGAACCTGACCTAGGGAAGACTTTGCCATTCCCATGGGTCTGACAGTTGGGGTCCTTGACATGGTCATAGTCATGTCAATAATACACACTCTCTCTGTGTGCTCCAATTAAATATGATGTCAAAAATTCAAAAAAAAAGGAAAAAACTCAGAAAATTATATCTCATTATATAAACATTTATATATCAAAAAACTATCAAGGGGCTTAGTGGTTAAGAGCACTTACTGCTCTTGCAGAGGACCCAAGTTCTGTTCTCAAAGCTCACACCAGCAGACTCAACTTACCTATATCCAGTTCCAAGAATTTAACACTTCCTGGCCTCTGCAGGCAATTCACACACATACACATATGCATAAATTAAAAAAATATATATTTTAAAACTATCAAGTTTGAAAATTGTACTTCTTGTAAGGGTCAAGTATCTAGAATAAGTAACAAACTACTGTTTGAGCTGGGCGGTGGTGGCGCACGCCTTTAATCCCAGCACTCGGGAGGCAGAGGCAGGCGGATCTCTGTGAGTTCGAGACCAGCCTGGGCTACAAGAGCTAGTTCCAGGACACGCTCCAAAGCTACAGAGAAATCCTGTCTCAAAAAAAACAAAACAAATAAATAAAAAAATAAAGAACTACTATTTGGATAATAAAAAGACAACGATCTAAAAATTGGCAAAAGCTTTAAAAGAGGTCCCCTGAAAGACATGGAAACACAGATACACAAGCATACACACATCACACTCGGGCCCAAACACAGATGTACACCAACAATATACATACACAGATTTTTTTTTTCTGCCTCTTTCTCGAGTGCTGAGACTAAAGGCGTGCGCCACCACCGCCTGGCACATGTACAGATTTATACTCACAGACAGACACACACACACACACACACTCACACACACAGGAAGTGCATGGGAAGATTCACGATAAAATCCAAACCACAGTGAGCTACTTCACAACTAAGATGGCCGTGACTAAAAGCACAGACTAATCATAAGAGTTGGCGGCGACATGAAGATGCTAAGGAGGTGGAACCCTGGACATGGCTGCTGCAGCCGCTCTGGGCGCTAGCAGGTAGACGTCCCAAAGAGATGGAAACCGTGGGAACACAGCATCATGCTTTGAAATTACTGGAAGGTGGAAACCATCTATGCCCCAAAATTCTCAACTACCAGATAGAATGCTGAAAAATCATCCATTAGAACTGTCTGCCTTAAAGTGGAGGTACACTGCTTGAGGCTGTAACATACAGTAACATGGCTGAACCCTGGAAACATGCAAAGCGGAAGAAGCCGTGTACTGTGTGACTTGATTTACAAGAGAGGTCTGATTGGCAGGTCCACACGGAAAGGACAGAGTGGAGGGAGGAGAAGTCGAGGCATACAGAGAAGGGGATTGGGTAGATTGGGGACAGACAGATAGACATGGTAAACACATCCTAGATTGGATTATGACGTGGTTCAATTCTGAATTACTGGAAAACTGCTAAATTGTGTACCTTAAATGGCCCCTTTTATGTTAGGTAAAGTGTATTTCAGAAAAATTTAAAAATTAGGTGACATGATACAGTAAAGGTTTATTTTCAGTAAACACAGCCTGTTACTCTAGCGGTTCCCCCATCTTAACATGTCATCATTTTTCTTTGCTCTAGGATGCTAGGAAGGCCTGCAACGATGCCACACTGGTTCAGGTAAAGTGTCCCCAGTTCATGTCAGCGGTTCACGTGAAGTATCACAGTAGGGTGACATCCAGATGTTGTTACTCCGGGTGTCACTGCTGAAATAGGAGTCTGCGGGACAGTAGGCGCCGTGACACGCAGGGGCATCTAGTTCGTGCTTGTTCTTCAGCACTTCCTGAGTTTTTTTGTATATGCTGGCTACGCTGTTTTCTTGTGCACTCGTGTGCGTTGCCCTCAGAGGCCAGAGGGAAGAGTCAGATCCCCTGGAACTGAATTACAGATGCCTGTGAGCTGCCTGCCATGTGGGTGCAGGGAATTGAACCTGGGTCCTCTGGGAGAGCGGCCAATACTGCTGAGCCATCTTTCCGGCTCCATGGCTTTCTTACAGACAGTTAGAGATGTTTTCTTAATCATTTATTTCTAGTTTCCCTTTGTGACTGCATTTTTTTCCTATCGAAACATGGTGTGTCCATATTTGTGGGCACACTGTGACAACTGGGTACTTATGCAGTGTATCAAATCAGGGTGGTAAGAGTTTCCAGTGTTTGTCATTGCTTTGTGTTGAGAGACCCAGGCTACCTCTCCCTAGTTCTTTATAAACTGATAGGGGCTAGCCGATAGATGTTTGGTAGAGGGCTTGAGGCCAGGCAATTGCCATGCAAGCTTGAAGACCTCAGTGTGATCCCCAGAATTGGAGCACAGTGGAAGGAGGGAAAGGCACCGGCCACAAAGAAGTTGCCCTATGACCTCAGCTTGTACCTCCTGTTCTCTCTCTCCTCCACCCCCCCCCCCCCCCCCCCCGCCACACACACACATACTGCACCCATACAATAATACATAAAACCTTTAAAGTATTTGTAGGCTGGCATGTTTTGCAGACAGCTTTCTTGATGAGCAGCTCAAACAGTCCTGCAGAGGGCAGTTTGCCCAGTCACCCCTCTTCCTTCTCACTGTGGTTGGAGTTTTTTTTAAAGTTTGGATGTCTGTTTCCTCGGCTGAAAAAGCCTCCTCAGCCCCAGCAGCACACAGGATGACCCCTGTTAATCATGGTTTCCTTGAACTGAACTCACAGCGATGCTCTTGTTCTCTTTGTACCAAATCACCTTCAGCTGCTGCGAATTTGTTTCTGCTTTTTATCTACGCCATGTCTAAGGTAAAGAGTAATGTTATTATCACTTTCTAAAGATCACGTCTAATATGGACTCTGTGGGCCGGATACAAATGCGAACAAGGCGCACGCTGCGGGGCCACCTCGCTAAGATCTACGCCATGCACTGGGGATATGATTCCAGGTCAGTGGCTGTCGCTTCTGAAGTTGTTTCATCAGGAATCATTGTTTGTGTTTTCTCTCTTCAAAGCAAGCCTCATTTGTGCAGTGTTGTAGAAAAGGTGTAAATTACGAACATGCTCCTTGTACTAGGAATGAATATTCATTGCCAGGTTTAGAACCGTTTGTTTGTTCCAGCGCGGGGCTCAAACCCAGAAGCTCTGATTTGTTAAAGCTTACAGAGTTTTTAGGGCATGCAAGACGGCTTCTTGGGTAAAAGTGTTTGACTAGTGGTCCCGTAATCTGCACATGTGCGCCCACAAGTAGACATAAACATACAGAGTAATAACAGTGTTAATACATAGTTTTTAAAGTTTCTAATGTGAGAAAATGCTTCTCAAAAAGATCTTTATCTAGTGACCTATGGAAACTTTATTTATTTATTTTTGGGCACAACTGCGTTTTTTAAAAAATTTCATTTTAGGTTCCAACCACAGTTCTCCCTCCCCCTCCCTCCACCTCCCCTTGCCTCCGCCCCAGCCCACTGTGGAAACCACTTAGCGGAGGATTTCTCGCTGTGTTCTAGAATTAATAAGCCTTCCCAGTGAGAAATCACCCTGCACCCTTAGAGGTTAGTAGAGGAAAAAGCTCTCTAAGATAGCGCCCGTCCAGCTCTGGTGAATGCTCCAAGTGGAGCTGGCCTAGTGAGCTAGGGACCTAGCTTAGGGACACTTGAGGCTTCTGCATTCCACAGGCACTGTCATCCTTAAATCTCCTTCACGTCCTGGCCCAGGTTAGACCTTGAAGAGTTTAAACAGACAGGAGACCGCAAGTCTGGCCCTTTAGGCAGATGAGAGATTTGCACAGAAGACACTACCTATTGCCAGACTATTTTAAGTATACCAGAGTATACTTTTCCATTGTTATCCGGGGTCCTTTTGCCCAGGGCAGAATGATACTCTTCTGCTGTTCTCAGCACTTGGGGCTTGACGGCAGGCCTGGACTTTGGTTGTGACCCTGGGCTGCTCCTGGCAGCCTATTAGAGGTCTGTTCTTTGATATGGGGATGGTCTAATGACTGCTTGTAAATCAGAGTTGTCCCCTTTGTTATTGGAACGGAGCCTAAAGCCTGCTCAATCCTGGAGAACACTGCTTTCCTGGCATCTTAAATTTTACTCATCTCTAACAGGCCTGGTCAGCAAACACCTCTAGGGTGTTTTTGGAGGAGCAGTCTATGACAAAAGTCTACTTTCTGTGATTTATTGTCTTCCAAGCAGATTAGTAAAACTTTTATAACGACATTATCTTTACAGAGGAGTGTTATACGTGTTTTTTTTTTAATATGTCAAAACTATTTGTTTTGGGAGGGGTTGTTCCTTTTAAGACAGGTTATTGCTAAGTAGCTCCAGCTAGCCTTAAAGCCATTATTCTGGTGACTCAGGCCCCTGAGAGCTAGAATCACAAGTATGTATAAACCAACCACAGGATTGCTCCATAGTATGGTTAGGGGGAACATCCAGAGACATCCAGAAAAGTCCAGAGCAGAGACTGGGCCGGGCTATGAGAGGAGGAACTGAGCAGAGAGATGGGGAAGGGAGACAGAGAAGGGGTAACTGGGGGAGGGAAGCCTGTGAGGTGGAGGGAGGTTAGGGGAGGGCAGGAGATGAGAAGAGCTAACAGGGACTTGTGAAAGAGGGAACTTGGAGGCCAGTGTGTACTTTGGACCACAGAGAGAGCCTTTTGGAATTTGGGGCTATGGAATTTCCTTTATACCTGACAAAATTTGGGCATCATTCCTAGCCAAGACTTATATTAAAATAGCAGTTAATAAGCAAATGCTTGGGTAAATTAATGTCTAAATTATGGGTGTTACTATACTTAACTAACTCACCAAAGATTGAATTATACAAAATGAGTCTTTTGATTGAATACCACTCTACACACATACTGGGTTTCTCTGTGTAGCCCTGGCTGTCCTGGAACTCTCTTTATAGACCAGGCTGGCCTTGAACTCACAGAGTTCTGCTCCCGAATGCTGGAATTAAAGATTAGCACCACCAGGTCCAGCAATGGAATAATCTTTTACTCCCTGGGCGTAACACACATATGCTATTGTTAGTCTATGATCATTTGAGTTCTATTAAATCATTTTGTTGCTGTTTTTGAGTTTAATATAATCTTGATCTATAAGTGGGGAGGGTATTGAACACACTAACATAGTGTATGTGCCTCTTTGAAGGGAAGAAATAAAATTATATTATTGACAATTTACATAAAGCTAAGGCAGATTTTTTTTCTGTAATTTAAGATAAAAATTTTGCCCTGGGCCAGTGGGTAAAAAGCTCTTACCACCTGATGATCTGAATTTGCTCCCCAGAACCTCCATAGTGGAAGGAGAGTGGCTTCTGCAAGTTGGCCTCTGCTCCCCACACTCATAAAAATCAATAAATATGATTTAACAATCTAACATGAATTTGCCTTGATAATCTAGACTTTTAACCCAAAGTCTAATTACTGAACCAATGTTAGTGATTTTTTTTAAATTTTTTTTTCTTCAAAAATCAAATATCACCCAGGAAGCTGCCTCCCCCTTCCAGGTTCTCTGCTAATTAATTCCTGGGTTACTACTCCTGTCTGCACAATGGATGGGTTGATTGTCAGGTTTTCCTTGGTCCCGCTCAGCCCACCTTTGGACCTCTCCTTCTATAACATAGTTAGATTGGAAACCTTTGCCTGCAAAGAGGAAAACTGAGTGATTTTTGTAATTGTCCCTCTCTTCATAAAGCAAAATTCCAGAACAGAACAACAACAACAAAAAACCCAGTGACCACATAGTCCAGAATTCATAAATTGGTGGAGCTTTCTCATGAGCTCTCTGCAGCATAAGCCCCATCTGTGTTTCCAGCTGCATGACGGGAAGGCCCCGGGTCCTGGGACTCCCCAGAATTTTCCTGTCTCTGTTCACTCATCATTACCCCTCCTAGGATACAGTTTATCCTTTTGTTCTCGGAAATCCCAGTTTCTGAGGCTGGAGAGACAGTTTAGTGGTTCTGCTCTTCCAGAGGACCCAAGTTCGAGTCCCAGCACCCACATCAACCACCTATGACTCCAGCTCCAGGGGATCTGACACCCCGACCTCCAATGGCACTTGCACTCCAATGTGTATACAAGCACACGTATGCATAGTTAAAAGTACAAAAAACTTAAAACTCCATTTCCTACACATTGCCCTTTTTTGTTGTTTGTTTCTGTTTTTTTTTTTTTTTTTTGAGACAGGGTTTCTTTGTGTAGCCCTCACTGTCTCAGAACTAGCTCTGTAGACCAGGGTGGCCTCCAGCTCACAGAGATCCTCCTGTACCTGCCTGCATGTGCCTCTGTCTGGGATTAAAGACACGTGTTATCAACGCCCAGCAACAACCCTTAATGTAGTCATTTTATGCCTTTGGTTCTTTGGTCTCCACGGTACCCACAGCACGGCCCTTCACTCGCAGGCTCTTGGGTGACAGCCTAGGCTGGATGGGATGTGGATTTGGGCCTGGGTCTCCTGTTAAGTCACTAAACCTGTCAGTCAGGACTAAGCCACTCCACTAGTATCCACGGAAACCTCTATGGGTAACTAAGACGTCACAGGGGGAAACCTGAATCCTAGACAGAGACTCTTTTAGTCAGTGGCTAAATATTCTGCTTTCTGTTCTAAGTGTTTGGCATGGAATATAACATTTTTAAAGGATGGCAGAAAAGTTATTTCGGTATACAGGTTTTATTGGAAAAACTGTGTTCTCTTCTGAAGTGTCCTTCAAAGATGAAATGCATAACTAATTAACCATTTTTCCTCTCAGTGTCCAATTGTTCTTGTGTTTCTCCTCTAGGCTACTAGTCAGTGCATCCCAAGATGGAAAATTAATTATTTGGGATAGCTATACCACAAATAAGGTAGAATTTCTTCATCTTTCTCTTAAATGATCTTGTATTTGTTTACCGCCTGCCAGTTTCTTCTTATTCATAGCCCCTCCTTCTAAGATGAATTTATTCTAGATCCAGACCCGCTATTAGGACAGACACACTTGCTTTTAGTGCTGAGCTCTTTTTATTTCTAGGAACACACTGTAAGAATAATGTCTGTGTCAATTTGAGTTTTCCTCCCTCCCTCTTCCTCCCTCCCTCCCTGTCTGTTCCCCCCACCCCTCTTTCTCTCTTTGACAGGCTCCTGTTTAGCCCAGGCTAGTCTTGAAATCTATGTAGCTGAGGCTGGCCTTCAGCTCTTAGTTGTCTTGCCTCTGCCTCCTCAGTGCTGAGTTTACGGCCATGCGGCACCACACCTGCCTGTGAAGACCGTCATTGTTATATAGACACGAACTTTTACAATTTCCAGTTCCTAGGATGAAATAACACTGACCTTTTTGTTTGGGGTAGATTATGGGTGATGGTTCCAGGACAGCTTTTCCCTGGCTTCCTCCAGAGACCACTTGGCTTTTCTGGGTGACTTAGAAGATAGACACATTGAATTGGTTGAAATCTAATAGTGAAAATCTGGATTTTCTTACTGTACCCAGCATAAGGAATCCTTGATTCCAGGTTGCTGAGTAGCAGTGAAAACATGGAGGGAGCATATTTTCTAAGTCAGGTACTTTTGTACATTGTATGCATTAGCAGTAACTGACTGTGCAGTCAGAAGCAGTATTTGGTGAGATGAGCAGTCCTTAAGCCTCTCCCCCTGGAGTGCTGAGGCCGGACTCAGGTCCTTGCCCGTACACAGCAGGTGCTGTGTCCATGAGCTGCACACTCAGCCTGACTGAGACTTCAAAGGTGACTAATTTGTAAGCTAACAGCTTTTGTATCCTAATTGGTATTAAGCTAGTCTCGTTCAAACCTATTTTCCTAAACCAGAAAACCAGATACACTTTTATGATATTATTTTAGGTCAAGAGGAAGCGTGGTAGTATCTGTACGAGGATGTGTGGACACCCTGTGTGGGGTTAGTCTTGGTAGATCAGACACCTTCAGCTGTTCCACCTGACCTGCTTCTAAGTCTCCTTGAGATCCTGGAATGGATGCTGTTATGACAAGGGCATTCATGCAGGCCCCTTGGCAAAGCCATTCGAACTGGCTCTGTCACTTTTCGGTTCCCTCCCTTTTATGGTTCAGTGGTCAGCACAGGAGATTCCTCTTTTGAGCATTAGTGTGCCAATGATTTTGCTAAAATCTTTACTCATATTTTAGATCTTATTCAATAGGCAGGGGCAAGCAGATCTCTTGGAGTCCAGTCTGGTCTACATAAGTAACTCCAGGCCAACCGGGCTGTCTATTAAGAAAGTTTCTCAAAAAGTAAGAACAAAATACATACATACATACATACATACATACATACATATATCGTTGCTTTTATTTAAAACATTGGAGGGTTCTGGGGCTAGAGATTGGCTCACTTGGCTCTTGCTGCTCTCTTCCAGAGGCCCCAAGCTTGGTTCCTAGAACTTGCATCCGGGGCTTACAACTCCCTGTAGTGCTGGCTCCAGGGCATTCAGTGCCTGTGGTTCTGAGGGCACTGCCCATGATCACACAGGCACACAGTTAAAAATAAAACCATCCCTAAAACGAACACTTCAAGTGCAGGTGGCCTGCTAACACAGAAAGGGGCATCCATCCGACGTGCCTGCGGTGTTTCCAGGTCACGTGGCCTCCTTTCCCGAGCTCCTGCCTGTTGTTCTTCGCTATGCCTGATTTCCAGCAAAGCTTGCCTCATCCTAAGCAGGTTTAGGAGTGCACTGAACACCCTTGTAGTCTTTCCCCATAACGAACCCCATGCCTCTGTGCGTTGTTTGTGTGGTAGATGCATGCCATTCCGCTGAGGTCTTCCTGGGTGATGACCTGCGCCTATGCCCCATCTGGGAACTATGTTGCCTGTGGAGGTTTGGACAACATCTGCTCCATATACAACCTGAAGACGCGTGAGGGGAACGTGCGGGTGAGCAGAGAACTGCCAGGGCACACAGGTGAGCCATTTACCCGCCGCTAGGTCCCCGTCTCCCCCTTCCTGACAGCGGGCACACAGGTGAGCCATTTACCCCCACTCGGTCCCCCGTCTCCCCCTTCCTGACAGCTGAGCAAGGATTCTTGGCGGACTGTGACCAGAGGGAAGCAGCAATTACTGTGGTTTGGAAAGTACTAGCTCCCAGTCATTGTTACTTCATTTTGTTGCGGGGGCTGCCTCTGGGGCCTTGAGCTCACTGAGCATGCACCCTGCATGGAGGTGGACTCTTACCCTTCTGTTTTCTTCTTTCAAATATAACTGTATTACTTTGTAAGCATGAAATTTTGCTACCCCCCAAAATATCCAGACAATCCTAAAAAATACAAAATCCAGCCTTCTGCACTTTCTGCTGCCCTGGAACAAGGTTCGGGACTGTATTGTCTGGCCGCTGGGATCATTATGTCTCCAGCAGCACTGTCACCGGGCGGGCAGCGGTGCTTAGTCCCCAGGCCCTGTTATTCAGGAGGCCCCTGCCACTCCTATCCTTCCCGTCTGTGGTTTGGGTGCTGCCGGCTGACCACTTTTCTACAGGGTCTCACAATAGTGTTTCCCTGCCGTCTGGGGACTCTGGAATGCTGATGGACAGGAATCATGCAAATGTTGCATTTCCCATAACACTTTCACAGTATTTTTAGGGTCTTCCCCAGTGCTGGGCCCATTCTGCCATAGGTTCTAGGCTATAGGAGCACACTCTCTTGGGTGTGTCCAGCCTGCAGCCTACAGACTACAAGGAGCCCAGGGAAGCTATGAATGCAGCCCAATACACTGTCACAGATATACTGAAAATAAAAACACTCCTCACAATTTTTAAAAATCCAACTGATTGGTTCTTAAGCATGAATTTTGTAGATGACAGTGTTGTGGTCACAGGGTCAAGGTTAAACACTGTGCTGCTGCTGCTAACAGGCTACCGTGCTTGATGCAGTCACTTTGAGTGCTCCCGTGTGATACATGAGAGCCTCAGAAGACAGCAAGGAACTGGAACCATTAAAGCAGAGCCACATGGCCCACTGACAAGGCCCTGTTGCCCGAGTTTTTATCCCAATCCTGTGTCACCGGATCGGTGGCCTGACATTTCTGCTCTCCGCTGCAGGCTACTTGTCCTGCTGTCGATTCCTAGATGACGGACAGATCATCACCAGCTCGGGAGACACAACTTGGTGAGTTCCTTCCCAAAGAAGCCTGTCTTCGTGGGCACAGACCCTGGGGCGGGATGCGGTCATTTTGTGTCTGCCCTTGCATTTCCTCACAGTGCTCTGTGGGACATCGAGACGGGGCAGCAGACTACGACCTTCGCAGGACACTCGGGTGACGTGATGAGTCTCTCACTGAGTCCTGACCTGAAGACCTTTGTTTCTGGTGCTTGTGACGCGTCTTCAAAGCTGTGGGATGTCCGAGACGGCATGTGTAGACAGTCTTTCACAGGACACATCTCGGACATCAATGCTGTCAGCGTAAGTGGGGCACGCTTGGCTTTTTGTTCTGTTGGTTTGTTTTGGGGACAGAGTCGTGTAGCCCAGACTATGAGGCTGATGAAACCCCCTACTTCCGATCCCCCTGACCCTGCTGTCTCCACCTCTCAAAACTGCACTGTCTAAGTGCTGAACATGACACCATGATAACAAACAGAGTGCTTTTGTGATTCTTACGACCAGTGTGCTCTTACAACACCAGATCCTCAGCAGGTCTTGATTTGTAACATTTTAATCCACAAATCTGAGTGCTTATTATTTTTAATTTTTATTATTTTTAGACAAGATACAAGATGCACACACAAACACACACACACACACAAACACAAACACACACACACACACACACACACACACACACATTTCTGGGATCCACTTAGTCTCCACACTGTTTTCTGATAGAACCTGGTAGGAAGGCTGGGGTGTGAGGCTCGCCGACACCGCAGCTTGCCCGGTTTCAAAGCTGGCACATGGCAGAACTGGTACCTCCCTGATTTGGCTATCTCTGCAGAGAGCAGCACCCCCTTCCTGAACACTGCACCCTGTATAGCTCTCCTCGACACCGAATGGCTTTTCAGGGTTTGTGTTTATTATTCCCACTCTAAAAGTCATATTCATGGGGTTCTGCAGATTACGACTGTCTAGTTCGCTTTCTATTGCTATGATAAAACTAACCACTGTACCCAGAGTCAGGACCCCCAAAGATCACCAAGAGCTTTTATTATTATTCCAGCCTGCTGGGTCTGACCATCCTATACAAGGGCTAGATGGCAACCACCCGAGAAGGAGGCGGGAGCGTCTTTTAAGCCGTACTGAGGAGTGTCTACGGAAGTTAGGTCATTTTAGATATGATTAACTTAGGCAAGTGGAAATCATATTAGTATGTCTTCATTGGCCAGGGCTAGCCAGGGGTTAGTCAGGACTACAGTTTTCCATTGGGGGCAGGCCCTGTCCTTGAACTGCTATGGGGGCTGGCACAGGCCTGGCCCGGCCTCCTCCTGGCTGTTGCGGGTGTTGAATATTGATTGTCCTTTGTTCTTGGCTTTTCCTAAGAAACCGCTTGTTCAATCTCAGGAAACTGGAAATGAGGCCTGGTCTCTGAGAGAAGCGTGAGCACCTGTTATGGCATCCACTCTGTCCATCCCTAGCTAACAGAAACTTGAGAGGAGTTTATTCCGGCTTACATGTTAGGTGACAGTCCATCACTGAGGGCAGACAGGACAGGAACTCTAGATAGGAACCAGAGGCAGGAGCTGAGGCACAGACTGAGAAATGCCGGTTCCACTTGCTCCCTATGGATTGCTCAGCTTGGTTTTTATAGCCCAGGATTACCTGTCTAGGGACGGTACACAGCACTGTGGACTGGGCTCTCCCACATCAATCGTTCATCAAAAATGCCCCATAGGCTTGCCTACAGGCCCGTCTGATGGAGATGGAGGCATCTTAGCTAAGGCTCCCTCTTCCCAAATGACTATGGTGTGTGTTGAGTGGACAGAACCTGAGCAATACAGAATCAAAGAGAGCAAGTGCTTGGTTCCCCTCTCTCAGGTCAGCCTGCTTATACTATAGCATCCCAGGGAAGGCACACCTGCCCCAGCCATCATGGGTCACTTTTTTTTTTTTTTGAGACAGGGGTTTCTCTGTAGCTTTTTGGTTCCTGTCCTGGAACTAGCTCTTCTAGACCAGGCCTGCCTCTGCTTCCCGAGTGCTGGGATTAAAGGCCTGTGCCACCACCGCCCGGTTATGAGTCACTTTTACAAGGCTGAGTGTGTCCTCTTATAGTCAAAATTACCAAGGGTTTTTTAAAAATACGTACAGTGTGTGTGTGTGTGCGCGCGCGCACGTTTGTGTGCACCTGTGTGAGCAGGTGCTTTGAAGGCCAGAAGAAGGCATCAAATATGGAGCCCCCATAGGTGGGGTTAGAGTGGACTGTAAACTGCTTGATGTGGGCGCTGGGCACTAACCCCTGCTCACCTGTAAGAGCAGCAAGTGCTGTCAGTTTGAAAAATCAGGAACAAATGTTGAATTTTATCCAACACTTTATCTGTTGAAATGTGTGGGTTCCCCCCTTCTCTGTCCCAGCCCCCACCCTGGCTACTGAGTGTTGAATGCAGGCCAACAGGAATGCTAGGCAGGTGCTCATTTTTGTTGTTTGTTTCTTCTTTAGGGCTTGGTAAAAGTTAATTTGTTTATTATTATTTTATTTTTTTATTTTTTTGCTTTTTCGAGACAGGGTTTCTCTGTGGTTTTGGAGCCTGTCCTGGAACTAGCTCTTGTAGACCAGGCTGGTCTCAAACTCACAGAGATCCGCCTGCCTCTGCCTCCCAAGTGCTGGGATTAAAGGCGTGCGCCACCACCACCAGGCGTTTATTATTTTAAATTTTGTGTGCGAGTGATGTGTAGTACGTGTGCATGAGTATGGGTGTAGAGACCTGTGTGTACACAATCAGAGGCCCAAACAAAATCAGCTGTCCTCTTCTGTAACCGGCTACCTTACTACTTAAAACAGGTCTCACTCAACTGGAAGCTTGCCTTCCTGGCTGAGCTGCCTCATCAGCAAAGTCTCAGAATCATCTGCCCGTCCACAGTGCTGGGGTTACACTCAGCCACACCCACAATGCTGGGGTTAAGGACACACTCAGCCAAGCCCAACTTGTCACCCAGGAGCTGGGGATTCAAGCTCCATGTCCTCATGTGCTCAGGCATGCTGAGCAAGTGCTCTCTCCAGCCCTACAACAGTGAGTTTACAGAGACTGATGCTGTTTTCCTTGTTTGTGGGATGAGGCACTAAGTGCCATCTTTGTTGAGTTGTTAGTAAACACTGAGGCCCCTTTTGAAATGAAATAGTTGGGAGAAAAATATTGTATAAATAGGCTAGGCCTTAGGACAAAGACCATGCCATGGTCCCAGCACAGGAGAATTGCCACTGATTTGAGGCCAGCCTGGGCTACAGAGTGAGGTCTGGGACAGCCAGTGCTACACAGAGAAACCCTGTCTCAGAAACCAAAAGCCAAACAAGCAGCAGCAGCAAGGAAAACAAAACAAAAGCCAAGAGTGGCCTGGAGAGGTGAGGATACAGAAGGAAGCGGCCAGGAACACCAGCAGAGGGAGGAGGTTAGGGAAGGCTTTGAACTTCAAGGAACCAAACCACGAGGCTCATGGTGGGAGGAAGGAAGACTTTATGGTCTCGGGTCCTGCAGTCCTCCAGGAATCTATGAGGAAAGCATTTCCTGTTTGGAATGGAGAAGCCGTGTTCACTGAGAGCAGCCTCCGCCATTTCCAGGAACCTGTGAGCCTCGTCAAGCTGCTACCCAGCAGAACTGTGACTGTGGGACTCTTAGTGAAACAGTCCGGGACTGTCTCCCTGTGCTTAATAACAGCTGGAAATAACACTGCCCCATTATATAAATCCTTCTCAAACTTCCAACTCTATAGTCAGATCTGAGAACGAAGAAAGATACGCCAAGAAGCTGAGAGGATATAATTACAACATATTTGTATAATCAGAAATACATTCAATTGAAGCAACTGTATCCCTCAAACAACTTATTTATTTTAAAACCTAAGGGTAGGTTATATTAATACTAAGTTATTAGTTATTAAATGTTAATATTATTTTAAAACCTAGTAGTGTAGTTCAGAGTTGAGCACTTGATCAGCATATATGAGGTCCAGGGCTGATCCCTACACAGGAAAAGAACACAGGTTGTTGCCGGGAATTTAGTGGATGATATAGCAGAGGTTCAATAGAAAAACTAATTAACAGCTGGACAACTGCTTAAGAATGAAGAAAATTAAGTTAGAGCACTACTTTATTAAAGGCTCGTTATTAAATAGACTCCAGATTGATAAGATTAATATGTGAAATTAAAAGAACTAAACCAAGTATGCACTGTTCATTAGGAGCAATGAAGGAAGCTGGGGAGATGTTCAGCTGGTACTCACTGTGCGCACATGAGGACTCAGGTGAAAAGGCTGGCCTGGGAGGACTGCCTGTTGTCAGTCCCAGCACTGGGGAGCAGAGATGGGAGAGAACCCATCTAAACAGCGACCAAAAGAGGAACTAGAGAATGACCCAGGA
Source organism: Microtus oregoni (assembly GCF_018167655.1). Taxonomy (NCBI): domain Eukaryota; kingdom Metazoa; phylum Chordata; class Mammalia; order Rodentia; family Cricetidae; genus Microtus; species Microtus oregoni. The sequence continues at coordinate 39,704,099 of NW_024543069.1, read as the reverse complement.
AAACACCTGATGACTTCTGGCATCACCCTGTGCGCTCCCGTACAAACGTGTGTAAGGAATGAAAGCGGGGTGTGGTGGCACATGCCTGGAATCTCAGGAGGCAGAAGCGTGGGGGGGGGGGGGGATCAGAAGTTCAAGGTCATCCTCAGCTACTCAGTGACAAGGTCAGCACGGGATAAAGGAAATCCTGTCTCAAAAACACAATCAAAGAAGTAAGTGAAGCCTAAACAACCCGACTCTGTGAAGCCTTAACACGCTGGGAGTCACATTTGAGCACATAAAACCAACGTACAGACATTGTTTCTAAACAGTAAGAAATCGGTGTCGGTAGCTCAACTGCAGAAAACAAAACCGTCCTGAGAAAATGGTTCCTGGGAGCTGGAAGTGCTTTGACTAGGCACCCGTGGAAAGGCGCTCTGACCAGGGCTGCAGCAGGAAACGCTACTCAGGTGCCAGGCGTGCCTGGGTCTGTACCCCTCCATCGCCAGTGGAGGGGGAAGTTGTCTGTTTTCTGTCTTTCTGCATGTGTAATGTCTGTGATGTGTGTGCAGGTGTTGTGTAGGCCAGAGGCTGACGTTGGGTGCCCTCTTCACCTTGTTCAGAGGCAGGGTATCTCAGTTGAACCAGTTGACCTATACTAGTCCAGCTAGTTAGCTTGCTTAGGGGATCCCCTCTCCGCCACCCAAATGCTGAGGTACAGGCAGGCCTCCACACTCGGCCAGCATTTACTGAGGGTTCCTGGGCTCCACAGCATGGCACGAGGGTGGCATTCAGTAGCAACCCCAGTGTAGTCTTCACAGGCACACGAGTGCTTTACCTCCCGAGCCATCTCCCAGCCGCAGTGTTCTGTATGTTCTAAAATCTTTCCAATTTATTTTTCATAATAGAATTCTGGACTATTTAAACAGACATCCTGTAAATAGTAATACTTGACTTACGATCAGCATGGGGAGTTTTGGTTTGCTCTGATTCTGAGTCACGTATAGGAACCTCCTCTTAGGCATCCTGGTGGCCCCTGGTCCTGGGAGGACACTGCGCTGATGCTGACTTAGTGTGAACATGCAATCTGTGTCCGCTGTCCTAGTGCAGCACACTGTTCCTGACTCCTAAATGACAGGCACCCAGTACATCTGCGCTGAAATGTATGGATCAGACAGGCGAAGGGCCACAGGCGGCGTTACTAACACTGTGTGCTGCTAACACTGTGTGTTACTAACACTTTGCATGTGCTATTCAGCCTAAATCTTCAACTAAAACGAAAGCCCAGAATATTAAAAATATATATGTATTAGGCCAGGTGTGGTGGCTCACACCTTTGTAACCCTAGCACTTAGGAGGCTGGAGCAGAAGTGTTGTGCGTTCTGGGCCAGCCTGGGCTACATGGCAAGACACTGGCTCACATAAAAAGAAACAAACTTCTCAGCAGTCACTGAAATGGAAAGAAGCAAAATTAGCCTCAGAGCCTGCCCCACCTCCCGTCCCTGGTTCTCTGTCTCCAGGTCTCCGCAGGCATCTATTATGGTGTAGACCAACCTCACCTCCAACGCCAGCCTCTCTGCCTCCATTGTTTTTACCTTGTTGGTTTTTTTCTTTTTAGTTCTTCCCAAGTGGCTATGCCTTTGCCACGGGCTCCGATGATGCCACCTGCCGGCTCTTTGACCTCCGTGCAGACCAAGAGCTACTGCTGTATTCTCATGACAACATCATCTGCGGGATCACGTCCGTGGCTTTCTCCAAGAGCGGCCGCCTTCTGCTAGCCGGCTATGACGACTTCAACTGCAGCGTGTGGGATGCGCTGAAAGGAAGCCGGGCAGGTCAGTGATGTGGCCAAGGCAGGTTCTGTTTCAGGAAGCCTGAAGAGGCTCCCACAGACACTGAGGCCGGCTGGGCATCCGGGAGCTGTCAGAGCAGCAGCTGGGCGGCTCTCCTTTGTATCTTTATTACCTTTGATGGTAGCTGGAGGAACACTTACCCTACTGAAGAATGACATTAGGTCCTAGAATGGGAAATTAGGGGTCAGGAGCAGTAAATATAAATTGGTGCCTTCTTGTACAAATCAGTTTTCTTTTTCTTACATCCTGGTTGGTTTGTTTATTTATTATTCTGAGACAAATCCTTATGCTTGGAAGTCACTATAAAGGCCAGACTGGCCTTGAGCTCAGTGTTACCCTGCCTCAGCCTTCCAAATGCTGGGATTGCTGGTGAATGCCGCCATCATACCCTGCTAAGCTGTCACTTGGGGCTATACCATTGCTCTCTAACCTAACAGGAAGCATGGGTTCTGCAGTGGCTCATGCTCTTGAGGCTGACCCTGAGGATATAGGCAAACTGTCTTCCTGCCTCAACAGGAGCCCTGCCATTAAAAGCCAACATAGCAACCATACTGGAAATGGGATTAAATGGAGTAATTTGTAATGTTAACTGAAATAATTTAAAATTATTATTTTAAAGCTGGGCAGTGGTGGTGCATGCCTTTAATCCCAGCACTCGGGAGGCAGATGCAGGTGGATCTCTGTGAGTTCAAGGTTGGTCTGGTCTACGAAAGCAAGTTCCAGGACAGCTAGGACTGTTACACAGAGAAACCCTGTCTCGGAAAACCAACCAACCAACCAAACATATGGGGTGTGTGTGTGTGTGTGTGTGTGTGTGTATGTATGTATGTATGTATACTCCGTATACACATATGGCTGTGTGTACTTCATTACTATAATACAGCAAACATATTTTCTGCACCCCAAGATAAACTGGTAGGGTGCAGTGGTGTATACCTGTAATCCTAACACTCAGGAGACACACAGGAGGATCACAACTTTGAGGTCAGCCTGGGCTACACATCAAGACCCTCATCTCAGAAAAAAGCTTGAAATAGCACGCCTGTGTTACTGCCAGTTTTCTCCTTTTCCACACATCCCTGTCCCCTGAAACTCCTCCCTGTGCTCCTCACCACTGTCTGACTGACTCAAGAGGAAAGCTGGGATCACAGTTTAACAAGTCAGTTCTAATCTCCATTCTCACCAATCAACCGTTTCTCTCTCCCAGTCAGGAGACAGGTTAGTGGCTGATTCCCTAGTCTTAAGCGGGCATTGGTCGTGTGACTGGCGTCACAGAAGGGCAAATGGGAGGGTGTCACCGCTTATTGTCCAATTGTTAATGCAGTTCTCTTTTGACACACCTGCCCCCACTTAGTCCCAGGGATCCCCATCTCCACTACTGTAGACCTTGTGGCTTCCAGCTCTGTTGCTGTCTTGTGCCTCTTTTGCTCAGTCCCCACCTTTAGAAGCCCTCCCAGAGCTGTTGGACATACAGGCTCTCAGCTCTCACAGGAATTATCTTCTCAAGTCGGTTAACAAATCAGAGTTCAGAGTTTGTACCTTGCAAGTGGATTTTTGTAAATAACATGTTGCCCAATGCCAGCGACTCCAGAAATGAGGAATTCTGTATGTGGCTGTTACCTCAATCTGCTAGCATCCATCAACTCATTTCTAACATGTTTGAGTTCCCGGTTTGCTTTGCTGATAGCTGTCTTCATTGGCGGGCTTAGTACAGTGTCTCACTTTAAAGCCAAAACCAGACTTGGGAGCCCTTCTCTTTCCTGTCCTTTCCGGGTGACTGGAGAGGCCACCTGTGTGCTTTCTTCTTACTTGGTATTCCAAGTAAAGTTGCCATCCATACACCGCCAGACTGGAAACACTGCAGGGAATACTCAAACAGGATACACTTCTGAGAATGAAAATATGCTTAAAGAGAGAGAGTGGCTCTGCCATTGCACTTGAACCTCAGAGACCCTGACCTTCGTGATTAGGGCTGACAGGTGAGGCGGCTCTGAGGGAGCCAGCGACTGTTCACGCATTCCTTGACACGAGAAAATGAAAGGATATTCTCATCTTCATTTGAATATTTGCATTTTCACTCAAATCTTGAGAACTGTTTATTTTGTCCTGTGCAGTAAAAAAGGGGATGAGCTCGATGTCTTCATCAAGTTAAAACCAGTTTGTGTTTGGTGATGAACAGAAAGAACAAAATGAGTGGTCTGGGTCTATTTTGGAGATAGGATGGAAGGCAACTGTCTTGTTCTTGTTGGAAAAGTACACTGTATAGAACTTCCATTTAAAAAATGTGTTTTTATTGAAAGTAGCACAGTTCAGGAGCAGAATAGGAATATCATGAACTTACTAAGATGTGGAATTTGCTTTTACATGTTTTCCTAGGCAGAAAAATTACAAAACTCCCAGGTATAGTGGCACACACTTGCTATCCCAGCACCTGGGGGGTAGAGGAGGAGGATTGGGATCTTAAGATTATCTTTGGCTGGGTCACAAATTCAGGATCAGTCTCAATTTTTCTGAAATGGTGGACAGTTTATTGCCCTGGAAAACTATTCAGCCTGTTGTTGCTCCTAACTATGGTTTAAGGCTCCTAAGTGTTGTAGATAACAGGGTTCATTTTAAAAAGTAGGAGGTGAGTCACCTTTTGAACTGTAAAAACAAGAGACTCTTCTCAATTTTTCTTCCCTTTTTTTTAAGATAATGACTTTTCAGAAATTGAAAGCACAAATTGATGTTTTCGTTTTTTAAAAAAACATTCACGTAACCCACGGTGTGTCGTACTTGACTTACCCTGCCGGCTGTGTCCCCAGGCTGCCTGTTCGTTTTCTAATCACCATCTGCATTTTAATGCACTTTTGCAGTTCTGAAACTCCAGTTTTAACTCTGTATTGACCTTTCTTTGTAGGTGTCCTTGCTGGTCATGACAACCGTGTTAGCTGCTTAGGCGTGACTGATGACGGCATGGCTGTGGCCACCGGCTCCTGGGACAGTTTTCTTAGAATCTGGAATTAACAGTGTCCTGTGTTCTGTTCTCCAATGGCTATCTGGAGATCCATGCTACAGCCTACAGCTGTGAGAAGAAACTCTACCTTCTGTTTGCGGATGAGGATTTTTCTATTGAGATGACTACATACGAAAGAAAGCGTCTTTGAATAAAGTACAGCCAAATGGTGGTCAGAGACAATCAAGACTAAGGTCCCTTGCTGAGGGCGAAGGGCCTGGGTATTGAGCAGTTGTGCTGACATTGAGCCCGACAGATTCCTGCTTATGCTGGTCCTTTCTCTGTAGATTAGAATGCACATTCTGTAGCGGGTGACTGTGTGTTTGCATTTTGTTAGGGACTCCCCTTGAACTCTGTATATATGAGAAACATCACATTTTTAAAGTATTGTCATGGTAGAGCCAGGACCCGTAATAGGCAGAAGTGATATTGTAGATATATGTGCTGTCTGAAGGTGTCCCCTTGGGCTCTGACATTGCATTTGAGTCAGGATGGCCTCATGATTAGGAGGGCTGATAGGTGAGGTGGCTCTGCAGAAGCCAGTGGCTGTTCATGCATTCTTTGCCATGCTGGGGATCTAAGTAAGTGCTCCTTTTGAGTCATTTGAGGGGACAGGTGATGTGAAGGCCAGGGGGTAAAAATTTCACCGACATAGGGGGGCACACTGAAATGTCATTACAATTTATTATAACCAGTAGACATTGGCATGTATGTTAATTTTTGGTATTCTAAAAGGTTGAGCCCTTTGAACCTTTAGATCTTGCTGTTAATTTCACATTCTGAAACCAAGTTTTGTAGAATGTACTAGTATTTCAAAAGTTTGACAAAACCTGACTTGCCCGTTTCTGAAGACTCCTGTCCAGTATTCTCTGTAATGGGTAGGAAACAGTGGCTCACCTTTAACATTTTTGAGAAATGTAAACTCATCCACTCAGCTGGCACTAACATATATAAGATGGCTTTATGAATTCTGTGTAATGTGAGATCTGAATTGGTATAAATTATCTGCACCCTTAAACCTTTGCTCTTCTATTTTGGTGGTGCTGCAGAAGGAACCTAGGGCCTTGTGCCCACCAGGCTTGCTCTGCACCCCGGCTCCTCAGATGCAAGCAAGCGTTCTGCTGCCGTGCAGTAATTCCTCCAGAGCACGACATACCTGTTCCTACGCAGCTTGCAGCTGAGTGTGCAGAGCTGGCCCCTGGAGCCTACAGCATCGTTTCAGAGGGTCCGCTCACAGCAGGCTGTCCAATTGCTCTGTCCAGCCTCTCCTCTAGTTTTCTCCTAAAATTTAAATGACTGACAATAGCAGACTGTTACCTCTTGCGGGGTGCTGCCTTCATGGGTTACCCGGATGTATACAAAACATTGTTTGAAACTCAGTAACACATATGTTGCTGTTTAATAGTTTGTTAAAGTTGATCACCTGTAACTGTAACTTTAACACTTCCAAACTCTGGCATTTTCATCCTTATACTGTGACTGTGCCCGTGTATGTGTCTGCTGGGATGAAATCAGCAGCAGCTTTATTAAGGTCAGTTGCGCTTCACGTACTACAATGAACAGAGCCTCCTCCCCGACTGGACCTGAGTGGGGCAGAACGGGAATGAAAAGCTGACAGACACAGGAGAGCTGGGGCCATGGAAGAAACTGCAGCCCCCAGGAAGTGAGTTTGTTACATGGAATGGCCCAGAGGTGGTGCTGCTGCATACAGGTGAACAAGGAGGCAGCCTTTACGGTACGCAGCTGGACCACGGAGACAGGGTTAGCTAGTCTGGGTGAGGGCGCCATGGTGGACACGGCCCACCAACACTCATACTCAAGCCATTCTCCCGCACGTCCTTGTCACAGCAGCGCCCGTGTCACAGCACACATTCGCTCCCAACAGCAGAGAGGTGAACCGAGATAGAGTATTGAAGAGAAACAGACTATCAATGACAGGTGTGACTGTACCTCAGTCCTCATTCTGGGACCCCTTTGCTCTTGCCTATTTGTGAAATAGGGAGGTTACTTTATGAAGCATAGCTCTCTGAAATAGGGCACAATTTACTTAAAAGGGAAGAATAAAAAAGACAGTGCTGGGCTGGAATCTGGCCCTCCTTGTATGTGCTGCGCTGTACCTCTGGGCTGCACCTGCAGCCTGCCCCACCCAAGCCAGAGTTGAGGCACACTAGAGGATCACAATCATTTCCCCAAAAGGGTGTGTTTCCAAGACTGCTGTGTAACTCAGAACTCATCCAAAACTCTGTGCAAAACAGCACTTCTAATATGTATTTTAAAACGGGGCTAAAGGATTTAATCTGTGGTAAAGTGCTTCAAGCGCAGGGCCCTCGGTTCAGTCCTCAGTTTTGTCGGTCAAAAGTCATACTGAAGAATTCTATGGCCCTAAATATTTTAAAATGGAATTCAGGGCATGAGAGTTGGCTAAGCAGATAAGAGCACTTGTTACTCTTGCAGAGAACCTGGGTTCAATTCCCAGCAACCATGTGGCAGCTCACAACCACCTGTAACTCCAGTCTCAGGGAATATGACTCCCTTGGACACAAGGCAAACATTTGTACACATAGATCTATATTTAAAAAGGGGGTGTGCTTTCATGTTATTCAAAGCTTGTCCCTTACAATGCAGCTGGAGAGTAACCATGCGAACGAACATATGGCCCACTGCACACAGTGCCAATGTTTGGCACAGTAGTGACCGTAAGTCAAGCTGCTTTCTACTGGTGGGTACCTTTAGGGTTTCTCTGCAGTTTGTTGTGGCTAAATACACTGGCTTGCCTGAGACATCCCAAAATTAGCCTATATAATGTGCCTTAGCAGGTTGATGCTTAGCATGCAAAACATCAAACAAAGTTTGAGACCGGCAAGATTTTTAACATTTTGCTATGGCTTCTGCCTTGGCCTCTAGCTGAGTCCACAGCATTTTCCCCGAGAGTATTGCAAAGGCACACAATCTTTTCTAAGACATTCCTCAACGTGCTGTTCAACAAGGACAGCTCTACCCTGAGATGAGCAAGTTCATTTTTGGCAGCTATGCTCCATGTAATATTCCAGGTCCCTTATGAGCTTGGACTCAGTTGTGATACACATATACTGTATTGAATTCCAAATTCATAAAAGCAGTGAGTGTTGGGCTCTGGTCCCTCAAGTTCAAGTCTAGTCAGTGGCTGTCATTTTAATTTAGACTTGGCCAGCTGATTGATGATGTGTTTCTGAGATGTAAGGAACTTGAATCTGAACATGACCTAGTGCAGTCCCGTAACCCTTCGCCTGGGGGGTTGCATGTGAAGGACCACAGAGGGACCACTGAGAGTTGAGGCCAGTCAGCAGGGCTATGAGGTGGAAACCTTATTTATCCCAGGGACTGGAGAGATGGCTCTTGTCACAGAGCATGAGTACAGTTCCCAGTTCAACTGCCTGTAACTTCAAGGGGCCCAAAGCCCTCTTCTGGCTTTCTCAGGCCCCGCACACACAAACCTAATTTAAACAAATCCCCCTTTGAAGAAAAAGAAACCCTATCTTAAAAAAAAAAAAAAAAAGACCATAAAAATGACCATTCTATTGTTGAAAGTACTCTCCAATTCCATTCAAGACTTAGGGTTAGGAGTAAAACTAAGCCTTTGTTTTAGAAGTGAAAGTATCCAGGGAAATTAAGTGGGTACGAACATCTTGGATTTTGAATCATAATGCACATTCTTGTATTAACTAGCCTAGAAAAACTGAATAAGCAGACCCCAGATGGACCCTGCCATCATTTAAATACGGAACATCCCTTTAGACTCTGCAGATCAGACCTGGCTTGTACTGTATTTGTTTTCTGGCCACTGTGGAAAGCACTGGTTTTACCAAGATAATCTTAAACTGATCCTGTGGGACGTGAGGCGCACAGCAGGCTCACTTCTGCTGGTCACTGCTTACAACAGGTGCTCATGGGATGTCTGAGTCAGCACTGTTAGCCACAGGCAGATGGAACATCTTGTATTTAGGAAATATTTTCCATGTTTATAGTTTTCTAAGAGTTTTTTTTTTCTTAAACCCAATGGCTGATTTTGTAAAACAGGTGTAATAATGTAGCATTATGAGGAAAAAAAACTTTTCAATTATAAGAACTGTATCCAACAAAATCTTCCATAGCATACTCTGTTAACTCGGACTTCTGTGATACAGCTGTAGGCTGTCCAACCCCTTCTGTCTTTATACAATGGTGCTCTAACCTATCATTTTCTCCTCGAAGAGGCTTCTCTTTGAACATCTGCATTGTCTCACCGAAGCCATCAGATAGCATAAATGTGTCTTGAAGCAGATTTGAGAATTTTTTCTATAAGGCACCTTGGAAATGTCCTCAAGTATTTTCAACACAGCCAGCTGAATATGAATGTCAGCCATATGTCTAAAGCTTTCCCATACAAGCAGAGGACCTGTGCCAGGATCCAACAGTGCTGAGCTAGAACAGTGATCCCTTATTTGTACAGTAGCTTATGCAATGCTGTTGTAGTGAGCTGTACTATACTCTGTAATCAATAAAGTGCTTTTCACTGTCTTCATTGTACCATGTTTTAAGTCAAATTTTAGTGAGATTTTTAAAATTAAGTCCCAGAACTAATTCAAATTTAGTATTTCCATAGTTAACTATACTTCCTTTGTTTAAATGCTGTTTTTGTTGTTGTTGTTTAAAAAGAAAGGAAGTAAGGGAGAGACTGGCGTGTCACTGACCCAAAGCTAGCTTTTAGTTTATTATTAAAGCCACCAATTTCTCATTCACAGATAGGTCATTCCTTCCCGTGTGGAGCACAAGAGCAGGTCTGTAGTTCTAGTAGTTGGGAGACACACACAGGAAGATCCCAAGTTTGAGGCCAGCTTGGACTACATGTAAGACCCTGTCTCAAAAGAAACAACATGCTTCCCCTGTAGCTCTCTTGGGGTAATTTAGTTCCATTTTTTAAATTGAAAAAAAAAATCTATTCAATGTTTATATCTCAATTTTAAGATTAATGAAAGAGTTTGAAATAGTTACCAAGACAAACATAAAACATTAGAGTCAGGCATGATACACGCCTTTAATTCCAACATTTGGGAGGCAGAGGCAGGTAGATTTCTGAGTTTTGAGACCAGTCTGATCTACAGATCAAGTTCCAGGATGGCCAGGGCTACACAGAGAAACCCTGTGTCGAAAACACCACCTACAGAAAAGGTTTGTATTCTACCTGTTTAGGGAGTCCTGCTGGCTCAGTACTTACAAGTTGCATGCCTACCACGGAAAACCTCTCAAACTGCCACTGACAGTGGCAAACCGGGGATCTCTCCCTGTGACTGGCCAAAGGAACTAAATGACAGTGGTGCTGTCATGGGGGCCTCGGGTGTGAGAAAGACTTCCATGACTATCATGAGAATGACTGGGATAGAAATGAAAAGTCACTAACAGATAGATGCTGCATTTATCAACTAACGGCAAATAGGTTTATTGTCACCTTTCAAGCTTGCATACTTATAAAAATGTTTTGTAAAAAGTTAAAGATCATATAAAGTTTATAAAACTGTAAACATACACAGTAAATCATCAAGTATGTGTGTAGTAACTGAGCAGAAACAGTCATGATTATATTCTGTGTAATGCATGAGCCCAGCCACAGGTGCACTCTAGTCTGGTAGAAAAGCTGGCTTCCAGCAGTAAAACAATCTTTTCTCAACAGCCACGACTTCATCAGCTGGGAACTGCACTCCTATCCAGTGACGGAAAGCATTCTGAACTATGAACACTCATTCCCAGACTGAGAGTACACTGAGATCACCTGGAGGGCTTCTTGAAGCTTGCTGCAGACTCCAAACTTGATATGATTCTACAACTCTGTGTTGAGCTTGAGAACCTGCACTTACAAGTTTCAAAGTAATGTTGATAACCCAGTGATCAGACCCAGAGAACTACACTGAAGCATGCTAATTATGTGGCCAGAAGTTAAAGTGCTCGGTGTAACTTTGTAACTTAGGTTAGCAGACCTTGATTTCAGATAAGTTTTTCATGTAATTTTCACCTAATCACACTTGGTTACCATTTGGGGGGGTGAAATAGCAGCAATAAAAGCAAAATGTAGTCACGTGTGTTTAAATTTGAATACTGCAGCCCTAAACCCAATTTTCCTAAAGCGTAAGTAAGTTTGAAACTTTTTGATGGTCTAAATAATGGTATAAAATATTAGCCAGGCGATGGTGGCGCACGCCTTTAATCCCAGCACTTGGGAGGCCGAGGCAGGCGGATCTCTGGGAGTTCGAGGCCAGCCTGGTCTACAAGAGCTAGTTCCGGGACAGAAACCAAAGCTACAGAGAAACCCTGTCTCAAAAAAAATCAAAAAAAAATATTGTAACATTCTTTAAAATTTTAAAAATAAAAGATGTACCTATGGTAGGCGCACACCTTTAATCCCATCACTTAGGAGGTGGATCTCTGTAAATTCAAGGACAACCAAATGGAGTGCACTGTCCCCTGGATGGCACAGCTGGCATCTACAAAATACCCACAGGTTAGCACTTTATTTTCATGGTCAGGTCAGAGAAGCAACCTTCCTTGCCATTTAAAAGTACTTCCATAGACACTGTCAACCGGCCTCTAACACAGAGGAAAACATAATACCCGAACCATAAACATTTCACTAACACAGTGATTTTTGTGGTTGTTTTTGTTTTGTTTTTTTCAAGATGGTTTCTTTGTATAGTAGTCCTGGTTGTCCTGGAACTCACTTTGTAGACCAGGCTGGCCTCGAACTCACTGAGATCCACTTGTTTCTACCTCCTGAGTGCTGGGATGCCACCATTGCCTGGCAAGAGTGATAATTTTTAATGGGGTCCAAGGAAATTCATGTAATTAAAGTCAAAGCTTCTAGTGGGGACAAGCCCAGTGTGTCAGTGAGATTCCTCCCAAGGATCCATTTGTCACAGTCATGTCACCATACACCACGTACACCTCCTGTGCCCCATGCTAGCCATCCCTTCTGACTGTCCACCTCACGTTTAGGCAGAAGACCTCTCCTTGTTGGACTCAAGGCTGGAAATGTTAGAGACAGAGCAGAAGACCAGAGCCAGATACTTCATATGTGACTATAATGACAGGCCCTCCTACGATTTCACATGAGTTTTAATGAGGATAAAACTGTGTAGTAATGGTTACATCCTTGCTGTGAGGGCGAAACCCAGGAGCAGCCCACACTCCCTGGTGTGAACAAATCATCTGATAAAGAAATTCCGTATTCCCATTAAAGAAGGCATCAAGAACTAGTGAAGGAAGATGAAAAGATCTCTAACTCCTGGATGCCAGGAAGCAGTTACTCAGAATCAAAGACAGAAAGCCCTGGTTAAGAGTTGCAGGACGCCTCAGAGGCTGCACAGCTGGTTCCACTGATTCTAAAGGACCCATCATTTAACCTGATAGTTCAGTCTTTAAACTACTGCTAATGATGTTATTGCGACACTTCAAAAAGTGTGACCCCCCCAAGACAGGTCATTACCACAGTCTCTGTAAGGCATCAGTACTCAGAGTAGTAATTCATACTGAGGTCATTTCATAAAAATAGTTCTCCCCTTCTTCCAAGTCCACTTCCTCCAATGCAATCAGCACAGCAACCTTTGTTAAGATTCTTCATTGCTTGAGTGCAGAAATTGCTTCGAAAAATTCTCCAGCTCACTTTCAAGTTGAACGGCTTTATTTCTAGTTAAGACAATGAATACACCTAATTATCCGAACAGTCAGTGAGAAAAATATGTTTTATCCAAACTGAGAAACAGTCCTCTAAGCAGCTGTGGCCATCCTTATTGAAACTCATATATGACTGTTACCACGTGGCTCCTGCCATGCTCACAGTGAACACCTCAGAGTCTGGAGCGGTAATAAGGTGTGGACTTCAGTATTAAAACAGTCTAACAGATAGCTTAAACAGGAGTCACATCTTACTTACATCACGGTCATAACTATACAGTGTAAAGTACTGAATGACTCACACACTACATGCAAAGAAGCTGGCAAGGAACACATTAGGACTATATTTGATGTAATAAACTGTCTGAGAGGAAGCTTTGACTGAACTGCCAGATGCAGATCTACACAGCATATTCGCATACCATGCCAGGGCATATACTCACAAAGAAGGGACTCTATTTGGAGAGGAGTTGTTTTGCCCTCTCTGCACGTGTGGCTGAGGTCACAGAAGTGAAATGTACGTATGCTGGTGAATATATTTCTTCAGGTGACACTCTTGAGACACTAGACAGGATGGCTGAGCCTAAGTTGGTACAGCTGTAATCCCAACCCACCATGCGCTGCTAGGCTAGACTGACCTCTAAGAGGACTGCACTGTGAACATCAGAGTGCACTTGGACACACTCGGGGCTCACAGACACTACACACCTGGGCTGTGCTGCAACCTACTGTCTAGGCTGGAAACTGGCTTGTGGTGAGAACGCTACAATTCATGAAAACAGAAGTTAAGCACTGTGCTGCACTGTACCCTTGCAAAGGTGATGACGAATGTGAGCGCTGTGTTGACACATTTTCATTTGACTAATTACATATGCACCCCAAACTCAGGCCATGAGGACCATCCTCCAATCTGTAAACACTAGCCATAAAGCTGTTCTTTGATGCAGAGCTATAAGCTGTATGATCCCTGAGTCAGCAGTGTTGCTCAGGTGGTACACAACAATACGCCCAGACATGCTGGTAAGGGAGTAAAAATAACTGCCAAGTTAGACCTGATGGTGACACTTGCACTACTGTCTCCCAAAGGATCCATAATAAGTCATAACAAAGCAGAAGTCCAATTTATCAGGACACTTGTATATTCACTGCTTCAAAGCAAGTGTCCTCAGTCCTCAGAAAGAACAGAAGCTATGTTTTTGGTTTTATTTGTTTGTTTGGGTTTTTTTGAGTAAAGTCTCCAGTGGTCCAGGCTGACCTTGACCGTGCTGACACAATGCCCAACTGTCATTTTAAATTACTGAACTTCTGTTCTGAAAGAGAATTATCCTAGCCTAACAGACAGTAGAAGTCCTGGAAATTTCCTTTGGCTCAGATGGATTCCTGCTGCAACTGGCTTTCACTGAAATTTCAGAGCACGAGGGAATATAAACATGGACAGTTACTGTCTTTTTAAAAAGATTTATTTTATGTGTGTTGGCCTACATGTATGTACTTGCACTTGCTTGACTGGTGATGAAAAATGTCAGAAGGCACAGAATCTCTTAGAACTAGAGTTATAAGTGGCTGCTGGGTGCCCTTTCCTGTCTGTATACAGTCTTTAGTTTTATGAAGTCCATGTGGGTGCTGGGAACCAAGTAGGTTTCCCCGGAAAAGTATCAAGTATTCTTGCGAGCCATCTCTCCAGCCTCAAACATGAACTCTTAATTTAAACCAACAAGAAAAGTTAATTTAAAAGTTCTAATACAAAGTCATTAGTGACGTTCATGTTATTGAGAGGGAAAAAGTTTACCTTAAGAGCTTTGAGTTGTTTTGTATTTTCTCCAGCTGATCTATTTCTTTGGATAATTTAGCAATTTCTTCTTCCAGATGTTTTTGAGTAACATCAACTTGTTGGCACAGTCTAGCAAAAGTGGTAGCCATTTCTCTAAAAAGAGAGAGAGAGAGAGAGAGAGAGAGAGAGAGAGAGAGATGTTTTCTGAAACAAATATATATTAATAAGAAAACCTTAGTTTTGTTTTTGAGACAGGGTTTTGTTTTGTTTTGAATATAGTCCTGGCTGTCCTGGAACTCAAATCCACCTGCCTCTCTCTGCCTCTGGAGTGCGGGGACTAAAGGTATGCACCACTATGCTCAGTTAAAGAGGAAAACTTCAATACTAGCTAAGCCAGAAGGCCAGCACGACACTTGGAAGCTTAGGACAACTGCAGGCTCCTTTTATTTTACCTGAAGACAACATACTCACAAGACTTGGCTTCAGCTGCCACAGGGCCATGAATACAAACCAGACAAATGCTAGGACTGCTAGAAGAAAACAAAGGCAGCACCCTAGAAGACAGAGGAGCAGAAGAGGACTTTCTGAAGAGGACCCATCAGTTCAGGAGTTTAGGCCAACAACTGACAAGAGGAAACTCATAAACTGACAAGCCTCTTTACAGCAAAGGACACAATCAACTGGAGGAAGAAACCCACAGTGTGGGACAGAGCTTGTCAGTTGTAAATCTGAGAGATTAGTATCCAGAATGTAGAAAGAACTCAAAAAAACAAAAGTCAAGAAAACAAACCACCCAAGTAAAAAAAAAGGGGGGGGGGGCTTTAGATCTGAACATAGTCCTCAAAAGAAGAAAAATGGCTTAAGAAATATCTCAAAAATTATTCTACCATATGACCCAGCTGCTGGATTCAATCTCCTCTTTCAGACATACTTGCTCAGCTCATTGGTGCTCTATGGAAAACTGTGAGAAATGGACACATACATGTCCTTCAGCTGATGGAAATGTGGTACAGAAACACTATGGAAAACTGCTCAGCAGCAAAGAAAAATGAAATCATGAACTTTCCAGGTAAATGGACAGAACTAAAAAAGATCACACTGAGTGAGGTAACCCAGACTTAGAAAGACAAATACATGCACTCTTATTTATGGATCCTAGTTCTGAATCCTTATTACACTTACTTACACACACACACACACACACACACACACACACACACACGCAGTTTAAATGAAGTTTCACTACTTGGGATGGTGGTTCTCTCATAAGAGTCACAGAATATCTAACAAAAACCCCAGTGCAACTCAAAAAACCTCCCCTTGCGTTGCTAGGTAGGGAAAATCCAAAAGATTTCCCAAACATAGGCTACTGCCGTTGGCCTTGGTTTCACCCCAGAACTTGAAGGGAAGACCCTAATGCTGAAGACACCACACGCTGGACACAGACTGGGCTGAACTGATTAGAATTGGCATGCAAGGAGCACAAGCTCTAATGCCATCCAAAGGAGCTATGCATGCACACTGCCTAGGAAGAAAAACAATCAATAGTCCTGCCAAGCCATAGAGCCTAAGGGCCACAACAATGACCCACTAACCAAGATATCTCCAATGCGGTTATAAGTTGGGGGTGATCAATGGCTGTCTAATTAATTGGATTGAAGTCCTGCTCAGTGGAAGGAAATTCATGTCTACTGTAAACCTAGCTAACTACTGATGGCTAGTGAGGTCAAGGACCTTAGAAGACTAGAGACACCACTTCCCTACATCAGTGTAATTTCTAATTCCATTCTTAAAACTTATCCTTGCATCCACAGGCAAGTAACTGTTGCTCTCAGACTCTCAAGGGAGCAGGGAGCGTCTTTCTGTAGCAGATGGAGATGGCTACTATCATAATTACTATTTCAGATAACAATAGTGCCCGCCCTGAATGACACATCTAGAATGCAACCTCCAAACCTAAGGCCCAGGGAGCACTGCTGAAAATGAGGCAGAAGGGCTGTAAGAGCCAGAGAACCAGGAAATCTGGTACAAGATATGACATGAAACTACACCCATGAAATTTCAACAACTGGGTCACCCAAACAAGACATGCTTAGTGACAGTAACTAGATGGCACGCCAATGTAGATGGGGGAAAAAGAGGGTCTCACCCCTAAATGAAGAGCTACAGGCAACTAATGGCTGCCGGGAGAGGGAGAATCATACGCATGAACAATACTGGTTTTTCGAGACAGGGTTTCTCTGTGGTTTTGGAGCCTGTCCTGGAACTAGCTCTTGTAGACCAGGCTGGTCTCAAACTCACAGAGATCCGCCTGCCTCTTAATCCGAGTGCTGGGATTAAAGGCGTGCGCCACCACTGCCTGGCCCGTGAACAATACTGAAAGGATTCAGGAGGGTGTGTGCACAAACAGTTAAAGAAAGATTTCATGAACTTGGGGGACATGGGAGGAGTTGGAGAAGGTGAAGGAGGGTGAAAATGATTTGAATACAGTATGCACATAGGAAATTCTTATGAAAACAACAGAATACACACCCCCAGGAAACACCGACATAGGAGATGGGGATTTCCTCAGAAGCCTAATAGACTTAACTCTTCCCACCTGCTCAATAAAAACAAAAATTGTTAAGGGTGGGGGATGACATTCTTTTGTGAGATAAACCACTGAGATAGGTGGTGTTACCAGAAGCCAAGGTCATATCCAGTGCTCTGAGAACAGTATATGCATTTTACCCAGGAATACGTCTCCTCAGTGTGCACCTCAGACATAATTATCTAACGCATTTCTCTCACAACTATCTTATATACTATCACCTATCTTCTGGTCTATTTAAATAGCCATTTTCTTCATTCTACAGATACCCACTATGACATATGAAGCATTTTTCATTGTTTTATTAAATACTGACATTTGTCTAGTATGTCATAACTAATTTGTGGTTGCCTCCATTATAACGTAAAGGGAGGGCCAAATTAATTTTCAACTTTTCATTTCCCATACTTCCTACAATTATGTTGGGTGATTTTTTTTATAAGAAAGGGAGGTGTGGAGTTATACAATTTATTTGTAAGACCTTCACTCAGGTCCAAGTGTCTTCATCAGAGGAAACAGTTCCCATTACACAAATGAAATTACAAAACAAGAACTCGAAAAGTACTTACTGCACACTGCATGAACAAGTCTCTGAACCACAACTCTACTTGTTTTGACCTGTGTCTTAAAACAGTTAATTACCTGTTAATTTCTGTAAACCCTGCCTCTTGTCTAAATCATCCCAAACACTATGCAAAGTAACTGGTTTCGGAGCTCAATGGCTGGTGACAGCCCTCCCAGAGCTCCCAATTACCCAGACCTAATCTCCACATGCTACAGTCCTGTCCTAGAAATCACATGCCCTTCTAAAACACACTGCCCACACAGGAATTTCTTTCTTCAAGGTTTTTTTTTTCTTAAAGATTTATATATTTATTATGTATATGGTGTTCCGGCTGCATGTACACCAACATGCCAGAAGAGGGCTCGGATCCCACTATAGATGGTTGAGAGTCACCATATGTTTACTGGGAATTGAACTCAGGACCTCTAGAAGAGCAGCCAGTGCTCTTAACCTCTGAGCCATCTCTCCAGCCCGCTGCATGTTCTCGAACACATTACCTTTCACCCAGTCTACCTATTCTGCATGTGTAAACCTCACGTCTGCTTGCTTCCAGGAACCCTTATTAAAGGCTCTTCCCTTCCAGGAAGGACGACGTCACTTTGCTTTGTTCTTTCCTGCACGTGACCTCTTTAGGTTGAGCTCCTCTGGGAGTAAACTGTCTCAAATTCATTTAAATATACAACACTGCCCCTGGTTTAAAGGAATTCAATACACTTCTTCTAATATTTAAATATACAACACTGCCCCTGGTTTAAAGGGATTCAATACACTTCTTCTAATATTTAACTGTTATAAAAGCAGAAACTGGGGGTTTGTGGTTAAGAATAGTTGGTGCTCCTGAAGAGGACCTGGGCTTGGTTCCTGGCACTCACATGATGGTTCATACCAACTGTAACTCCAGTTCCCGAGGATCTGGTGCTCTCTTCTCATCTCCAAGAACACTAGGCACACATGTGGTGCAGAGACATATGGTAGACCACAGCCCAAGAATAAAATTGTGTGAGAATTGAGTGCTTGTGAGAAAACTCAGAAAACAGGACAAGAGTCTTGTGACCACAGTTTCTTCAAGAACATGGTTCTTAGAATGTGTTTTGTGCCTCTCCCTGGTATAGCAGACAGAGGAGAGAGTTTCTTTCAGACTATTCATTACAACTGGCTATTGTTATTTGCTTTTATGCCCCTATGCAAAGACATATTTCTGCTGTATGAGCATATCCTTGTGATTGTATGCTTTACCTATGTGACTCTTCTTAACCTTCAGAGTATAAACTGTCTGATGCCCTGGATAAACGCGGCTACTGGATGAGACTTCAGCTTGCTTCCTTTATTGCCTCCATCCTCCCAGGTCCCACTGCCTCCAGAGCAGTAAATAGATATATATGCAGGTGTAACATTTAAACCCATAAACTAAATCTAAAAAACAATGGCAAGTATGGTAGCCTCTTCCTTTAATCCCAGCACTCAGGAAGCAGAGGCAGGAAGATCTCTGTGAGTTCAAAGCCAGCCTGGTCTACAGAGTGAGTCCAAGATCAGTCAGAGCTTTACTATGAGTGTGATTTTACTCAGTAACAACTTTAAAAAAAAAAAAAAAAAAAGAAAGAAAAAAAAGAGAAAGTGGGTAGACCTAGAACTATAAGAAAATCTTTTTGAGATCTAAAAACCAATGCTGTTACAGACTTGAAGTTTGAACTATGATAGTAAAAAGCACATTCTATTCATCACAAAATCACCAGGGCAAAGAGGACTCAGGAGATTGAGGCAGGAGGATGGCCATGAGTTAGAGGCCAGCCTGGGCTACAATGAGACCCTGTCTTAACAAAACAAAACAAACAAGCAAAAACGAGAAGTCTGTCCACTTAATTGAGCCCAGTTAATGAATGCTAAAAATTCAATCTTCATAATGAAGGAACCACAAGCATTTGAATAGGATCATAACTTAGAATAGGTTTGCTAAATAACTATTTGTTAAAGACAGCTCTCCTTCCTTCTAAAGCGTTCCTATACACCAACTGTTGCGGGAGGTCCTCCCACTCCTCCAGCCTATCACCGCTGAGGTACCAGCCCACTGGGGCGTGGTTTCTCTCCCTTTAAAAAAGCGGCCACTTCCCTCTCCGCTCTCTCTTCACTTCCTGCTCCGCCTGCGACTAGACTCCTTTCCTGGTTGCGTAGAGGGCTGTTGCCTGGGACAGTGATCTGTAAGTTTTTTCCCCTTTAAATAAATACCACCCTAATAATCATAACCCCGAATTGGTGTGGCATTGTTTGTGACTTACGCCTTCAACCAACTTCCAAATGTTCAACCCTAATCTACCAGGGAATGAGGAGTGGAGTGCTGAGAGGGGAAGCAGGGGCGAGCTCTTGCTGTATTGGATGTGACTACACATGTGCTCACCAACTGCAGAGATCCTCTGCAGGCTGCACCTCCCTACTTACTGCTGGACTTGGTGGCTGCAGTTTGCACTTGTGAAGCTCACAATCATCTGCAGCTTTTCGGTTGCATAGTTCACAAATTGCTGCTTAAATGCTCGCTCTTTAGCGCGGGTGGTCCAAGTCAACCTTTCATAAAGGTACAAAGCTCCATACATACTTAAGGAAACAGAGATGAGTTTCCAGCCCACTGTTTTCCAAATCTGCAAGACAAAGTCACAGCTCACTGTGAGAAATAAACACATTAGAAGGAGAGAGTAATCATCTTCTAAAAATGTATATACCTTCCTCATAAAGAAATCTGATAGAAAAAATATAAACACTAAGATGGAGTTTCACAGCCTGCCACAATTGATGGGCTGAATTAAGCTCCCTCCCTTGTAAAGTTTTCTTTAATTTTTTTTATGTATAAGTGTTCTGTCTGCCTACATGAATGTATGCCAGATGTGTGTGTAGTGCCTATGGAGGCCAGTAGATGGCATCAGAACCCCCAGGACTAGAATTACAAATGGCTGAGCTGCCATGTGGGTGCGGAGAACCAAGCAGGGGTCCTCTGAAGAGCACCACATCTTAACCATCTCTTCAGCACCAACTTGATATTATCCCCCCAAAAAAAGGGAGAAAGAAAATTATATTTTAGGTTGAATGTTTCAAACATTGTAACAGCACATACATGCTGTTAATGAATAAAAAAACTGAACATAACTTACTAATAATATTTAATACTTAAGACAGCTCCCACTGGTATTCAGAGACAGTCCTGCAGGACATCATGTTTGTTGTCAAAGATTAAACCAGCCCTCACAAAAGAAAGGCAAGTTTTCTACCAACTTGGCTCTTTCTTGTTATGTCAATATATAAATAAATCACTTATTTGTGTGCTATAGTGAGAAAATAGGTCATTTTATTAAAAGTCAGATACGGTTAGGAAGGTAATTCAGTGGTATAATGCCTATTTGGCATGTGCAAGGCTCTGGGGGCACTGCCCAAAGGAAAACAAACAAACAGCAAACAGAAACCAACTCAACAGCTTCCACCCTAAACTTGCAGGTAGGGTGCAGGTGTGCATGTGTTTTTATGATAAGTTACATCTGTAAAATCTTAGTCACTACTTTTTGTTGTTGTTTTTGAGACAGAGTTTCTCTGTGTAGCTGTGACTGTCCTGGAACTAGCTCTGTAGACCAGGCTGGCCATGAGTTCACAGAGATTCACCCGCCTCTGCCACCGAAGTGCCGGGATTCAAGGTGTGCACCACCACTACCCACCTCCTTAGTCACATTTACAATTACAAATTTTCAGATGCTTGAAAGTTCCTGAGAATATGATCATAACTTTATTAAAGAACTGTTTCTTACCACTCCCCCAACAACTAAGATGCCCATGGAGGTTCTAGATGTGAGAGATGCCAATCCTGTGATCAAGGTGATCATGAGCTCTTCCTGAGCTGCACCGTCTGGGGTTGCTGGATTAGGAGAAGCAGTGGGAGTTGAAGCCAAAGATCTAGGGAGCTGGAGAATTTAGGAGAAGAAAACAACAACAACAAAAAAAGAGTTACAAAAACAAAAGCTGTTTGTGTAAAAAAAAAAAAAAAGGTAAAGCAATTTATGGGGGGAGGGGAAGGTTCCAAATAATGAGTAGAACGCAACTACACAAAGAAAATAAAAATACACTAAAAGTTCTTTTTCTTGTTGGCTGTGGGGAGGGTTGTGACAGTGTCTGACACAGTTGCCAAGGCTAGCCTGAAACTCAAACTCAGAATCTTCCAGCCTCAGCTACCAGACTGCTGAAATGACAAACATGTACCTTCACATGTGAACTAATGATATAACGAACAATAAATTGAATAGTAAATCAATAAGAATTAAAACTGGTTTTCTAAGAGTAACTTTTCTTATTTTTCATTATGTGTGTGTATGCAGTGTACCCCAAGAATAGAGGTGTTGGATCCCCTGGATGTTACAGGCAATTGTGAGCTGCCTAAATGTGGGTACTGAGAACT
Organism: Microtus oregoni; assembly: GCF_018167655.1. NCBI lineage: Eukaryota > Metazoa > Chordata > Mammalia > Rodentia > Cricetidae > Microtus > Microtus oregoni. The sequence continues at coordinate 39,682,240 of NW_024543069.1, read as the reverse complement.
CTGAAAAAGCAGTAAGCACTCTTAACCATTGGGCCACCTCTACAGCTACTTCTATCTCCCAAGAATTAAATTTTTTTGTTTGTTTGTTTTTTGTTTTCCAAGACAGGGTTTCTTTGTAGCTTTGGAGCCTGTCCTGGAACTAGCTCTTGTAGACCAGGCTGGCCTTGAACTCACAGAAATCCACCTGCCTCTGCCTCCCAAGTGCTGGGATTAAAGACATGGATCACCAACAACCCGGCTAAGACTACTTTTTTTTTAAGAGTTGAAGATGTAGCATAGTACTAAGGCTTGTGTGCTTAGCTCATTTCTAGCATTAATTAGAACAAACAGCTGGGCAATGGTAATACACACCTTTCATCCCAGCACTTGGGAGGCAAAACACATCAAAGAAGATTAAAAAATAAGCCACACACTGAAAAATATATTTGGACATCACCTATCTGTAAAGTAAATTGTAAATTTACATGCAGATGATAGAATCCCTAAACTTAGTAGTGGCCAACAATTACAATTAGAACGTGAATAAAAATATTGCTCAAGAGGAACATACCTGGGCACTGGTGGTACACATCTTTAATCCTAGCACCTAGGAGGCAGAGGCCTCTGGGTTCGAGGCCGGCCTGCTTGCCGAGTTACAGGACAGCCAGGACTACAAGAGCCCCATCCCCCAAGAAGAACACAAGGGCAAAGGGTTTATTTAATAAGTACATGAAAAGGTGTTCAAATCAGTCATTAAGGTATATAAATCAAACCCATGATGAGATATCAGTTCACACTCATCAGGATAAGATAGACAATAAAACAAGCGTACAAAGTACACCTAGAAAATTAAGCCTTCACTGTACTTGCGGGCAGGGTAAAATGTGACCAGCTTGGAAAAAAATTTGGAAAATCCTAAGAAACATAAACGTAAGTGCCAGGAGTGGTGCTCACCTGTGATCCCAATGCTCAGGAGGCTGAGACAGGAAAATCATTACATCTGAGGCCAGTCTGGGCTACAAAGTAAGACCTTGTCTAAATACCTAAATTAGCAGGGCATGGTGGCACACATCTATAAAGGATCACATTCAAGGTCACCCCAACACACACACACACACACACACACACACACACACACACACACCAGGCAGAAAGGAAAGAAGGATAGGGGCTGGAGAGATGGCTCAGTGGTTAAGAGCATTGACTGTTCTTCCAGAGGTCCTGAGTTCAATTCCCAGCAACCACATGGTGGCTCACAACCATCTGTAATGAGATCTGACGCCCTCTTCTGGCCTGCAGGTATACATGAAGACAGAATGTTGTATACGTAATAAATAAATAAAATCTTTATAAAAGAACAAAAAGAAGGATGGGAGGCAGGTAGGGAAGAGAATGCTAATAAAAGGAAGTTCACCTCAAATTACTACATGGCGTAGCATTTACTCCTGGAGTACCCCCAGAAGCGAAGCACACATCCACATGACAGCATGCATGTACATCCACAGCATTTTCAAAAGCAATGCAGTGCTATTCACAATGGCTGCTATAAGAACCAAGGCAGTTGTACAACAGCAAATGAATGTATTAAGAAAAATGTAGTTTTATGTGTGGGTTACATGAAAGCCTTTATTGAAGATGAGATGTTTTGTCTGAAGAATATTTAGAGTTTTCAAAAAAGCATATACCCCACAAACATAAAGAGAAAAGATAGTTTATATATGCAATAGAATTCTAAGTTATGTCATTTTCAGGAAAACGATAAAACTAAAGAGAACCATATTACATGAATAAATCATATGAGAAAGACAAGTACTGGATGACTTTTCTCACTAGCGGGTCCTGGACATGACAGGTACATGTATCACATATATACTGGGGATATGCAAGCAGAAGCAGAATTGTTTAGGAACAAAGGCGACTCATGGGAGAGGTAGAAAATGAGAACAGAGTGAATAGTGGAGTATTAGGAGAGTCAAGGAAGAGGCCCAAGCACCTTTAAATGAATAGATAAACATTATCTTAAAATTTGCTTAGTAGAGCCCACTTAAGTCTAAAATAGCAGTCTCTCGCTGTCCTCTGCTGACACTAATGAAAAGACTCCCCCGACATGCTACATAAACACTTCTGCAGGCTTCGTTGGCAATGACTTTCTTGCAAAGCCAGCCAGCACACTATGGGCCAATGGACGGTGGAGAAATAAAATGTGTTCCACCTATTACTCTGCCGCCTGGAGTGCTACAACACTGACACATTGAGGATGTACCTTGAAAACATCCTACCTGAGCTCTGCCTAGGCACCTGAGACACCAGGGAATGTGTAGATGGCAAATCCAAACTGAAAAACCTGACTACTGCTAACCCCAGAGACATGAATGATGACCTGCCATAAATGGGCAGGACGGAATCTCTGGAGAAGAACAAAAGTGTTCTTCTTTAATTTTAATTATGTGTTTATGGAGGGGGCTATGTGTACACAAGCCTACAATGGCCAGAGGGTGTCAGATCCCTGGAGATGGAGTTACAGCAGTTCTGAACTACCCAGGGTGGGTGCTGGCAACCAAACTCAGGTCCTGCAAGAACAGCGTGCATTCTTAGTCACTGAGCCACTTCTCCAGCCCCAACAGAAATGCTTTAAAAGTAGACTGCAGTAATGTTTTTAATTTATTTTTATGTTTACTATTTATATGCACAGGTATGTGTTTGTGTGAAGGCATGACAGTGTGCAGAGGCCAGAAGAGGCTATCAAATCCCCTGGGGCTGGAGTTACAGGTGGGTGCCGAGAAGATACTCAGGTCTTCCGCAAGAGCAAGAGTGCTTTTAACTCTTGAGCTATTTCTCTAGCCTCTGGGATGGTTTTTACTCCATAAACTTCCTCGAAATTCTAAAATTAACAAAAATTAAAGCTTATTCTAATTTATTTAAAGTCTAGAACCAAATTTTAAAAATACTTCCTGTAAAGTCTGAGGATCTGAGTTCAATCCCAGAAGCCAAATGGTAGAAGCACAGAACCGACTCCTACATATTGTCCTCTGACCTTCACATGTGGCACACACATGCACATGAACATGCATTGTACACACAGGCAAACATGTACAGATACAAAAAGTGAATGGAGAAGCTGCAAACATGGCATTCATAGTATTAATGGGCAAACAAACTCAAACTCAGACGAGGCTGGATGAGACAGACATGAGCTCCTAAGTAGGCAGATTCGAGTAAGCCAGCTTATAAGCGAACCTGCATGAGCAGCGTTAAGAGTGCCAACTGGGGCAATCAAGACACATACCTGAAATACAGGCTCGGAGAGCCCAAGCAGCACCCTCTGTGCATTTGTGGAGCCCAGGAATCGATGCACAAGGGAAGACCAGCCCAGGGAAAATCGAAACACAATGTCCTCTTGAAAATCTGAACACAACTTGTGGCAATTGAGATCATAGCTGAGATCAAATTTTTTGCAAGGTATTAGTGTATGAAGCTGACTCTGTATACCAGCTGGAAGTAATGGCTTCAAGTTTTCTGGAAAAAAGATTACATTTATTTTAACAAACAGGAGTATGTGTTTTACCTTCCAGGCAATGTACCCAAATGCAAACAGCCCTTTATGAAAGAAGTGGGGAGAGAAAGGGGAAGGAGAGAGGGAGAGAAGGAGGGATGGAGGAGGGAGGTTATACACGACTCTGGAGACATGAACATTACCAATAATTTCTTGTTGTGACTGAAGCATGGAGGCATTGACTTCATTGGTGCACCGATCAGCCAAATTTCTTCCCATACCATCTTCTATGTGCTTATTTAATTCCTATCAATAATAATTGTAAATGTCCACATTATTTTTTCCATATAAAGTAGGTAGATTTTATAAAGACTGTTGAAATGATCTTCTTTTGGGTGGATGCTGGCAATCGAACCTAGAATTTGACAGTTGCTAAACACATGCTTGACCACCGAGCTCCATCCCCAGGCCCTCTGAAATTTTACATGGGAGACAGTTTGTATTTACTACCAGAGCATGGAAGCTGTCGTCCTCTGTACAGGAACTGCCAAGAATGCAGTGAAAGAGCCACTAAACACACCAATAAAGCAAAGAGCATAGAGCAGCCTCAGAACGAATGGCCAACAACTTGAACTTACACTCTTATACACTTTCAGTACACTGGGGGTAGGATGAAAGTCAGAACAAAACTCATCAACCAAAACAGACAGTCGACAAATTTCATCTGTCATTGCACAAGAAACCTGAAAACATTAAAAAAAACTCGGTGTTAAAAATTAAAGTCATCCACAGCCAGCTAGGGCTGCATAACATCCCCTCAAATAAACAAACAAGATAAAATAAAAAAAGATTAGCAACTACAAATCAAGAGACATACTCCTTTAAGGTAAGAGACAGACGCATTTAGTGCTAACACATACTGCTGCTTCCAGACACCATGACCAGAGACGCTGTTACCTTGTTGGCCACCTCCTCCGTGACCTCCTTGATTTTCTTCTTAACCTCTAGTGTTAGGAGGTTCATCTGGTTTCGGATGAAGTCCAGTCTATCAATTTGGTCTTCCCTCTCTTCCATTGAATAAACCCTATTTTATTAGGAAAAGTGATCAATATGTGGGCCATGTTAAAGTCTAAAGCAATTAATTAAGCAAGGTCATTCATTTATATCTGGAACCATTCTTTAACATGACACAAGAAAAAGGAAATCTTGTGTTCAAAGTCTCAAAGGACTACAATTCCATTTCACCTGGCAAGTCCTTCAATGTCAATGGCTTAATATAAATGACCTTGACTCTCTCGAGTTACCTGCATCCCACAAAAACAGTAAGGATTCTAAGTCTCCACGACAGCGATTCAGTTAATAAACAAGTGAAGCAGACAGTACAGTGGGAAGCCACAAGCTCCTCCTGTTGTCTATGACTAAGCAGGCACACAAGAGATGGCACGGCCCACAAAACTCCAAATATCCACTATCGGACTCCCTGTGAAGGTCTGTGGACCTCGGGTGACAGGAAAAGTAGGACCTGGGAGCTGTTTAAGAAAACCAGCAGCATTAGTTTCCAGGACATTGTTCTCAAATCACATCTTTTGCCACGTTTAGTTCAACGTCCTATGTTTTAAAAAGATGGAAGTCAGCCAATTAGACTATATTTGTTATCTGACGTGCATCAGGGAGGAGTCAAGCTGGAATGGGCTTCAGCAGCAACACGCTCAGCATGCAAGCTGTGCAGAGAGTCGCTGCCGGGGCTGAGAGAGACGCAGGGCACAGCCTCAGCTGCCATCATTTACACATGTTGCTGAATAAGATGCACAGTCAAGGACAGGCAGAGAGGTGTTCTTAGTGAAAATATGTAATTTCAAAACTTCAATTTTAAGTGCCAGTGACAGAGGACTTATAAACAACCAAGCAACCCTCAGTTTTATCAAGGTTTAACAGGTGAAGCTTCTAATCCCTGTGTTTGGGAGGCTGAGGCATGTGGAGTGCCATGGGTTTTAGACTAGACTATCTCAAAAACATTCTTCAGTTTCACCCCATCTTGACTTAATCTTTGATCTTTCTATGCTTCCCTGAACTGGGTTAAGCTTGCTAAGGCATGAGGCCTGATAACGTATTTGTCACACCTAACAACATTTTGCAATTTGTTCCCAAATGCGTCAAGTTTCATATTTTAAGATAGCCTTAACCCAAGCTCTTCCCACCTCAGCCTCACCAGAGCTGGTGTGTGGTCTGGTGTGTGGTGTGTGCCACATCTGGGAAAGCTGTCTGCTTCAGTACCTTCGCATACTAGTCAAGGTTACAGGAGAAGGGCTGTGAATTGACTGCAAACAGCATCACCTGGTTTGGAAATCTTCTTACGATTCTGCTTGAAGATCGGTCCTCCTCTCCCATGACGCTACTCAACATTTTAAAGCCACAATTCATACACAGTCACCCGGGGAAGGTCACAAAATTAATAAATCATCTTCAAATATTCATTTAAAAATACACAAGCAGGCACCAGTAAAGTCACAAAACTGGGCTTAGTGCCAAAGTATTTTTCGTACAATTTCAAACCTCAGCCCTAAAGATCTGACACAATGAAAGTAACATATGGACCATAATAATGGGGATGCCTACCTCTTCTCTGCTGCTGCCACGTTTACTGAGTCCAATATGTTTTTCACAGTGTCTAGTATCTGTTTAGCTCTGACAGTGTGCTGTTCAAACTTTGTTTTCACTGCTGACTGCGAGATACACTCCTGCGAGGGGCCCAAGCCATAACACATTACTGCAATTCCATCCAAACACTTTCAGGAATTCAAACACAAAAACTTGCTGGTTGTAATGTAAACCAAAACCAAAAGGAAAGATGGAAAAAAAAATGCATGATGAAACACAACTTAAAATTACAAAGATTAAGCAAACTGAAGAACTTAAAAGTAAGAAGAGCTGTAACAGCAAGTTTGTATTTTTGTGCATCTTCACACAGTAATGTGCAGGGGGCTGACTACAAAACAATTACAACAAAAAAGGAAACTAACAAATGGCACTATTCTCAGGGTCACAGATGTCCCACAAGAAACACCTATTTGACTTTTTCCATTTACCTTGTTTTAATCATGTTTGTAATATATAACCAAATAAAGTCTGAGTTGTTAGAATTCTTTGTGGTGTTGTTTTAGAGTTCTTATTTTAAAATGACTTATATAACGTGATAATATACCTAAGGTTACTGAAAAGAATATCTAAGGAGTAATACATGAACAGTTAAAATTATCATTAACATTTTAAAATACACATAGAAAGCCACTTGCAGCTATCTCAAAGACCATGAGAGTACAGCACAGACAGCACCAGGCCTGAAGGACACTGAGCTTGACAGCAAACATAGCTAGAATCAGCCAGTGTCTCCCAACAAATAGACCACTCCCCTTCCTTTCCTTTCTTCCTCTTTTTTTGTTGGAGTGAGTGAGTGTGTGAGAGAGAGAGCGAGCATGTGTGTGTTTTGAAGTTTTGAAGTAGGTTTCGCTCTCTAGCGTCCAACTCACAGCAACCCCCTGCTACCCAAGTGCTGTGGTTATAGGTATGCATGACTATTTCTGGTTCTTTGAGTTTGTTTTTAGATACAGAGTTTTTTTTTAAGATTTATTTATTTATTTATTATGTATATAACATTCTGCCTCGATGTATGCCCACTTGCCAGAGGAGGGCACAAGATCTCAATACAGATGGTTGTGAGCCACCATGTGGTTGCTGGGAATTGAACTCAGGACCTCTAGAAGAGCAGCCAGTGCTCTTAACCTCTGAGCCATCTCTCCAGCCCTAGATACAGTTTTATACATAACCTAGACTCTATATAACTCAGGCTGGCCTTAAAATGAAATGGAAAGCACATGCCACTACACTGTGTCAATAGTGTGTTTTGTTTCTTGTAACTCGCATATGTCAGAATGTATCACATATAGCAATGGACACATTTGATTTGTAAAATTTTGTTTCAACTTTTAACATGTATAATATATGTCATACTTTTTTTTAATGATTCATCATCAAAAGTTAACAAAGGGGTTGGAGAGATGGCTCAGCGATTAAGAGCACTGCCTGCTCTTCCAAAGGTCCTGAGTTCAATTCCCAGCAACCACATGGTGGCTCACAACCACCCGTAATGAGGTCTGGTGCCCTCTTCTGGCCTGCAGGCATACAAGCAGACAGAATATTGTATAAATAATAAATAAATATTAAAAAAAGTTAACAAAACTGTTACAACTAACCTCATTTAATTTTTACTTCCAAGAAAGTAAAATTCTACAATGATGCAAGTAAAACTTGCTTATAGGAAATGTTCTGACTTTCTATTTCTATTTGGGCCATACAATACTCCTGCACTACTAAGAGTCCATCACTGGGAATGTCAGATAGATAGGTAGATAGGTAGATAGGTAGATAGATAGATAGATAGATAGACAGATAGACAGACAGACAGACAGATATGTATGCAAGCACATGTGTGTGTGCATGCATGTGTGCATATGATACTAATTGTGGTCATGACTTTCTGAAACTGACTATTGTTCTTCTGTCAATACTGACAGAAGCTTTCAAGCTTCAATCCTCCAGCTGTGTGAGTTACACCAGAGTCATCTGTATGGCCCACGCTTACTGAATGTGCTATTCACAACCTCGTAAGGCTGTCTCACTCAGGAAAAACCTAACTTTTTGCTGTGTAGCTATTTCTTCAATGTTTTCTTTGAGGTATGGAAAGCAGAACAATTCTTCTTTTAGGCTCCCCAGTTACCTTTCTTCTTTCTTCCTCCGTACCTTTCTCATGAAGCTCCCTGAAGCATCACTCATTCTTACTAACCTACTGACAGCAAGTTGCCTACTCCTGTTCTATGAGTTTGAAGCAGAGGCTCTGAGACACACCCTTCACTAGAACCTGTGATCATTACCCACCTCTGAGAATTTTTAAATGATCCAACTAAGCTTTGATTTTATTTTACATAACTACCTTGTAAATGTGCCAAATAAATATCTATAAAATTATAACAAAAGCATAAAAACAATTTTAAGAGAAAAAAGTTAAAAGCAATGTTCCTCGATGAAGTCGATCTAGATGTCAGTAATGAAGATCCAGCGCAGAGAAGACAGCACAGTGCGAGAGCTGGACTAGACAGAGTGAAGGGACTCAACGTCATCAGCGTGGGAGGTACAGATTCAGTTATGAGCAAGCACAAGGAAGAAAAGAAGCCTTTCCACCGAGGGTATCCACAATGGGGGGGGGGGTTCTAGTCATCTACAGGGTCTGAAGGAGCACCGTGAGAAAGTCCTTACACACTCTGAACTAACGAATTTTTGCTGGGAGCATGAAAGTGCAATTTGCAGAGTTACATTATCAGAAACTATTGTACCTTTGTACCAGGTTAAAAAATACTGATCAAACTACTCTCACTTCCATCTTGTCAGAACATGTTATATAGACTTTCAAATTTAAAAACTGAGAACCAAAATGAAAAGCACAGATCAATCTGTTTTCTGATTTCTTGTTAACATCTAAAGAAGTCAATTTATTAATAATGCACAGTCACAAACACCCAAGAATGCTATTTCAGTATGTTTTAAACTCAGAGTTAAAAAGACAGGATGAACTTACCTCTTCCCTGGATGTAACATTCATGGAAATATGCACATTTTTTTAATACATGCACATGCGTGCGCGCGCGCACACACACACACACACACACACACACACACACACACACGTTTAAAAAAGCAGTCTCACTAAACTGTCCAGGATAGCCCTGAAATCATCCTGACTCAGTCTCCCAAGTAGCTTAGACAATAGCCATGTACCCAGCTTTCTTCTTGTACCTTAATGGCCAAACATCCATCATGTCACTACCAAAAGCAGGCTTGGAGTCACACCTGTGGTCTCCAGGACTTGGAAGGCTATAGTGGGAGGACCAGTAAGACCCAAGCATTCAAGACCAACTTAACATAGAGACTTTGACTCAAAATAAAAAAAACACATCAACACTTGTCTTTTAAAAAAAGCCAGCAAGGTCTACATAACAAGTTCCAGGCCAGCCAGAGCTGCATGGGAAACCCTGCCTAGAAAGAAAAGCAGTTGATATTAATTCCTTTTTTAAATACATGTCTTCACCTGCCTTTCTCTCACCAAATAAAAGATTAGGGAGTAATAAACTTTTCATTTAAAAAGTTTGGCTTGGTACACTCATCATTTATGTGCTCTATTAAGGCAATCAGTCCTTATAGGGAACAATTATGGACAGTAGTTTTCTAATTCTACAGTCTTTGTTCACCTGCAATTGAGAAGGTGATCGGAAATCAAGCAGAACTATACTAAGCAGGCTGTGTAAGGACTTAGAATGTCAACATCCAAACAATGTTTCATTCAGAGACAGAATAAGTTTTAAGTTTTTGGGGAAAAAAAAAACAACAAATGCCTACAACCCAAGATCAATTTCCCTGTGTGCTGACTAGGGTTTTTTGTCAACTAGTACCCCGCAACCATCATCTGTCCCAGCAGAAATTAGTCTGCTCTTGCTCCACGGGCATGGACACAGAAATAACCATTCACTGCACAACATAAGCAATACTACACCACTTTTCATTTATAAACACAAATAGAATACACCTTTCTCAATTCTTACAGGTCATCCGTCCTGCAGGGCCTTCATTTCTTCAAACCTTTCTTGTTTCACTTGCTGCTGTCAGGACTACGCTTAATAACAGTAGAGGTTACTGACAAAGGTAGACAATTAAGATTATAGTCCCTCTCCAACCAGTGCCGTGTACAAGCCAGTAGTAATGAAATTCCTACCTCAAAAGTTTGTTCAAAATTCTGAAACTCTTGTAATCTTGCCTGAAATCCTTCGGCCAGTGCCCCACCTGTAACACAGGCAAAGAGTTTGATTTTTGTTTTTTGAGACAAGGTCTTACTACACAGATGTACTACTACCTTGAACTTGTGGCAATCCTCCTTTTTCGGCTTCCAAAGAATGTACGTTACAGGCGTGAGCCATCATGTCTGACTTAGGCAAAGATTTTTAAATCTAGTATAATAACCTTCCTTTACTTATGACACAAATGTTCCAAAACATCATAGCTGCTGTAAACTATAAAATATGAAACCCTCTATTATACTACGTGAGTTAATTTGCTTTCCTCCTATTGTTGTGCTAAAACACCATAATCTAAAATAATTTGGGAAGTAAACATGGCTTACTTTTTCCCATCACAGTTCCTCGTGAGGTTAAACCAGGGCAGGAACCAAAGCAGATGCTAAAGAATAATGCCGCTGACTGGTTTGCTCTCCAAGGCTTGCTCAGCTGTCTTTCTTATATTACCCAGGACAATCTGCCTGGGGTGGCACTGCTCACAGTGGGCTGGCCCTCTCTCAGTCACTAATCAAGAAAATGCACCACAGACATGCCCAATGGTCAATCTGATAGAGGCATTGTTTCATTAAACTTTTCCTTTTCCCAAATGATCTTAGCTTGTGTCAAATTGACAGAAATCTAACCGGGACACTATGTTCTATCATCTACACACATACACAGTTAATGCCCTTTTTATCTTAAGAAAGCATTTAGTAAGCCAGGTGGTGGTGGCGCACACCTTTAATCCCAGCACTTGGGAGGCAGAGGCAGGCGGATCTCTGTGAGTTCGAGACCAGCCTGGTCTATAAGAGCTAGTTCCAGGACAGGCTCCAAAAAAAAACACAGAGAAACCCTGTCTCGAAAAACCAAAAAAAAAAAAAAAAAAAAAAAAAAGAAAGAAAGAAAGAAAGCATTTAGTATGCACTGAGGTCATATCTTTTGAAGTTAGAGGTACAATAGCGTATTAACACAAATTTCTTTTTGCATCTTCACAGTTTCACAGATTTGTTCTTACTGTAGAATCATAACAAACTTTATTAAGTAAAGCATTTCACCTTTTCACCTAAAGGAAGCACTTTGTGATCATCACTGGGTTTGACTAAACTGCCTGCATCAGTGGGCATGCTCCATTTGGGCTATCTTCAGCACAATAAAGGTTCTCCAGCACAACCATGCAGTAACATGCTGGCTCATTAAGACAGATGGGTACTGAACAAAAGGAAGCCTCCTGCTGCATGGGATGATGAGAGAGCTCACCACACTACTCTTTTTATTTTGTCGTTTTTGTTTGTTTGTTTGTTTCAAGACAGGTTTTCTCTGTGTTACAGTCCTAGCTGTCCTGGAACTAGCACCTGTGGACCAGGCTGGCCTCGAACTCAGAGATCGGCCTGCCTGTGCCTCTCGAGTGCTGGGATTAAAGGCACACGCCACCACCGCCTGGCTACCACACAACCCTTGACAGTGTGATTTAACACTTGCCATATACTATTACTGCACCACAGCTGAGCACAGTCACAGGTAGCAGGAGACAAGATTTCCAGTATGCTACTGTTTAGTTATGACCTACATTTATATTTAAGAAGGAAAACGTAATTACTACATACCGCCTTCTGGCATCCCCTGGGCTTTATGTTTTCGGGAGTTGAGAACTTCCTTGGCTGAAACAAAAAAGATCCGATTCCGAGCTTCCAAAGGACTCACAACTTTGAGCTCTTCTACCAAGAAGTGAAGGCATCTATCCATGTGCTGTCTGCGCACCTGCAAGTAGCACAGGAATTTTAACAAAACAGAAATAATAACCTTCAACCACAGGCCTGTATTAAATTTCAGGTATAGTAACTGTCATGCTTTGAATGAGAAATATCCGACATAGGCTTGGGAATTTAAATAACTGTACTCAGTTGGTGGCCTTGTTTGTTTTTGTTTTTGTTTTATTTTGTTTTTCGAGACAGGGTTTCTCTGTGGTTTTGGAGCCTGTCCTGGAACTAGCTCTTGTAGACCAGGCTGGTCTCGAACTCACAGAGATCCGCCTGCCTCTGCCTCCCAAGTGCTGGGATTAAAGGCGTGCGTCACCATCGCCTGGCGGTGGCCTTGTTTGACAGACAAAGTGTCATAGGGCTTTGAAAACTTAAGGCCTCTCCCCACTTCCAGTTTGTTCTCTCTACTTAATGCCTGCAGTTCAAGATCTGAACCCTTAGCTTCTGCTCTAGTTGCCATGACTATAGCTTGCCTCCCCACCATAACAGACTTTTATAAACTTTCTTCTATAAGCTGTCATGGTCATACTCTCATAGTGATACATATGAAGTCTGATTTTGATAGCAGGAAATCTCTACTTAATAATCTTCCTTCTGAACATCAAATATTACTCAAATATTATAAAACATCACAAACGAGTTTAAATACCTACCTAATTGTATGGGACAATGTAATTAATTTTATATTCAGGGCATAATAAAAATAATATGTACATTAACAGTAGTGGGCAGAAGTGGGTAACATTTTTAGTTTTACTCTGCTTATTTTCTACACTGTCATCCGTGGGGCTGTTAATACCTTTGAAATCAGAAAAGGAGTACTACAATAACGAATAGGAAATAAAGCTATCGTCTTCATTTTAAATAAAAACATAACCGCCTATTTTTCTTAAGAACATGGAAACTGGGAGTAGAGAAATGGCTCAACATTTAAGAACCCCTGTTGCTCTTTCAAAAGGTCATTGTTCCAGTCCCAACAACCATCTCAAAAAGCAAAGCAAGAAACCAAAACAGAAAAAAGCCAGAGTCACGAGAAGCTCTGGGAGTCAGGCAGGCTCAGTTACTTCATCTGCATTCTGATGCAGGTATTGTGAAAATCCACCGAGTCAAGCACTCAATGATTAGGGTAGGCATTTTCTGTTACACATTCTATACTTCAATAAAAGTTAAACATGGGGCTAGAGAGATGACTAAATGACTGAGAATATAACTGCTCTTCCACATGGCAGCTCACAACCCGCTGTAGCTCCAGTTCTAGTCTCCTCTGGCATGGAAGGGGTGCATAAACATGGAAGGCAGGCAAGATACCCATGTGAAAAAAAGTGAGACACGAAAAGAAGTCTCTAGTTCTGAGAAAAACTATGGCTTAGTGTACCAGATACCTGTCACAAACCCCTATGGGTTTTCTAAAATCATACTCTTATTTTTTTTTTCTTTTAATTTTTCAGACAGAGTCTAGTATGGCTCAGGCTAGCCTCAAACTTACAGCTCATATTGATTTTGACTTCCTGATCCTTTTGCCCCTACCTCCCAAGTCAGGCATTAGATAAGAGTGTGTATCATGACGCCCAGCTATATAATCATATTATTTCAACAATCACAGAATAACTTCTCGTGATGTCCTCTGAGGTCGAATGTTTTCTCAGATAACAATGTACACAACTATAGTTCAAAGTAGGGGTGAAACTTACATCCTCCATATATTCCGGCTCTGAGGCAGAAGCATCCCAACGATTGTTCAGAATGAAAATGTTTGGTTTAGAGAGCCGCTCATTCACCTTATGGAAAAAATGTTTCTCCTGAAAAATATCAAGAACAACATTTTAACAAGCACTTTCTATTTACACTTATAATGAAAACCCTCAGACATAAAGTCTGAATCATTTAAAGCACAGTGATTAGCATCCACTAAGACCCTTGTGAACACTCATCTTGCCCTTGGAAATCAAAACACAAACCCAATGGCAAGGGTTCCTGCTCTTGCCAGGTCTCTCTTGAGATTCAACCAACACTCACCAGTCTGTATGTATAGGACAGAAAGTGACTGACTGACAATAGCCCCAGAAGTTAAAAGTCACTTCAAATCATTTTTCAGAGTTAGCTAAGCTGATGGTTGTGGTAGGGGCACACCTTCAATCCAAGGTAGAGACAAGCAGATCTCTGAGAGTTTGAGGCCAGCCTGCTTTACACTGTTAGCTCCAGACAAGCCAGAGATACATAGTGAGACCCTGCCTCGAAAACAAACCAACAAATAAATTTGGCTGAGTTCACTGGCATACTTGTAGAAACTCAAATAACAAAGCAAATATCATATAAACTGCTTCTTGGTCTTTTGGATAAGTTCAAGTGAAGATCATTAAATAAATACTGTAAAGTAAGTGTTGTGTCTGTTCACAGCAAGATGCCATAGCTAGTTGAAAATAGGAACGGCTCCACAAAGAAAATAATAGGTACTAATGATGGGTTTAGACATGCTGCTAACAGGGTCTTTCATAATCCAGGCTGGCCCTGAACTCATTATATATCAAAGATGACATTAAATATCTCATTCTCCTGCTTCTATATACAAGATTACAGACATGTGACTACAGCCAGCTTAACAGGTATTTCTGAAAGAGGAAAAGCTCAGAAGTGGACAAACTGCAAGAAAAAAATAGCATCAATAGGACTGGGGATTTTGCTCAGAGACAATGTTTGCCTAACACATGCACAACCCTGAGTTTGATTGCTAGCACAAAAGAGAGAACAAATGAGACTAGCATAATCAGAAGCACCAAAGTCAGACTGAGGCTGACCATCTGCTCATCTGTGGGAGTAAAGCCCTCAGTTAATGTATGCTGTTTGACATGGGCCTCTGACACACAGGAAAATGGTTCACACAGGGATGCTGACAGTGTGTGCAGAAATGACCACAGTAGCTTTCTCCCTGCAGATATTTACAGCCTAAAGACTGCTCCCCCACAAAGACCGCTCCCACTAAATCTGCCTCTTGTTCAGCTGTTTATGATACCCCTGCCCCCTTATCCATCTGTAATAGCCCCATATCCTGGCTCAGCTGTAGGCAACAACCCTGCCTCTCTGTTGCACACATATAACAGACACACTGAGCACCTAGGGGCTGTGGTTTCTCCATCAGATAATCCGGTCCTCCCAATCCCACTCTTTTTGTGTGTTTCCATCTGTTTGCCTTTACTTCACTACTCTGTCACTTCTTGTCAGGTCTGTCCCTAGAAGCTGTAAAAGGACTTGGCACTTAGCCATCACCAAACCATGATGGTCCTGTACAACATCTCAAACACTTGTGGAGCTTCTCACAGAAAGAGGATACAAGCTGTCCAGTATGACAACAGAAGCCTGGTATTTGTGATAGGAAGACCTTACTGGTGACACCTTGGCTACAATGGTACTCAGTCATTCCTACACTTCCGGTGAATAACCTTTTCAATAGCATGCTACTGTTTGCATACTAGATATCTAAACTCTGAAAGCTTGTCTGGACTGAATCTGGTCAATAAGGATAAAGAACTTTCCAAGCCAGGTTGGATGAACGTGAACCTACATCAAGTTGGGAAAGGAGGAGAACTTGAAGAGAAAAGTTTTGCCGGATGCCTGACAGGGAAGCAGGAGGGATGGCTTAATTTTTTTTAAAAAAGACTCCTAAGTAAACATCTCAACAACCTTGGCACCATGTTCTTCCAGGCTAACACACACATAGGGTGATTGTCAGTCTCATGCTTGAATCACCCTAAACCCACAAACACTAGAAGCTAAAGTCACTGAGTCCTAGATTGTTCCTGAAACCAGGCAACACTACAGGAGACCAGGAACAGCCCTCTAGTCCTAGGGAAAGCAGGCCCTCAGTGAACTTTTTGTTTTGTTTTGTTTTTTGTTTTGTTTTTCGAGACAGGGTTTCTCTATGGTTTTGGAGCCTGTCCTGGAACTAGCTCTTGTAGACCAGGCTGGTCTCGAACTCACAGAGATCCGCCTGCCTCTGCCTCCCAAGTGCTGGGATTAAAGGCGTGTGCAACCACCACCAGCTCCTCAGTGAACTTTCTAGCTCATCACCAGGACTGCCCTCTCTTAACAGAATTAAAGTGAACGCCACCCAAGCACAGCAGTAAGAATAAATCCTACCGTGTTCATCAGTGTGGATTCTGAGTTTGCAACCAAAACAAAGACATCAGCATCGAGGCAGAACTTATCAATCCAGCTATCCAGCTCTGTGGTAACATCCGTTCCTGGGCTAATGAGAAGGAAGCAAACACTGTGTCATATGATGTTTGTTAAAAAGCAAAACTTGGGTTACAGATTAAAACAAACAAGCAAAAAACATTTTCTATCATTTCAAGTCCAAAGGGGAGACATTCTCTCAGCCATCAAGCGGTTGTTTAGAAAATTTTAATTCAATGTTTTTGACAAAACAAGCAATCTTTTACATTTTAAATTTTTAAAGTTTTATGCTGGAAAATCTGGGGGGAAAATACCAATAATAGTCTAGGTTAATATCAATAAATTGTTCCAATCAGCTATATCCAGTATAGCTTAGAGATGAAAATGCTTAGAAGTTCACCCAAACAAAAACCCTCTGGGATCAGGCATGGTGGCGCACACCTTTAACCCCAGCACTCCGAAAGAAAAGCAGGTGGATCTCTGTGAGTTCAAGGCTAGCCTGGTCTATATAAGAGACCCTGTGTCTCAAAAAAGGGCGGGGGGAATCTTCAAATTGTTCATTGAAGAAACAAAAACATAACAAAAATGTTTAAATCCTTTGAATATTATAGTTAAGAAAAATAATCAACCAATGTGCACTACTTCATCAAGCACTAGTAAGATGATCTTAAAATACATCATGGGACCTGCTGCTATAGCTCAGGGCAGAATACCTGCATGGTAAGCACAAGGTCCTTGGTTCAAGCCCCAATGCCACAAACTAAAGTAAAATTTAAAACACATAAAAATGCATATTAGTAAAAGCAATGGGAAATTCTAAAATCATTCAGTTACCTTCAGAGCATACAAACCTCCTAGACTTTCCAAGTTAAAAAAAGGGGGGGGGGGGTAGGAGTAAACCACCAGGGCTCACCTCTGCACTTCCTAACTGCAGACACACTGTGGCCAGCAGTTCATGCTCCTGGGGGCTGCTGCTCTTGCCATACCTTCCCTACCATGATGAACTCCAGCCTCCAACCGAGAACAAACCACTACTCCCTCACACTGCTTCTTGTCAGGAATCAGATCACAGCAGTGTGATAAGTAGCATTATTTTACCAAGTAAACCAAGAGAAAACACAATTTGTATGTAAATTTAC
The DNA here is from genome assembly GCF_018167655.1 of Microtus oregoni. NCBI lineage: Eukaryota > Metazoa > Chordata > Mammalia > Rodentia > Cricetidae > Microtus > Microtus oregoni. The sequence continues at coordinate 39,664,824 of NW_024543069.1, read as the reverse complement.
CTGTCTACTAAAACCAGGTCATCTCTCAGAAGGGCACATTTTGCTTTGGGCCAAAATACATGCACAAGGCAGCCAGCTTTCAAGTCTTTGTCCATATGGAGAGCATGTGCAAGCTGATTAACTGTCTAAAGTGAGAAGGAAAAAGAGGTTCAATAAAAATTAAAGATACTATGGTTTGGCACATCCATTTTAACCCAAGCTAGTGCTAAACGCAGCCCAGGTTGGCCTTGATCTCATTACCCTCTCTCTGCCTCATCAGTGCTGGGACTTACAGGTGTGACCACTAAGTCCAGCTGAATAGCACCCATTTTTGCAAAGTTGAACTTCAAATGGTTTGAAATAAAACCACCTGACCAATTGAGAAATGAGGGTTGTTCTTTTAAAACACATATATTTAAATGTATATGGGTATTCTGCTTGCATGTGGATCTGTGTATTGTGTGCATGTCCGCTGCCTTCAGAGGTCAGAATGGGGCATCAGATCCCCTGGAACCAGAATTACAGGTGGTAGTGAACTGTTATATATATATATATATATATATATATATATATATATATATATGTACTGGGAATGAAACACTGGTCCTCTGCAAGAGCAGGCAGTGCTCTTAACCACTGAGTCATCCATCTCTCCAGCCTGAGAAACCAGGGTTTTAAAATAACCAAATTCGGGGAAAAAAATTTCCCCTTTGAAAGTTCACTCATACCACCTAGAAAGCAATCAGGGTTTGGAAAGATAAACACTTAACAAAGAGGACACTAGCGACAAAGCCCAATGGGACTCCTAAGTAATGCTGTTTATTGTAAAGGATGAGTTATGGATCTGGTGTTTCTGCAAATTTGTACTTTCTGGTTTTTCTAAAATGAAGGTGACTGCTTAGTTGTAAAGGGGAAAATCATTTAGAAGAAGTGATACTAAAATCAATTTAAATGCCCCACTGAAGTAAGGGAGGTCAATTCAAATATGTCTAGCCCATGGGCTGGAGAGATGGCCCAGGGGTTAAGAGCACCGCCTGCTCTTCCAAAGGTTCTGAGTTCAATTCCCAGCAACCACATGGTGGCTCATAACCATCTGTAACGAGATCTGTTGCCCTCTTCTGGCCTGCAGGCAGAGCGCTGAGAATACTGTATACATAATAAATAAATCTTTAAATATGTCTGGCCCAGACTGGCCCCAAACTCATGGCTACCCTCAGGCCTCACAGATGTGAAGCACCACACTCAAATTTGTGAGGCAAAGCCTGTCTTTCAAGATGTTTTTTCCTTATCAGGCAGTAATTCACAAAAACCTTGAAATCCTTGTCATTTAAATCCCAAACCATTTCTATTTCTCAAGATAACTTCTCAGGTATATTAACTTATGAAACCAATGTACATATTTAACATTAGCTCATATATATGTAAAATAAGCAACACAAGGAACTTAAAGCAAAATTAGAACAATTAAGGGAAGGACACAGCACACACACCACCATAGCTGTGGCTGGGAATATGGCTCCACTGTACAGTGCCTGCCAAGCCCATGCTCTGTCAGCACTGCATCAACAGAACATGGTGGCACATGCTCTGTAACTGTGGCACTGGGGATGTAGCAAGGCCATACTTGCATACCCAGTTAAGGCCAGCTTAGACTACACGTGATCCTTCCTTAAACTAAAATAAAAAGGCAGAGGTTGGGAAGATGGCTCCGAGGTTAAGAACATTAGTTGCAAAAAAAAAAAAAAAAAAGAACATTAGTTGCTCCTCCAGAGGACTTGGGTTTGGTTCCTAGCACACACACATCCACTCCAATCCCAGGATATCTGACGTCCTCTTCTGACTTCAACAGGCAATGTATCCATGTGATACACAGATATACACACAGACAAAAACACCCATACACCCCCACAAAAAGTAAGGAAATAGAGAAATATCTACTTTTCAAATGTACTCAAAGTCTGAAATGAAGCTGAAGTAATATTCTACAGAGACAATGTTAGATACTTTTGTTAATTTGGGTTTTTTTAGTTTATTTTTTATGTGCATGGGTGTTTAGTAAACATGTTTATCTATGTACCACTTGCATGTTTAGCGCTCACCAAGGTCAGGAGAGGGTGCCAGGTCCCCAGAAAATGGAGTTACAGGTGTTCTGATTCACCATGTATGTGCTAAGAATGGACCATGGGTCCCTTGGAAGGACAGCCAGTGATATTAACCACGGAACCATCTCTTCAAGCTCCTATTTCTTTGGTTTTGTTGTTGTTGTTGTTTGTTGTTTTTCGAGACAGGGTTTCTCTGTATCTTTGGGGCCTGTCCTGGAACTAACTCTTGTAGACCAGGCTGGCCTCAAACTCACAGAGATCCACCTGCCTCTACCGCCCAAGTGTTGGGATTAAGGTGTGCACTGCCACTGCTCAGCTTACTTGTTTTTAATATGGCTTGCTTTAATAAATGCTTTGATAGATGGATAAGCCTATATAGCAATCTTAGTACAGGATTTATAAAATTAAAATCCTAAAGGCTGGGCAATGGCTCAGTGAGCACTTCCAAACGTAAGTCCGCTGGGGTAGGGCCCTACCACTACAAACAAACAAAAGATGAGGGAAATGAAATGCAGGGCTAGAGGGATGGCTCAGCAGCTAAGAGTGGGTATTGCTCCGGCAGAAGACCTGAGTTTGGTTGGCAGCACCCACACTAGTGTGTCTCACGACTGCTTTTAACTCTAGCTGTCCTCTGGCCTCCTCCAACACTAACTCATGTGCACACCTCCCCCCATTACTACCATCACTAACATTTCTGAGTATGTATGTAGACGGTTGGGCAGGCTCACACACGCACACGTGCGCACACACACACACACACACACACTAAAACAAAATTGATGGCACAGCAGTTTAGAGCACTTGTTTCTGCGTTTGGTTCCCAGCACCCACATGGTGGCTAACAACCATCTGCAACTCCAGTTTCAGGGCATCTGACACCCTCTTCTGACCTCCACAGGTACCAGGCACATAAACTGTACACAGACATGCATGCAGGCAAAACACTCTTACATATAAAACTTTCTAAAAAAAATTTTAAACTGTAGAAAATAAAATATCACAGCAAAGTGTTCCAAGACTTAAATGATTCAACACAATTCAAATTCCAATTTGGCAAAAAGTCTTAATTACAAAGTAACAGTGGTGCCTGGGGTGGTCTGAACGAGAATGGCCCCACATTCATATTTGAGTGCTTGCTCTGCAGCTGGTGAACTATTTGGGAAGGATTAGAAGGCATGGACTTGTTGGAGGAGGAATGTCACCAGAGGCAGGTTTCCAGTTAGCTCTCTGCCTCACATGTGCAGAAAGATGTGAACTCTCAGCTACTGCTTTAGCACTACACCTGTCTGCCCACTGCCATGCTTCCTGCCATGATGGTCATGGAGTCCCTCTGAAACTTACAGTAACTCTTCTAAAATTGTCTTGATCACAGTGTTTTGCATGGCAATAGAAAACTAACTAAGAAATGCCCTAAATTGTATGTCAGAAGTTTGAAGGGTGTGGCCTAATCCCAGCATTCAGGAGGCAGAGGCAGAGCACCTCTGTGAGTCAGAAGTTTGGTCTATACAAAAAATTTCAGCTCAGTCAAGGATACATAATGTCTCAAAAAATAATAAATTTTAAGATTGAGGAATACTTTTCATAACCATCTCATTTTTCTTCTCTCAAAATTAATTTGAAGGATGTGCACCATCAACAAAGGTAAATAACAAACAGACTGACTACTTAATCCAGGTCATAGCCTTAGCTCACAAAACTAAACTAATGACCTAAACTCACCTACAGTTTACCAAAACCAGAAATAGCAAGGAGCTGGGGATGCAGTTCCATGGCAGAGCATTTGACTAGAATGTACAGGGTCTTAAGTTCAATTCCCAGCATCCATGCACACATTTGCACATACAGAGGTATGGATCTTCAATACTGAACTTTTGTGTTTGTGAGATCTTTCTATTTAAGGTGGCTATGACTTGGTAGCACTCTTCAAATCCCAGCACTAAGGAGACTAACCAGGAAGTTCTAAAATGCAAGGCTAGTACAGACTACAAAATAAAGTCCTATTACAAAAAGAGGTTGAGAAGATAGGGTGATGGCCCTGTAAAATGCTTTCTATACAAGTATGAAGACCTGAGCTCTGGTCCCCAACACCTGACTTAAAGATGGGTGTGCCACTGTATGTTGCCAATTCCAGTGTGGGGTAAATGGAAGCAGGCAGATCTCTGGCACTGCTGGCCAGCCAGCCTACCAGTCAATCAGTGAGTTCCCGCTCAATGAGAGACTATATCACAAAAAAGAAAGTGGAGAGTAACTGATGACATCTGACATCAACTCCTGAGTTCCACAGGCATGTGCATAGTATTATGCGCACGCATACACTCACATGCATGCACATGGGGACATACACATAAATACTTGGGTAAGGTATGGCTCAGCATTCAAGCACTTGCTTAACCCGGGTCCAAAAGGTACTAAAGACAATGTCTTTCCAAATCCTATTAGGCCAAAGTTAGCATCAAACATTCTAATTTCTTAGTACTTTATTCTTTTGTTGACTGAAGCAGTATAGCAACACTGAATTAAAAAGTTTATAAAATAAGGCCAGTGGCCTGGCTCAGTGGGTAAAAGTCACTTGCAGGATCTCATTGTGGAAAGTGTGAGCTGCCTCCCACAAGTTCTTCTCTGAGCTCCATGTGCACATCAAGACGTCTGAATACACAAACACACACATGCATGCACATATGCACAAAACAAACAAATGTAATAAAAACCCATAATTTTTAAAAAAGAAATTTATGAAATACCTAGGAACATAGATCAGGTATTAAATAGCTCAGCTACCATTTTCAAGAACCTAAAATGCCTCTGGCCTTTGTTTCGCAAATCTGCATTTACTCATGAATATGCTTAGTAACTTTTCCTAAGGTAAAAGAATGTCAGTAAAACTTTTAAAAAAGAAAAAGTGCATGTCCTTCACATCTCAGCACTCAGGAGGCAGAGGCAGGCAAATTTCTTTGAGTTCAAGGCCAGTGTGGTCTACATGTAGAGTTCTGAGCCAGAAATATCAACATAGTGAAAATCTATCTCAAAAAATAAGATTAAACAGCAGTTTTCAACAATACCCTATTGTTACTAAATCAGTTTTTAAAAAAATTCTTAATTTGGGTGCTAGAGATGGCTTGGGGACTAAGCGCACTGGCTGCTCTTCTAAACTGTTCTGATGTTTAGTTCTCAGCACCAGACGGCAGCTCACAACTGTCTCTACTCCTGTTCTGGGGGATCCAACGCACCTGGTGGACACAAATGCAGGCACATACACATAAAATAAAAATAAGACCTTAATTCTATTTTTATTTAAAGTTAGGGACAGGGCTAGCGGCAGAGTTTACCTAACATGTATGAAGCCTTGGGTTCTATCACCCCATCCCCCCAATAAAAATGTTAACAATTTTATACTTCCAATAATTTAGCTCTCAGAAGTCAAAATATAAGCACTGGCTTTGCAAACTGTCAAAGTGAGTATCACTAGTAACCTAGCCTAGCCACATGGACATCTTACAATTTCCAGGTGCATTATGGGTTGGGTAGTATACCTTCACACTTTTCTTTTCATCGGACCCTTCGGTCATAAGGTAGGCTTTATCTCCGTCGGTTCCCTCAACACTCAGGAAGCAGTTGGTTGTGTGGCCAATTCCGCTAGGGAGAACTTTATCCCACAGCATCGCATTGATGACAGAGCTCTTGCCACTGCTCGTCCTGAGAAACATGCAAAACAAGGAGTAAAAACAAGCTTCACTGTGCTCAAACCAACATTTCACAGTTCAATTTCACAGACAGTGCCTTTTATAAAAAAACCACAGAGCACACCTGTAATCTAGAACTTGGGAGATAGAGACAGGAGGACCAGTTCAACTACACAAGACAAAGTAAAACAAAGTTTAAAAAAAAAAAACAAGTAGGCAAATAAGAAAGCCAGACAAGTGCTGTTAAATATCAGCAGTGTATTTGGAGAAGATAAAGTCTATAAAATTGTGCCAATTTGAAAACAAACATAGAAATTCTGTGGTGCATTTCCTATTTCAAGATGAGGTCTAATGTCCCATCTTCTCAGGCTGGACTGTGTGACAGCGGTAGTTTCCAAGGATGAACATAAAAGGCACTGCAGCTCCTTCCTGTTTACTGGGAATCCTGCCACAGAAGAGGTCAACTGCACTGACTGCTTTGCCAGTGTTAAGGCAGGCTGAGGGAGGTCTGGCAAGGGGTGCTAGCTGAGTCTCCACGTCACTCCAGCCCAGTACCAGATAATTCTACCCCTCCAGTGTTGAGCAGCCCCAATCTTCAGAACAAAGATAAGCTGTCTCCACTGTGTCGTGTCTGAACTAGGAATCAGTGTGTACAGCGAAATGGATGCTTGTTTCGGTTTTTTGAGACAGGGTTTCTCTGTGTAGCCATGGCTGTCCTGGAATTCACTCTGTAGACCAGGTTGGCCTCAAACTCAAGATCCACCTGCCTCTGCCTCCTGTGCTGGGACTAAAAGTATATGCCACCACTGTCCAGCAGTGACTCTCAAAACTAGTTTGAGACCCCTAACTCTATCAGAATCTGGGAGAATACAAATGATATGAAGTCCTCAGGTACATTATGAACCATAGAATCAGACTATAAAGTTACACCCAAGCACAGGTAATCTTCCTCCTGTGCCTAACAATACTAGGATCATAGCTATGTACCACCATGTATGAATCTCTTCAACTGTTTTCATGAAGCTTTATTTCCAACTCTCAAATCATTTAGTGACCAGCCCTAACCTAAAATTATCTAAGGGCTACCCTATCTCACCCAGGCTCATTAGCATAAATCCAGGCCGATCAAAGGAGCTCATTATAAATAATAAAAGCTATTCCTACCACTTAGGAAACTCTAAAGGTTTTAGCAAGTCTGTTATAGGAAGAGACATGAATGCCAAATAGACATCTTTTCTTCTAGCATCCTAATTACTCCTAGTTTTCCCGAGCTGTGTAGCATCTCTAATTCATGGATGGTTCCTCTTCTCCCCTCTCTTGTTATTACTCTTCCTACCACAATAAATGACACTCAACCAACCAAGTAATTTGTGACTGTCACCTTTCTAATTAATCTGTAGGATACACATACTTATCTGTATGTGTACCGTGTGCATATAGTGCTATGGAAGCTGGAGCAGGACAATGGAGTCCCTGTAACTGTGAGCCACGGGGTGGGTGCTAGGAAGTGAACCCAGGACCTCTTCAAGAACAGTAAGTACTCTTAAGCATTGTACATCTCCTGCCCCCTACTTATTCTCTGATATCTCCTATCAACCTTCCTGTCTAACCACACAGACTAAGACCCTCGAATGCCTCACCTCCTACCTCCTATTCCCATTCAACCTATCCTCTGTGCTCCATATCCAACATCATAACTGTTAACTAAATCCTCTCATTTTACCTTTCAAAGCATAAAGTATACAGAACTTATTTGTGCCCTAGGAAGTCTTCAGCAAATTTCTTTCTGCTCGCTGCGCTAATGCTCCTGAGTATCTCAAACCTAACCAAGAACATTAAGGGCTCCTTCTCCCTTTCCACTTGCTACTCTCTGCAAGAAATGGGCGTTAGGGCCAGCTCATATCCAAGGCTTATTCCTTACCTAACAGCAGATTTAAAGGCCAATAAACCCACAGCAAGTCCGTAATATGCTGCAAAAATACAGATGCTCCTGGCTCTCCACAATTACAGCTGAGTGATCATGTGGTTACTAGGAACTGTTGCTCCTAGCCATACTCTAAGCGAGTCTTCTACTGCACAGGAGTATGCAACACTTCCACAACATCATGTATGGGCAGGGATTGAAGTCAGTCACTGTAAGTCAAGGGCTATCTTCTATCTCTTAGCCTCAAGGAAGACATCAGTCCCCACCATCTATCTAGAGGTGTCTTCCAACTACTTCACCATAGTCTTAGGTAAAGCCTATTCATGGAGTTGCCTCTCTCTAAACTTGTCTAAGGCCTGAGAATACTGTGCCAAGTAGAAGTAGCAGATAGTAAAACAAAATAATAGAGCATTGTGAAAGGCTTAGAGGAACTTCAACAGGCTACTTTAAGAATAGAACTGGCTGGGGATGGAGCCATGTGACTGAATGTCTGCCTAGCATGTGACACAGACTGGATCAACTGCTAGCCTCACCTCAACACTACTAGAAACAGAAATTAAACAAGAGAATTGACTTAAGGAGCTAACATGGGAGAATAAGTTCAAGGCTACCCTTGGCTACCCTGTCTCAAAAAAGCAAAATCAACAAATAGAATCTGAGGGGGAATCCTTCAGATGTAGTAGCCAGGAAAGCCTTTTGAGGTTAAATAGGAAAAATGATCTACGCACCAACAATTACAACTGCAAAAGATGAGAAACAGCTTGACATGAGTTTAGTAAATAAATGTCATTATTGGTTAAAAAAATAAAAAACATAATTGAGACAAGAAATATAAGGCTAGTCATTTGTCTTTGTGTCCCTCGGCAGAGCAGAGCACACAAGTGAGCAGGTAGTAGTTAACAGTCCTTTTCCTTTGCAGTGACGGTCATCAACCTAGGGCCTTGTTGTGTATACAAGGCAGGCTTTTGATCACAGGCCACATCTGCAGCTCAACACCTGATGGCCAGATGAGTATATCAGGTGTGACAAAGAGCACCCTATCACCTAGACATAATGACATATAGTGTTCCCTGATCTTCCTCTGGGAATCATGAGTTGAGTCTTCTGGAAGACATACTTAGTAATCAATGAGCGGAGGTGTATGTCTTTTTTTTTTTTTTTTTTTGGTTTTTCGAGACAGGGTTTCTCTGTAGCTTTGGAGCCTGTCCTGGAACTTCCTTTGTAGACCAGGCTGGCCTCGAACTCACAAAGATCGGCCTGCCTCTGCCTCCCGAGTGCTGGCATTAAAGGCGTGAGCCACCACCGCGCGGCCAGCATACGTCTTTAATCCCAGAACTCCAATCAGGAGGCAGAGGCAGACAGATCTCTGTGAGCTCAAGGCCAGCCTGGTTTACATGGCAAGTTCCAGGATGGCCAAAGATACATAGTGAGACCCCCATTCTCAAGTAAATTAAAATAATCAATATAAACCTAGAAAAATAATTCACAACCTAGGTATGATGGTAGGATTCAAGGTCAGCCTCGGCTAAATAGCAAATTGGAGCCAACCCTAGCCTAGGCTACATGAAACCCTGTCTCAAGAAGAAAAGGAGAAAAAAAATTAAACAACATGTTCTTCATTACCTATCTCTCCATCTTTCTTAGGCAATCCTTATGAGAAGAGAGTCCTTAAAAGCGAACGTATACCAGCTCTCATGAAGCTTCACGTTCAGTCAGGAGATGGACAAGGTAACAGCTGCAACACTTAACCTAAGAATACTTAACCTAAGTGGGGGAAGCAAGAGGAAAACAACCCACTGAAACACCAGGAGATATGAGAATGAAAAGCTGACCTGTGCAGCTAACCCTAGATGAAATCATGAAGCTTTACCTGCCAAAAAATGCCACTTTCATATGTCTCCGCGACAGCACCTCCCCAATGACGGCAAGCTTGTTTCTGTAGCCTTGTATTTCCACTAGATCATCCTCAGTTGCTATTCTATCAAGTTCCGGATTCCTGTAAGTTGCTGCAAAGTTGGAATAGTATTAGAAAAAGCGATATGAATGAATTCTGCTAAGCATACAACTGGATACATTAGCATATCACTTGAAAAATAAAAATCTTCATAGTATCTGAGTATTTGGCATATTCTTTATTATTTTTAAGATGTGTGTGTCAGGTATTTAATTTAGGACCTCATACATTCTAGGCAGGCACTCTACCACTAAGCCATAACCTTGAATATCTAATAAAAAGTGAATGTCCACAGTGATGACTTCCCTGCATTAATTTCAAAAATATTAAAGATTTCAAGAACTTGGTGGGCTGGAGAGATGGCTCAGCGGTTAAGAGCATTGCCTGCTCTTCCAAAGGTCCTGAGTTCAATTCCCAGTAACCACATGGTGGCTCACAACCATCTGTACTGAGATCTGGTGCCCTCTTCTGACCTGCAGGCCTACATGAAGACAGAATATTGTATACATAATAAATTTAAAAAAAAAAAGAACTTGGTAAAAGGAATTACTTAATATTTATCTAGCAGTCAAAAATTCAAACCATATATGACACAAAAATTCAGTTTTAAAGAAAGAAACAAGAACCTAACAGCCATCTATTTTTGTTCAAGCCAATCTTGAGCTGGAAAGAAGTTCACATAATAAGCCGTGAAGTTTCCTACCCCTCTAACAGGAAGGTGGGATTCAGTCTGTGAGCTAGGAAAGCCCCTTTTCCCCACCACTCCACATCTTGACTCCCTGGGAAGGAATACAATAGTCCAAGTTGTACGAAAAGGCAGAGAGAAAGACATACTGACTGCAGCAGAAGCTGGGCTGATCAGAGCAGGCAAACTGTACACACAGCCCTAACCAAGGATGGAGGAAGTTCCAAGATCACGGGTTTGAAAAGGAGTGAAATGGGCCAGGGGTGGTAGTGCACACTTTTAATCCCAACACTCAGATGGCAGAGGCAAGTTGATCTCTGTGAGTTTGAGACCAGCCTGGTCTACAGAACTAGTTCTACAACAGTAAGGATTGTTACACAGAAGAAAAAAAGAAAAGAAAATGTTGTAATAGGAGCGGCGGGGCTGTGTCCCCGCCACCTGGCTAGCTTTACCAGAAATAATTACACGGAAACTGTATTCTTTTAAACACTGCCTGGCCCATTAGTTCCAGCCTCTTATTGGCTAGCTCTTACATATTGATCTAACCCATTTCTAATAATCTGTGTAGTCCACGAGGTGGCTTACCAGGGAAGATCTTAACCTGTGTCTGTGTAGGGTGGGAGAATCATGGCAACTCCTGACTCCGCTTCTTTCTCCCAGCATTCTGTTCTGTTTACTCCACCCACCTAAGGGTTGGCCTATCAAATGGGCCTAGGCAGTTTCTTTATTAATTAACCAATGAAAGCAAAAGATTAGAAAGAAATCACTCCCACATCAAGAAAAAGAGTAAAACATTCACTTTTTCCTCATCCTGGTAATAGAAGAAAGAGCTAGAACTGTCTCTTTTTGAAGATAAGACAAGGAGACTCAAGCTTTTCCCACCTATTTTACATTTCAAGTCCATTAATAAAGCATGTGCAACTGGGGAGTAGTAGAAAGACTGCACTGAATTGCTACCACAGAGCTGAGGACCTTGAACTCCAGATCCTACAGACTTGCACCACCAAGCCAAGATTGTAATGCTTAAAGCCTTACCTTACATATCATACTCCTTGCTATTTCTCATTTTACACTTCCCACCCCTCCCCACACACACTTTCTTGCAATATTTTTTTCCGAGGTTTTAGAACAAGTCAAAAGAATTCGGATTCTAATGCTGCCCTTTCACTAGTTCCCAGCAGTGTTCAATCTATAATTGACAGGAGACCAAAAGAAATTTTACTACATTTAACTTCAGTTTTACTCACTATCAAGTGTAAGAAATAGACTTTTTCACAAGTCGCTGTGCTGGCTCAAATTCTTCCCAAATTGAAAACAAACTTTTTCACTCAATGAAACTTGAGTTATGTGACATTTGGAATTGGAGATAACAAAAGTTCCAGACCTAAGGAGCTCATAATGTGGTGAGGGAAATTTAAAGTGGGAAAAAGTTTGATTCGACCAAGAGATTAAATGCCTTTCCGTTGTCACTGGAAATAGATATTCTGATTTTTTCTGAGATAGGGTTTCTCTGTAGTTTTGGAGCCTGGCCTGGAACTCACTCTGTAGAGACCAGACTGGCCTTAAACTTAGGGAGATCCACCTCCTGAGTGCTGGGATTAAAGACCACGCCCACTGCTGCCGCCACCGGCTATCTACAAATATTCTAGGAATTCCTCACTTTTTCATTGTTAACTTAATAGAGATATGTTAAGAACCTGAAGAAATTCCAAATTAGTTCTCTCTAAATTAGTATATCTTGATAAGACAGTTGAGGCTACCTACTTTTGAGCAGTTTACAAGCACAAAAGGAAAACATTTATCCTCTCCCAAAACAATTACATCTCAGGTGACAGAAGAGATAAAAGACTGAGATTCTAAAATTGCTCACAAACAAACTGGGGAAAAGGCCTATGTAATGGCTGCATAGAGATGCCTGGTGGCTGGGCATATCCTAGCTCTGTGGGCCTGGGGCAAGGCTCTTATCTTCACAGGGCCTTAAAATGAGTCTGCTTGGGCTGGAGAGATGGCTCAGTGGTTAAGAGCATTGCCTGCTCTTCCAAAGGTCCTGAGTTCAATTCCCAGCAACCACATGGTGGCTCACAACCATCTGTAAAAGAGGTCTGGTGCCCTCTTCTGGCCTTCAGGCATACAGACAGAATATTGTATACATAATAAATAAATAAATAAATATTTTAAAAAAATGAGTCTGCTCTTACCTACTGGTCTTAGGAGGAGGAATTTTTAATTTCATAAAACTCTGACTATGGGGCTGGAGAGATGGCTCAGAGGTTAAGAGCATTGCCTGCTCTTCCAAAGGTCCTGAGTTCAATTCCCAGCAACCACATGGTGGCTCACAACCATCTGTAATGGGGTCTGGTGCCCTCTTCTGGCCTTCAGGCATACACACAGACAGAATATTGCATACAAAATAAATAAATATTTAAAATAAATAAATAAATAAATAAATAAATAAAAAATAAAAAAATAAAAAAAAAAACTCTGACTAGTATCTTACTCATTTCTTAATAACTATGAAATCGCTTTAACTCACTATGGTATTGTCCCCAGAATACAAAACAATGTGACTTCAACAATAAACCAATAAACACACCTGTAAACCCAGCAGTCGGGAGGCAGAGGCAGGTGGATAAGGAGTTTAAATTCATTCTGGCCACACAGCCGGCCTGATCTCAAAACAAAATAAAGAACTAAAGTTGAAATAATAAAACACTTGTATATATTTTCAACAGTAATCATAAAAAAAATTTTAAAGCCGGGCGATGGTGGCGCACGCCTTTAATCCCAGCACTCGGGAGGCAGAGGTAGGCGGATCTCTGTGAGTTCGAGACCAGCCTGGTCTACAGAGCTAGTTCCAGGACAGGCTCCAAAGCCACAGAGAAACCCTGTCTCGAAAAACCAAAAAAAAAAAAAAAAAAATTTTAAGAGGTTACCAACCTTCAATAAACTGTGACCCTTCAGTAACAAACTCCAGCAACTGGCCGAAGATCGCAGTGATGGCCTTCTTTGCCAGCACAAAGTGCTTCAGTGGAGACACACTTTCTGCCATTATGCACCTAGGGTGAAAAAAGTTAAAAAGCAATAGTGAGCCTTTGGGTGATACACGCCTGGAGTCTCAGCTATGGGGCAGGTTGAGGAGGAGGTACACCGAACCAAAGAAATCCAATTCTGTTTGGATAACACAACATAGCAGGGCTTTCCTCATCTCCGGAGCACTAATTAACTGAATAACAAGGGGTCTGAAGAGGTGGTCCAGCAGTTCTTCCAGAGGACCCTGGTTCCCGGCGCCCACATGGTGGCACATGGTGGCTCCTAACTATGACTCCAGTTCTAGGGGGTCTGATACCCTCCTCTGGCACCCACAGGGACCAGGCACACACATGGTGCACATTCTTACACGCAGCCACAATACCCACACACATAAAAAAAAATTATTAAAACATTAAAAAGAGAAAAGCTATTTTTAACAAATAATAAAAACTAAACTGAATAATAAGGAAGTTGTGATGTCACATTCTATAATTCCAACAGAGAGCAGGCTGAAGCAGACCAGCTTTGATAAGACCTTGCTTAAAAAAAAAAAAAAAACAAAAAAACAAAAAAAAAAAACAACCAATCAGGCAAAGCATTTTGGGACCCTAAAAATGGCCCAATGGGTAAAGGCACTTACTGCTAAGCCTAAGGACCTAAGCTCAATGCCCAGAAACCAACTGAAGGAAGGAGACAACCAATCCCAATAAGGTGTTCCCTGCCTCCAACACAAGTTGTGAAACTTCAACAAGCCCGTACATAAATCAAATGTAACTTTAAAAACTATATGATAAAAATGTGTATGTTTCTGGGACTGGGCAGATATCTCAGTGGTTAAGATCACTTGTTGATCTTCAGGAGAACTCAAATCGGGTTCCCAGAACCCACACGGCAGCTCACAACCATCTAACTCCAGTTCCAGGGGACCTGACACCCTCTTCTGTCCTCGAAGCATACTAGGAAAGACATACATAAAAAATAAAAAAAACTAAAAACAAACAAAAAATGTTTTAAAATCAAACATATGCTAATATCTTCCAGTTTGTGTGTGTCTCAAGTCCCTAACGGCAAAAATTAACCTAACCAAATAGACCAAATAGATTTAAGGTAATTTTTTAGATAATTTTTTAAGAAACCATTTTAATCAGGAACAGAAGACTAGTCTTGAATGCACTCTTAGCAAAACTGGTCAAATCTGCCTGTAATCCAGTCACTCAGGAGGCTAAGGAATGAAAACCTGCAAATTCAAGGCCTACAAAGGCAACACTGAGTTCGAGGCTTGCTTGAGTGTCTTAGTAAGACCCTGTCTCAACACGAGCAGTTTAGAAATGGGTTGCAGCAAGGGAAGGCACGGTGGCTCAGTGGTGAGGCACTTGTCAAGCATGTGACACCTGAGCGGGTTCAGTCCTCGGCTCCGGAAAAGTAAATAATGTAAAATCGGTAAAGGCTAAGGACAAAAGTCTTGGGTACATTTCCTCCTTTATTTCCCTCGAGTGAAGATGAAACTATTGTAGCTAAGCCGTGGCTGCGAGCGACTTTTAAGCCCACCAAGGAACTGGGTTAGGGAGAGGAAGCCAGGATCTCAAACCATAACTAAGTAATTAACTTTCCTAATTCACGTATAGAGAAGAAAATTCCCAGGCCACAATTGCAGTCAAGACACTGGGAAAGCAGCAGGTTTCATCACAATTAAGGACTGGAGATTTCTTTTAAAAAAGGAGGCTCCAGTATCTGTACGAGAGAAAAAAAAAAGGAATCTAAAAAAAGAAGGCATGAAGGCTCCAAGCCAAAGTCCCCAAACTTCAAGGAATGTTAAATTTAAAATAAAAGACGTTGTGCCTGGAAGCTTCTTATGAAAGACACCAAAGACAATTACCCACTAACCCCGGTGTTGCGTGAAATGAAGAACCGTGGTCACCCGGAGAGTGGGTCCCTCCGGAATCCTGAACTGACGTCGCGGAGGAGGTGCGTGGGGACAGGAAGCCGCGTGGGCCGTGAGCTGGCCCAGCCGGGTGGACTCCTACCTGGACAGGCCTTTCCGCAAGCCGGCCGCCTGTCGCTCCCGCCCGGCCCGTCGCCGCAGCCGGTCAGGACGCCCTCGTCCTCCCTGTCCGGAGCTCGAAGGTCACCCCGGGCATCCCCGCCCGCCAACGGACATTCACTCCGTCCCGGCCCCAACGGTCACCCAGCAACTGAAGCTCCGCACAAGCCCCTGGAACGTCTCACCCTCCCGAGAGAGGGGAGGCGCCCAGAGGCGTGACGGCGTGGCGGCTACTTCCGGTCTCTCGCCTCTCCTATTGGCTGTTACTCCGAGACCGGAACTGCGTATATTCCGGGAACCATTCTCCTTCAGGGCAGAAGGCGAGGTTTGTTGTGGGCAGGGACTCATAACAGAAGCTTTGACCGCTTTTCCATCCGGCCTTGCAACTTCTCCAGTTCGTTTTTCCCTTCAAAGTTTTCAAAGCTCAGGGGAGGGGAACCTTGGCGTGAAAAGATGCCTATGGTTGTCTTAGAGTGTGGGATGCGAAGTTGGGATGCGTGTGAAAGGCGTGTTACTTAGGAGTTAGTTAGCTTGTCTTTGACTTAAACTTTGATAGGCATCACCTGGAAATCTTGGTAAACTATTGATTTTGATTCATTGATCAGGTGAAGCCGAAGCGCCTACGTGGTTCTACGTGGTTCACATCCCGGGAGAGCCTCCACAGCATATGTCCTTTCAAGAATTAGCAAGTGAGATGCTTTTGCCAGGGAAGCCACTTCATCTCTGTGAATGGCCGGTATCTCATCTGTAAAATGTAAAATACTAAAAAATGCCTACTTTATGGGTAACGGGAAAGTGAGGGGGTTAGAACACTGATGGACACTTGGAAGAGGTGCATAAGTGAATACTGTGGTTCTATTGAATAGGCGACTGTCAATCAAATACAATGGGTGAGACCATTTCAACCTGTGCTTACTATTATGGGGTGGGGGAAATCAGGGCGATGGAATAGAGTATCTGAAGGAAAAGGAGGAAGGTGGCGCTAAGTAGGTGTTTCTTGAGAGGATGTCATTTCTCAGGTTTTTTCCAGACCCTTACTGGGAATCTCTGGAGGAAAACTGTTCAAAGACTAGTTGAAAGAATAGTGGAAAGATGGATGGAATAAAAGACCAGCGTGGTGGAGTGTAGGGGGAAAGGGAAAGAGAAATAACTGTTAGAAGGAAGGCAGGTGTAGAATCATAAAAACTAAAAATAAAATAAAAAAAACATAAAAAACTGCCGGGCGATGGTGGCGCACGCCTTTAAGCACTCGGGAGGCAGAGGCAGGTGGATCTCTGTGAGTTCGAGACCAGCCTGGTCTACAGAGCTAGTTCCAGGACAGGCTCCAAAGCCACAGAGAAACCCTGTCTTGAAAAACCAAAAAAAAAAAAAACATAAAAACTAAGATCAGAAGTATAAATTTCTTTGAGACAGCCCATGTTATGGTTTTGGTCCCTTTAAGAGACAAGCCACACCCATTCCCCTCCCCATCCGCTGAGGCAGGCTGATTTTCAGCTTCTGGCCTGAGCTTGCTCTCTTTTCCATCTTCCTCTCAGAGAGGCAGCTTTGCTTCTGCCTCTCTCCCCACTTCTCTGCTTCCCCCCTTCTCTGTCTCTTTCTCCTCCTCTCTCTCCCTTTCTCTCTCTCTCTCTCTCTCTCTCTCTCCCTCTCTCTCTGTCCCCCCCTTCACCCTTCCTCCTCCATAACCCCCTGAATAAACATTCAACCTCACCCTGCATGTTGTGTCTATCCATGTTTCTGTCTTCTGCCCACCCGCCATTTGTCTCCCTGTCTGGGACCAGCCGTTGCTCAGGGATCAGCAGCCATCTCTGCCTGGGGCCCACTGCCTGCTGTCACATGGCCCACCACCACTGCTCTGAGACCAGCAGCTGCCTCTGCCTGGGGCCCACTGTCTGCTGCTACATGGCCCGCCACCACCACCACTTGGGCCGCTGCTCTGAGACTGGCAGCCATTTCTGCCTACTGCTCTGAGACCAGCAGCCGCCTCTGCCTGGGACTGGCTGCTCCCAGGGCCCGCTGTCTGCCGCCACATGGCCTGCCACCACCATTTGGGACCTACAGCATTTCTGCTGCCTACTGCCACGGGGATCTTGGAGCATTTTTAAAAAAGAACAACATTTTGGTGCTGTGACTCAGATGATTCGCCCGCCCTAGACTTCCACCTGGGGCTGGAGTTCCAGCTTTAGGCACCATCCGGGACTCTGAGCTCCCTCCTGGGGCAGAATCAGGACTCGAGGACCTTCTCTACAACAACCCACTGTTCCATCTGCCTGGATGCAGCTCCTCCAAACAACAAATCAACTAATCGTGAGTGTCCTTATCTCGGCCAGCTTAACCATCTCTTTTAACCCAAGGGATTGATCCGAGTCACGGCACCATTGTCTCAATAACATTCCCAGGTCTTCCTTATAATAAAAAGCACGCACATCAAGGAAGCAGAAAAAAAGGGCCCAAGATGGCGGCAGGCAGGTCAGAGGTAATGGGAGTGGGCGTGGCTTGTCCCTTAAAGCGACAGGAAAGCACAACAGCCCAGATGGGCCTTAAACTTGAAATTCTTCTGAAATCTGCCAAGTGTTGGTTTTATAAATGTGTGTGCACCACCACATCCTGCAGAAATTTGGCTTTAAGTGTGCTGGGAAACTTTCAGCCTGGAGAATAATAAAAGTTGACATTTTTTGTTTGTCTGCCCTGAGACCACTTTTATTTGTTTGTTTGTTTGTTTGTTTAGTTAGGTTTTTTTGAGACCAGGGTTTCTCTGTAGCTTTGGAGCGAGTCCTGGAATTAGCTCTTGTAGACCAAGCTGACCTTGAACTCACTGAGATCCGCAATCTTCTGCCTCCTTAGTGCTGGGATTTAAGGCGTGTGCCACCATGCTTTTTTATTTTTAAACAGTGCTAAAGATTGAACCCAAAGTCTCATGCATCAAGCACTCTATCTCTGAGCTATGTCTAGTCCTGTATCAAAAGTCTTTTCCATAATAGGGAACAGAGGCACATGCTTGTAGCAGCAGCTATTAGGAGTCTGAAACAGAAAGATTGCTCAAAAGTCCAGAAGTTCTAACGTTATATGGGCAATATCGTGAGGCCATCATCTGGAGCGAGAGGGAGCAAAGCCGGGCATGGTAACTCACTGACCCCAGCATCTGGGAAAGGAAGACAGGAAGATTGCCGCAAGGTGGAGGCCAGACTGGAATAGAGACCTGTCTCAAAAACTAAAGGCAATATTTATTTCCAACAAAAGTCTAAAACTTCATTTTACATGTAAGTGATCCCGAGCAATCTCATGCTTTGCCGTGGGAGTATTGCTATGTGTTTCAGTTGTGGTACAGAAGCTGAGATCTTTATTTTCAGGAATGCCTTATGGGCAAGTAACAGCATCTACACTGGCTAACTACCAGAAAAGGGAGCAGAAGTGAACAATGAGTTCTGCAGGTAATTTCTTCTTGCATTCTTCTCTTAAGGCCTTCTACTGACTGGCCAGTCAAGCCCACATGGAGGTCAGAGGCCACTGAGTCATTTTGCTAACCCTTTAATGCAATTTCTACTGAAATGCTTATAAGCTGTTGAATGGAATTGGGGTGAATTTCGAAATTTACATAAAAGAAGGAAAATTAAGATAGTCACTAAGACAGCTCTCAGAAAGAGCAGGAACTAAAATTCACAGCCCTTACGGAAGTATGTACACTAGGCTCTAACACTCAATACACGGCGAAATTAGTGTCAGAGTTCCTATGCGAGATGAGTTAATATTGGGGAAGTTGATATACTTGAATGAACAAATAAAAGTTGAACTTAAGGGCCGGGCGGTGGTGGCGCATGCCTTTAATCCCAGCACTTGGGAGGCAGAGGCAGGCAGATCTCTGTGAGTTCGAGGCCAGCCTGGTCTACAAGAGCTAGTTCCAGGACAGGCTCCAAAGCTACAGAGAAACCCTGTCTCAAAAAACCAAAAAAAAAAAAAAAAAAGTTGAACTTAAAACAAACCTTCACACAAAAAAAAATTCAGATGGATAAAAACCTTAGACGTAAAAAATAAAATAGGAAAAGTATTGAGACAATAGGGAGTTAGAGACATGGCTCAGTAATCAAGAACACTAACTGCTCTTCCAAAGGACCCAGGTTTGTTTCCCAACATCAATACAGCAGCTCACAGCACCAGTTCCAGAGGACGTGCGGCCCTCCTCTGACCTCCAAGGCCACAAGGCATGTAAACAGATATACTTGCAGGCAAAACATCCATAAACGTAAAAATGTGGTTTTTAAAGAAAACACTAGGAAAGTGGTTTTGTATTTCTGTAATCTGTTAGAGAGACTGTTGTAAGCAAGACACAGAAAGCACAATTTACAAGGGGAAATTTACATTTAAATATTAAATACCCCCCCCTCCCCGTGCCCTCTTTCCTTCCCTCCCTCCTTTGATTTGAGGTGGGGGTCTCGGTGTTTTTGTTTCAGGCTGGCTTAGAACTCACAACTCGGGGGCTGGAGAGATGGCTCAGAGGTTAAGAGCACTGGCTACTCTTCCAGAGGTCCTGAGTTCAGTTCCTCCCTAATGAGTCCACAACCTCCCTAATGAGATCTGGTGCCCTCTTCTGTCTTGCAGGCAGAACACTGTATATATAAAAAATAAATCAATCTTAAAAAAAAAAGAGGGAGCCGGGCGGTGGTGGTGCACGCCTTTAATCCCAGTACTCGGGAGGCAGAGGCAGGCAGATCTCTGTGTCTCTGTGAGTTCGAGGCCAGCCTGGTCTACAAGAGCTAGTTCCAGGACAGGCTCCAAAGCTACAGAGAAACCCTGTCTCGAAAAACCAAAAAAAAAAAAAAAAAAAAAAAAAAGAACTCACAACTCTACTGTCATAGCCTCCCAAGCATAGATAGAGGTCTGTGCTCTCGTTGAAATGTGAATACCTCTGACTCCTGAGTGCTGGAATTAAAGACATGTGCCACTATCACCCACAGGCCCAGCTAAATTTGAAGATTTATCCAGAAAAAGCAAATTGAGCTGTAGTGCTACTTCCTTGACAAATTCCACATAGCTCAGTTCCATGCCGTTAGTTAGATTGCTGGTTTCCATCCTACTTACAATCCCAAACCAGCTGTGCAGAAAGTCTTTTAAAAATGTGATCTACCTTGGGAGGGGAAGGGAAATGGGAGGCGGTGGCGGGGAAGAGATAGAAATCTATAATAAATAAATAAATAAATAAATAAATAAATAAATAAATGTGATCTACCATGGCAGTTAGGAAAGGTAAGCCCTCAGCTGCCATGCTCCTTGTAAATTCATCAGTCTCTATTTTTAACTTCAATGGCAATTGCAATCTTAGAGTTACTTTGAAATTATTCATGGTTCTTAATAATGGAGCTTCGTAATTTAGCTTTGCATTTTAGTTTGTCATGAAAGATAATGGATTTTCATAGAGACTCAGTGTTCAGTGACATCCAGTATATTTTTTGTTACAAAATGCTTTTTCAGGGTATGCTGGCCCATGACTATAATCCCCAAACAGGAAAGAGAGACAGAAAGATCAAGAGTTCAGGGCAGAGTTACTTCAGTTGACAAGCTCAAGGTCAGGCTATACCTAGACCCTATCTCAAAATATATATATATCAGAAAAATGGAAGCAAAGGACCAAGCATAGTAGTGTATACCCATCACTCCATGTTCAGGATGTGAGGACAAGTTCAAGAACAGCCTGTTCTTTTTTTTTTTTCCTCTTTTTTTTTTTTGGATTTTTTCGAGACAGGGTTTCTCGGTAGCTTTTTTGGTTCCTGTCCTGGAACTAGCTCTTGTAGTCCAGGCTGGCCTCGAACTCAGAGAGATCCGCCTGCCTCTGCCTCCCAAGTGCTGGGATTAAAGGTGTGCACCACCACCGCCCGGCTCAGCCTGTTCTTCATAGTGAGTTCCCTGTCACCAAGGACTAGAGAGTTAGACTCTGTTTTAAAAAAGTGTCAACCCATTTTCTTAGAGCACCCATCTCCTCTGTGAGAGTTGGGAGGTAGTGGTGTTTAGCAGTTTCCTCTAAGACAAAACATTCCTGCTCAGGTTTTTTTGGGGGGAGGGGGGAGCCAGTTAAAACCTAGAATGCTCTAAATGGAGACAAAAATATCGCATTCTGTGGAAAATCATCTTAAAACTCTGGAAGAAGCCAGGCTGTGGTGGTACATGCCTTTAATTCTAGCACTGGGTGTGTGGAGGCGGGGCAGAGTCAGGTGGATCTCTGAGTTCAAGGCCAGCCTGGTCTAAAAACAAACAAACAAACAAACAAAAAAGCTCAGGAAAACACCTGAAAAGCTTCAGGAAGTCCCTAACCTGACCATAAGCACCTAGCTCCTCACTCTACAAATGTCTGTAAATAGCAAGAACTACTGAGAGACAGGCTCAGATCTGCTAAGCTGCCTGAAAGAGGCTCAAACCAACTAGGCTAGATGAATCTCACTAGTTCACACACACAGAGTTGTCTATTAAGTTCTGCTCTTTAGAATCCAAAATACATTTGAAATGTACAAATTGAGTGCTATCTACTAGATATACGAAAATCCATTCCAGCGTGTATAGGCTGTGTTATGTATGATGGTACATGTACCAAGGGAGGAAACTTTATAAAGTTTAGAGGTCAGATAGAAGAAAGAACCAAAAGAAACCTCTGCTGTGTTTTAGTTGGGTCGCCATGGCCTGGTATGGTATGCGCACCTGTGTTACAGGACATTCAGTCACGCTGTAAACCCCAAGTTTGCATTTGCATTAATTAAACAAAATCAACCTGGGTCCGGAGGCTGGGTTAGCAACTTGTTGACAGAAAGTAATCTTCGAGAGTCAGACGGCGTCTGGAAGATGATGGACAGATGCACAGGATGTAGTAGGAAGGGACTCTGTGTGGCATGGTTTTTGTTGTTTGTTTAGTTTCATTTTGGTGGAGCGGAAGGACACTCTTTCTCTTCCCAGAATTCTCCTGTTCTCATTGCCTTGCCTCTGCTTCCTGCCTGGCTACTGGGCAATCAGCATTTTATTAAACAAGCACAAGAAACAAATCTTTACAGGGTAAAACCATTGTCCTGCAGCAGATCTCTGTGTGTTTTGAGGCCAGCCAGGTCTACGAGAGCTAGTTTCAGGACAGCTAGCACTGTCACACAGAGAAACCGTCTCAAAAAAAAAAAAAAACAAAAAACAAAAAAGGGGGGGGGGTCAATTTGGCGACAGCAATATAGCTGGTGCCTGTGGGAACGGAATTCCTGCTGGGTCATGGCCTGAGTTGCCAGGCGGCTGCCCAAGAAGGCTAGCAACTGCAGAGCAGCAATTTGCTGAAGGGAAACAACATACCTGCAACCCCAGCACTTGGAAAGTGGAGGCAGGAGCACCTGGAGTTCAGGGCCATCCTAAGCTACAAAGCCAGGTTTGGAGCCAGCTTGTGACACTTTCGAACAAATTAAAGTTCATAGACCAGATAACTTAAGCATTTCTCACAGTTTGGAAGTCAGAGACTGAGGTCCAGCATGGTGAGGTTCTGGTGAGCCCTTCTCCCAGCATGCAGACTGATGGCTCCTTACAGTCACATATGGATGGGTAAGGTCTCTAGGTCCCTTCTAAGGACATTGCTGTCTTAGTTAGGGCTTTATTGTTGACTAGACATCAGTTTTGATTTTTGTTATTTTGTGGTTTGCCAAGACAGGGTTTCTCTCTCTCTCTCTTTGTGGTTTTTTTCAAGACAGGGTTTCTCTTTGTAACCCTGGCCATTGTAGAACTCACTCCATACAGACATGATTTTCTTCATAGCCCTGCTTCTCTTGGAACTCACTCTGTAGACCAGCCTAGTCTAGAACTCGGAGATTTGCCTGCCTCTGCCTCCTGAGTTCTGGAATTTAAAGGTGTGATTTTTTTGTTGGTTGTTTGGTTGGTTGGTTTTGGGTAGCAAAGAGGGTTGTGCGCATAGCTCAGTGGGAGTACACTTGCTTGGCCTACGTTTGATCAAAAGCACTTAAGAAAAAAATTCTGCCAGGTGGTAGTGGCGTAAGCCTTTAATTCCAGCACTCAATGGCAGAGGAAAGACAGGTCTCTGTGAGTTCAAGGCCAGAGCGAGTTCCTGAATAGGCTAGGCTCCAAAGTTACAAAGAAACTCTCCTTGGCAAAACAAACAAACAAATAAATAAAGTAAAGGAACTTTACCATACTAGCCTGGAAACCTTAATTTGATCCTTGGAATCCAGGCACAGATAGAAGGGAAGGGGCCAACTCCACCAAGTCTTTTTTTTTTTTTTTTGACCTCCACATACTAATAATAAATAACAATAATAAAACTGTGTTTGGGGCTGGAGAGATGGCTCAGTGGTTAAGAGCATTGCCTGCTCTTCCAAAGGTTCTGAGTTCAATTCCCAGCAACCACATGGTGGCTCACAACCATCTGTAATGAGGTCTGGTGCCCTCTTCTGGCCCGCAGACATACACACAGACAGAATATTGTATACATAATAAATAAATAAATTTTAAAAATAAATAAATAAAATTGTGTTTGTGGTGGCACATGCCTTTAATCCCAGCACTCGGGGAGGCAGAAGCAGGTGGGTCTCTGAGTTCAAGGCCAGCCTGGTCTACACAGCAGTTCCAGGACAGCTAGGGCTACATGGAGAACGAAAAAACCATGTCTCGAAAAACAAAACAAAAAAGTGAAATTAGGAATAGTGTTATTTTCTCAAAGCCTATGTATTTTTCTTATAACAGTTCAGAAATCATTACCTGAGATGTCATAGATCCCTGGGAAGATAAGCAGCTGACTAATATGTGATGAGTACATTTAGAGAAGTCTAGAAAAGATTATTTCAAATGACATAGCAAAATTATACACAGGAAAGGCTTTTGAATAGTGCACAACATTTTCAGCTTTGGGAGTACTGGAAAATGCTTTGGAACCTCACAAGTTGTAACTCAATTCAAGCTGACATTTAAAAACAAAGGCACTCGCCACTGCTGTTCCTCTGCCGAGACTAGTGTTCAGGATGTGCTCTGACTGGAATGTGGGTAAGTCCCAAGAGTACAGAACCGGGAGGGCTAAAGGAGGCCCTCCCTTTCCTTCTCAGGTTCTATAAGCAGTTAATGGTTAATGAGGTGGGAGAAACATTTTCTTCAGGGTTGTCCCTGACCCTGTAAAGCCCTCCCTCGTGATCCTGTAAGCAACCACTGTCTGGAACACACAAAGACGTGAGAGGAGGAGGAGGACTAGTGGTGAAGAGCGAAGAGCAGTGGGAGTGGACACGTGTGGAAACTATCCCAGGACAATGGAAATGCCTGCTTCTAAAGGGGAGAATCTAGTAGGAAATTTTCTCTGTGTGTCCAGAAGTCTTCAGCGTTCTCCATCTTATTCATTACATTTCTGTGTGGGCAAGTGTGTTAGTCAGAGAACGGGTTGTAGTGGGTTCTCTTCCACTACATGGGTCCTGGGGAACTAAACTCAGTTCGCCACACTTAGGAGCCTTTACCCACTAAACCATCTTGCCAGTTCTGGAAATTTTCTCTTTACTTGGGTCTGTTTTCCCAGAGATCATTGAGCTAAATGTACAGTTCAACTACACCAGCAGTTTAAGGCCTGTGAACTCAAGGGGATCTGGTTTCATGCTGGACTCCTGGAAAAATGCGAAACTGAATGGCATTAGCCTGTTCTCATCAGGTCTGCTTCCTGAAAGCCAGCCCCCTTGAACTAGATGTTTCCTAGCAAGCATAAACAGCAGAATTACCAAGAATCTAAGGCGTGAAGTTAGTGAAAACAGCGCAAGGACAAAGTTCACTCAGTGAACTGTGCAGACCTGGATTCCACTTCTGGGTGCTATGACCTTGACTCCTTGACAGCTTGCTATTTTACAAGAAATTTAAACTGCTAAGATTTCAAGCTTTAGGAGACAGTTAACTGGAAAGCCTACCAGGAATGTTATAATCAGAAGTGAGTTCTAGGAATGCAGGCATGCATAATAGAAAAAGATGCTGAATTGTGAGAATATTCATTGAGTTATCCATTATCAAACAGTGTTATGTTTTTGGTTAAGATGGGATTTTATTTTATGGCTCAGGCTGGTCCTGAATGCTGTTTTTCTACCTTAGCCTCCTGGGCTTGTGGGGCTGGAGAGTTGGCATGGTTAAGAGCTCCTGTTGCCAAAGACCCGGGCTTGATTTCTAGCACCCACATAGAGGCTCACCACTTCCTCAGGAACCAAGCATGCATGCGATGCATAGCTATCCATGCAAGCAAAACACTCACATACATAAAATAATAAAAATAAATCATAAAAAGCAGCATGCTGTATCTGAAAACCTTGAGCTCTTGCAGTTTAAACCTCTATCTCCAGAGTGCTTGGGTTGCCGCTGTGTGCCACCACGCCCTGGCCCAGACCCTTCTTCAGTGAGCTTGGTAGGACTGGCTGTATGATTGGTGATCCAGTAGAGACAAGGAGATGTGGGACGGTCAAGTCAGAACACTCTGGCACAGACGGCCACTGACAAGCTGAGAAGCTAGGGTTGGATCCTTCCTCAGTGGTCCTCAGGAGCAACACCTCTGCCAGCGGTGTCAGAACTGAGAACTGCTCTGTAGCAGTTACAGCAGCACATTACACCAGAAACCTTTCATCCCCACACCCCTAACTCTATGCTAATATTTCAGTGGGTCTTCTCAATCCGTACACTTTTGTCAGAAGTTGGGGCATGACTTTGTAGGATTATGACTGAGGATGAAATGCTAGGAGCTCTGGTAACGGGCACTTAAAGATAAAGTGCCAGCTGGTTGTGAAGGGGTGTGAGGTGCTTAGGTAACAGGCACTGAGATGAAGATAAAGTGCCAGCTGGTTGTGAAGGGGTGTGAGGTGCTTAGTTTCACACAGTCCCAGCTCTCCCCGTTTAAATCCTTCAACTTAAGCAGAGGCTTTAGAAATGTTTGTTGGTGTGGTGCTTTAAGCCTGCCTTCCCAGCACCGCAAGGACTGCTCTATGTAGTCTAGATGGTTCTGTGGTTAGAGAGGCTGAGGCAGGACTTTGATAGCTGGAACCCAGCTTGGGCTACATAGTGAAGCCTGTCTCAACCCAGTTACAGCAGTTATTAACTCCAGTTCCAGGGGATCTGATGCCCTCCTCAGGCCTCCATGGATACTGCACACATCTGGTGTGCTCACATACAGGCAAACACCACACTACACATATATGCTCTGTGCCCTAGCTCTGGTAGTGCAGTAGGTAGACTTCATAGAAGGTGGTCTTCAGTTCTAAAGACAAATTTGAAGCTCTGTGGTAAAGAAAGAAAACTGTGGTCCGTCTCTTCAGCACCTTTGTTTGCATTCAGGAACTTGAAAGCATAGGCAAGAAACTGGAAAATAGTCACCAAAAGTGATAACTACAGACTGTCATGCAATTGAAAACACCTCCATTAAATATACTTATGTACTGAAAAATGCAGTATATGCCAGAAAACTTGTCAAAGACAAATTATACAAGTTATGTTTCAGATCACCCATTTTAATATTAAAAAAAAATTATTTTACATAAACATTATGTAAAGTTAACAGTCAGGTAGTCTCATGGATTGGAAGGTGACTGATTAATTCCCTTTCATTCCCAAACCTCATCAGGCAGTCACTGCATTTATGAGGCAAGTCAGCCGAATGCTTGAAGTCAAGATGAATTTTAAGATCTTCAATTTGTCCTGTTGAATATTCACAATATTGGCATAAATAAATCCCTTCAGATAAATGTGAATTTAGATGCTTGCAATATTCTAACATGCTGGAAAAGCCCTTCCCACAGTCATCACAAACGTGGGGGAAGATTTTAGTATGCTCGATAGCAACATGTCTGTTCACGTTTGTGTGAAGTCTGCTACGAAATCCACATACTTGACACACAAAGAAGTTCTTGCATTTGTCAAAGGTGATCTTGCTTAACAGGCTGCACTGCCCGTGCCCACCACCGCTGCACTTGTCACTCAGCTCTATCAGTCTTCGGGCATGCTCATTGACCACGTGGCTGTGCAGGTCCTCAGGGTCACCTGTCTCGTGCTCACAGAACTGGCACAGGTACTGTTCATCGCGGCTGTGCTCCTGGAAGTGCAGGTAGAGCTCACTGCTGGAGGAGAACTGCACGTCACACTGCTCGCACCAGTAAAGGTGGTCGCTGAAGTGGGTGTCCGCAATGTGCTGGCTGAGGTTCTCAAAGATCACTGTCTTATAGTCACAGTACTTACAGATGTAGGGGTCTTCTTCATGAAGTTTGGCGTGCTCAATGAGAAGCATATTAGTGGAAAAGCTTTCCTTACACACTCGACACACATTCGAGTCAGTGCGCTTGTGTTTCAGGATCATATGCTGCTTTAGGTCGGAAAAGTACTTACTGTTGAACTCACAAAGTTCACACTTGTGGAGGCCACTGCTGTTGGCTCGCAGTAAAGGCCACTTCTGTTGGGCAGTCACATTCAAAGCTTGGCTCTTGTCAAGTATTTTACAGAGTTTAGCTGGTGGCTCTTCATCAGTCTGCTCTTGGAGGCTCTCGGAGGAATTGTTCTCTGTTTCTATATCATAATCTTCAGAAATAGCATGAACTTCTACAGCAATTGGGACATCTTCTGAGGTATGAACCTCTATAGGGCTCTCCTCTTGTGTGTGCTGAGGCACAGACTCGGGTGAATCACATTCTTCATCACAGATTTCCACATCAGCAGACTTTTCTGAAACAGAGGAAGCCCGCTGTTATAGTACTGTACTACATAAGCCCTATTAGAGAATCATCCTATGTAGTACTGTCCATAGTACACACCATTAGATACCGTGGTCCACTGCTGCCCCACTGCACTAAGCCCTTCGGAACCATCTGTCCCAGTACTGCAGCACTGTACTAAGTCCCATTAGAAACAGCTGTGTGAACAGTAGTTACGGCATGCACTGCTTTTACCTGCTCTGTACAAAATACATTAAATGCTATTGGGTAATGAGTTCCTCTAACCTGTGGAAAAGACAGTGTGGTCTAGAATTCTAAGCACGGGGCTGGGAACAAGGTAGTTCTGATTCCTGTTTCTGGCCTTGGTTCCGTCTGTAAATTTGGGCAAGTCATTTGATGTCTCAGGATCAGAATCATCATCTGTAAAAAGAATTTGGAAAAACATTTTATATCAAAGCATTAACCATCACAAAATACTTAACACCAATAGGAACAACAGACTTAGCCATGAAAGGACATATTGCCTATTACACTTTACAGATCCCTATAGACACTAAGAATATACCAGAATAATCCACTGCCTTTGTTTATTTATTTATTTATTTTTTGAGACAGGGTTTCTCCGTAGCTTTTGGTTCCTGTGGCCTCGAACTCACA
The DNA here is from genome assembly GCF_018167655.1 of Microtus oregoni. Classification (NCBI taxonomy): domain Eukaryota; kingdom Metazoa; phylum Chordata; class Mammalia; order Rodentia; family Cricetidae; genus Microtus; species Microtus oregoni. Next base: position 39,636,101 of record NW_024543069.1, on the reverse strand, counting down.
GAGATCCACCTGCCTCTGCCTCCCAAGTGCTGGGATTAAAGGTGTGCGCCACCACCGCCCGGCCCACTGCCTTTGTTTATATGCCCAACTTACTGGAATACACTCTGAACTTCCTAAGGAGTAAGAATGAGTCACTATTCCTTTAGTTCAACCTCGTTCCCTCCAAGTTAGCATGATCTGAGGGTCAACAGAGAAAACTGGACAGCAGTATATGTGTGTGCGTTTTAATAGACTATTTTTTAAAAGAAAAACTTAGGGGGAAAATCATGAAAACAGTATAAAGTACTCCTAACATATCACAACATTTCCACTATTAATTCTTTTTTTTTTTTTTTTTTGTTTTTGTTTTTCGAGACAGGGTTTCTCTGTAGCTTTGGAGCCTGTCCTGGAACTAGCTCTTGTAGACCAGGCTGGTCTCGAACTCACAGAGATCCACCTGCCTCTGCCTCCCGAGTGCTGGGATTAAAGGCGTGCGCCACCACCGCCTGGCTCCCACTATTAATTCTTTACACTAGTATGGGGCATTTGTTACAATTAATGATTGGTATATGGCCACTGATAGTGATATATTATTACTGACTGAAGCCCATACTTCATCCAGACTTACTTTGTTTTTACCCAATGTCCTTTTGGATCCCACATACTTTTAGTCATGTCTTTCTAGGTGACTGAAAATTGACTGTCCCAAGGACTATTGTTAGCCATTTTGTAGAATGCTGTACTAATGGAACTTATCTGTTTCTTTTTCTCATGATTAGATTGGAATTGCGAGATCCTAGAAGGCAGCCCTACCTGCCATCCCTCCCAGAATGCACACTAACTGCTGAGCTACCCTCCTGACCTGGCCAGTGTGCCACCTGGTTTCTGTCCTCCCCTACTCTCCTCTCTGAACGTCACTGTGATGCCTACACCAAGAGGTGGAAAGTTGGGTTCCATCTCCTTAAGGGAGGAATTCATGCAGGTGGTTATGGTTCACACCTTTAATCCCAGCACTCAGGAGGCAGAAGCAGGCAGATCTCTAAGTTTGAGGCCAGCCTGGTCTACAGAGCTCCAGGATAGTTGTGGCTACACAGGGAAATCTGTCTTGAAAAAAAACAGTGGAAGGGTTTCTTTTGTGCAGGCAATTTTTCTCTTCTACCCCTATTTATGCACGATCATTTATGGCAGTATAGATTCATGTTTCTCAAATTATTTTCAGCTTTGGCTATTGGAAGCTTTCCTTTGTCTTCAATGCTGGGGTGGAAGCCAGGGGCTCATGTGCGCTAGACAAGCACTGTCACCTGAGCTCCACCTAGGCCCTCAAGAGCGCCTTCAGCTCATCCGTACTGTGTGTTGTTGTTTTTTAATACTTCCTATTTCCCAGCGCTACAAGATGCTCCAAACTCATCCTGTCCATCTCCTCCCCAGATCTGGAGCCAGCCATGGCTATAGGGGCTTTAGTTCATTGGTATTTTAAACCAAGACCTGAACATAAAATATGCTCACTGCTACTATTTGCTTCTTTTAGGCCTCACAACTGCCTAAAACAGTTCTATTAACTGTCACGGATGCAGATGCAGATCCGTGAGCACCTCTGTGTGTGAGCATGAGAGTCTACTGAGCCAGGTGTGGGCTCACACAGATAAGGAGCAGCAGTGGGTGCAGAGAAAGAAAAGTATACATGTTCTTATCATTTACCAATGCTCTAGAGAAGAGGGGGCAACAGAGAATTTGAGACTGAAAAATACCTAACAGCTGCTCTTGACCCTTCCCTTCTCTCAGCACTCCAGACTGAGAGAAGACACTTGACTGCCAACATCCAATTCTAGGTCACTCTGGCTTTGGATCAACTCTTAGCCAAATAAAAGAAATTAAGAGTTTGCTTAAAAATGAAAGTTACTTCCCAGCACTCGGGAAGCAGAGGCAGGCGGATCTCTGTGAATTCGAGACCAGCCTGGTCTACAAGAGCTAGTTCTAGGACAGGCACCAAAGCCACAGAAAAACCCAAAAAAAAAAAAAGAAAGTTACTTATTTAAAAAACTACTTTTTTTCTGATATTATAACAATTAAAATCTTTGCCTGCCTTGGAACTATAAGCCCACATTTCAAACTACCGTTTCAGATAATCCTGAAGGGAAAACATGCAAAGGCAGCCTTGTTGCTTGGCTTTTGTTTTTTGCAGTACCACAGAGGAGTCAGTTCTTCCACACAGAGGCAGAGGCTCATCCATGGGGGGCATCCCTAGGTCCTGTCAAAGCGAGTTATACTGAGTACTCTGGAAGATATGGGACTTACCTTTGTTGTCAAAGTATTTTAAGTCAGGCTGTCTCATAGAGCAGACACTGTAACAATGATCAGAAAAGATTCCACTGACTCCATCTGTGATTCTGCTTATTCCAGAAGAATCTGAATGTAAAACAAAATGAAGACAATTCCCAGCATAGTACACAGATGCATGAGCTAGTCTGACATATTTTTTTGTCTACTTCCCCCCTATGTTAAAGACTGAACCCAGCACCTTACACATACCAGGCAAGCCCTCCACCTATAGCCCTAGCCTGTATTTTCATTATTTTAACGAGTTTCAATAGGAAAAATGTAGCGTGTTCCTCAGTTTTACACTTTAGATCAGACACTGGCGTTTGGCTTTAAAAAAGAGCCATAAACTAAACTGTAGTAACGCTTAAGAAGCTGAGTAACTGAGTTCGAGGCCAGCCTGGTCTAGGACAGGCTCCAAAGCCACAGAGAAACCCTGTCTCGAAAAACTAAAAAAAAAAAAAAAAAAAAGAAGCTGAGTGACTGCTGCACACCTATGGTGTCAGGAACACAGAGGCTAAGGTGGATCAGCAAGGCTTTAATTCTATAATGAGTTTAAATAAGATATAACTGAAACCTTTAGAAACAGGGTGGAGAGATGGCTCAGATACTCTGTTGCTAGGTTCAGTTTACAGCACCCACATGGTGGCTCACAACTGTCTGTAACTCAGTTCCAGGGGATCTAACACCTTCGAGCCTCCACCAGCACTAGGCTTATGGTGCACATACATAAATGTCAAAACACTCATACACATAAAAATAAATGTACCTTGAAACATTTGCCTAAAGTTTGAATCTCACAAAATATACATATATAATAAATGCTGTGTTAAGGATTAAAACAGTGAATTAGGTACTGTGAACTACTAAGAAGGCATGCCATGCCACGTAAGTGCCAAGAAAGCATAATACATGAGGAGAACTAGTCTCAGGAGCAGAGAGGGCTTCTGAATATCAGTCACTCCAAACATTGCCTGGTAAGCACCAATAAATACACAATAAACCAAGCTCACTTTCCTCACAAAGGACATGTGCAAGGAGCAAGCTAATGGGTATGCTGTCTCAAGTATGTGTGCTAGAGATGGTCACAAAGATGATCTTCTTTGCTTTTTATGACAGGATTTCTTTGTGTGACCTTGGCTGTCATGGAACTCTGCTCTATAGACCAGGCTGGCCTGGAGTGCTAGGCTTAAAGGCATACACCACTAGCAGCCTCGTTTTCCTTTTTTTGAGATTGGATCTCATGCAGCCCAAGCTGACCTCACTCTGGATCTGTCCTGCCTCCATCTCTCAAGTGATGGGATGAGGCGAAACCAGGGCTTCATGTATGCAAGGCAAGCATTCTATACACTGAGCTATACCCCCAGCCCAGACCTCTTATGTTAACAGAGCAGAGCCAACCTCTGTCACAAATTACACAATCAAGATAAAAATTGGGGAGGTAGAGATGGCTCAGTGATTAAGAAGAGCACTTGGGTTTCTTTTGCAGAGGACCTGGGTTCAGTTCTAGCTCCTCCATGATGGTTCACAACCATCATGTACTTCCAGGGGATCTAACACCCTCTTCTGATTTCCATAGGCAACAGGCATGCACATGGTACCACATACACATGCAGATAAACACTCAAGACACATAAAATAAAGGTCACAGTTCCAAAAAGTGTTCAAGATAAAGCTTTTTCCCTCAATATTTCCTGCTGAAGTTATTGCTGCACCTTAAGCACAGTTCTGACTCTGATGATACATGAGGAGTAAGCTGGGAACTCTAAAATGTCAAGTGGTAACGCATCCTGTAGCACTCCATCTAGGAGACATACGAGAAAATGGTCCAAACAGCACCTTATCATTTATGCAAAACTAGATGGGAATAACAACTACGCAGAAATTAATCCATTACTCTTTTGAAAATAATAATTATACACTAACCTGAATAACGAGAAGGGTGTAAAGTCTTCCTTTTTCTTTTTTTAGGATATTCATTCATATCTTTTCAATCTAAAAAATGAAAAACATTCACAGACATGGTACAATAACTAGTTATTATTGTATAAATTCTTATGAGCCAAAGAATTTATTAGCAATAAGAAATGGGGGTGGGGTGGAGAAATGGCTCAGCAGTTTTCTAAGAAGACTGGCTACTCTTCCAGAGGACCTGGGTTCAATTCCCAGCACCCATGTGGCAGCTCACTACTATCTGTAATTTGAATCTCAGGGACTCTGACTCCCTCCTGTGGGCCTCCAAGGGTACCAAGAATGTATGTGGTGCAAGACATCCATACATATAAAATATTTTATAAAGAAATCTGTGTGGAGCCGGGCGATGGTGGCACACGCCTTTAATCCCAGCACTTGGGAGGCAGAGGCAGGCGGATCTCTGTGAGTTCGAGGCCAGCCTGGTCTACAGAGCTAGTTCCAGGACAGGCTCCAAAGCCACAGAGAAACCCTGTCTCGAAAAAAAAAAAAGAAAAGAAAAAAAAAGAAATCTGTGTGGAACATGAAAATAGGTATCACAAGAACAACACTGCACAATGCCTCTCTCTATTGAAAATTATAGAGAGCCTCCCAGATAAGCCTAGACTATGAGACCCTGTCTCATAAAACAAAGCAACATGCACCTTTTAGTCCCAGCATTCAGGAGGCTGAGACAGGCAGAGTCTGAGACTATACTGGTCTACAAAAAGAGTTCTAGACCAGCCATGGTTACAAAGCGAGACCCTGTCAATCAAATAAACACACCACTGCCTCCCCGACACACATACCCCCCCCCACAACCCATTATATCTTTGGGCATACAACATTTCTACAGACTTCAAGTTAAACATGGATATCTTTCTTTTTAAAATATAGCTGTGAGTCTATTAACACAATGGCTTCCAGAAAAAAAAAAATGTGTTATACAGAATCTTGGAATATAAGTAATTTTCAAGAAAGAAAAAAAATCTTACTTAATAATGATTATGATGTCACATTCAACATTCTACTGAGAAGTGTGGCTGCCACCAAACAACTAAATTCCAGAAAATTTACTAATTAGTTCGGCTGTATTCCACTTACTTGGTATAATTATCAATACTACAGCAAGGAAAATGAATTACAGGCAAATTTCCACAGATGGCAAAAAATACCTAAAAGTAAAAGAGACCAGCAGTCATATAAGCAATAGCACCACTGAATGAGCCGTAGCTCATGGATAAAATGCTTCCACATCTTAAATTAGCCACAGAAAGAATGAACTCGGACATAATATTTATGCTTTCTAAACTCTTAACAATTGTATATACTGATAAATACCCAATTTTTGTTTGGGGGGGGGGTTGAGACAGGGTTTCTCTGTAGCTTTGGAGCCTGTCCTGGAACTAGCTCTTATATTCCAGGTTGGCCTCGAACTCAGAGATCCACCTGCCTCTGCCTTCCCCGCCTAGCTAAATACCCAATTATATGTAAAATTTTCATATTTCTTTTAAAATTTTTATATTTATAGCCACAGCTGTATCTTGACATCAAAATCACAGTGTAAGTCTACATTAATTTATTCAGACATTAGAAAAATCACAAATGGCCAGGTGGTGGTGGCGCATGCCTTTAATCCCAGCACTCAGGAGACAGAGGCGGGTGGATCTCTGTGAGTTCGAGGCTAGCCTGGTCTACAGAGTGAGTTTCAGGACAAGTTCCAAAGCTACAGAGAAACCCTGTCTCAAAAAACAGAAAAACAAAATAAAAAAAAATAAAAAGAAGGAAGGAAGGAAGGAAGAAGGAAGGAAGGAAGGAAGGAAGGAAGTCAGTCACAAATGGCTGGTTGTGGTAGTCCACACTTTTAATCCCAGCACTAAGAAGCATAAGCAGATGGCTCTCTCTGAGTTCAAGGCCAGCCAGAGCTATTACACAGAGAAACCCCGTCTAGAAAAAAAACAAGAAAAATGACAAAATATCCAAGCTCCTTCTCCCATCTCAGCTTAACATCTGTCCACTGGTGCAGGGAGGGAGCACCCTGAATGCAGCTTTTCTCTCTCCACTTCTTCCCGGTTAGTTTCTTGAGATAGCGCCTATGGAGCCCTGTCTAGTCCTAAGACTCCATCTATGGTGGCCTTGTCCTAGCCGCTGGAATCATTGCCCGAGGGGCACAGACTAGGTTAGTCACTGTGCTGCAATGTCACATGATCACACAATAAGGTGGCAGTTCCCAGGTAAGAAGCACATTCTTCTTACTTATGTCATCTTCCCAACAGTCCCATGAGGAACACAGAAGGGTTCCCTATCAAACTCACCTCATTTTAAGCAATGAAGAAACCAACTCCGATAAAGTCCATTATGACATAGCAGGACCAAAGATGGAACACTTGTCTTTGGACTGCTGGTGTCAATTAACTCTGTGTGTGTGGACTCTCACTGCTCCATACCGCCACCAGCAAGTTTGTTCATCTTGCCTCACGTTCTTAGCCACAGGTTGGAGGGGGGAAGCGATACCTGGAAAACTGACAGCCATATTCTTTTTTTTTGTTTGTTTGTTTGTTTGTTTTGTTTTTCGAGACAGGGTTTCTCTGTGGCTTTGGAGCCTGTCCTGGAACTCCCTTTGTAGACCAGGCTAGAAACATTAGGTACATATACAAAATGCCTCACCATAAACAGCAATCTTTGGTTTTTAGAGACAGGGTTTCTTGTAGCCCATATCTTAATATATATTAACTAATATGTCAAGAGGATATTTCAGATTGTTCAGAACACAAAAGGGAAACCAAGCATGAAAATACAATGATTTAAAATAGCAAGTTGGATTTGGCCTGGAGAGAGAGAGAAGACAGGTGAGAGTCTGACTTCTACTTAGGACCGAACACCACCAAAGGCTGAATTAAGACCACTCACAACCAAACCTGCTAATCAAGCTTCACATCAGCAAACAGTATGGGCTTTCTGTATGCAAGTGCCTTCATAAAGACATTCGGAGCATGCACACATGCAAACTGCCACAGCACAGGGGTGGGGTGTCCAGGGGATTGAACTCAGGTCATCAGGCGCCTTTACTCACGGAGCCATCTTGCCAGCTCCAGAAATTTAGCTTCTTTTTTTTTTTTTTTTTTTTTTTTTTTTTTTTTTGGTTTTTCGAGACAGGGTTTCTCTGTGGTTTTGGAGCCTGTCCTGGAACTAGCTCTTGTAGACCAGGCTGGTCTCGAACTCACAGAGATCCGCCTGCCTCTGCCTCCCGAGTGCTGGGATTAAAGGAAATTTAGCTTCTTAATCAAATAATATAAATCAGATAAACTTGTGCTCCCTAATTCTCCTATCAAAAAGATTGTGAATCACCTGAAACTTACCTCTGCCCCCAACTATACACACGTCACTGTAGAAAACCAGGACATTTAAAATCAAACCACCTAAAATCTATTTACTCAGAAAAAGTCAAATTTTGATGATGTATCCACAGTTTATAATGTAGTGCTTAAAAAAAAAAAAAAAGCCAGGCGGATCTCTTGTGAATTTGAGGACAGCTGATCTACAGAACAGGTTTCAGGACAGCCAGGGCTGCACCCACAGACAACCTTGTCTGGGGTAGGCGGAAGAACCACCCCCAAAAAACAAACAAAACCCCTCTACTTTGCTGAGTGTGGTGGTGCATAGCTTTATTCCCAGCCCTCAGGAGGCAGAGACAAGAGATCTTTGATTTCTTGGTCAACCTGGTCTACATAATGAGTTCCAGCACCAGTCAGGAGTACATTGTGTTTCAAAAAAGAAGGAACAGATGGGATGTGGTCATATGTTAATTCTGAATTTAATCTATATTTGAGGTATTTGTTTGTTTGTTTGTTTGTTTGAACTCAAAGGTCTGCCTCTGCCTTCACCAGAGTGCAGGGATCAAAGGTATGCACCACCACTCCTGGCTGTGTCTTCATTTCTGAGAAAACATGAAAGAAAAAGTCCCACTTTAAAAAGCCCCAACCCCATTCTCAGGCAAAGAGCGGTCTGGCTGGCAGCCTACGTGTACATCCCTAAAAATCTGGGAGCACAATATGTGAAATCTTATTTTAAAAATCCTCCTCGATAGCTGGGCCATGGTGGCACATGCCTTTAATCGCAGCACTTGGGAGGCAAAGGCAGGTGGATCTCTGAATTCAAGGCCAGTCTAGTCTTCGGATCTCAAGTTCCAGGATAGCTGGGGCTACACAAAGAAACCCTGTCTCGAAAAACTTAAAAAATCATCTTCCATGTCAACAGCAGAGCTCAGGGGCTAACAGCTGGCATCCCAGCACTCAGGAGGCTGAGGTAAGGAAAGACTATCTCCTAAAAACAAAATAAACGGGTAACCACACGTAGGCATCTTGGCACCTGACATCTTACTAGTGCTTCCCTTTTCAAAGACTTCATGCAACTCTAGTGTCTCTACACAATGCAAAGATGGATTTTTTAAAAACCTTGTTTTCGTGTGTGTGCGTGTATTGTGCGGTACAAGAGGGTGTTGAATCTCCTGGAGATGGAGTTACAGGCAATCATGAGCCTGCTCCAATTGGCTGTTCTCTCCAACTCCAACACAGGGTCGTTGCGTTTTCAAGACGTTTAAATTACTTTTAGTTTTCACTACCATAAAAGTAAGTATTTTCAGGACCGGCGTGATGGCTCAGAACGCGCTTATCGGCAAGCCTAACCTGAGTGATTCCCGGAACCCACATGGTAAAAGAACAGACTTCTTGAAAGTTGTCCTTTGACCTCTACACTTACGCTGTGCCACACGTGTGCATGCATGCACACAATAAACACACATAATTTCAAGCATAAAAAGAGAATTTTCACATTCTGATTGAAGCTCGGCGTTGTGGCTCACGCCTCTAAGTCCAGCCTGGGCTACACAAGACCTTGTCACAAATAACAGGAATTGAAGCGGCTTTCGGAGAATGCTAGCCCCATTTGGCCTTTCCCGAGACCCGCTGTCCCTGAAGATGCAGGGCCGGGTCCCCGCTGGAGAGGAGCGGCCTCCTGCAGGCCGACGTGGGCCTTCACGCCGCGGAGTCCACCCGAGCCACGGCCGCCGACCAACACCAAGCTGGGTAGGCCCCGCTCGCCCCGCGGCCCTTGCTCGGCGCACAGGCCCCGGCAGGCCGGCCCTCACCTCACGCAGCAGCGCAGCTCCGCCGAGGCCCGCCCGGGTGATGGTACGGAGGTGGCTGCCGGGAGATCGCCCACGCCCTCCCCTGCCGCGCGCGCCCTCCCGGCCCTGCCCGCCAGGCCCGGCTGCACTCACCCCGTCGCTCCGCGCAGGCGCCGCTGCAGGCCGCGAGGGCGGGGGGTGGAGAAACCCCTGAACCCCAGGCTGAGGGCGTGGTCTGAGAGCGAGGCGGGCGTGGTTTCGTGCTGTGGGCGGGGCCTGATAACAGGACGCGGGCTGGGAGAGGCTAGCGGCCCTGCGAGGCCCAGCGCCCCCTGCGGGCGTCTCCCCACCGTGTCCCTCCCTTCCCCCCCTCCACCCCACTGTGCTCCGTGTTCTCCTACACGGCGGGGCCCTGAAGGCCGGCTGTGATCAATCCGCGGGGCTCCACGATCATTAGCGTTTCACCTGGAAGTATCTCTGCAGCCTGACGTCACACACACCGCGTGGTGGTGGCACTCAAGCCCTAACAAAGAGCATCCGGGCTAGATAAGTACAGGTCCGGGAAAAGGCGACACGTTTCGAGGCTTGTCCTCAGGCCACACCCTAGATTCGAGAGGCCTTGGGGATTGGAGGTGGGGTGAGAGAGGCTGAAGAAAATGGCCCAGCGGCTAAGCAAGAGTATATAAGAGTATTATTCCTCTAACAGAAAAAGCACCCACATGGTCACTCACAACCGCCTGTACTGTAATTCCAACTGCGGGGTTCTGATGCCCCCGCAGATGCACACAACACACACACCTAAATGCAAATAAATCCTAAAAGAGAAGTCTTGGTGGAGTGAACTGAGGCTATACAAAGGATTGGATTTCATCTTTTAAATACTTTTCGGACCTTCACAGTCAATGAGCTGATGGAAAAGAATTAAATTAAATGAACGTGCCAGGCGGTGGTGGCGCACGCCTTTAATCCCAGCACTCGGGAGGCAGAGACAGGTGGATCTTTGTGAGTTCGAGGCCGGGCTGGTCTACGCCCAGTCTACAAGAGTTAGTTCCAGGACGGCCAGAGCTGTTACACAGAGAAAGCCTGTCTCGAAAACCAAAATAAAAAAAAAGAAAGAAAAGAAAAAGAAAAAAATTAAATGAACATAATTGTGAACATAGTTTTTGAATTATCCCTTGGACTGGAGGAAGAGTTCAGTAGTGGTCTGTGCTTGTCAGGGTGAGAACTGAGGTTTGAGCCCTCGTCCTTACAAACAGTCTAGAGTGTGACTGAGTGTTTCCCCTCCCTCGGTGTTAAGAATGGACTCCAGGGGATGGAAAGAAGGCTCTGCTGTTAAAAATCTCTACTAGGAGACCCAGATTCAATTCCCAGGACCCACATGAGGCTCACAACTGCCTATGAATTCAGTTCTAGGTAATCAGACGCTGCATTCTGACCGTCATGTGCAGTACAAACACACGTAATGCTCAGACATACGTCCAGGGAAACACTCGTACACAAGAGAATAAAATATGTAAAAAACAAAACTGTTTTGTTTTTTTGAGACAGTTTCTCTGTGTAACAGTCCTAGCTGTCGTGAAACTTGCTTTATAGATCAGGCTGGCTTCGAATTCTCAATCTGCTTCTGAAGCACGATTAATAAAAACTAAGAGACAGAATTTGGAGTTCAACCTGAAGGTCAGAAAACCAAAATGGCCAGCATTGGCTCTTACCTCGACCTCAGTCTGAAAATGATGATCCTGCCTCCAGGAATCTCAAAATGGGACTGAGAGCTGTCTCCTCCCGTTTTATAATCCTCTCGAGTTCTGGGATTAAATGCGTGCAGCACTGCCACCTGGTTTCTATGATAAACTAGTGTGGCTTCTGGGATTAAAGGTGTGTGTCATCACTGCCTGGTCTGCAAGGCTGGCCAGTGTGGCTGTTTTAATTTCCCAATCCCGAGGCAAGTTTTATTTATTAAAATACAAATGAAATGCCACTACATGCCTCTGCCTTCTGAATGCTGGGATTGAGCATGTGCCACCACGTCTGGCTTTAAAAAAAAAAAAAAAACACTTAAGTAATGTAATTGCAGGCCTCCACCACTGAGCTGCCTCCCCAACCCCTAATCTGATGCCAGGGAAAGACATCAGGACAATTAGAAAAAAGGAGCTGTGTTACTTGGTTTTTTAATTTAGGCACCTGGCATTCAACCAATTGTAAGTGAATGGCTAAATTGAGTCAGGGTACCTTATTCCCAAGGTCACCTGCAAAGCCCCAGCTGCGGTTCCGTGTCTTGCCCCCTCTCATACACTGTGTTCTTGCTGACAGTCACCTGCTACTCAGGCAGTCTTTACTGACTGTCCCCACCATGACGGGAAATCCAGCTGTGCGGTACTGGAGAGACAGTGCTTGTTTGTGAGGTTCAGTTTAGTGACCTCATAACCCACAGGCGTTCTCAGCTTAGACAGATGAATATTCACAGACGTTAGTGTTTGTGGGGTTCAGTTTAGTGACCTCATAATCCACAGGCGTTCTCAGCTTAGACAAATGAATATTCACAGACGTTAGTGTTTGTGGGTTTCAGTTTAGTGACCTCATAACCCGCAGGCGTTCTCAGCTTAGACAAATGAATATTCACAGACGTTAGTGTTTGTGGGGTTCAGTTTAGTGACCTCATAACCCGCAGGCGTTCTCAGCTTAGACAAATGAACATTCACAGACGTTAGTGTGACCTGAACAAAGTAAGAAAGGATTTGCAGACACAATTCACTTCTAGTATACTTAGTGCCTGGCACAGAATAGGGAATCGATTTGAGTGATTGCTACAAGACTGTTGAATTCTTAAAGATGCTGCCGCGGATGTTGGCTTCAGTGTGAGTCCAGTGGTGGCAACAGGGGGCGCCATGCCACAACCGTCAGTTATAGTTTCTCATACTTGCCTGATCTGTCTTCTACGCAGCGGTTTTATTCCAAAGCATTTTACAGGCAAGAGTAAACACACATCCTTTTGTCTGCATCACTAAACAAACAAAACAAACAAACAAGAAAAGCTTGCTGGGTGCACCACGGAGTCGCCTACGTCATAGTATTTAGATGTCATGCATCATTGTCATAGATGATTAACTGGACTCTTTCTTGGTCTTTTTTCAAGCCTCCCCTTTTCTCCTTCCCCTTAGAGGGGCAGCTGGGTAAACTCTTGAAAGCCCTAGGACAACATTTTTACAGGAATATTTAACCGCCATCCTCCCAACCTTTTGCTACACGTGTATTATAGCTTGAGTTTTTCCTGATTACACAGGTGTGAGTTATATAGTAGACAATAGAACAGTATAAAGAATGAAAGAATTACCAAGTCCCACATCCCTGAACTGTGTATTTTGATCTGTGTCTGCTCATGCATGCACAAATATTTTCTCAAAATCAGATTATCATATTAAGTGGCAGCTTTTTTTTAAAGTTAATATAATATAAACATTCCTTATATTATTAAAGTCCTAGTGGTACCTTACATTTACTGTAAATGACAATATAAGTTAAACCATGGTATTTAAGCTGTTTGCACCTTTTCAACTACCTTGCCAAAGCAGGCATGGTGGTAAACGACTGTAATCCCACTTGTAAAGTGGAGGCAGAAGGATCAAAAGTTCAAGAACAGTCTCAACTACACACCAAGTTGGAGGCCAGCCTAGGCTGCAAACCCCTTGTCCCCACCTGTGTTCAATGAATATGCATTTGGATTCATTAGTGAGCCTCCTGCTTAGCATTTTAAGGAGACTGCAGTAACCATGGTAGAGGGGTTAATACAAGATCTTTTGAGCCTTTTAATGGCAGGCTTGAAAGGCCACTGGGGAAATCTTTTCAGTCCTCTGTGGACCATAACTGTCTGAAGTATTCCCATATTCTGAGTTTAGAAGTCCCAGCACCATTGCCCACCTTACTCTGAGGGCTCATGTTAGGCGTTAGGTTTAAGCTACGGTGCTTGAGAGAGCTGTACAACAGAAATGCCTCTAACCTGTAAGCAGCGCTGGCAAAGGACAGACAACTTCCTAGAATCCTGAGACTGTTGTTCAAGTAAATAGGCTTGGTTGCCCAACTGCGCAGGGCGTGCCTGACTACAAGTAGGTGGGAGGTACCTCTCAGGGTGTTTGTATCAGGACGCACGCTAGTCCCTGACTGGATGAAGGTGTGAAGGACAGAGCCTTGTGGGCTTTGCCTTTAAAAGCCCCTGACTAATGTAATTCAGCGCCATTCTCTGTAAATCCTGGGTGTGGACTTGGCCCGTGTCTGTCATTCTGACCGATATTCACTAAAGCTTGCTTCCAAATTTGGCATAAAAATTGTGGTAGAGGTCTTACTTTCGAACACTGGAATACTCCCCTGCTGTAAAGGTTAACTAGCCAGAGTGAGCAGCAGAGCTTCCCCTCACTGAAGACTAATCACTATAGAAAGATTGTTCATTGTAATTTTTGAAATTTCTACTTGTAGTGATAGGGCAGGACTCTATGCATATTTCCCATAATTCCCTTATCCTACCCTCTCCTTTTCTTACCCCTCCTCTTCCTCAGCCCCTTCCCCTTCCTCTTCTCTCCCTTCTTATTTCCTGACCACCATCTTTCTTCTTATTTTCTCCCAGGCTGTTCTGAGACTCTCCTATAACCCAGGCTGGCTTCAAACTCCTGATCCTCCAACCTCTGCTTCACAAACACAAGAGATCGTGCAACCACAGGCAGCTGGGAAATAGATACTTAACATCTGGGAAAGAAAGGAAAATAGAGAAAGAGCAAAGAAAGGGGAGGAGTGATGGAAGTTTGTACTGCACAGAGTTATCCATGTTGACTTAGATAAAGGGGCACTAGGCAGGCATTCTGTCAGCTGCGACATGGCCTGTCAACCACAGCAGCCTGGGGAGTCCCCCATCTTCTGGGAATCTTGGCTCTGGTAAAAACCCAGACCCTTAGCTTAAACACAGAAATGAATTTCAGGACTAATTAGTGTAACTGTCCTGGAACTATGTAGACCAGGATGGTCTCAAATTCATACAGACCCACCAGCCTTGGCCTCCCAAAGGCTGGGTTTAAAGGTGTAGGCCACTGCACCTGGCTTCAGACTCTCCTTGTGCCAGCAAGAAAACAGCTGTTATCTGCTCCAGCCAGGCTGATGGAAACAATTCCAGACTTCATCCTCCCCTAGGCCCCTGAACACTAAATGACCCTGGCACCTTTTTGACCCAAGCCAGAAGAGGAGGCTACCCTGGGTAGCCCCAAGGAGGGAGTGTTGTTACTGGGTTAAGGAGGCAAGGCGGTGGCTGGACCACATGCAAAGCTCATTGGATGTGGAGTGTGTTGTGATGGGTCCAACCTCTCTCTTTCTCTTGTAGTCATCGTTTCCTGATGCATTTATCTAATTATTCTTTATCAATAAAAAAACCAAGAGTCAGATATTGGGGTAAGAACCTGAAAGATGGGAGAAGGAGGGAGACATCACCAGTCGTCATCTACCTCTTCCATTGCTTCCTCCAAAAAGGGCAGCAATCCTCTCTCTTAGCCCCACCTTACTACTTCCTGTCTCCTTTCTGTCTACAGTCCTCCAAACCTCTATGGTTAATTGTGGTCAGCTAGTGGCTGGCTCCACCCTCTGACACTAAGCAAGCTTTATTTGTCAGAACACAATCAAAATATCACACAACGGTTTCCTTTGGGCCACCAGCTCACAAGTAATGACATGGAAACTTGTTAATTATGGAAGCTTGGTCTTTAGCTTAGGCTTCTCTCAGCTAGCTCTTATAATGTAAATTAACCCATTTATATTAATATACATTCTGCTATGGCTATGTGGTGTTACCTCTCTTCCGTCTTGCACCTCCTGTTTCCTCTCCGTGTCTGGTTCTGGCAACTTCTCTGATGCCTCCCTTCTTCCCAGTGTCCTTAGTCTGGCTCTCCTGCCTAACCTTACCCTGTACAGCTATTGGCCAGTCAGCTTCTTTATTAACCAATCGCAGCAACATATATTCATACAGTATAAAGAATTAGTCCACAACACATAACCTCAGAAATCATTTCATCCAATAGATTTTGTGTACAAGAAGCAGCGGAAGAGAGGACTCTCCCAAATGACGTGACTGATCCTCTTACTCAGAAGGTTGTGAGTGGCATGTTTACACTGTTCTGAGCCTCCATCACCTCAGAAAAAGAGACAGCTCCTTCCCGCCCCAGGTGGGAGACAAAGCTTGCACAGGAAGCTTCTGGAGCATATCCAACAAGATTCGCATTCTGTCACATGAAAATCCGTGGGGAACAGGATGGCCCCAGGGAGAGAGGGCTTTAGTCCTCTGGCTTCTCACTCACCGTGACTTGAATCCACGGTTCCTGGCTGCATCTCCTCTTTGCACATTTTAATCAATCAGTTTTGTTGAGACAGGGTGTTCTGTAGCCCTGACTGTCCTTGAACTCCTGAGCCTCCTGCTCAGCCTCCTAAAGTACTTGAATTGTGTGCCTGCTTTACTTGTATGCTCAGCTAACACTGTCTTTTAAGAATCTGTAATTTAAAAAAAGGAAGAAAGAAAGAAAGAAAGAAAGAAAGAATCTGTAGTTTTAACGCTTACGTTTAGGTTTTTGATCATTTTAAGGTAAGTTTTCCATATTGTGTGAAGTAGCATAAGGTTAATTTAACATTTTTAAATTATATATGGTGTGTGGGTGTGGGTGGGTGTGTGCGCCCTCCTGTGCATGCCACACTGAGGAAGTCAGAAAACAACATGCAGGAGTCTGTTCTCTCCTTCCATCATGAGTGCCAGGAATTGAACTCAGATCGTCAGGCTTGGCAGCAAGGGTCTTCACATACCCCGAACAGTCTCATCTGCCCACAGAAAGTCATTTTAAACTTAAAAATAAAAATAAGACAGGGTCTCTCTATGTAGTCTTGGCTGGCCTGGAACTTAGAGTGTAAACCAGGCTGGCCATGAACTCATAAGAGATCCACTTGCTCTTTGCCTCCTACATGCTGGGATCACTAGCATGGACATCATTTCCAAATACGCGGAACTATGAATCTTTTAAACTCATCAGTATGGAGGTTCAAATCTATATTAACTGGTCATGACTACATAAGGTGAGTTGGTGTAATAAGAAACTGAAGGGGGAGGTGCTGCCCGTATGCAGGCATGATGACAGAGATGGCTGAGGAGGACAGTCAGCTTCAGAGGCAAGGTCTTAGGTTGGTGCATTGTCCAGACGCTGAAGGGTGACTCTGCAATGCTGCCAGCTCTTAAAGGAAAGACATTAGAATGACTAGGGACGACAAAGGCAGGGGGACATTTCTAGATCCCCAAGGTTCTGCTCTGCTGTGGTCTAGACTGACTGTCCTCTCAGGAAACAAGAAAAAGACCCTGTGAGCTTCTTAGAGAAGGCATGGTTGCGCTGAGCAAAGTGACCATTGGAAAAGTAGCTTGAGCAGGCACAATGGTGCCTGACTGTGGGTAGAAGCAGGGGGACTGTAGGTAGACTTTTCTGTTCTGCCAGCCACTCCCCAAATAACCACACAGAGACTTCAAGTCATCCTTAGCTGTGTAGTAAAAGTTTGAGGTCAGCCTGGGCTGCTCACACCCTGGATCAACAGAGAAAGGGGGTGATCTGAATAGGTGAGTCCACCTTTGTTGTTGGTGTTTTGGTCTTTGAGCATTGGAGATTGGGCCTGTGGCCTTCAGCATGCTGAGCACAGAGCTCTGAGCAACAGGCAGTCCTTGAGCCTGCACTTTCCCCACGGAACACAGCTCCCTGAGGTAGCTGGTGAAAATGTTCCTGTCGTGGACAGTCCCTTGTCTCTGCCAGCTGCATTTCTTTTCCCTTTCAGTGATTCTCAGCCTGGGACCTAGTCATGGAAACTGATCAGATGAGATAACCAAGTTTAATTCGGAAGTTCAGGCACAAAAGGAAGGTCTGTCCTTGGGGATACGCCACCTCATTTCAGAGGCAAGAGACTAATTACAAGGGAATGCCTCAGCAGATTTAGAGGAGACGGAACTTACGGGGTAATTAGCATTTCCACCCTTGGGGAAGCATGGAGAAGTTTCATCTGACAGCTGTGAACTAAGTTACCCAAATCTTTTTTTTTTAAAGCTTTTTTAAAAAATTTATCTATTAAAGATTTCTGCCTCCTCCCCTCCATGGCCTCCCATATCCCTCCCCCTCCCCCAATCAAGTCCCCCTCCCTCATCAGCCTGAAGAGCAGTCCGGGTTCCCTGCCTTGTGGGAAGTCCAAGGACCTCCCACCTCCTTCCAGGTCTAGTAAGGTGAGCATCCAAACTGCCTAGGCTCCTACAAAGCCAGTACGTGCAGTAGGATCAAAACCCAGTGTCATTGATCTTGACTTCTCAGCTCATTGTCCGCTATGTTCAGCGAGTCTGGTTTTATCCCATGCTTTTTCAGACCCAGTCCAGCTGGCCTTGTTGAGTTCCCAATAGATCATCCCCAATGTCTCAGTATGTGGGTGCACCCCTCGCGGTCCTGAGTTCCTTGCTCGTGCTCTCTCTCCTTCTGCTCCTGATTTGGACCTTGAGATTTCTGTCCGGTGCTCCCGTGTGGGTCTCTGTCTCTGTCTCCTTTCATCGCCTGATGAAGGTTAATATTCAGGAGGATGCCTATATGTCTTTCTTTGGGTTCACCATCTTATTTAGCTTCTCTAGGATCACTAATTATAGGCTCAATGTCCATTATTTATGGCTAGAAACCAAATATGAGTGAGTACATCCCATGTTCCTCTTTTTGGGTCTGGCTTACCTCACTCAGGATAGTGTTTTCTATTTCCGTCCATTTGCATGCAAAATTCAAGAAGTCATTGTTTTTTACTGCTGAGTAGTACTCTAATATGTATATATTCCATACTTTCTTCATTCATTCTTCCGTTGAAGGGCATCTAGGTTGTTTCCAGGTTCTGTCTATTACAAACAATGCTGCTATGAACATAGTTGAGCATATACTTTTGTTGTATGATAGGGCATCTCTTGGGTATATTCCCAAGAGTGAGTTACCCAAATCTTATGTCCACTTTAATCTTGAAAAGATGAATTTGAGAATGCGCAGGACACATGAGAGACTAAGTGGGCACCCTCCATTTGCTTCTCAGAACTGTGTACCTGTTGAATTGTATGTTCTTTTATCTTCTCAAGTCTCCATATGTGTCTCTAGTTAGTCTGAAACTCATTATGTAAAGCTAGCTAGTCTTGAATTTGCAAGGACCCTTCTGCCTCTGCCTCCCTAAAGCTGGAATTACAGGCAGGCACTGCCAAACCAGTGTTTTCAGTGTCAGTCCTGACCCTATTCCCAGAATTTCTTTTGTTCTTCCTTTTTTTTTAAAAAAAAAATTATTTTATTTAATGTGTGTATGTGTGTGAGTGTGTGTGTTTGTGTGTGTATGTGTGTGAATTTGTGTGTATGTGTGTGAGGGTGTGTGTATGTGTGTCTGTGTGAATGTGTGTGTGAGAGTATGTAGTAATAAGGGCTGCGGGGCTGCGTCCCCAGCACCCCGGCTGCCCACATGGCTAGCTTATGCTCCAAAATAACAACGCACAAACTGTTTTCATTTAAACACTGCTTGGCCCTTTAGCTCTAGCCCTTACTGGCTAATTCTGATATCCCGATCAACCCATCTCTAATAATCTGTGAGAACCGGTCTTACCGGGAAGATTCTAGCCTAGTCCATCCTGGGTCGGAGCTTCATGGCGTGTGTCTGCCCAGGAGCCAGGAGCATGGCGTCTCTCTGAGGCGTCTGCTCCCGAGAGGAGAGCTGTCGAGCCTGAGCTCACTTCCTGTTCCTCCCAGCGTTCTGTTCTGTTTACTCCTCCCACCTATCTTCTAACCAATAAAATGGGCCAAGGCAGTTCCTTTATTAGCCAATGACCTTCCTCCATCAAGAGTATATGTGTATGTGTGTGTGTATGTGTGTGAGAGAGAGTGTGTGTGTGTGTATGTGTGTGTGTGTCCAGAATTTTGTGATGAGATGATCTGGGTAGCTTTCTGTTGCCTTAATATTCAAATGGAAGCTCAGAAACAGGAAAATGCTGTAAGGCATCTTCATAGGCAATGCCTTTATGAAAAGGACTCCAGTAGCATAGGAAATAGTGCCAAGACCTGACAAATGGAATTGCAGGAAACCATGAACATAGTGAATAGAGCCCATAGTATTAATTGATGCAGATGACCCAACCCACCGTGAGTGATGCCATTTGTCTTGGTCAATGTTCTGTTGCTATGAAGAGACACCATGACCACGGCAACTCTTATAAAAGAAAACATTTAATTAAGGCTGGTGTACAGTTTCAGAGGTTTCGTTTAGTATCGTCATGGCAGAAAGCATGGTGGCATGCAGGCAGACATGGTGCTGGAGGAGCTGAGAGGTCTACATTCTATAAACAGTCAGCAGGAAGAGCAAGAGAGAGCCACTGGGACTGGTTTGGGCTTCTGAATCCCTGAGGCCCACCTGCAGTGATACACTTCCTCCAGCAAGGGCATACCTACTAATAAGGCCACACCTCCTAATCTTTATCAAGTAGATCCACTCCCTGCTGACCAAGCATTCAACTCTCTGAGCCTATGGGAACATGCATGTGAACACAAGCATGCCATCCAGCACGTGTGCTGGCCTCCTTCCTCTGTGTGGGTCTCAGTGAGTATATGTCATAATTGTCTTTCTGGGTCTGGGTTACCTCACTCAAAATAATGTTTTCTAGCTCCATCCATTTGCCTGCAAAATTCAAGATGTCGTAATTTTTTTCTGTCATGTAGTACTCCATTGTATAAATGTACCACATTTTCCTTATCCATTCTTTGGTCGAGGGGCATTTAGGTTGTTTCCAGGTTCTGGCTATGACAAACAAAGCTGCTATGAACATGGTTGAGCACGTGCCCTTGTGGCACAACTGAGCATCCTTTGGATATACAAAAGTGGTATTACTGGGTCTTGAGGAAGGTTGTTTCCTAATTTTCTGAGAAATCACCACACTGACATCCAAAGGGGATGTACCAGCTTGCATTCCCACCAACAATGCAGGAGTGTTCCCTTTTCCCCACAACCTCTCCAGCATAAGTTGTCATCAGTGGTTTTGATTTTGGCCATTCTTACAGGTATAAGATGGAATCTCAGAGTTGTTTTGATTTGCATTTTTCTGATGACTAAGGATGTTGAATGTTTCCTTAAGTGTCTTTCAGCCATTTTAGATTCCTCTGTTGAGAGTTCTCTGTTTAGGTCTGTACTCCATTTTTTTTTTTATTGGATTATGTGATCTTTTGGTGTACAATTTCTTGAGTTCTTTGTATATTTTGGAGATCAGACCTCTGTCTGATGTAGGGTTAGTGAAGATCTTTTCCCATTCTGTAGGCTGTCGTTTTGTCTTGTTGACTGTGTCCTTTGTTTTACAGAGCATTTCAGTTTCAGGAGGTCCCATTTATTAATTGTTTCTCTCAGTGTCTATGCTGCTGGGGTTATATTTAGGAAGTGATCTCCTGTACCAATGAGTTCATGTGTACTTTCCACTTTCTTGTCTATAAAGTTCAGTGTGGAGGTCTTTGATCCATGTGGACTTGAGTTTTGTGCATGGTGATAGATATGAGTTTATTTTCGTTCTTCTACATGTTGATATCCAGTAATGCCAGCACCCATTGTTATATATGCTTTCTTTTTTCCATTTGATATTTTTTACTTCTTTATCAAAAATCAGGTCTTCAAAGACGTGTGGATTGATATCCGGGTCTTCAATTTGATTCCATTGGTCCTCCTCTCTGTTCTTATGCCAGTACCAGACTGTTTTCAGTACTATAGCTCTGTAGTAGAGTTTGAAGTCAGGGATTGTGATGCCTCCAGAAGTTCTTTTATTGTACAGGATTGTTTTGGCTATCCTGGGTTTTTTTGCTTTTCCATATGAAATTGAGTACCTTTTTTTTTTTGAGGTCTTTGAAGAATTTTGCTGGGATTTTGATGGACATTGTGTTGAATCTGTCCCACTTTTATTTTAAATAAACATTTTAAATATAGTTGTTAAACGTGTGCAAGTTAAGTGAATATAAATAAGAGAAAAACATTTTTTGAGACAGGTTCTCTCACTATGTAGTTCTGATTGGCTTGGAACTTATTATGTAACTGGGCAATGGTAGCTTTGGAGCCTGTCCTGGAACTAGCTCTTGTAGACCAGGCTGGCCTTGAATTCACAGAGATCGGCTTGCTTCTGCCTCCTGAGTGCTGGAATTAAAGGCGTGTGCCACCACCGCCTGGCTAGTTATACATTTTAGAATTTAGATATTTCACTACAATTTCTACACTTTGTAGCCCAGATTGGCCTCAATTGCAACCATCTTGCCTCTGTTGCCCAGATGTTGAGATCATAGGCAAGTACCACCATGCCCTATTGACTACCTCCCAGATGTTGAGGTCATAGGCATGGACCACCACACCCTTTTGACTACCTCCCAGATGTTGAGGTCATAGGCATGGACCACCACACCCTTTTGACTACCTCCCAGATGTTTAGGCCATAGGCATGGACCACCACACCCTCTTGACTACCTCCCAGATGTTGAGGTCATAAAAGGCATGGACTACCACACCCTCTTGACTATCTCCCAGATGTTGAGGTCACAGTCATGGACCACCACACCCTCTTGACTACATCCCAGATGTTCAGACCATAGGCATGGACCACCAAACCCTCTTGACTACCACCCAGATGTTGAGGTCACAGGCATGGACCACCACACCCTCTTGACTAATTCCCAGATGTTGAGGTCATAGTCATGGACCACCACACCCTCTTGACTACCTCCCAGATGTTGAGGTCACAAGTATGGACCACTACACCCTCTTGACTACTTCCCAGATGTTGAGGTCATTGTCATGGACCACCACACCCTCTTGACTACATCCCAGATGTTGAGGTCACAGGCAATGACCACCACACCTTCTTGCCTACCTCCCAGATGTTGAGGTCACAGGCATAGACCACCACACTCTCTTGACCACTTCCCAGATGTTGAGGTCATAGGCATGGACCACCACGCCCTCTTGACTACCTCCCAGATGTTGAGGTCACAGGCATGGACCACCAAGCCCACTTGATTTTGTTATTTGTTTCTTTTCTGACAGGCAGGGTCTCTCTCCTTGCTCTGGCTGTTGTGGAACTCACTATGTAAACTAGGCCAGCCTCAGACTCACAGAGATCCACCTACCTTTGCCCCTGTCCCTGCCTCCAAAGTGCTGATATAAGGCACGTGCTTCGCACTCAGTTGACCTAGTTTCAATGTTAAAGATTAATGGGGTGATCTTCAAGGTCATAGATATGGCTCTGGAAAATAAACCAAGTTTATTTCATCATTATAATTAATCATCCTTAAGCTTTGGTCAAAGGAGACCCACAGTATGCATGGTGGGAAAGGAATCTGGCCTCTTGTGGGAGGTGAGGGTGGAGCCTGGGGTGGGAGGCTGGGTGGGGTGACTGTCTTGAATCCGTCCTGTTCCTAGCTTCATGGCTCACTAAAGAGGTTCCTGTATGTTTACTTCTCCAAAGTTCTTCCATAAATCCCTTTAGTAACCCCACACAGGCTGTGACCCTGCCATCTCCAGGGGAGGAAGCTGATTTGCACAGAGACAGCCCGCTGCACACTCCACACAGCCCCCGAATCTGTGACCAACCCAAGCCAGGGGGTGACTGTCTTGCCCCTGCCCTGGCCCTGTGGGAGGAAGAAGCTGGCAGATCCAAAAGGGTTACCAGCTGGCTCCGGTGACTCACAACTGTGGGTCCAGGGCAGTGAATAAAAAGACAGATGACTCAGACTTTAGCGGGGCGCAGGGAGATCCGCAGCAGCTCTTTACGACAGAGAGCAGCGAAGCTGAGCCCAGCTAATGTAAACCCCCTTCTAGTGGAGGGGCACTACTGGATGGGCCTCTTTTGAGACAGGGTATCATGTTGCCCAGGCAGGTCTTGGACTCCTGCTCGCCCGTTTTCTGCCTCCCCAGTGCAGGGATTACAGAAACCTTGTGTTTGCTTCTTCTTCCCAACCAGTCTTTCCCCGTGCCTAGCTGTGGCCTGTTCTCCATTCCGTAGGCTTTTCCTTGCCACTAAGTTCTCAACTCGGTGTGTTTGTGCTGCCGTTTCCCATGACTTCCTCCGACTGGGCTTGCTTCTCTTTCTTCTGCACATTCAAGTACTTGGATTAACCATGCTTGGGCCTCTATTTCTTATGTCTTCCCACAGAATAAAAGGGTCTGATAGGCAGGAACTTCTCCGCTCAAGCACACAGTTATACTGAGGGCTGGAAAGTCCTGGCTAATGTGTTGACTCACTAGACCCTTTCTGAAATGTTCCTGCTTGGCCTGCATTGCTGAGGCCACAGCATATTGTGCTGACCACAGGCCTAGAGGGCGTGATGACTCTAGTGCCCACTGAAGCAGAGGGCAGATGGCTGGGCCTGCGTACTCTTTCCCAGCATCCTCTGCTTTACCTGTGGGCAGGCTTCTGTCGAGGTCTCCCTTCTTGCTGTCCTAACATTTTTTTTTTGAACAGGATCTCCCTACATAGTCAGAATGTCCTGGAACTCATTATTTAGACCAGGCTGGCTTCGAACTCATCGAGATTAACCCGCCTCTGCTTCTACCTCTGGTATATGTGGTGGTATAAGCCTATATGCTGGTGTTGCTTCAACTTTGAGAGTCTGACCCAGAGTAGTTTATTCTAGGCATATTTAAATGCAGCACAGTTTGGGAAAGAGTTTCTTGGTTATAGTGAGCTCAGTCCCATGTGTCCAAAGCTTAAGACTCGCTTACTTTGAAACTTTTTTATAAAGTACAAGTGACGTCTTCCATAAAGATACCTCCTATAGAGTAAATGAGAAAACAATCTCAAGTTTAGGGTCTGGGGGAGGATGTGGGGTGGCCTTGGCTACACAAATACTGAAAAGGTCACTAGGCTATTAACCACATCCACCCCAGCCTTCTGGGCAGAAAACAGGTTGTACGTCTCGTCTCTCCCTTTGAAGAGACAATCCCATGTATTTGATGTTCTTGGTTCTGCTGGTGCTTATCTGTGAGAACAAGGACCTCCGTGCCTCCTACAGCTCAGCGATGACTGTCTCACCCTGACAAAGTCAAAAATCCAAACTAAATTCTTCCTCACTTAAGTTGTTCTTCAGGGACAATATTGCTTTGTTTTTCATTATTTTTTTTTGTTTGACTTTATGTGTATGAATGTTTTGTCTGGCTGTATGTTGGTGTACCATATGCATGCCTGGTGCCCATAGAGGACGGAAGAGGGCATTGGATGCCATAAGACTGGAGGTACAGGTGGTTGTGAGCACCATATGGGTGCTGGAAATTGAGCCTGGGTTTTCTGGAACAGCAGCCAGTGCTCGTAACCACTGAACCAATTCTCTAGCCCATCGCCGAGTCTCAGAAATTCTTGGAAATCAGGTAATGATATAAATGATATAAATGTAATGACGATTTTTGAGATAGAATTCTCACGTAGCACAGGACATTCTCAAACTCTCTCTGTAGTTGAGGATGGCCCTGAACTCTGACCCTCTTGCCTCTACCTTCTGACTGGGAAATAGAGGTGTGTGTGTTATTGTGTCTGCTGTAAAGCTAATTTTTTAAAATATTTATTTATTTATTTATTATGTATACAATATTCTGTCTGTATGCCTGAAGGCCAGAAGAGGGCGCCAGACCTCTTTACAGATGGTTGTGAGCCACCATGTGGTTGTTGGGAATTGAACTCAGGACCTTTGGAAGAGCAGGCAATGCTCTTAACCACTGAGCCATCTCTCCAGTCCCTGTAAAGCTAATTTTAAAGATTAAATTGATTAATATTATGACTATTGAGTGCATGCTCATGATCTGTTTGTGTAGGTGTGTGGAGTTGGCTCTCTCTTTCCACCTTTTCCTGTTGTCTGGTCACAGAACCCAGGTCACCCAGTCTTGGCCAAATGACCCTTTACCTACTGAGTCATTTTGCAGGGTTGTAAAGCTAATTCTTTTAACCAGAACAGACAATTAACCAGAAAAGCTGCTATGTTAAACCTGTACCCTAACATAATTTTTAGAAAAAAAAAAAGCATTGTGTCTGGGACAGAACATTTCCTCTTGTTATGTGTAATGTATTAGATATGTCTGTCTCCAATTACATCAAGTCCCTGAGGGCTCGGGACTTTCCATAGCCTTTTGGTCTCTATGACAATGCGCCTTGTGGCCTCAGAGGAAGCACAGGTGACAGGTGGTGCAGGTGCCAGGCAATGTTGGGGGAGACTTGTTGACTGCAGAATCGCACAGGTACATGAGCATCTGTGCCCGAGTGCTCCGCTTTGCCTGCCAGCCCAGCCAGACTGCCTGAGTCCCCACCTCTCTAGGAAACTTCTACAAGTCCTGCAGCTCTGGATGAACCAGAGAGAGCTCCTGGTGGCTGTGGCTCAGCAGAGAGTTGGGAACTCCCTCTGGAACCCCACTTCTGATGATGCTCAAGCTTCCTGAGCTCTAGAAGGGCACGGCTCAGGCAAGCAGCATCCATTCTGTTCAGCCGCAGGCCTCATGCAGCCCTTCAGCATCCCGGTCCAAATCACACTGCAGGGTGGCCGGAGGCGCCAGGGGAGGTAAGTCCCCACCGGAATCTCCCACTAGAATTCATCCTGTCGAACAAAGCTATGTGCACTTCTAGAGGACAGGCTCAGATTGGAGGCTCAACTTGGTAGGTGCTTTGAGGAGGCCAGGTTTGCAATGCCTCCAGGCACCCGCAAACTACACCCTCTTATTCCCCAACCCCTCTCCCATATATCTCCTACCCCATCCCACCACCACCTTTGGTTGTCTTTTTGAGACAGGATCCCAGGTAGATTAGCTGGCCCCAAGTTCTCTATACAGTTAAGAATGATCTTTCTGCCTCCACTTCCCCAGTGCTGGGATTACAAGTATGGACCCATGTACCTGGAGCACGGGTGATGGAGGCAGGCGGTGTGGGCTCTGGATCCCAGCTCTCAGGCAGTGCTCAATACCTTTTGTGTGAAGGAATGAAGAAATGACACTAGCCTTTGGCCTCAGTGGTGAAGTCTAGGCAGCTGTAAGATTCTGGGTGTCTGCCACCCTTCTTCTTATCTTGAAATAGTGACACTTACCTATGTGTGCCCTAGCACAGGGATAAACCATCCTTGAACTCTCTAAACTAGACAAAACTCTGTGTCCTGTGTACATTAGCTTTTTTATATTATTATTTTTGGTTTTGTTAGTTTGGGGGGGTTGTTTGTTCATTTGGTTGGTTTTTGTTTTTTGAGGCAGGGTCTCCTGTAGCCCAGGTTTGACAGCAAACTTTCTGAGGCTGACCTTGAACTCCTGATCTTCCTGCCACCACTTCCCCAGTAGAGAGGTGGCAGGTGCGCACCACCCAGCTATGCTGCAGAGAGGAGGAAGTGAAAAGGATCATTTTAGGGCCCCAACTCCCCCAGGGTGTGCAAAGCAGAAGAGTTTTAAGCTTCAGGGAAGTAGGGCACCCACGCCTGCAGTCAGCAACGGGCAGAGGAAAGGAGAGCAGTGCCTGGGGTTTTGAGTAAAGAGATATTAAAGATGTGCTGGCATGTTCTTGGGAGGGGAGCGCCTTGAGGCCGAGCTCTCCTACCACAGGAAGCTTGCTAGTAGGAGCTGGTAGCGGCTCGCCACTCACCTTAACTACCCTCCTGGGATGGGGTGTGAAGAAGAGGGAGGGGGGCGGATGGGTTGGGGATGAGATTCAGGCAGGTAGGAGGGTCAGACCACAGAGCAGAGAAAGTCTCTGAGCTATGGACTAATGCTTTTATGAGCAATTACAGTGAGTCTCTGCATGGCGCGAGATTGAGCAGCGACCAAGCCAGCAAGTGAAAGTTAGATGCTGCTCATGACAAGGAAGACAGCCAGTCTGTCCCCCGTACTGCTCATGATGTGGAAGACAGCCAGTCTGTCCCTGCACTGCTCACGACTTGGAAGAGTCAGTCTGTCCCTGCACTGCTCATGACTTAGAAGACAGTCAGTCTGTCTCCACACTGTTCATGACATGGAAGACAGTCAGTCTGACCCCACATACCTGCATTTCACTTTCATTCCTGATATGCAGAGCTGGATAGTGCTCTTTGCTCCCACCCTGAACTTGGTGGTGGCTTTTATTCAACCTCATCTGCTGTTTCGAAAAAAAAGTTAAGCAGTTTTGTAATTAAAAACAAACACCCAGAAGGGGGTGAAAACAATGACCAAAGTCTTTTTTTTTTTTTAACAGAAACCAATTTCCAGAAGGTGCTAGTTGGATATGCCCCATGCCCAGAGTCACAAATGCAGGGGAATTCTTGCCAAGTGAATTGTGGCACGTGGCTGAGCTATAGTGAGCCTTTAAGGAACAGTTCTTACACAGTTCCCATGTCAAAGGGCAAGGCTGCTGGCTTCTGTCCCAATCACACCCAGAAAGCTAGGCAGCCAGCAAGCTAGCCTGCTCATGTGCACCGGAACTGCTGCTGTGCTCAGGACTGGTGGGAAAGTTGCCCTCTGCAGGGAGGACTGAGTAGGGAGGAGGACAGGGCAGGGAGGACAGGGTAGGGAGGAGGACAGGGCAGGGAGGATTGGGTAGGGAGGATTGGGCAGGGAAGACAGAGCAGGAGGATAGGGTAGGGAGGACAGGGCAGGGAGGACTGGGTAGGGAGGACTGCGTAGGGAGGACAGGGCAGGGAGGATTGGGCAGGGAGGACTGGGTAGGGAGGACAGGGCAGGGAGGATTGGGCAGGGAGGATTGGGCAGGGAGGACGGGGCAGGGAGGACAGGGCAGGGTGAACAGTGCAGCAAGGACAGGGCAGGAGTACAATAGGGAGGACAGGGCAGGAGTACAATAGGGAGGACAGGGCAGGAGTACGATAGGGAGGACGGCAGGAGTACGATAGGGAGGACGGCAGGAGTACGATAGGGAGGACGGCAGGAGTATGATAGGGAGGACAGGACTGGAGTACGATAGGGAGGACAGGACTGGAGTACGATAGGGAGGACAGCAGGAGTACGATAGGGAGGACAGGACTGGAGTATGATAGGGAGGACGGCAGGAGTACAATAGGGAGGACAGGACTGGAGTATGATAGGGAGGACGGCAGGAGTACGATAGGGAGGACAGCAGGAGTATGATAGGGAGGACGGCAGGAGTACGATAGGGAGGACAGGACTGGAGTATGATAGGGAGGACGGCAGGAGTACGATAGGGAGGACGGCAGGAGTACGATAGGGAGGACGGCAGGAGTACGATAGGGAGGACAGGACTGGAGTATGATAGGGAGGACGGCAGGAGTACAATAGGGAGGACGGCAGGAGTACGATAGGGAGGACAGGACTGGAGTATGATAGGGAGGACGGCAGGAGTACAATAGGGAGGACAGGACTGGAGTATGATAGGGAGGACGGCAGGAGTACGATAGGGAGGACAGCAGGAGTACGATAGGGAGGACAGGACTGGAGTATGATAGGGAGGACGGCAGGAGTACGATAGGGAGGACAGCAGGAGTATGATAGGGAGGACGGCAGGAGTACGATAGGGAGGACAGGACTGGAGTATGATAGGGAGGACGGCAGGAGTATGATAGGGAGGACAGCAGGAGTACGATAGGGAGGACGGCAGGAGTACGATAGGGAGGACAGGACTGGAGTATGATAGGGAGGACGGCAGGAGTATGATAGGGAGGACAGGACTGGAGTACGATAGGGAGGACAGGACTGGAGTACGATAGGGAGGACAGCAGGAGTATGATAGGGAGGACAGCAGGAGTACGATAGGGAGGACAGGACTGGAGTATGATAGGGAGGACGGCAGGAGTACGATAGGGAGGACAGCAGGAGTATGATAGGGAGGACAGCAGGAGTACGATAGGGAGGACAGCAGGAGTACGATGGGGAGGACGGCAGGAGTACAATAGGGAGGACAGGGCAGGAGTATGATAGGGAGGACAGGGCAGGAGTACGATAGGGAGGACAGCAGGAGTACGATAGGGAGGACAGGACTGGAGTATGATAGGGAGGACAGCAGGAGTACAATAGGGAGGACGGCAGGAGTACGATAGGGAGGACAGGGCAGGAGTACGATAGGGAGGACAGGACTGGAGTACGATAGGGAGGACAGCAGGAGTACGATGGGGAGGACGGCAGGAGTACAATAGGGAGGACAGGGCAGGAGTACAATAGGGAGGACAGGATAGTGTGAATAGGGCTGGGAGGATGACAGGGAGGACAGACCAGGGAGGACTGGGTGGGAGGACAGGAAAGGATGATAGTGCCACAGAGGACACTTGTTGATGTCTCCAGGATATGAATATTCTTGGCAAAAGATAAATGCTATTGACTCATCTCACTGACTAGATGAGACCATTCTTAACCACTTTGAGATCCTGGGATGAAAAGTGCTTGACATTCCACTGAGCTCATCCCAGACGGAGCCTTTACAGTCTCAGCAACTGAAGACAAGCTAATAACATCCAACTCAGAGGATGCAGGCAAGAACTGGACATCTTATCTGATTGACAGACTGATGTTAAATCATCAGTAGAAAAAATTTTCTACAAAGAATTGTTAATGACATAGAAATTAAACAAGAAATACAATAATAAAAAACCCTAAGTGATCTAATGTGGTCAGATTTGTTTAAAACAATATAAAGACAAGAATAATCCAGGAAGGGAATTGTACTTAAAATGCAAAGTTGAGGAGCTGGAGAAATGGCGTAGTAGTTAAGAGCATTGGCTGCTCTTCCAAAGGACCAGGTTTGGTTCCCAGCACCCTCACAGTGCCTTGCAACCCTCTGTAGCTCCAGTTCCAGGGGATGCAATGGCCTCTTCCAGCCTCCAGTGGCACCAGGCATGAATATGGTGCACAAAACACTCGAAGGAAAAACATTTATACATATAAAAGCAATTGCTTTAATGGCAGACTTGGGGCTGGAGAGATGATGGCTCAGTGGGTAACATTGCCCACTGCTCTTGCAAAGGGCTGAGGTTCAGTTCCCGGCCCACATTAGAGAGCTCACAAGCACCTGCAACCCCAGCTCCAATGGGATCAATGCCTCTCTCTCTGCCTCTGTTGGCATTTCTCAAGTATGCACACACGTGTGTGCGTGTGTGTGCGCGTGCATGTGCGTGTGTGTGCGTGTATGCGCATGTGTGTTAACAAGTCTTAACAAAGAAAGAAAAATCAAGGAAGGAAGAAAGGAGGGAGGGAGGAAGGGAGGGAGGGAGGGAGGGGGGGGGGAGGGAGGGAGGGAGGGAGGGAGAGAGAGAGAGAGAGAGAGAGAGAGAGAGAGAGAGAAGCATGTTTCCTTTCAATTTCCCCACAGTTTTCAGGTTTCCCACACGGATGAGCTGGAAGGTGAGTCACACTCACTGATGGATGCTCTTCTGTCTACTGCCATTTCGTGGTCCATTCTGTGGCCGGGTCATAACTGTGCTCACGGAGAATGCGCAGCCTACATCCATCACTTAGAGAAGTGACTGCTTTTATCCCTTATGCTTCTTCATTTTCTAAAAGGCTTTTGGACTTCTAAAAAGTGTGTATGAATGTTTTGACTACATGTATTAATGTGCACCATGTGTGTTCTTGGTTCCCTTGGAGGTAAAACGTGGGCTTCGGATGCCCTGGACTTGGAGTTATGGATGGTTGTGAGTCACTGTATGGGTGATGGGAACCAAACCCAGATCCTCTGTAAGAGCGATAAATGCTCTTAGTGGTGAGACACATCTCCCTCCAGACCCTTTCATATCTTTGTTTATGAACTACTTACAGAGGGTGTAAAAAGATATCAAATAGGACAGTGGATTGGATCTGTTTATCACACTTCTGTCAATGAGGCAGTAATACTGGGTATATATAAATTAGAGCAGAATCTTCCAGAGGAATTAATCAATGTTATACCATCTTTACATTTAATATAGATTTTTAAGGTTCATATCACTGTTCTCTCCCCCCCATGTGTGTGTGTGTTTGTGTGTGTGTGTGTGTGTGTGTGTGTGTGTGTAAGAGAGACAGGAATAGAGACGTGTGTGTGCCCTTGGAACCCAGAATAGAGTGTCAGATCCCTCAGATCTGGATTTACAGGCAGTTGTAAATTTTTAACACAGGTGCTGGGAACCAAACTCAGGTTCTCTGCAAGAGAGCCAAGGTAGAAGGATCATAAGTTCAAGGCCAGCCTATTCACAGAGGAAGACCCTGGCTCAAGCAGTTAATCAACCAACCACACAAGCAAATGTAGAGCCAGAACACTGACTGCCAAGTCCCCAAGGATTGCTGACACTCGAGGGGCAGCTGGGATGCCCTTCCTCTCCTCAGCATCCTGGTTTAGAAAGAGTTTTAATGTGGGTTCCCGTGAAATGGTATGTGTACCACGTCTGCATTCCCTGACACTGAATCTCAGATCCTTTGGAGTTCAGGCTTCAGCTGGGTGGTGAATTAAATTCTGTGCTTGGATAGACCTGGGTGTCAGAAGGTGAAACTTTACTCTGTTTTTTGTTCTATGGGCTTTTTCTTTCATTTTTCCCTTCCTTCCTTCCTTCCTTCCTTCCTTCCTTCCTTTTTTCTTTCTCTCTTCTTTTTTAAATAAAATACAATCTTGTCTAGGTCAGCCTCAAACTCATGGTCTTCCTACCTCAGCTACCTGGGGGTGGGTTCTAAAAGCTTATAGTAACATGTCCAAGATAGGGTTCCCATTTTCAGATGCTTTTAGTCCTTTGTGGCTTTCTCTTTATTTTTAAGTTAGTCTACATTGACTATGTACTCAGTTGGGGTAGGTAGGCAGTTTGCCACATGGCTGAGGTAGAAGCCTATTGCTTCTACAGTCATAATCAATCTGTTGAATGCAGACAGTATTCTAGTTCCCCTCTACCCGATGTCCTCTGTGTTACTGCATAAACTATCCTCTCGAAAGGGAATCTATATGCAAATTTTCAGTGACTACATTATCACACTCTCTATGAAGTCACTTCCTTACAACGGGGCTCTGTGACTGTCAGTTTCTCACACATACTTGGTATAAAGTGGGCAGAAGTAGAAGGGACGACATATCTGGCCTGGGATGAGCAGGATCTGGCAAGTCAGGCCGTTTTCATGGAGTGTATGCAGTGAGCATATTAAAAGCACCACAGAAAGGGCTGGCGAGACGGCTCAGTTGGTACAGCGCGAGGACCCATGCTTGATCCCTCAGAAGACACAAAAACCCAGACATTGCTGGAGGCCAGCACAGGAGCATCTCCAGGCTTGCTGGCTGACTGGAGCCACAGCCCCAGGTCCCATGGAGAGACCATGCTTCAAACAGAAAGGGGAGAGGGCTGGAGAGATGGTTTCACTTGCTGTGAAAGCAAGCGGACTTGACTTCAAACCCCCTGAGCCCATGTAAAAGCTAGGTTCAGTGCTCGGTGACTGAAATCCCAGTGGTTGTTGTTGTTTCGGCTTTTTGTTTTTCTCTGTGAAACAGTCCTGGAACTCACTCTGTAGACCAGGCTGGCCTCGAACTCACAGATTCGCCTGTCTCTCCCTCTCAAGTGCTGGGATTAAAGACCCGTGCCACCACTACGCAGCCCCAGTGCTCTTATACTGAAATGGGAGGCTGAGACGGGAGTCTCCAGAGGCTCCTAGCCTGGCATATGGAGTGCTTAAACGAAAATGAAAGAAGCCAGGCAGTGGTGGCACACGCCTTTAATCCCAGCACCTGGGAGTCAGACACAGGCAGATCTCTGTGAATTCGAGGCCGGCCTGGTCTACAAGAACTAGTTCCAGGACAGCCAGGACTGTTAAACAGAGAAACCTTGTCTCGGTGAGAAAAAAAAGAAAGGAAAGAGAAGAAAATGAAAGAGACATGTCCTCTG
Source organism: Microtus oregoni (assembly GCF_018167655.1). NCBI lineage: Eukaryota > Metazoa > Chordata > Mammalia > Rodentia > Cricetidae > Microtus > Microtus oregoni. The sequence goes on along the minus strand of NW_024543069.1, from coordinate 39,602,879 downwards.
ATCCTACATGGAGGTGTGTACCAAAATGCGCTCTCTCTCTCTCTCTCTCTCTCTCTCTCTCTCTCTCTCTCTCTCTCTCACACACACACACACACACACACACACACAGGGCAGGGGAGGGTATTAAAAATTGCCAAACAGGGCTGGTAAAATCACTCAATGGGAAAGGGTACCAAACACCACCCCTGGTAACCTGAATTCTGAAGTAATAAGGGCGGCGGCAGGGCTGCGTCCCCAACACCCCAGCCGCCTGCCCGGCTAGCTTATGCCAGAAATAACAACACGAATACTGTATTCTTTTAATCACTGCTTGGCCCATTCTCTTCTAGGCTAATTCTCACATATTAATTTAGCCCATTTCTAATCATCTGTGTGTAGCACCCCAAGGTGTGCTTACCAGGAAGATTCTAGCCTATGTCCATCCTGGGTCGGAGCTTCATCCCAGGAGCAGGGCATGGAGTCTCTCTCAGGCATCTGCTCCAGAGAGCAGAGCTGTCGAGACTCTGAGCTCACTTCCTTTTCCTCCCAGCATTTTGTTCTGTTTACTCCTCCCACCTATCCTCTAACCAATAAAATGGGCCAGGGCAGTTCCTTTATTAGCCAATGACCTTCCTCCATCATTTCCCCTTTTTCTGTTTAAACAAAAAAAGGCTTTAACTTTAACATAGCAAAATTACATATAACAAAACAGTTATCAAGTAAAAGTTACAATAATCTTTATCATAACTAAGGAAAACTATAACTATAACTAACTATTCTTAACTCCATCAAAGACTCCTGAAAGATATAATATTACCTAAGTAAACAAGAACTAAGAAACTTCAAACTCTAGAAATGACAAAGACATCTCGCTGCCTGGACAGTCACCCAAAGTTCTTTTGTACCGTTGGGGCATCCATCTTCAGCCTTCAGGCCCATGGTATCCAGCAGACATTTCCATAAAGCAGGAAAATTCAAAGTCAGTTCAGTCACTATCTGTTGTGTCCTGCAGAATGTCTCGCAGACTCTTTCATGAATCAGGAACCCCGAAAGATCATCTCACCTTAGGCAAGTTCAGTAGTCCTCTCTCTGCGGGTTCTCTGTGTCCAGTTTATGCAGTAGTCCAGGCAAGAGCAGTTTCTTGCCCAAATGGCTATCAAACTCCATCAGGTGCCTCTTCGATGCCCATCTTCCTCTTGAAGTAGATTGGTGCTGCCAGGAGCAGAGTGTCTCATTGTCATGAAAAGTCCTCAGTTATTAAAACATCAAATGTCCTATTCTGTAATCTTTGAAAGACATGAAGAATGTCTATCTAAAATATATCTCTATATATCTAGAAAATCTAACTAACATGACTACAAGCTTTACTATTATCGATGATTCTCCATTAACAACCTATATTTCTTAATTATACAGTACATATTTAAATGAACTACACAATCACAATACCTTAATCAAAATCAGAAACACTTATACATATAACAAAATTGACCTTAAATCTCTATCAATAAAGCAAAATCTATACTAATGCAAATTATTCATATCTATATCATATCCCCCTTTAAATGTAAAAGAACATTTATAAACCATATTTGGGAACATGGACGCAGTTTTTTCTCTCCAAGCTGCTTCTTGCTGAATGGGGGCGTCGTTAATTAGGTCTTTCATGGTATAACCTGTGTGCTAGTTTCATCTCAGTTGGCAGTTGAGAGAAGCAATTTTTTGAAGGCGTTCACACCAACCCTTCAGGAGGGCGTGGTCCATCATACCAAATCGGAATAGAAGAAATGAACAGCGTCTCATCCTCTGTGAAAACAAAATAAGAAACTCCTTTTCAAAGTATCATATCCTTAGATCCAAACTCAAAATATCTATGTTGGATTAGTTCAGAAGCATTTATAAACAAATATCTTTTAGTAGCTTTTGCTCTTTCCTCAGCATTCAAATAATTTAAAGAGAGCATAATAGCATACAGTATCAAAATTCTCTGTGTATTTTCCATCTTTGTGCAGCTTTGTTTTAACCTCTATTTTGTTTATTTTTACTTTTAACTCTTTGCTTTATGAGACAGGTTCTCTGTATCTTTGACCTGAAGTAACTCTGTAGACCAGGCTGTCTTTGAACTCTCAGAGATCCGCCTGTCTCTGCCTCCCAGGCATTTGGGATTAAAGGTGTACACTAATACACCTTGAACTCACAGAGATCTGTTTGTCTCTGCCTTCTAGGCACTGGGATTAAAGGCGTGTGCTACCACACACAACAACTCTCTTCCTTTTTTTGTTTTTTACTTTAAGAACTTCAACTTTTAGTCTGCATATATTTTTAACACACTGTAAACCATTTAAAAATTTTCTTTGTCTTTGAATCTCTCTTTACTGTATATCTCTCTTTTTTTGACCACATGAGTCTTTAATTTACCAAGCAATGTCAGTAGGATTAAAGGCGTGGCTTTGCCAGCTAGATCCAGTCCATTCCTTAGCTTTCCAGCCTCATGGCGGATATACAGGCTGTAGCCATGTTTACTGCAACAACTGTATGGCATTTCAAGGTCCCTGCCAGCCAGCGAGCTACAACAGACAACACTCAAGTCCTCTCTCGGTAGCCGGCCCTCCTGCCTCAAACAGTCAGAGTTTGCCCTGGCAGGATGGCCCAGAAAGCCGGCATTTTTAAACGGCGCAGCTTTTTTCCTGCTACGGCTGAAAACCGAAAAGCATGCGTTCAGCTTTTCGTCAACACCGTTTAAGTGTTTCGTGGCAGGACCTCTTAATGAGCTGCAGGCTTTGCAGCTAAAGCTGAGTCAGGAAGCCTCTCTCAGATGAGGCGCTTGCTTGCCTCTAGTAAGCAGAGTAGAACCGAGAAATTGCTGCTACCAAGAAACCAGGCACAATGATTTCATTTTGTTCTAGAATTACTTCCCAAGCTGTCTCAGGCTTTATGTGGAAGCAGTTGTCCACGTGGGCTAAATTAATATGTGAGAATTAGCCTAGAAGAGAATGGGCCAAGCAGTGATTAAAAGAATACAGTGTTCGTGTTGTTATTTCGGGCATAAGCTAGAGTCCACGTGGTGGAAGGAAAGAAGTGATTGTTGCAAGTTGTCCAAAACCAACAAAACAGAACCCCTCTCAAGCAAGTCTTGCTGGGACCCACAGTGGCATTAGCCAGAGGGACAGATGTTCTTCTCAGCACTGGGTCCTGGACAGTCTGGGCTCCCCACCGTCACAGTCTGCAGTGCCAGCAGCGAGAAGATGGAAGGAGCAAGGGGATGAGATCAAGCATGGCATATGCTTTAGGAAAGCAAAACACAGCTGGCAGTTCCTTCCATGGGACTTTCGCCTGGCGCTAAACTTCAGAAGCGTTCTCAGCAGAATGGGGGGTCTGAGTTCCCACGCTTGGAGCTGCATCTCTTCTGCTTGGAGTGGAAATGGATGGAGGCTGACCTGGGGAAGTGAGAAATAAGTATTTTAATGAGAGCTGTCATGATTTTAAGGTGTTAGCAAACAATACCACATTAAGAAGAAAAAAACAGACAGAAAAGAGCAAGCAGATGCTTGCGTGGCTGGATGCATGTCTAAGTGTGATGGCCTCACCACTCAGCAGACATCCCTGTGAATGGATTATCTCAGCTCCCAGGACAGGGCAGATGAAGGGAGGGCAGAGTTGAGGGAGCATGGGTTTGTTCAAAGATGGAGGGATGGTGTGGGGAGGGGAGGAACTTTGAACCTGTGAGCAGCAGATCAGACCAATGGCATGCTGTCTCACCCAGGGGATGGGGGGGCAGCAGTGTGCAGCCACAAGAGCAACCTCTTGTCTCAGGTCACTGTAAACGTGGTTTTTGTAGCTGTGCTCTCCATGCAGAGTTCCTAGGATCCTGGAGAAATCACACGCAGAAAGGCCTTAGAGGCCACTGAAAGACAAGCAGGCCCAGAACCTGCATTCCAGGTGATGATCGAGAGCCATACCCAGGCGACTGATTCTGTTCTAGTCGTGGATACGATGGCTCTCCTGAGATGCCACGAGGCACAGCGGTCCCTAATCTTGTTACAGTTTCTCCTTCCCTCCCTTTCTTCTTCCTTTTTTTAAAAAAAAGAGGGGCTGGAGAGATGGCTCAGTGGTTAAGAGCACTGCCTGCTCTTCCAAAGGTCCTGAGTTCAATTCCCAGCAACCATATCGTGGCTTACAACCATCTATAAAAAGATCTGGCGCCCTCTTCTGGCCTGCAGGCATACATGCAGGCAGAACACTGTATACATAATAAATAAATAAATAAATAAATAAATAAATAAATAAATAAATCTTAAAAAAAAACTTAAAGCTTTATTTTTGTTTGTTTTGTGTGTATGTGTGTTTGTGTGTGTGTGCCCACTTGTCTGTATGAGCACCTTTCATGCAGGTGTCTGTGAAGTCTGTGAAATCTAAAAGAGGGCCTCGGGTTCCCTGACACTAGTTAGAAGCAGTTGTGAGCCACCGGGTGTGAGTCCCAGAGTCCACTTTCAACAAGCTGATTTGCCAATATAATGTAAATTATGCCGCACCCAGCTTTTTACATCTGAAAAATATTTGACAACATATCATATTGGCTTATATTGATGGCGCCCATTCTGAGGTCTGGGTGTGGGATCTGGGGCATTGCAGGACGCTGTTTATGACTTTAGTGAGCCAGACTCAGGTTGGCCACATGGTAAACGCCTGAGCTCTCTTAAGCTCACACAGCATCTTTCTTGACTTACCCCAAAGGCCAGCACTTGCAGCTTCAGGCAGAAGTGATGGAGACCCGCTGAAGGTGCACCCGAAACTTCCATCAAGTGCGGGAGAGGACCGTGCCACGCTGCTGGGTATCGCCATGATGGCCTCCTCTGTGCCGATGTTCTTCCTGCTGGGGACCACAGTGTTGAAGCCTTTCCTGCTCAGGTGAGACACAGGTCAATACCCAGAGCTCCCGGATGGGCCCAGCCCGGCACTGGAGTCCATTCTCCTGGGCACACCCTGGGCTCGCCTGCCAATGCTGGACATAGTGTGGGGCGCAGAAGGCGCTGTGAAGTATTCCTGAGTTACCCCACATCCACAGGCCGCATGTGTTTCCGCTCACGGTCTCATTGCCAGTTGAGACTGGCGTGGGTGGTAGCACAAAAGCACCCTGCTAGGAGATGCCAGTCCAGCTTTCTCTCCGGTATCACACCAGCAGAAGAAACTTCTCTCTGCTCCTGCTCAGCTAGGTCTCTTGCTGGAATCTTACATCTGCTTGCCCCCTAACGGCACTGGCTACTCGGATGCTCTGAGTCCAGCTCATTCTTGTCACCATAAAGGATTGTGTGACCTCTGAGGGAGACATTTGTAGCTCTTAGTCTTTCTTCAGTATTCTTTCCTTTTCCTGTCAGCCGTTTCCCCTCACCTTTAAAGAGGCACAGGGCTGCATGTCACACATCTATGTGAGCTGAAGGAATGGGTGTTCACATACACATGTGCACATACAGGCAGATTCAAGGGGAGGGAGAGAGAGTGTGTACCAGCTAGCCATGTAAAAAAAACGACTTTGGAGAGTCAGCTCTCTCCCTCAACCATGTGGGTCCAAGGGATTGGGCTCATGCTTCAGGCTTGGAGGCAGGTGCCTATCCCCTCTGAGACATTCTGAGAACCTCAGAAGTTTTTTTTTGAGACTTTTGTTATGAAACATGTATATGAGCGTGTATCTCCGCCCTTGGATACCAGGGGTGTCCGGTCCCTGGTAGTTGAGTTTCAGGGGCTTTTGAGTTGGCTGATGAGTGCTGGGAATCAAACTTGTGTCTTCTGCAAGAGGAGCGTGTGATCTTAACTGCGGAGCCATCTGTCCAGCCCCTAGACTGCTCTTTAAACATGCGAGGTGTCAGGGAGATGGTTGCAGGCTATCTGCCGTAAACTGAGGTCAATCTGCAACTCATGTTAGTTTTATTTTCTAAGTATTTCTGGAAATCGCTTGATGAGAGCAGTGAAGCACAGCCTGGACAGCCAGTGCTCATTTCTGTCTCACCTTGTTATGCTTTTCCATCCGAGGGAGCGGTCCCTAACCGACAGCAGTTAAGGTTTCTAGGGTAACTCACACCTTCCTCTCCACCCCTCATATTTCAGTCCAAGGGACTGGGAGTTGCAGATCAGGCCAGAAGACTCCCAACACAAATGGGAGACACTTGAGTAAGCTCCACCCTTAGCAGAGGAACTATCGCGACTGATGGCTGATGCAGGAGGCAGTCAGTTTCTTCAGGGGCTCCACCCTGAGAGGTTACCCATGCTCCCCTGGATGGTCCTGCACTCTGAGCACACCGATGAGTGGGTTAAAACAACAAGCACGTGAGGTGGGACAGAAGGTGGGAGGGGAATGGGAAAGACAAAAGGTGTTGGCTTTGACCAAACCCACTGCGTGCATGAATGAAATTCTCAAGCAATAAAAGGAGAGGCACATTGTCAAAGGGACGTGGAGCTAGTGAAGTGACACCCAAGTTCTAAACACACCTTGTTGTGTCTCAAGGGTTCAGGCCCTGGTGCATGGGGCAGTTGTGTCTCAAGGGTTCAGGCCCTGGCACATGGGGCCGTGGCACTCTACTGCAGCTCTCTGAGGTCCCTGCGAGAGAGCCAGATCACAATCAGCACACTTACATTCCAACAGATGCACACAGAGCTCCAAAGTAGTACCTCAAAATGCTGAGTTTAAACAGATAAGCAGAAAAGCAGGCTAGAATGACGCTCCGAAAGAACTTTTGTTTTCAAATTTAAAATGTGCTTATTAGTGTGTGTCACACGTCTGAGTGTGTGTACCACACTCCTGTCTGATAGTGTGTGTGTGTGTGTGTCTGTGCGCACGCGCGCCTCACACTCCTGTCTGATATTGTCTGCTCCACATGCCTGTCTGATAGTGTGTGTGTGTGTGTCTGTGCGCACGAGCGCCTCACACTCCTGTCTGATAGTGTCTGCTCCACACGCCTGTCTGATATTGTGTGTGTGTGTGTGTCTGTGCGCACGAGCGCCTCACACTCCTGTCTGATAGTGTCTGCTCCACACGCCTGTCTGATATTGTGTGTGTGTGTGTCTGTGCGCACAAGCGCCTCACACTCCTGTCTGATAGTGTCTGCTCCACACGCCTGTCTGATATTGTGTGTGTCTGTGTGCACGCGCGCCTCACACTCCTGTCTGATAGTGTCTGCTCCACACGCCTGTCTGATATTGTGTGTGTCTGTGCGCACGCGCGCCTCACACTCCTGTCTGATAGTGTCTGCTCCACACGCCTGTCTGATAGTGTGTGTGTGTGTGTGTGTCTGTGCACACGCGCACCTCACACTCCTGTCTGATATTGTCTGCTCCACACGCCTGTCTGATAGTGTGTGTGTTTCTGTGCGCACGCGCGCCTCACACTCCTGTCTGATAGTGTGTGTGTGTGTCTGTGCGCACGCGCGCCTCACACTCCTGTCTGATAGTGTGTGTGTGTGTGTCTGTGCGCACGCGCGCCTCACACTCCTGCTGAGAGCTGGAGTTAGTTCCACCACGTGGATTTTGGGGATTGCACTGAGGTGACCGGACTTCATTTGGCAAGTGCCTTTACTGTCTCCCCAATACAAGTACTTTTTCATTTCTGTAATTTTTCACTTGCTTAACATTTTTCTTAGGCTACTTCCAGTGACCGTGTTTTTCTTCAGGTTTGTAGTCATAGTGACATTTCCAGAGAATCTGTATAGCTTTCTGTTGCTTCTGTATGGAGCACTGTTCACTTGGTGGCGTGACAATGGCAGTTCACGTCTCTTGAGATCAGAACTCTGACCCAGTTCTTTTTTTTTTTAAATTTATTTATTTATTAAGGATTTCTGCCTCCTCCCCACCACCGCCTCCCATTTCCCTCCCCCTCCCCCGATCAAGTCCCCCTCCCTTATCAGCTCGA